>NC_092340.1:281420625-282633750 GCF_046630445.1 Rutidosis leptorrhynchoides | reverse complement strand
CATGAATGATTACTCATACTTTTGTAATTTTATGAGATATTTCATGCTAGTTGCCAAATGATGGTTTCCACATGTGTTAGGTGACTCACATGGGCTGCTAAGAGCTGATCATTGGAGTGTATATACCAATAGTACATACATCTAAAAGCTGTGTATTGTACGAGTACGAATACGGGTGCATACGAGTAGAATTGTTGATGAAACTAAACGAGGATGTAATTGTAAGCATTTTTGTTAAGTAGAAGTATTTTGATAAGTGTCTTGAAGTCTTTCAAAAGTGTATGAATACATATTAAAACACTACATGTATATACATTTTAACTGAGTCGTTAAGTCATCGTTAGTCGTTACATGTAAGTGTTGTTTTGAAACCTTTAGGTTAACGATCTTGTTAAATGTTGTTAACCCAATGTTTATAATATCAAAAGAGATTTTAAATTATTATATTATCATGATATTATGATGTACGAATATCTCTTAATATGATATATATATACATTAAATGTCGTTACAACGATAATCGTTACATATATGTCTCGTTTCAAAATCATTAAGTTAGTAGTCTTGTTTTTACATATGTAGTTCATTGTTAATATACTTAATGATATGTTTACTTATCATAATATCATGTTAACTATATATATAACCATATATATGTCATCATATAGTTTTTACAAGTTTTAACGTTCGTGAATCACCGGTTAACTTGGGTGGTCAATTGTCTATATGAAACCTATTTCAATTAATCAAGTCTTCACAAGTTTGATTGATTAACATGTTGGAAACACTTCATCATGTAAATAACAATTTCATTTGATATATATAAACATGGAAAAGTTCGGGTCACTACAGTACCTACCCGTTAAATAAATTTCGTCCCGAAATTTTAAGCATTTGGTGGTGTTGACGTATCTTCTGGAAATAAGTGCGGGTATTTCTTCTTTATCTGATCTTCTCGTTGCCAGGTGAACTTGGGTCCTCTACAAGCATTCCATCGAACCTTAACAATTGGTATCTTGTTTTGCTTAAGTCTTTTAACCTCAGGATCCATTATTTCGACGGGTTCTTCGATAAATTGAAGTTTTTCGTTGATTTGGATTTCATCTAACGGAATAGTGAGATCTTCTTTAGCAAAACATTTCTTCAAATTCGAGACGTAGAAAGTGTTATGTACAGCCGCGAGTTGTTGAGGTAACTCAAGTCGGTAAGCTACTGGTCCGACACGATCAATAATCTTGAATGGTCCAATATACCTTGGATTTAATTTCCCTCATTTACCAAATCGAACAACGCCTTTCCAAGGTGCAACTTTAAGCATGACCATCTCTCCAATTTCAAATTCTATATCTTTTCTTTTAATGTCAGCGTAGCTCTTTTGTCTACTTTGGGCGGTTTTCAACCGTTGTTGAATTTGGATGATCTTCTCGGTAGTTTCTTGTATTATCTCCGGACCCGTAATCTGTCTATCCCCCACTTCACTCCAACAAATCAGAGACCTGCACTTTCTACCATAAAGTGCTTCAAACGGCGCCATCTCAATACTTGAATGGTAGCTGTTGTTGTAGGAAAATTCTGCTAACGGTAGATGTCGATCCCAACTGTTTCCGAAATCAATAACACATGCTCGTAGCATGTCTTCAAGCATTTGTATCATCCTTTCGCTCTGACCATTAGTTTGTGGATGATAGGCAGTACTCATGTCTAGACGAGTTCCTAATGCTTGCTGTAATGTCTGCCAGAATCTTGAAATAAATCTGCCATCCCTATTAGAGATAATAGAGATTGGTATTCCATGTCTGGAGACGACTTCCTTCAAATACAGTCGTGCTAACTTCTCCATCTTGTCATCTTCTCTTATTGGCAGGAAGTGTGCTGATTTGGTGAGACGATCAACTATTACCCAAATAGTATCAAAACCACATGCAGTCCTTGGCAATTTAGTGATGAAATCCATGGTAATGTTTTCCCATTTCCATTCCTGGATTTCGGGTTGTTGAAGTAGAACTGATGGTTTCTGATGCTCAGCTTTGACCTTAGAACACGTCAAACATTCTCCTACGTATTTAGCAACATCGGCTTTCATACCCGGCCACCAAAAATGTTTCTTGCGATCCTTGTACATCTTCCCCGTTCCAGGATGTATTGAGTATCTGGTTTTATGAGCTTCTCTAAGTACCATTTCTCTCATATCTCCAAATTTTGGTACCCAAATCCTTTCAGCCCTATACCGGGTTCCGTCTTCCTGAATATTAAGATGCTTCTCCGATCCTTTGGGTATTTCATCCTTTAAATTTCCCTCTTTTAAAACTCCTTGTTGCGCCTCCTTTATTTGAGTAGTAAGGTTATTGTGAATCATTATATTCATAGATTTTACTCGAATGGGTTCTCTGTCCTTCCTGCTCAAGGCGTCGGCTACCACATTTGCCTTCCCCGGGTGGTAACGAATCTCAAAGTCGTAATCATTCAATAATTCAATCCACCTATGCTGCCTCATATTCAGTTGTTTCTGATTAAATATGTGTTGAAGACTTTTGTGGTCGGTATATATAATACTTTTGACCCCATATAAGTAGTGCCTCCAAGTCTTTAATGCAAAAACAACCGCGCCTAATTCCAAATCATGCGTCGTATAATTTTGTTCGTGAATCTTCAATTGTCTAGATGCATAAGCAATCACCTTTGTTCGTTGCATTAATACACAACCGAGACCTTGCTTTGATGCGTCACAATAAATCACAAAATCATCATTCCCTTCAGGCAATGACAATATAGGTGCCGTAGTTAGCTTTTTCTTCAATAACTGGAACGCTTTCTCTTGTTCATCCTTCCATTCAAATTTCTTCCCTTTATGCGTTAATGCAGTCAAGGGTTTTGCTATTCTGGAAAAGTCTTGGATGAATCTTCTGTAGTAACCAGCCAATCCTAAAAATTGACGTATATGCTTCGGAGTTTTTGGGGTTTTCCACTTTTCAACGGTTTCGATCTTTGTCGGGTCCACCTGGATACCTTCTTTGTTCACTATGTGACCGAGGAATTGAAGTTCTTCCAACCAAAATGCACACTTTGAAAACTTAGCGTACAGTTTTTCTTTCCTCAATACTTCTAGCACTTTTCTCAAATGTTCTTCGTGCTCTTGATCATTCTTTGAGTAAATAAATATGTCATCGATGAAAACAATGACAAACTTGTCAAGATATGGCCCACACACTCGGTTCATAAGGTCCATGAACACAGCTGGTGCGTTAGTCAATCCAAACGGCATAACCATAAACTCGTAATGACCATAACGCGTCCTAAAAGCAGTTTTTGGAATATCATCCTCCTTTACTCGCATTTGATGATATCCAGAACGTAAATCGATCTTCGAATAAACCGACGAGCCTTGTAGTTGATCAAATAAGTCGTCAATTCTCGGCAGTGGATAACGGTTTTTGATGGTAATTTTGTTCAACTCTCTGTAGTCAATACACAACCTAAATGTACCATCTTTCTTCTTGATAAACAAAACAGGAGCTCCCTATGGTGATGTGCATGGTCAAATGAAACCACGTTCTAAAAGTTCTTGCAGTTGGCTTTGCAGTTCTTTCATCTCGCTGGGTGCGAGTCTGTAAGGAGCACGAGCTATTGGTGCAGCTTCTGGTACAAGATCTATTTGAAATTCAACAGATCGATGTGGAGGTAGTCCCGGTAATTCTTTCGAAAATACATCGGGAAATTCTTTTACGATAAAAACATCATTGATGCTCTTTTCTTCAGTTTGTACTTTCTCGACATGTGCTAGAACAGCATAGCAACCTTTTCTTATTAGTTTTTGTGCCTTCAAATTACTAATAAGATGTAACTTCGTGTTGCCCTTTTCTTCGTACACCATTAAGGGTTCTCCTTCTTCTCGTATAATGCAAATTGCATTTTTATAACATACGATCTCTGCTTTCACCTTCTTCAGCCAGTCCATGCCAACTATTACATCAAAACTCCCTAACTCTACTGGTATCAAATCAATCTTAAATATTTCGCTACCCAGTTTAATTTCTTGATTCCGGCATATATAATCTGCTGAAGTTAATTTACCGTTTGCTATTTCGAGTAAAAATTTACTATCTAACGGCGTCAATGGACAACTTAATTTAGCATAAAAATCTCTACTCATATAGCTTCTATCCGCACCCAAATCAAATAAAACGTAAGCAGATTTATTTTCAATAAGAAACGTACCCGTAACAAGCTCCGGGTCTTCCTGTGCCTCTGCCGCATTAATATTGAAAACTCTTCCGCGGACTTGTCCATTCGTGTTCTCCTGGTTCGGGCAATTTCTAATAATGTGGCCCGGTTTTCCACATTTATAACAAACTACATTGGCATAACTTGCTCCGACACTACTTGCTCCGCCATTACTCGTTCCGACACTATTTGTTCTTTTCGTTCTGTTAACCCCTGGTCCGTAGACCTCACACTTCGCCGCGCTATGACCATTTCTTTTACACTTGTTGCAAAATTTGGTGCAGAACCCCGAGTGATATTTTTCACACCTTTGGCATAGCTGCTTCTGATTGTTGTTGTTGTTGCGGTTATTATTGTTGTTGGGATGATTGTTGTAGTTGCTGTTGTTGTTGGGCCGTTTGTTGTAGTTGCGATTGATGTTGCGATTGTTGGGATAGTTGTTGCGATTATTGTTGTAATTGCTGTTGTTGTTATATTGGTGATTCTTATCACCGTTTTCCTCCCACTTTCTTTTGACTTGCTTCACATTGGCCTCTTCAGCAGTCTGTTCTTTAATTCTTTCTTCAATCTGGTTCACTAGTTTGTGAGCCATTCTACATGCCTGTTGTATGGAGGCGGGCTCATGTGAACTTATATCTTCTTGGATTCTTTCCGGTAATCCTTTCACAAACGCGTCGATCTTCTCTTCCTCATCTTCGAACGCTCCCGGACACAATAAGCACAATTCTGTGAATCGTCTTTCGTATGTGGTAATATCAAATCCTTGGGTTCGTAACCCTCAAAGTTCTGTCTTGAGCTTATTGACCTCGGTTCTGGGACGGTACTTCTCGTTCATCAAGTGCTTGAATGCTGACCACGGTAGTGCGTAAGCATCATCTTGTTCCACTTGCTCTAGATAGGTATTCCACCATGTTAACGCAGAACCTGTGAAGGTATACGTAGCGTACTTCACTTTGTCCTCTTCAGTACACTTACTTATGGCAAACACCGATTCGACCTTCTCAGTCCACCGTTTCAATCCGATCGGTCCTTTGATTCCATCAAATTCCAAAGGTTTGCAGGCAGTGAATTCTTTGTAGGTGCATCCTACACGATTTCCTGTACTGCTAGATCCAAGGTTATTGTTGGTATGTAGCGCAGCCTGTACTGCGGCTATGTTTGAAGCAAGAAAGGCACGAAATTCCTCTTCACTCATATTCAAGGTGTGTCGAGTAGTCGGTGCCATTTCCTTCAAAATAGTCAAATGAAACGAGTTAATCATATAGAATATCAAGAGTAGTCAATAGTATTTCCTAGCGTAATATGAACTTATTTATAAAAGCTCTTTCTTCATATTAGCATTTTATACTCTTTAATTCGGGTAGTACCTAGCCGTTAAGTTCATACTTAGTAGCTAACATACCATTTCAACTACTACAATTCTATATGAAAAACTAATCACAACAAAAAAAAATATATCATATTCAAACCTTTATACAATAACTTGCAAACTTACAATACCGCTATTTTACATATAGCATGAAATATAGCACATAAAACTTTGATACAAAGTAGTTGCGAAGATAATTCTAGTTAATAAATAATGCGTTCAGCAAAGGCAACAAAGATACGTAATTCATACGTCCAGAAACAAGTCATGCATTCTGGTTTTACTAATACCACTTCCCATCCTTGGTCTTGCGGAACGTAACCGTTGTGACCGATAGTATGACAACGTGTTGTAACATCGTCAAAAGGGCGAAGGTTACGTAATGATCAACAGTCTCGTAATAACCTAAAAACCTCATTTCTTACCCCAATTACCGACTCTGTCACTTGTGGGAACGTTTTGTTTCATAGTTGTAGCCCGATGTTCTTTTTCTCACTTTGGTGAGAAGCGAACATTACTAACCCATAAGCATAACATGCTTCTTTATGTTGCATGTTAGCCGCTTTTTCTAAATCATGAAGTCCTATATTCGGATACATTGAGTCAAAATAATTTCTTAACCCATTGCGTAAAATAGCATTTGGGTTCCCCGCAATATATGCGTCAAAGTAAACACATCGTAACTTATGGGTTTCCCAATGTGATATCCCCCATCTTTCAAACGAAAGCCTTTTATAAACCAAGGCATTCTTGGAACGTTCTTCGAATGTCTTACAAACTGATTTTGCCATAAAGAGTTGTGCCGAGAAATTCTGACCGACTTTAGACAAGATTTCATCAATCATGTCTCCAGGTAAGTCTTCTAAAATATTGGGTTGTCTATCCATTTTGTGTTTTTATACTGTAAAATAGACAAGAGTTAGATTCATAAAAGATACTTATTAATACAAGCAATTTTTACATATATCGTAAAGCATAAGCACACTATATTACATATATTACACCGCACAAATACAACTATCTTATTCCAACTCACTCGTTTCTTCTTTTTCGAACTTGGTTCTTTTTGCTAAGTTTTTAGGGATATATGATGTTCCCCTAATACGAGCCGTCGTTTTCCACATTGGTCTAGAAAAACCTGGTGGTTTAGAGGTTCCCGGGTTATTGTTACAACTTAAGAAATACGGGTGTTGACGATACATATAAAGTTCATCGGGGTTAGAATCAGATTTCTCTATTTTTATGCCCTTTCCCTTATTGTTCTCTTTTGCCTTTTTAAATTCAGTTGGGTTAATTTCTATAACATCATCGGAATCCTCGTCGGGATCCGATTCATCGGAGAATTGGTAATCCTCCCAATATTTTGCTTCCTTGGCGGAAACACCGTTGACCATAATTAACTTTGGTCGGTTGGTTGAGGATTTTCTTCTACTTAACCGTTTTATTATTTCCCCCACTGGTTCTTCTTTCAGTTCCGATTCTTCTTCCGGTTCCGATTCTTCTTCCGGTTCCGACTCTTCTTCCGGTTCCTCTTCGGGAACTTGTGAATCAGTCCACGAATCATTCCAATTTACATTTGATTCTTCATTATTATTAGGTGAGTCAATGGGACTAGTTCTAGAGGTAGACATCTATCACATAATATCAAACACGTTAAGAGATTAATATATCACATAATATTCACATGTTAAAAATATATAGTTTCCAACAAAATTTGTTAAGCAATCCTTTTTTTTTTCAAGTAAACACGGTCGAAGTCCAGACTCACTAATGCATCCTAACAAACTCGATAAGACACACTAATGCAAAATTCTAGTTCACTAAGACCAACACTCTGATACCAACTGAAATGTCCCGTTCTTATTGATTAAAAACGTTCCATATTAATTGATTTCGTTGCGAGGTTTTGACCTCTATATGAGACGTTTTTGAAAGACTGCATTCATTTTTAAAACAAACCATAACCTTTATTTCATAAATAAAGGTTTAAAAAGCTTTACGTAGATTATCAAATAATGATAATCTAAAATATCCTGTTTACACACGACCATTACATAATGGTTTACAATACAAATATGTTACATCGAAATCAGTTTCTTGAATGCAGTTTTTACACAATATCATACAAACATGGATTCCAAATCTTGTCCTTATTTTAGTATGCAACAGCGGAAGCTCTTAGTATTCACCTGAGAATAAACATGCTTTAAACGTCAACAAAAATGTTGGTGAGTTATAGGTTTAACCTATATATATCAAATCGTAACAATAGACCACAAGATTTCATATTTCAATACACATCCCATACATAGAGATAAAAATCATTCATATGGTGAACACCTGGTAACCGACATTAACAAGATGCATATATAAGAATATCCCCATCATTCCGGGACACCCTTCGGATATGATATAAATTTTGAAGTACTAAAGCATCCGGTACTTTGGATGGGGTTTGTTAGGCCCAATAGATCTATCTTTAGGATTCGCGTCAATTAGGGTGTCTGTTCCCTAATTCTTAGATTACCAGACTTAATAAAAAGGGGATTATTCGATTTCGATAATTCAACCATAGAATGTAGTTTCAGGTACTTGTGTCTATTTTGTAAATCATTTATAAAACCTGCATGTATTCTCATCCAAAAAATATTAGATTTTAAAAGTGAGACTATAACTCACTTTCACAGATTTTTACTTCGTCGGGAAGTAAGACTTGGCCACTGGTTGATTCACAAACCTATAACAATATATACATATATATCAAAGTATGTTCAAAATATATTTACAAAACTTTTAATACATTTTGATGTTTTAAGTTTATTAAGTCAGCTGTCCTCGTTAGTAACCTACAACTAGTTATCCACAGTTAGATGTACAAAAATAAATCGATAAATATTATCTTGAATCAATCCACGACCCAGTGTATACATATCTCAGTATTGATCACAACTCAAACTATATATATATTTTGGAATCAACCTCAACCCTGTATAGCTAACTCCAACATTCACATATAGAGTGTCTATGGTTGTTCTGCAATATATATATAGATGGGTCGACATGATAGGTCGAAACATTGTATACGTGTCTATGGTATCTCAAGATTTTATAATATACAATATAAGTTGATTAGGTTATGGTTGGAATTGATTTATTACTAACTTTCACGTAGGTAAAATGAGTAGTTTTTATCAATCTTGTTTTACTCGTCATTTCTTCGTTTCTAATCCGTTTTGAGTGATTCTAGTGGCCACGGTTTTGTATTGAACTTAACTTTATGAATCTAAATAGAAAAAGTATAAGTTTATAGTCAGAAATACAAGTTACAAGTCATTTTTGAAAGAGGTAGTCATTTCCGTCGAAAGAACGACATCTTGATGACCATTTTGAAAAACATACTTTCACTTTGAGTTTAACCATGATTTTAAGATATAGTTTCATGTTCATAAGAAAAATTATTTTTCCAGAAGTATAGCTTTTAAATCAAAGTTCTTCTTAGCTTTTAATTATCCCAACCAAAACAGCCCCCGGTTTTACTACGACGGCGTATATCCAGTTTTATGGTGTTTATCGTGTTTCCGGGTTTTAAATCATTAAGTTAGCATATCATATAGATATAGAACATGTGTTTATTTGATTTTAAAAGTCTAGTTAGAAGGATTAACTTTATTTGCGAACAAGTTTAGAATTAATTAAACTATGTTTTAGTGATTACAAGTTTATAACGTTGAATAAGACAGCTTTTTATGTATGAATCGAATGATGTTATGAACATCATTACTACCTCAAGTTCCTTGGATAAACCTACTGGAAATGAGAAAAATGGATCTAGATTCAAAGGATCCTTGGATGGCTTGAAAGTTCTTGAAGCAGAATCATGACACGAAAAAAATTTCAAGTAAGATTTCCACTCGAAATGAGATTGTTATAGTTATAGAAATTGAATTAAAGTTTGAATATGATTATTACCTTGTATTAGAAAGATAACCTACTATAATTAACAAAGGTTTCTTGATCTTGGATGATTACTTGGAATGGATTTAGAAAACTTGGAAGTAAACTTGCAATCTTGGAAGTATTCTTGATTTTATGAAACTAGAACTTTTGGAATTTATGAAGAACACTTAGAACTTGAAGATAGAACTTGAGAGAGATCAATTAGATGAAGAAAATTGAAGAATGAAAGTGTTTGTAGGTGTTTTTGGTCGTTGGTGTATGGATTAGATATAAAGGATATGTAATTTTGTTTTCATGTAAATAAGTCATGAATGATTACTCATATTTTTGTAATTTTATGAGATATTTCATGCTAGTTGCCAAATGATGGTTCCCACATGTGTTAGGTGACTCACGTGGGCTGCTAAGAACTGATCATTGGAGTGTATATACCAATAGTACATACATCTAAAAGTTGTGTATTGTACGAGTACGAATACGGGTGCATACGAGTAGAATTGTTGATGAAACTAAACGAGGATGTAATTGTAAGAATTTTTGTTAAGTAGAAGTATTTTGATAAGTGTCTTGAAGTCTTTCAAAAGTGTATGAATACATATTAAAACACTACATGTATATACATTTTAACTGAGTCGTTAAGTCATCGTTAGTCGTTACATGTAAGTGTTGTTTTGAAACCTTTAGGTTAACGATCTTGTTAAATGTTGTTAACCCAATGTTTATAATATCAAAAGAGATTTTAAATTATTATATTATCATGATATTATGATGTACGAATATCTCTTAATATGATATATATACATTAAATGTCGTTACAACGATAATCGTTACATATATGTCTCATTTCAAAATCATTAAGTTAGTAGTCTTGTTTTTACATATGTAGTTCATTGTTAATATACTTAATGATATGTTTACTTATCATAATATCATGTTAACTATATATATAACCATATATATGTCATCATATAGTTTTTACAAGTTTTAACATTCGTGAATCACCGGTCAACTTGGGTGGTCAATTGTCTATATGAAACCTATTTCAATTAATCAAGTCTTCACAAGTTTGATTGCTTAACATGTTGGAAACACTTCATCATGTAAATAACAATTTCATTTGATATATATAAACATGGAAAAGTTCGGGTCACTACATATAGCCTCATTTTTTCCTCATTTTTGGAATTACACTCTCATTAGCATTTTCCACCAAACCTAATATTTTCTCTCAAGTTTTTCCTCCTCCCTCTCCTCCCTTTTGAGCCGTCGCCTACCACCACCACATTCATCATCTTCTTCAACAATCAAGCAAGCAAATCAAAGGGCTTTCATCATTTCTGGATTCACCGCATCATTCTCTACGCGTCTATACTTTTCACTTCTCGATTAGGGTATAAAACCTAACCCTAGCTCTTTGATTTCTCATATATTTTATTGTATTTTGATGTTATATTGATAGTATGATGATTGTATGTTATTGTATTGTTGTTAGTATGCGTAGAAATGCTCGTTAATTCATGTTTTTGGTTTAATTAAATTGGGACAGCAGCTTTTTGGTTAAAATCAGTGAACTTAACTGTGATTTTTGATGAAATAAAGTATATATTTGAGTTCCTCTCATTTAGTACATAATTTTAGGCTTTTGATTCACCTCTTCTCGAATTCCGGATCAAAAGTTATGATTAAAATGGTGTTTTGTTGTAATTAAAATGTGAAAACGAATTGTACCAGGTTTGGTCCGACTTTGTGACCACTTGTGGAGTCTTTATTGTGTACTAGTGTGTTAGGATTGATGATGGGATGAACTTTCATGTTCGGGTCATCTAAATCCGAGCCACGGATCACCCGTTATGACAAAAACATGTTTTAAATCGGATTAAAGTTCCAAGTTGTTTAATGGCTGATCATCATGAATTGGTTACTGTTCTTGGAGTGTTCTTGAGTGCACCAATGTGTCGGGTGGTTTGATTAGGCAGAGATATATATAAGGCTCGCCGAAAACTGACACCCGGGGGCTCAAGTTATGACCCGATGAACTTTTAATTAAAACTTATGGTTAATTATTAAAACTTATGATATAAATAATGATTTTCATTATTATTAAATTACTTATGATATAAAAAGTAATTATTACAATTTAAGACTTATGATATATATTTATTATATCATTTAATTATTACTTATGATTTAATTAACATTTTAATTAAACTTATGATTAATAATACCTTTATTATTAATGAAAAATACTTATGATAAGTATTAAACTTATATTATGAGATTTTTTATTAAAAGACTTATAATAAGTATTAATTAATTATTTAATTATTATAAGACTTAGTTATTATTTAATTATAATTTAATTATTAAATACTTATGATTTAATAATTATAATTAGAAACTTATAATATGATTAATAATTCATTATTAATTAATAATACTTATGATATGACTTAAAATTTATTATTAATTAATAATACTTATATTATGACTAATATTTAATTAATTAATTAAATACTTATGTTATATTAGTTATATCATTTAAACTTATGTTAACTTTAATAATTAATTTTAATTTAATTAAACTTATGTTATGACATAATTATACATATTTAACTTTAATTAATATTATAACTTATATTATTATTAAAACTTACACTTTTAAAATTAATGTTGACTATGTTTGACCAAGGTTGACTTTTGAGTTGACTTTAGGTTGACTTTGACTTTTAGTTGACTTTTAGTTGACTTTCTAATTAAGGAAACTTTCCTAACTTAAAAACTTTCTAAAAATAGAAACTTTCTAAATATGGAAACTTTCTAAATTTGGAAACTTTTCAAAAATAGAAACTTTCTAAATTTGGAAACTTTTCAAAAATAGAAACTTTTCTAAAATAGAAACTTTCCAAAAATGGAAACCTGCTAAAAATAGAAACTTTCTAAAAATAGAAAGTGTGTGTCCGTACGCTGTTCCAATCAAACCGATGCATGTTGAGTATTGTTCTATGTCTACTTGCAACATGTACAATAGCTATCATACTAAGACTTGACCTAAGTTAGTTATTTATATCGACCTGCTTTCTTTATAGGTCGGCGTTGTGATCATTCCTGATCACTTTACTTCATTTACTGTTCGCTTATTTGTGTGGTTACTTCGTTTGCTATTAAGGTGAGTTATAGTCCCATTTTTCTATTTAAATCTTTTGGGATGAGAATACATGCAATTTATTTTATATTTTGGACACAAGTGGAGGTTGGTTTAAATTATTCATTGTGAGTTGAACAAAAATATTCCCTAGTCTGGTAACTGTAATCACTGGTTTCTACTGGTGAACGCGAATTCTATGGATAGATCTATCGGGTTTGACAACCCCATTTCGAGCTAGTCGCGCTAGCATTTTATAATCGGAATATTTAGTACTTCGTATTTTGTTGTAGATACACTTGTTCGATGTATATTATTTATTATGTTTGGCAAGGGTAAATAAATGGTTAAGTGGTTACCAGGTGGCTCACGGAAAATGGAATAATGTTTTTATATGTTTTCTAGCATATAATTTTGTGGTCCAAAAAGGAGTTGTTATGTTTTCAAACATAAATTTTATGGTTTAAATTAATTATTATTTGCAATATTAAACCTTTAATTCACTCAACATTTTTGTTGATAGTTACTCGCATGTTTTATTCTCAGGTTCATGATTGATTGCTTCCGCTGTGCTTAGAGAGTCTGCATATTTATGATGGCAGCTTTTGTTAAACAATAACTTGCATTCTATTTTGATATATTTAATAGTGGATGTTGTTGACTTTGTTTTGGTCAACTTTTGGTTAAGTAATAATGTATGGTTTTTCTAAACATACATATTTTGATAGGTTTCCCTTATAGGAAATCATTTTTAAATAAAGAATGCAAGGTTATTTATTAAATTCATATAGAGTTATGATCAAGCTGTGGGACCAAGATAATGATGGTTGTCAAGTGTACTTTGACGGGTCGTTAAAGCATCAAACACCAAGAAACCCACCGGAGCACTTGTTTACTTTTTTCAGGGTCTGATCAGACTCCTGGGGCTTCTGGAAAGTTCCTTTCTAGATAGTTCGGTTCGAGTAGATGACTTTTCATTTAAGACTTACCTAAATCCGATATATGGTTTAGGATTTATAGCCTTCCGAAAATCACTACGCCTTTGTAACGACGTGCTGAAATTTCTGACCTACTCGCGCTTGAACCATCGCTACGGTCAAACGACATAGAGTTAGGATCTGAAAATTTGATAGCTGTAAGAGGACTCACATACGAAGCCTTGGCCACTGACCACGCATCTTTTCAGTTTGTATAGAGGTCGTAGCAGCTGTCCGAAGTCAGCCCTTTGTTTCGATCTCTATTCTTGTTGAAAAATTACCTTATTCTTTACGTATGATGATGATGATGATACTTAAGACTTAACTTATTTACTTTAAAACTTTTGGGGACATTATACTGACTTAGTAACCTTTGACTTAGGATGAGAACCTTTCGGACCGACTTACTACTTGCATACTTTTCATATCGACTTTTACCGCATTTTCACTGTGAGTTATAGCTCCCTTTTTACTTTAACTATTTTTAGGACTGAGAATACATGCACTTTTTATGTTTTACATACTAGACACGAGTATTTAAACTTTATATATGTGTGGGTGATATAACGGCACAAAGATTCCCCTTAGTACGGAAACGTTTAGTCATTGGTTTATGAACCGGTGAACGTGAATCTTAGATATTGATCCATACGGTTTGACATCCCCACTCGAGCTAGTCGCGCTAGCATTTAATGGGTTTTTAATACTTCGTAAACTTACGCACTTGCCAAGTGTACTTTTAGGGGGTGATATTTATATTACTTGTTAAGTTAGTTACCGGGTGCCCACTGATAAGCATATACTTTATCATACTGATTTGAAATACTGATTTGAAATGCTGATTTGAAGCACTAAAATCTTGTGTTCTACATTACATTGCTAATTACAATCAAACTATAGCTCACCAACATTCGTGTTGACATTTTTAAGCATGTATTTCTTAGGTGCTTAGACGTTGTTGCTTCCGCTGTTAGACTTGCTGTTATAGTCTTGGTGTTATAGACTTGTTGTTACAGACTCACTGTGTTAGACTTCCGATGCATTGTTTAGAGATGTCTTAATCATGGAACTTTTTCTTTGCATTCACAACTTATGTTACATTTGAACAAGGGTTTTGTAATGACCTTTGTGTCACGTACTTATGTTAATGCTTTCTATTCGTAGAAGCACATTATCTTTTGTAAAACATTTGACGTTGGTAAAAACGTTACTTTTCATGAATGCAAAACTTGTTTTTAAACAGCATATAGTGTTGTAACCGTGTAATGATCATGTTGTTGATGATACGTACACGTTGATTTTGTACGGGGCATCACATAACGGAGATCTACATTTTCGTCCGTATAAGGCTTCAAAAGGTGCAGTCTTAATACTTGAGTGATAGCTGTTATGGTAAGAAAATTCAGCCAAAGGCAAATGTCTATCCCATCCTTTGCCAAATCGATAACACAAGCGTGTAACATATCTTACAATGTTTGAATGGTTCGTTCACTCTGACCATCGGTTTACAGATGATAAGCAGTACTCACGTCGAGTTAAGTTCTAAGAGCAGATTGTAAAGTTTCCCAAAATCTAGAAGTGAATCGACTGTCGCGATAAGAAATGATAGAGATAAGTGAAATGCCCCGTTCTTATTGATTAAAAACGTTCCATATTAATTGATTTCGTTGCGAGGTTTTGACCTCTATATGAGACGTTTTTCAAAGACTGCATTCATTTTTAAAACAAACCATAACCTTTATTTCATAAATAAGGGTTTAAAAAGCTTTACGTAGATTATCAAATAATGATAATCTAAAATATCCTGTTTACACACGACCATTACATAATGGTTTACAATACAAATATGTTACATCGAAATCAGTTTCTTGAATGCAGTTTTTACACAATATCATACAAACATGGACTCCAAATCTTGTCCTTATTTTAGTATGCAACAGCGGAAGCTCTTAGTATTCACCTGAGAATAAACATACTTTAAACGTCAACAAAAATGTTGGTGAGTTATAGGTTTAACCTATATATATCAAATCGTAACAATAGACCACAAGATTTCATATTTCAATACACATCCCATACATAGAGATAAAAATCATTCATATGGTGAACACCTTTTAACCGACATTAACAAGATGCATATATAAGAATATCTCCATCATTCCGGGACACCCTTCGGATATGATAGAAATTTCGAAGTACTAAAGCATCTGGTACTTTGGATGGGGTTTGTTAGGCCCAATAGATCTATCTTTAGGATTCGCGTCAATTAGGGTGTCTGTTCCCTAATTCTTAGATTACCAGACTTAATAAAAATGGGAGTATTCGATTTCGATAATTCAACAATAGAATGTAGTTTCATGTACTTGTGTCTATTTTGTAAATCATTTATAAAACCTGCATGTATTCTCATCCCAAAAATATTAGATTTTAAAAGTGGGACTATAACTCACTTTTACAGATTTTTTACTTCGTCGGGAAGTAAGACTTGGCCACTGGTCGATTCACGAACCTATAACAAATATGTACATATATATCAAAGTATGTTCAAAATATATTTACAACACTTTTAATACATTTTGATGTTTTAAGTTTATTAAGTCAGTTGTCCTCGTTAATAACCTACAACTAGTTGTTCACAGTTAGATGTACAGAAATAAATCGATATATATTATCTTGAATCAATCCACGACCCAGTGTATACATATCTCAGTATTGATCACAACTCAAACTATATATATTTTGGAATCAACCTCAACCCTGTATAGCTAACTTCAACATTCACATATAGAGTGTCTATGGTTGTTCCGAAATATATATAGATGTGTCGACATGATAGGTCGAAAAATTGTATACGTGTTTATGGTATCTCAAGATTACATAATATACAATACAAGTTGATTAAGTTATGGTTGGAATAGATTTGTTACCAATTTTCACGTAGCTAAAATGAGTAGTTTTTACCAATTTTGTTTTGCTCACCATTTCTTCGTTTCTAATCCATTTTGAGTGATTTAAGTGGCCACAGTTTCGTATTGAACTTTACTTTATGAAAATAAACAGAAAAGGTATAGGTTTATAGTCGGAAATATAAGTTACAAGTCATTTTTGAAAGAGGTAGTCATTTCCGTCGAAAGAACGACATCTTGATGACTGTTTTGAAAAACATACTTTCACTTTGAGTTTAACCATAATTTTTGGATATAGTTTCATGTTCATAATAAAAATCATTTTCCCAGAATAACAACTTTTAAATCAAAGTTTATCATAGTTTTTAATTAACTAACCCAAAACAGCCCGCGGTGTTACTACGACGGCGTAAATCCGGTTTTACGGTGTTTTTCGTGTTTCCAGGTTTTAAATCATTAAGTTAGCATATCATATAGATATAGAACATGTGTTTAGTTGATTTTAAAAGTCAATTTAGAAGGATTAACTTTTATTTGCGAACAAGTTTAGAATTAACTAAACTGTGTTCTAGTGATTACAAGTTTAAACCTTCGAATAAGATAGCTTTATATGTATGAATAGAATGATGTTATGAACATCATTACTACCTTAAGTTCCTTAGATAAACCTACTAGAAATGAGAAAAATAGATCTAGCTTCAAAGGATCCTTGGATGGCTTGAAAGTTCTTGAAGCAGATCATGACACGAAAACAATTTCAAGTAAGATTTCCACTCGAAATAAGATTGTTATAGTTATAGAAATTGAATTAAAGTTTGAATATGATTATTACCTTGTATTAGAAAGATAACCTACTGTAAGTAACAAAGTTTTCTTGATCTTGGATGATTACTTGGAATGGATTTAGAAAACTTGGAAGTAAACTTGCAATCTTGGAAGTATTCTTGATTTTATGAAACTAGAACTTTTGGAATTTATGAAGAACACTTAGAACTTGAAGATAGAACTTGAGAGAGATCAATTAGATGAAGAAAATTGAAGAATGAAAGTGTTTGTAGGTGTTTTTGGTCGTTGGTGTATGGATTAGATATAAAGGATATGTAATTTTGTTATTATGTAAATAAGTCATGAATGATTACTCATATTTTTGTAATTTTATGAGATATTTTATGCTAGTTGCCAAATGATGGTTCCTACATGTGTTAGGTGACTCACATGGTCTGCTAAGAGCTGATCATTGGAGTGTATATACCAATAGTACATACATCTAAAAGCTGTGTATTGTACGAGTACGAATACGGGTGCATACGAGTAGAATTGTTGATGAAACTGAACGAGGATGTAATTGTAAGCATTTTTGTTAAGTAGAAGTATTTTGATAAGTGTCTTGAAGTCTTTCAAAAGTGTATGAATACATATTAAAACACTACATATATATACATTTTAACTGAGTCGTTAAGTCATCGTTAGTCGTTACATGTAAGTGTTGTTTTGAGACCTTTAGGTTAACGATCTTGTTAAATGTTGTTAACCCAAAGTTTATAATATCAAAGGAGATTTTAAATTATTATATTATCATGATATTATGATATATTAATATATCTTAATATGATATATACATTTAAATGTTGTTACAACGATCATCGTTACATATATGTCTCATTTCGAAATCCTTAAGTTAGTAGTCTTTTTTTTTACTTATGTAGTTCATTGTTAATACACTTAATGATATATTTAATTATCATATTATCATGTTATATATAATATAACAATGTATTAATATGCTTCATATATATTTAGTAAGACGTGGTTATAACGATAATCGTTATATGTATCGTTTCGAGTTTCATACGTCAATAGTCTCCTTTTTAAGTATATAACTTATTGTTACTATTTTTAATGAGATACTTGATGATCATTATATTATGTTAAACATATATATTTATTCATTTATGTATCATCATGTCATATACAACTTATAGCGTTCGTGAATCATTGGTCAAACTGGGTAATCAGACGTTTACAAAATTTCCGTTTCAATTAACCAAGTCTTAACAAGTTTGATTGCTTAACATGTTGGAAACATTTAATCATGTAAATATAGTTTTCATTAAACATATAATCATATAAAGGTTCAGAAAAGTTCGGGTCACTACAATAAGGACTCCATGACGAGAGACAATCTCTTTGATATATAGTTGTGATAATTTCTCCATTTTGTCGGTTTCTTTGATTGGTAAGAAATGTGTATATTTAGTAAGATGTTCCACTATGAACCAAATAGTATCATTGCCACTAGAAGTCTTGAGCAACTTAGTAATAAAATCCATAGTAATACATTCCCACTTCCACTACGGAATATCCGGCTGTTGAAGTAAACCAGACGGCTTTTGATGCTCAGCCTTAACTTTCAAACAAGTAAGGCACTTGCTCACATAATCAGCAACGTCAGATTTCAGATTAGGCCACCAATTAAACCTCTTCACATCGTGATACATTTTACTAAAGCCTGGGGGAATAGAATATCTAGTCTTATGTGCTTCATCCAAGACTAGTTCTCGAAGATTTCCGAGGATTGGGACCCATATTCGGTTATTGAAATACCTTGTTCTGTTTCCCTTGAGTTCAAGTAGCTTTTCGAGACCACTAAGTCCCTCAAGTTAGACATTCTCTTCCTTCAATGCCTCAAGTTGTGTTTCATGGATTTGAGATGTAAGATTTGTATGAATACATATTTAAAGCTCGGACTCGGTTCGATTTTGGAACGATCCTTTCTACTAAGGGCATCGGCAACTATATTCACCTTACCAGGATGATACTTAAGCTCACAGTCGTAGTCATTTAATAACTCGACCTAACACCTTTGTCTAATGTTCAACTGCTTCTGGTCAAAGATATGTTGAAGACTTTTATGATTGGTAAATACCGTAAATTTAACCCCATAAAGGTAATGTCTCCACATCTTCAATGCAAATACCACGACTCCTAATTCCAGGTCATGGGTGGTATAGTTCTTCTCATGTTTCTTCAACTGTCTAGATGCATAGGCAATGACCTTTTTACGTTGCATCAAAACACATCCGAAACCTAGGTTTGAGGCATCAAAATAGACTACAAAGTCATCGTTGCCATCAGGTAATGATAGAATCGGGGTTGTGGTCAATTTATCCTTTAGAACCTTAAAAGTAGATTCCTGTTCTTCGGACCACTCAAACTTCTTCCGTTTATGAGTTAGCTTGGTAAGAGGTTTGGCTAGAATAGCAAAATCTTTGATGAACCTTCGGTAATAACCAGCAAGTCCCAAAAATTGGCGAATATGTTTCACACTCTTAGGCACTTCCCAGTTTTGAATAGCGGTGATTTTCGCTGAATCGACATGTATTCCTTCACTATCAACTACATGTCTGAGAAATTATATGGTTCGTAGCCAAAATTCACACTTGGAGAACTTAGCATACAGTTGTTCCTTCTTTAAGAGCTCTAGAATCAATTACAGATGTTGCTCATTCTCTTTCTCGCTCTTGGAATAGATTAGAATGTCATCGATAAAAATGATCACGAATTGGTCAAGATAAGGTTTGCATACACAGTTTATAAGATCCATGAATACAGTAGGAGCATTGGTTAAACCAAAAGGCATGACAAGAAACTCATAGTGTGCGTAACGAGTTCGGAAAGCCGTCTTAGAAACATCAGCTTCCTTGACTCTCAATTGATGATAACCCGACCTAAGATCAATCTTCGAATATATACTTGACCCTTGCAATTGGTCAAACAGGTCATCAATACGTGGGAGTGGATAACGATTCTTGATGGTTAACTTGTTGAGTTCTCGGTAATCAATACACATCCTCAACGTGTCATCTTTCTTTTTAACGAAGAGAACAGGTGCACCCCACGGAGACGAGCTAGGATGAATGAAACCTTTCTCCAAAAGTTCTTGGAGTTGGTTGGATAATTCCTTCATCTCAGATGGAGCTAAGCAGTATGGTGCCTTTGCAATAGGTGCAACACCGGGGGTCAAATCGATCTGAAACTTAACCTGTCATTGGGGAGGGAGACCAGGGACTTCTTCAGGAAACACTTCGGGAAAGTCTCTAACCACCGGTACATCTTCAATGAGTTTCTCTTCCGGTTCGACTTCCTTAACATGAGCCAAGATAGCTTGGTATCCCTTCATTAGATACTTGCAGGTTTTGATGCAAGAGATGATGTTAAGTTTAGAACCACTCATTTCCCCTTGAACAATTAAGGTTTCACCATTTTCAAGAGGAATGTTAATGGTTTTCTCATAGCACATGATTGCAGCTCTTAATGGGCGTAACCAATCCATCCTTACGACTACATCAAAGCTCCTTAACTCGACTGGAAATAGGTCGATCTTAAAGTGTTTGTCGGCTAGAATCAGGTCACAGTTTTTATACACGTTGTCTACTTTCATAACCTTACCATTTGCTACTTCTACAAAACGTTTAATATCTAAGGCTTGTGGTTTTTCAGTGAATAAGGCACAAAATTCGGTAGACACATAACTTCTATCAGCACCAGAATCGAATAAAACGGTAGCATAGAAGTTGTTAACAAGAAACGTACCCGTTATCACTTCATCATCATCACGGGCTTCTTCAGCAGTTATCACAAATGCTTGGATTTTAGCATTTCCCGTGTTAGCCTTTTTCTTCGGACACTGGTTGTGGAAATGCCCTCTTTCACCACAGTCATAGCATGTAGGAACGACTGCGTTGGCTTTTGTTGCAGGTGTATCAGTTGAAGGAACTGCAACCCTACAATTCTTGGCTATATGGCCAATCTTCTTACACTTGGTGCACTCAGCCTTGCACCACTCAGAATGGTGTTTCTCACAATGCTTACAAAAAGGTTGTTTCTCAGTATAACCTCCCTTTGTACTATCAGCAATTCTCTTATTTGAACCTTGATTCGATCCTTGAGCAGGCTCAAATTCCCTCTTGCCTTCGTTGGTCTTAACTTCGGCTTATTTATTTGCCGCAGCTTTTCTCCTTTTAGCCATCATAAGAGTTTGGGCCATTAATATCACCCCATCTATGGTTTCTTTGCATGCAGCAATAACATTACCCTGAATTTCTTTAGGAAGACCTTCTATGTACCTCTCTATCTTTTTCTGTTCATTAGGTACCATATCTGGGCACAATGTGACCAACTCTATAAACCTGTTGGTATAAGTTTCAATGTCGGTTCCTTTTACCTTCAATTCCCAGAACTCAACTTCCAGCTTATGAATTTGGTTTCTCGGATAGAATTTATCTGTCATCATTCATTTCAAGGCGGGCCATGGAATGTCGTTTGCAGCATCTAGCCCTATAGTTTGGGCATAGCCATTCCACCATGTTAGAGCAAGGCCACTTAGGGTGTGAGTAGCGTATTTCACTCGGTCAACATCTCCACAGTTTCATATGCAAAAGATTGATTCGAGCTTTTCGAACCAACGGGTTAGTTCAATAGCTTCCTCACTTCCTTTGAAGGTTGGAGGCTTACAATTCATAAACTCCTTGTAGCTGCATGTAAGACCCAAATATTTATTGTACATAATGTATTTATGGTGTACAATGCGTGTATAAAGTGTACGTGTTGCTTGCTCGAACGCCGAAGGAAACTGGACGTTGTCTGAAGTGACAAGGTGTGTACGTATCTTTTCAACCCCAAATAAAGTTTGTGTTGATGTTTCAAAGCCTTACCATTGGGAAGGAAATCTTATTATGTTTCCAACGATATTTGATTCATCAAAAACGGAGCTACGGTCAAAAAGTTATGGCCAAAACAAGTTTCTGAAAACTGACCTGCAGGTTGGAGCGGCGCTCCACCATTTGGCGCGGCGCTCCGATTGCTGCTGATGCAATTTTCAGCCTTTTTCAAAGCTTTAAATGAGGGGTACTTTGGTCTTTTCATTTAGGGTCGGTTTAGGGTCATCAAGACTGATCTAGAACTCCATTGGAGCTCATTTCTCACCCACACAAACACTCTCATTCACATCTAGAGAGAGAGGAAGAGTTCTAGAGTGAGAGAGCTTGATTTGGAGAAGAAGGAGTCGAATTCTCGCCAAAGCTCGGGTTTTAAAGTTGTTCATCTCGCTCCTAGCTATGTTTTGGTAGTATTGGTAAGTTCTAACTCCGAATTTCATTTATTATATTTAATATTCAAGTTAGGGTTTGAGATTGTTAGTTGTAAAACCCATTTGGTTGATGAAGAGGGTTTATGGAAACTTGCTATTTTGATATTTGGCGAGTTTTGGGTTGGTTAATGATTTAACCATGTTTAATACTTGTAAATGGTGTATAATCACTAGTGTTAGTGATTATTGGTGTTTTGGAAACCATTAGGGTTCTTATGGTTGACTAATTTTGACTAGAGTCAAAATTAGGGTTTGTTGATGATTATGACTCAATTGCCGATTTAATAAGGTTTATAAACTTAAAATGGATTAAGTTGAAGCATAGAACCGAGTTAAATATGTTTTGGTGTCAAAACTTACTAATGGCGTGATAATGACTTCTTATAGGTCAAATTAGGGTTTAAGTGTCATTTTGGGCAAGATAGGTGTTTAACACCTATGATTGGGTTTAATTGGCATACTAGGACCATTCTCACTTGTGTTAGTGATTATTGGTTAGTTTGGGCACGGTTTGTGCTTGGAAGTGCATTTGGGTCAAAATGGCACTAAAAGTCGAATTGGGTTAGTTTGTAAGTCAACCCTAATTGTGTTGCTTGTTTCGTGATAATGGAATAGGTACTTTCCATTGACGAGTCGCGGATTACTTGGAAGCATTCATCAAGGCGACAAGGTGAGTGTTAATATCCTATGTGCATATGTAAGTGTAGGATGGGTGCGGGTCGGGTGAAGTGGTTCTCGGTTATAGAGCTCACTTCACATATAGGTGGATTTGATGGACTTGTGTATAGGTCCAATTAGCACGGATGTGCGTTTTGCTTGACCACCTTTGACGAAGTACACACTTTGGTGTATGTTATCACACGTGGTTGTGAGTGGAATAAGTATACATGTATGTATATAATGTATTTATTTGTAGGAACGGATATGTGTTGTCCAAGTTAGTGATATATGTCGTTGTACACTAACGGCTTTTATGAACGGATGTATGTGGTCCGAGTTAGCGATATATGTGTTGTATGCTAACGGTTTATTGTATAGATATGTGTTGTCCAAGCTAGTGATATATGCGTTGTACACTAATGGTTTTATGAATGGATATATGTTGTCCAATTTAGTGTTATATGTGTTGTACACTAACGATTTTATAAACGGATATGTGTTGTCCAAGAGTTAGTGATATATGTATTGTACACTAACGGTTGTTATGAACACCGATGGGAAATTCGAGTACCATTCCTTTTTACGATTGGTTAACCTTGGGCGTTTATATATTGTTGTATATATATATATTGACGTGTTGTTGTGATGTAGCTAACCCTCCGGGTGTAGCTTATTTGGCGTTGTTCACATCATCGTTGGTGAACTTATATTTTGTTGATATCTTTAGCTTGTTGCTTAGAGATCGTACGGTATGCTTAGTGTAGTTGCCTTATTCATGGATGCTTCGGTATGCGGTATTTTATATTTGTGTGGCATGTCCATTTTATACATATATATGTATGTAGTATATTCTCACTCACTAAGCATTAGCTTACCCTCTCCTTGTTTACCTTTTTATAGATTTGCATGGATGCGGTGGATCGGTTAAGCGTGGGACTAGTGGACTCGCGTAGTTGCTTTAGAAGGCTTGCTTTTGGATTGATTAGTGCCTTCAAAGAATCCAAATGATTCTGTGCCTGCTGAAATCGTTAGCAAACAACTTATTTCTCATTCTAAACCTTCACAGACAAATCTTCTTCATCATCCATTGATATTAGAAATTCTAAGATATTCTCATATGTTCTATTATAAATATCCTCCATATTTCTGGCGATATTTTCACAGCTATTCTTATCTGAGATCATTTATCTCTCCGTAATATCTGCAACATAAAAGAAACTGTGTTAGTTTCTAAATTCTGAAACCTTCGAGTTTAAAATATGAATGTTTTGAAGTAGTGTTGGGAACTGAAGCATGGATTAGTATAATATAATGACACTTGATCAACGTCATTATATTACAGTAAGTCATGCTGAGTTTCTAATGAAGCATGATGATTCACAGTACCGTCATCATGTGCCATTTACACGACTCTTACATTCTATCTAATCTCTAAACATATCAAGAGAATATTTTTCTGGATGACTCGGTCTTCTCCAGGGTATTCTGGTAATTTAACAAATCAAAATCATTCTATTACCATTTTCTTCTTAGAGCATTAGCTATGTTCATTCTGAATTTCATATCTACGAATTCCGGACCATTACTCGCTTGACTCAAAGTCGGGAAGAGAAAACGAAAGCATGAAGCTCCGAAAAATAATGAAGAATATAAACTTCGATAATAACCCCGAAATTACAAACCGTGTATATCGATACAGATAGCAATATAGAGACACGGGAGAATTAGAAACACTATAAACACAAGAGTATAGTAGAAGTATGTAGATTCTTCTGGTGGTAGATGAAAAAGAAGAATGACAGATATAAAAGTTAGGAGTATATCAAGAATCAGGACTGGATGGAGCATATTGATGAATGCTTTAAAGTAAGAATCAAGGGAGAAAGAATAGAAGGTGTGAGTCGTGGAAAATAAGGAAACGAAGGGGTGAATTTATAGTGAAATATCCGACAGAGCAATCGAAACAGATTATTGCATATAATCAAAGAAGATCCTGATTTCCTTAATCACCATAGAACCAAATCTTATTATGTAAGATTCTCTTTAAATCCCTTAAATCCCGAAAATCAATCATAACTACGTCATCGGTTAAGACGAATATATTTTACTCATCTCACTCTTTTACGATAGTCTCATTTATATTCTTCGCATAATCGAATTGTTTTATCTACATTACTCAATGATGATAAAACTCCATTATCACCTTATATTTGTCATGAAAACCTTCTTATTATTATCCATAACAACCTCTATCAAATTTCGGGGACGAAATTTCTTTAACGGGTAGGTACTGTAATGACCCGGAATTTTCCGACCAAATTATACTTATGAGATTAATATTTACATAAATTAAACCATACCAACATGATAAGCAATCCAAATTGTTGAGATTTGTGTTTTTGAAAAGAGTTTTACACAACGTTTGACCGTCCAATATGACCGATGATATCACGAACTATATAACATACGATAATTATACGTTTGTGTATATATATGTATTTATATATATTTAACATGATCTAAGGATGGTTTAACATCTCATTGTGTACTAATGACAATGAGTTATAAGTATATTTTGAAACTACTAACTTAAGTTTTCAAAATGATAACTATACGTAACATTCTTTGATATATATACTTATAATCTAAAATACATATAATGTATCGTATATATAATGTATTTAATCACTTTTAAGGACTTAAATACATAAAACAATATAAGTATATTCACAAAAGATAGCTATATTTGAATTCTCGTTCCGTTTCCTCAAGATTTCTATACGTATATCTAGGCTATATGTACCCGTATCATACAGAGCTTCTATACGTATTTACTATTGGTATATACACATCAAATCAACATCCTAATCAATATTATTATTGCCCTAGATATTAGTAAGAAAACAAAATTAGGAATCGTTTTCTTTCTTTATAAACTAAAAATGTTTTTATAAATGAACACCATTTCTTCACTCCATTTTCTCATAACTACACCCTCATTTCTCTCTCAAAATACTCCTAACTTCATACTTGATCATCTCCAAGCATTTTCCCCATCATTTAGCTTCAATTACAAGCCTTAAACACCATAAGAAAACTCTTTCAAGAACATATCAAAATAACCACCCGTTTGAAGAAGTTTACTTCCAACCTTTTGATCTAACTCCACCACTCTTTGATTCCAAGATTATTTCTTATCTTTTGCAGTAACTTTGTCCAAGTAACTTGAGGTAGTAACCTTGTTCATAATCTTATTCAATTCATATTCATATAGCTATCTTATTTTGTGGTATAAAATTTTAACAACAAGAACATAGTTTGAATGATTTCAAACTTGTTCGCAAACTAAATAGATCCTTCTAACTTGACTTTTAAAACACTTCAAGACCTATAATATATCATAATGATATGCTAACCTAACAAGATATAACTTGGTTTTACAAAGAACATCTTAAAAACTGAATCTACGTCGTCGGAGTGCAACCGGGGGCTGTTTTGGGTTGGATAATTAAAAACCATCTTGAACTTTGAATTGGAAGTTCATGTTCTGGAAAAATGATATTTCTTATGAATATGTTAACACATAAAAATTTCATGGTTTAACTCAAAGTGTAAGCATTTTTAGAAAAATGATCATTAAATGTTGTTTTTATGATGAAAAATGATCACTTTCATAAGTTTCACCAACGTTTGACCTATAACCTATGATTTCGAATACAAATTAAGGTATTTTCAGTTCATATTCTTAAAATTTGACTCGATCCAAGGAAGTGGCAAGTTGAACCAACAAAAACGGAGTTTTAATGAAGAAACTACGACTAAAACAAGATTGGGTATCCGAAGCTAGTTTAGCTACGAAAATATTTGGAGAAAAAGTAAATTAATCATATCTTTTCTAATTAATATGATATTTTATATGTAATTACTTATGATTTGATTTTATATATTTCTGGACTACCCGTAAACAACACGAGAAGATTAATCATAAGACCTCATGATTGTACGCAACACGTCATTTGACAACACGGTACTTTATGTACGCAACACGTCATTTGACAACATGGTACCATGGGTCGAGATTAATGTTGATCAATATGAATACGATGGGGCCTTTATTTATTTTATTTAAGCAACTAATTGTGGACCACTAACATCGGACTGCTAACTACGAACTAAGAAAATATTAAAAGTATTAAAAGTATATATATATGTAACGATTACTTAAAAAGAAAATATGTTGATATATTATATATATGGTTAGGTTTGTGATATCTATCGGAGACCAAGTTGAATTAAATACCTTCAAGGCAAAAGTGAGTTTCATTTGCTCTCTTTTTAATTGCTTTTGCAGTATATATTTTTGGGCTGAGAATACATGCGCTGCTTTTATAAATGTTTACAAAATAGACATAAGTACTTAAAAATATATTCTACGTTGAGTTGTACCACTGGCATATTTCCCTGTAGCTTGGTAACTACTATTTACATGGGTATTGTAAACGTGAATCCTATTGATAGATCTATCGGGCCTGACAACCCCAACCGGACTGGACGACCAGTATTCAACGGTTGCACAGTACTTCATTTTGGTGACTACACTTGGTACGGTGTAGCGAGATTTCATAATAAAGGGAATATGCGACGTTGATTAAATGTTAAGTATGGTTACCAAGTGCTCAACCACTTAGAATGCTTTACATACACTTGCGAGTGTATTATGTTTATGATTATGAAATCTTGTGGTCTATTAACATATTGAAATGATTGTTATGATAAACCTATGAAATCACCAACCTTTTGGTTGACACTTTAAAGCATGTTTATTCTCAGGTACGAATTAAGTCTTCCGCTGTGCATTTGCTCAATATAAGGACATTACTTGGAGCCGATCATCGCAATAGGACCAAATGTTGATGACTTCGTCCAGGTGGATTAGGAAGGGTTCTTTCAGATTAGGTAGAGTATCCCCAATCGCCATGCTCGGCTTTATTTTGTGTTACAAATCATGTGATTGAAAACTTGTATTTTCGTATGAAAGTCGTAAAATGGCCGATGTGGGCCCGGCCTAGTAAAACTTATTGTATGAAAGGAACGTGTTAGTTTTTCGTATATGAATAGGTTGTGAAAAGCGTTTTGTCTAAATACGTCGGGAAGTGGTCAAACATTTTCGCATTTCATGACTTTTTGGACAGGCCAGTTTGGCGCGCCGCGCGGCCATATGGCGCGCCGCGCCATATGCTGTTCCAGCAAAAAAAAATTATTTGATATTTCCGCGTGATCGTTTGTATTACGGGTTGGGTTGTTACAAGTGGTATCAGAGCATGGTCTAAGGGATTTAGGTGACTTGAGATAGGTACCTAGACTTAGACTTTTGTGTGTGCTTAATTGTTGCGGGACTTGTAGGATTACGGGTCGGAATGGGTTTAGTTAGTGCCTTGTTTATAGGTTGACTAACGTTTATATTAGTAATGCGGATATTATTAATATGCGATTGTGTTGTGATAATGATTCTTGTGTTGTGTTTTGTTTACGTTTGCGGTTGCATATATCATCGAGCGAGGCGGTCGTTGTACTAACGAGTCGATACGGCGTGTATGCGTAATTAGGACTTGCAAACCTTATTACGGGTGCAAATCGTGTCTAACAAGTGATGTACGACGAGTGTTTAGCAAGATGGGGCGGTGTTGTGTGTGTGCTTTATACGATCGTAATATAATCGCTTTGCATTCCTCGGAATGGCGACGGGAAATGGGATCGAGACGAACGACGCTGAGTTTAACGCTAGAGTTGCGGCCGCCGTTGCGGAGCAAATGAGTGCGTTTCGAGAAGAAATGGATAGGAAGTATTCCGAACTTCAAAGTAGTGGTGAAATGGAGCGTTGTCTTAAGAGCTTCATGAGGACTAAACCCCGATGTTTGACGGGAAACCGGATCCTTTGATAAGCACAACTTGGATCTCGGATGTTGAAGGATGTTTTCGCACTATTGAATGCCCTCCCGAAAAAAGACGAGACTCGCTACTAGTTTGTTGCGGGGTAGGGCGATGGATTGGTTGGATGGTAAGATTGATTTTGTCGGTGGCGAAACGTTTATGGCTTTATCGTGGGACGAATTTAAGGAGGAATTCTTCGAGGAGTTCCGGACTTCAGCCGATTTGTGAGAATTGCGTAATGAGTTGCGAAATTTGCGACAAGGAGCTATGGATTTGAATACTCTCAAGACGACCTTTATGGTGAAGGATCGTTTTTGCCCGGAGTATTTGGGGAATGATCATTTGTTGATGCAAGATTTCTATCGAACCTTGAATAATGACTTGAGGAGTAAGATTAGCAGAGTTCAGGCGAAATCGTTTGCGGAGTTATTCGCCGCGGCTAGAGGTTTCGAGTCGTATTCGCGATCGAAGGTTGGTGAACCTTCCAGTGAGAGAAGGGTTGTTTCTTATGGTGCTCCAAGTAAGAGGACTAAGGGTCCGAGCGTGAGCACGGGTGGTACACGGTCGGGTATATCGGATTCTAGTGCGTCTAAGTGTTACAATTGTGGCGTGAGGGGTCACAAGTCTTGGGAATGTTCGGTACCAAAGGGTGATGGCATGGGGTGCTTCATTTGCCAAAAAGAAGGACATCGTAAGTCGGAATGTCCCAAGTTAGCGGTGACGATTGCGACAAGGAGACGTTAAGGTACGTTTCGTTTTAATAAATATGTCCTTTGATTATTTATTAAGTGTCGTTGAGTTTGGTTGTTAAATGCATGGTGTTGTGCATGTTGGTGTTAAGGGTGACGTTCCTAATGGAGTACCCTATGGTGGCGTTTGATTGTTGAGCGAAGGGCGTAAGACTTGGTGTAACCAAGCATTCCTTAGTATTTGGGAAATGTTTCTACCAAATCATGGAAATGGGTTCGCTTTCGTGTTGAAGTTGATGAACCATGAGGTTCGTCGGGTGGATTGAAACTCTTGAAATCGAGTGTTGATCTCGATGCATGTTGGTAAAGGAGTCTACGTGACGCGACATTAGGTGCCTTTTTATACCTACTAGCATGGTGTTCGACTCCGATTGTGTTGCGGTTACATTGTACTTAGGGTACCAAAGTGAAACCCTTAGGTACATGAGTGATCGGGTGAAATTCGACAAACTAAAGCAATTGGATGATTGCGAGTGTATAGTTCGTGTAATTTGTGGTACACTTTTCGTTCGAAGTGTTTAAGGATAGGTTAGGATCCTTGGTATGCTCAAAGTTGGAGCAAGACATGGTGATGGGCCATGTGAACCCAATTGTTGGTAAGGTCTACCTTTGGTAGCATTGTACGGGTGTACGTGATGCGGTTATGCAACGTAATTCCAAGTGGGGGAGTTACACTCCCGCACGAGGAGGTTTTAGTGTGAGATTTCGGACAATGCTTTTGGTAGATCCGAAATTTGTGTTGGGACCTAGTTTTGGTCGATTTGTAGTAGAGTACAATTTTGGTTAAATTTTACTTATGATTTTGGATTTGGAAATTTTCACCGAGGTGGTAATGTGGTAAATCTCGTTGAGAGATAATGGACGTGTTTGGCGAGCAAGGTGAAATCCCTCGGTTAAGGGATGTGTGTGTCGGATTCTCTTTTAGAGAATTTTTGTTTTGTGCCTATGTTCGATATAGGTGGTTCTTGCTCGATTGTGTGAATTGTTAGTGGTATCCGTTAGGATTCACTATGGCGTAGCAGAGCGTGATGTTACGCTACTCGTTGTTCGAGGCCAAAAGGGCATTGATTGGTGAAGAATGACCTTAGGGTCCGCTGACTTCATCATGGTATTGTTGATTGGTGAAGCATGACCTTCGGGGTCCGCTGACTTCATCATGGTATTGTTGATTGGTGAAGCATGACCTTCGGGGTCCGCTGACTTCATCATGGGAGTAGTGATATATCGGTGAAGCATGACCGTTGACGGGGTCCGCTGACTTCATCCGGTGTTGAGTGATCTATCGGTTGTTTTATACACCGATGATGGGGTCGTGAGGACCAAGTTGTGTGATTAGTGATGTGATAGCCGTGTTTCGCTCATATGTTGTTACGGGTGTGACAATAGTCGATTTTGTACACCTTAGGATTAGCGTTGGCATAGTCGTTTTAGGCACTTTTGGTTTTAGCCGTTGCTTATGATGTTAGGATAGTGGCATATTGGTTATATTGCGCACTACAAAGGATGTTTAGAGGTAAGTGTAATCCGTAAGGATTTATGTGGTTCGATCTTCAACGTTCAGATTGTTGAATTTAGGTTGAGACTTGGTCGCTTTTAGCGTTGTCCTTGGTAAATGTATGCTAAGGAATTGATATCTCGGTACGAGATTGGTTGAGTTTTTCCTGATATGGAAATTGACAGGTTTTAGTGCTCGGATTGTGGTTTTGATAAATCGCGGGTGACGATTTTAGATGTTAAAGGTGATTCATTGGGAAGAATTGTCCAGGAAAGTTCGGATTGGGACTTATAATTGAGGACCGTTGAGTAGGTCCGGATTGGTTAAGTGGAGAAGATCACGAGGACGTGATCGAGTTTAAGTGGGGGAGAGTTGTAAGACCTAAATATTTATTGTACATAATGTATTTATGGTGTACGATGCGTGTATGAAGTGTACGTGTTGCTTGCTCGAATGCCAAAGGAAACTGGACGTTGTCTGAAGTGACAAGGTGTGTACGTATCTTTTCAACCCCAAATAAAGTTTGTGTTGATGTTTCAAAGCCTTACCATTGGAAAGGAAATCTTATTACGTTTCCAACGATATATGATTCATCGAAAACGGAGCTACGGTCAAAAAGTTATGGCCAAAACAAGTTTCTGAAAACTGACCTGCAGGTTGGAGCGGCGCTCCACCATTTGGCGCGGCGCTCCGATTGCTGCTGATACAATTTTCAGTCTTTTTAAAAGCTTTAAATAAGGGGTACTTTGGTCTTTTCATTTACGGTCGGTTTAGGGTCATCAAGACTGATCTAGAACTCAATTGGAGCTCATTTCTCACCCACACAAACACTCTCATCCACATCTAGAGTGAGAGGAAGAGCTCTAGAGTGAGAGAGCTTGATTTGGAGAAGAAGGAGTCGAATTCTCGCCAAAGCTCGGGTTTTAAAGTTGTTCATCTCGCTCCTAGCTATGTTTTGGTAGTATTGGTAAGTTCTAACTCCGAATTTCATTTGTTAGATTTGATATTCAAGTTAGGGTTTGAGATTGTTAGTTGTAAAACCCATTTGGTTGATGAAGAGGGTTTATGGAAACTTGCTATTTTGATATTTGGCGGGTTTTGGGTTGGATAATGATTTAACCATGTTTAAGACTTGTAAATGGTGTATAATCACTAGTGTTAGTGATTATTGGTGTTTTGGAAACCATTAGGGTTCTTATGGTTGACTAATTTTGACTAGAGTCAAAATTAGGGTTTGTTGATGATTATGACTCAATTGCCGATTTAATAAGGTTTATAAACTTAAAATGGATTAAGTTGAAGCATAGAACTGAGTTAATTATGTTTTGGTGTCAAAACTTGCTAATGGCGCGATATTGACTTCTTATGGGTCAAATTAGGGTTTAAGTGTCATTTTGGGCAAGATAGGTGTTTAACACCTATGATTGGGTTTAATTGGCATATTAGGACCATTCTCACTTGTGTTAGTGATTATTGGTTAGTTTGGGCACGGTTTGAGCTTGGAAGTGCATTTGGGTCAAAATGGCACTAAGTGTCGAATTGGGTTGGTTTGTAAGTCAACCCTAATTGTGTTGCTTGTTTCGTGATAATGGAATAGGTACTTTCCATTGACGAGTCACGGATTACTTGGAAGCATTCATCAAGGCGACAAGGTGAGTGTTAATATCCTATGTGCATATGTATGTGTAGGATGGGTGCGGGTCGGGTGAAGTGGTTCTCGGTTATAGAGCTCACTTCACATATAGGTGGATTTGATGGACTTGTGTATAGGTCCAATTAGCACGGATGTGCGTTTTGGTTGACCACCTTTGACGAAGTACACACTTTGGGTGTACGTTGAGTGGAATAAGTATACATGTATGTATATAATGTATTTATTTGTAGGAACGGATATGTGTTGTCCAAGTTAGTGATATATGTCGTTGTACACTAACGGCTTTTATGAACGGATGTATGTGGTCCGAGTTAGCGATATATGTGTTGTATGCTAACGGTTTATTGTATGGATATGTGTTGTCCAAGCTAGTGATATATGCGTTGTACACTAACGGTTTTATGAATGGATATATGTTGTCCAATTTAGTGTTATATGTGTTGTACACTGATGATTTTATAAACGAATATGTGTTGTCCAAGGGTTAGTGATATATGTGTTGTACACTAACGGTTGTTATGAACACCGATGGGAAATTTGAGTACCATTCCTTTTTACAGTTGGTTAACCTTGGGCGTTTATATATTGTTGTATATATATATATATATATATATATATATATATATATATATATATATATATATATATATATATATATATATATATTGACGTGTTGTTGTGATGTAGCTAACCCTCCGGGTGTAGCTTATTTGGCGTTGTTCACATCGTCGTTGGTGAACTTATATTTTGTTGATATCTTTAGCTTGTTGCTTAGAGATCGTACGGTATGCTTAGTGTAGTTGCCTTATTCATGAATGCTTCGGTATGCGGTATTTGATATTTGTGTGGCGTGTCCATTTTATACATATATATATATATATGTATGTAGTATATTCTCACTCACTAAGCGTTAGCTTACCCTCTCGTTGTTTACCTTTTTATATATTTGCATGGATGCGGTGGCTCGGGTAAGCGTGGGACTAGTGGACTCGCGTAGTTGCTTTAGAAGGCTTGCTTTTGGATTGATTAGGATTGGGTAGAGTATCTCCAATCGCCATGCTCGGCTTTATTTTGTGTTACAAATCATGTGATTGAAAACTTGTATTTTCGTATGAAAGTCGTAAAACGGCCGATGTGGGCCCGGCCTCGTAAAACTTATTTTATGAATGGAACGTGTTAGTTTTTCATATATGAATAGGTTGTGAAAAGCGTTTTGTCTAAATACGTCGGGAAGTGATCAAATATTTTCGCATTTCATGACTTTTGGGACATGCCAGTTTGGCGCGCCGCGCCATATGCTGTTCCAGCAAAAAAAAAAATTATTTGATATTTCTGCGAGATCGTTTGTATTACGGGTTGGGTTGTTACACTGCAAGAAGTAGGATTGTTTTGAGGTCCTTGGTTGTTCCCATGGTGATTGTTATTATTGCCTTGGGCGGCAGCAAGCAGTTATTGGAATTGTACTGGGTCAAAGTGATATTCGGAATGTTGGTAGCACCGCGAGTTGATTGAGCCATTAATCTTCAATACATAAAACAGTATTAGTCGAAGAGTTTTATGGTGCTAGTGAATTATAATTTTCTAAATAAATGCACAAGATTCACACAACGCATAATAGGATAGATAAGGAACACAACGAGATGTATTAAAAACATTTGAATTCATTAAACATCACAAAGATAACTAACATCCTTTATTACACATGAAACGAAACAAGAATAGTAGGTTTAGGCAAAGCCTTTACAATGAACGGAAAACTAATACGGAAACAGAAAAGAAATCCTAAGATCTAATTTTTCTTAGGAGGTGGGGGTTGGGTCATGAATTTTTCCCACAGAAGATCCTTGAGAAACTGCATATCCCATTTCCAGTTCCCAATCCTTTGATTTTGCTGCTCAATTTCTCTATCATATCTCATAACAGTCTTTCTGAAGATGTAATACACATCATATGAGTATGTTGACAATTCCTCTTGTTGATCTTCAAGCGTACTAAAGTGACCATCAATAAGTCCCCTTAACTTACCAAACTTTGTCTTCACTTCATGTAAGTCACTCATTACCATAGCATGCTCAACAGAGTTGGTGCAAAACACGGGAATAGTGGTAAGACGGGGTTCTTTAGATGAGCTTGAACCCTCGGTATTTGATGTCTTGGATTCCTGGGTTTCTGGCTCCGGCTGGGCCTCTTCTCCTGGCTTGGATTCTTCCTCGGGTTCTTCCTCGGAAGGCTCCTCTTCCTTAATTATTTATTCTACAAACTCTTCCTCTTCATTATCCCCATCATAGTTAGTATTAGTGTGGGATTCTTCCATAAAAGGTGAGTGTGGCGGAGTAACAGGCATGTAGACCGGTGATGCTGGTGGAGTACCCGGTTGGTAAACTAGTGATGTTGGTGGAGAAACGGGTCCATAAGTCGGTGTGCGGACAGATCCTTCAGAGTCGGATCCCTCGAAGTCAGAAATGACGATTGGGTTACGGAGAGACATCCTAAATGAAAAGAGAGATGATTAGGTAGGTTCTAAGGAAGACGTAAAGGCACGAAATAAAATGTAAAGGAAAAGCACTAAAAATCTTAAGTCATGAAAGGTTATAGACCTATGGATTACTAAGGCACCTAACTAACACATAAGGCACACATAATATGCAATCCTGGTTCTCTATAACATACTGTGCTCTGATACCACTATGTCATACCCCCAAATAGGGTCGGGGGTAAATATGACTTCACAATGTCACAACACAAGTATATAGGCGAGAACGACTCTAAATGAGACGTTTTATTAAAACAATAATTGTATTGTAGCGGAAACGAAATAATGTTTTACATGATAAACCCAAATGTAATTAATAATTGTTTAACAAATACTAAGACATAAATATGTGAACTTCAATGCATCAGCTAGCAAAGCAACATAGGATAGCACATAAGCTAATCTTCACCTGAGATAAACATGCTTAAAATGTTAACACAGTGTTTGAGTGAACATCATAGGTTTAATAATCATAATAAATTTTAGACCACAAGATTTAGTTCAAAACATCAAAATATTCAATATGCCATGAGTTATAATATCGAGCTAAATATTAACCCCTGACACTGTACGGGTGTCGGTAATCATTATTATGTACCACTTTGACGATCGGTCAATGGGTAGAGACGTCGCTCTCAATAGGCCTACTCACAATAATTAAGCTTGCAACATTTCAATTCCAGCAATTAACGATATTATGGTGGGGATTTGCACGTAAGAATACAAGTTAACAAAGTCTCACGAAGTTGCATATCAAAAAGTTTAGGCACATGTGTCTAAATTGTAAATCATTTAAAAGTAAGCATGTGTCTCACCCCCAGATTTATAAAATACATTAAAATATGTAAAAGTGGAGCTATGAAGTTCACCTTAGTAGAACAGAAGAATTATTCCACAAAAGAATGAATTGAACGGAACGGACGTGATCGAGATCTCAACCTAGAGATAGAATGTATGATCAGATATTGCCTAATAGACATACGTATAATAACTATACCAATGATGATGGTTTTCTAAAAGAATTTCCATTTTCGGAAGGTTACCATTTACGAAAAGTTTCCACTTATAGTAACTTTCCAATTATAGAAAGTTCGGGTTAATCTTTTACAAGACGTTGTACAACTTTACTCAAACTTCGTTGCTATCAAATAAGTCAGGAATGACCAGATGTAACTGAGGGCCCAGGACTCTTGACCAGAATCTAAGTCATGGCATTCGAGATCCACAAGCTATCCCCATAAATGGCAACCTAGACATCATACACTTACGACCGTGAGTAGCGGTGAAATTTGCATAAGTCATACCTTATCTTTGATTAACTTTCACTTAGTTTAGGTCATATTATATGTTATTATATAAGTTATATTATATTCATTAATGTATTACAATTTAATTATTTTATATTATATACTATAAGTTATTAAATTAGTATAGTATTATTTATTATTTAATTCCTTTACAATATTATAGTATAATAATTACTTAAGTATTATTAAGTATTTAATTACTTGTATTACATATCATACACTAATAGTTATATTATATTAAGTATATATAAGCTTAGGTTTATTAAGTTATTATTGTTTAATATAACATAACAATGTTTATTATTAATTATATACCTTTGATATATTAATTATTTATTATATATAATATTTATACATATATATTACACAAAATTCATAATTAATTAAATAAATATTAAATAATAATAAAATATAAATTTTACAGACCTTTTATAATTAGTATAACTTTATGAAAATTTATAAAAATTATTTATCTTTATCCTATATTTATTTAGTATATATCTTTTATTTATTTTTTGTAAGTATGTAATAAGAGTTTTAATATAGAATAAATACCAATTCGACCTGTATATTAAGTTTTATATTTTTTACAGGTTCCTATATATTTTATAAACCCAGGAAAATTATATATATATATATATATATATATATATATATATATATATATATATATATATATATATATATATATATATATATTTATATATATATATATTTTATTTTCTGCTAAAAATATTTATTAGGAATTTTGCATTGTTTAACCATATAATTCGAATATAATTAATAATAATACTCCAATACTTCCAAAAATTATTTTTAAACATCCCTTAACGGTTCTAAGTATTTTTCATGTAAAACCTACTGTTCTTATAATTTTATACAAATTATTATTATATTTTACATATATGTATATTGATTTCAACATTAAATGCATAACAATTACGAAAAACATTAGATAAATTAAGTTTTTGATTTCAAAACTCTTTACACATCAAAAAGAAGTTACAAAAATTTTTGTTTCAATTTTTGAAGTCGTTTGCTATTTTTATTGATTTTAGCTTATATAAACCCTAGCCGATTAATATAATTATAATAAATATATAATACATCATAAAAATATAGTTTTTGACTTAGATCATCTTTATAACATTATTAGGTTTTGAAAAAATAGGTTCCATGAATTTATTTAGTTCATAGCTATTTTAATTGATTTTTCCCACATATACCGATAATATATATACATATAAAATGCTTTTAATTAATTAAAATTATAAAAATAAGTTGTAAATTTATATAATTATTTTTCCCAGATCTTAGAATACCTAATAGTATTTATCACATACAATACATATTTTTATTAATTCATTAAATATTTATTTATAATATTGCATATATCGGCCGAATAAAACACAAATAATTTTATAAAAATTAGTAAATCGATTCATAAATCTGGAAAGATATTTTTTATAAACTGTATTAATCTTATAGCTAATTATCATGTATTTATAATAATTTTATAAATTGTAAAACTATTTATTTATTTTTGCTTGTGTTTCGGCTGAACGGAAATAAAAAGAAAAAAAATCAAAAATAAAAATAAAAAGAAAAGAAAAGAAAAAAAAATCTTACAAATATTTTAGGGTTTTGAATGAGCTCCCAAATTGTGAATGAGAAATTATGAAAACATATGGGGGTATTTATAGGCATAAAAAGACTTGAACTCCAAGAAAATATACATTCCTTTTAAAAAAATTCAATTAATTTCTTTTTTTTATTCGGCCGACTCCTCCTCCCCATATATTTTTATTTATTTTTTTATAAAAACAATTTTTAACTTTCTAGATATTTTATATATATTCTACCTTTTTAATTATTGATTTATATATATATATATATATATATATATATATATATATATATATATATATATATATAATTTTATATTTATTACCCATAACTTATACATTTTATATATACACATATTCATATACACATATACACTTCATTTATTAATATATATCATATACATACTAATACATAGTATATACTTTTAATAATTATAATAATAATAATATTATTATTAGAATTATGGTTTGGGTTAGAGTAATAATTAGGATCGTTTAATACGAGTATTAATTATAGTTCATTAATCGTAAGCGGATAACAACCCTAAATCTTATACACAGAACAACCTAGTGAAACCCTAAGGGCATTTAAGTCATTACAGAATGGAAAAATGAGGGTTATTATATGTTAGACCATGATTTCATCATGAAACATTCTCGAATTTGTTTACACAACACTGGTAAATCATCATCAATCACTTATAACATCTAATTCGATTAATTGCTGATGAAAGGAGCGAGTAGATGAAGAACACAAAAAAAATTGATTTCATGATTTAGATGATTTCAGGCCTTGATTTCTACACGAAATATATTTGAATCATCATCATATCACTCAACATCTATCAAATGAACCTAAATCACAACTGAGATCTCAAATTTGAACAAGAGCACTTCGTTTGACTTTTTCTTCAAAACTTTGACTCTAAAATTCGGACTCGAAACTTTGAATTTGGATATGTAAATGCACAAATATTTTCACGAGATGAATTGTAAGAGATCTGCAATTTTTCTTTTCTTCAACTCATAGCAGATTGATCTGGAGAGCTAATTATGTTTGACTTTTCGAACAACGAATAACTCGATCAAAATCTCTTCGAATCTGTTAATTTTCACGAGAGTTAAGATTTGATTATATATCAAATTTCTGTATTCAATTTGTTGTTATCATCATCATTTGTGGAAGTTTGATTTTGAGCTCCATGAAGATCATGAATACGGGTACTGTAGCTATTTGTTGGGATGAATATGATTATGAATTGTGATTTTTTGAAATGATATAATGATCAGATACGAATGGTGATTGTAAAAATGATACTCCCTCCGTCCCATTACAAGTGTCCACTTACTTTTTACACACAGTTTTAGGAAATCTCACTAACTTCATTCTCCACCAATCAGAAATCTTCTCTCTCCAGAATAACTTCTTCTCATTAGTTGAAACACAAAGTGGACACTTGTAATGGGACATCCCAAAATGAAAATGTGGACACTTGTGGTGGGACGGAGGTAGTATGTGTTTTGTGATTTGGAATGAATTTGATAGTTTTTGAGATGTCCGAATCTGAGATTCTCATGGATGAATTCAATTTGGACGGATGATCATTCATCAATATTTATGTAAATCATCTTCGTTTCGTTGAAGATCCTGCTTTGATACCACATGTAGGACCATAGATCTACATGCACACGGGAATGTGAACGAATAGCCACGAATATTCAAGGAAAGCTAGAGAGAAAATGAAAGTTTCATTCCACGGCTTCCTTGAATTATTGAAGTACATTGGCAATTGTTAGCTATTCTAGGGAGCCTTGGATCCTTTAAATAGCCCTCATCTAAAGAATCCTCCATACGGATTGGGAAACCCGTTTTACTCCTTTCCAGGGTTCTAACAGAAGTGATTAGCAAGCAATACACGAAGCATTTTTTCTGATATGAAAGTAATCGGAAGACCTCGAGTTTCCAGCCATACATACCCCAAAAAACCTTTAGCTTTGCCAGCCAAGGGGGCAATAACCACAAAATCCAACTCCTTCGAAGCCCCAAGAAGTCTATCTACACAACTCTTATCTAAACTGTGACAACCCGGAAATTTCCAACCAAATTTAAACTTTAATCTTTATATGTTTCCGACACAATAAGCAATATTTGTTAAGTTAAATTTCAAGAATTTTAAACTATGTTCATACATTCATTCAACTTCGACCAAGTTCCAACGATTCACGAACCATTAAACGAATATGATTATATATGTATATGTGTATATATATTATAACTTGAAACGTAAACGAAATATTAGATTAAATACTTTATATGATTGTATCTGTTTCAAAATGTTTATCAATGGAATTAGAAGATAAGATCAACTGATTGAATTATCAGATATATTAATTTATGATTACAAGTCTCTGTTGAAAGGCCCACGTTGATTTGAGAAATCTTTCCATTTTAACAATATTCGGAAAATGGTAAAGTAATTTATAAATAAGAACAAATTGTCAATCATTGAGAACTAGACAAAGGATAGTGGAAGATTGAATCTCATAAAGACTCGATTGATCTATTTAGTTTCAAACGTACAAAAACGTTTTCAGTTTAAAAAGAACTTTATTATTAAAACGTATATAACTTTTATAAATATCTAGAACCACTTTTGACAACTCATTACTTAACTAGTACGATAAAGATAACGATATTTATATTTTATTTTATTAAATATATATAACGATTTAAATTAATATTATATATATTTATACGCGTATAATACGTACATAGTTTTATACTTTTACTATACTTAAACTTTACCTTTACTTTATTTTTACTTTACTTTAACTTTAATAATTCACTTTAATAATTCATACTTTAATAATTTATACTTTAATAATTCACTTTAATAATTCATACTTTAATAATTCACTTTAATAATTCATACTTTAATAATTCACTTTAATAATTCATACTTTAATAATTCATTTTAATAATTCAAAAATCTATTATAAATAGAATTCAATAGGTTTCATTATTTCATAGAAACTTGAAAATATTTTTCTCTAAACTCTCTCAATCGATTTACATATATATATATTTACTCCGTATTATTTCAAGATATTATTAGTATACATAAAATATTACGACGGAGTGTTGTCCGAGTGATTTCGAAATTGTTTTTCGAGTAGGATAGGATTAAGGAAATTATGGGTTATAGCTATGGAGGTGATTGAGTATGGTTCATGGGTATGCTCGTGAGGTCAATATAGTGTTTATCATTTCCGTTGCGTCTATGTACCTTTCCTGCAATATTGAATCTCAATATTGATACGTGAGTACTCATAATTTAACTTTTACATACTAATAGTGTATCCCTGACTAGTGCTCGAGTATTTAGGATTATGCATGCTTGTACTTTTGATATTGCCCTTAGACAGGTTAGGTTGAATCTTGAATTAGTTACACTTGCGGTTGAGATAAGGTATAAGATATGCATGTCCTTGGAAAGCTAGCGAAAAATTAAGAACTTTTCCTTTAGATATCAAATGGTTTCGATGAACGGATTAGAAGTTATAATCAATTGAATTTTCGATATTTTTATTAAAAATGATTATTATTATCGTCGTTTTTATCTTCGTTCTAGTTTTATCTTATTATTATCATTATTATTATCTTTATCAATAAAAGGGATTTATCATTAAAAATTGTTTTTTTTATTACTATCGTTATTATCGTTAAAGTTATAATTAGTATTATTATTATTATTATCCAATTATCATTATTATTATTATTATTATTATTATTATTATTATTATTATTATTAGTATTATTATTATTATTATCATTATTAATATATATATATATATATATCATTATTTAAAAATGGTTATTGTTATTGTTATTATTATTATTACTATATTATCATTAAGATAATTATTAGTATTATCGTTAATAATATTATAGTAACTATCATTATTAATATTAGTGTAATTAAAACAAATAATTGTAACACCTAAATATTTTGATTACTATTATTATCATTATTATGAACACGATATAAAAGATGATTAAAAGCTATTAAACGAAACGATTAGGAAATAATGAGTAAGAGTATCATGATGAAATTAAAATATTATAAGATATTAATTTAGATAAAATTATCGTTCTTATTATTTTTATCATTACTATTATTATTAAAAGTATCGTTAGTATTAAAACTATCATTTTAACAAAAATTATCATTTTAATAGAAATGTCATTGTTACTATAAAATATCATTATTATTATAAAATATCATTATTATTATTATTTTAAATAGAATTATTATTTTAAAGATAATATTAAAAATTATCGTAAATATTAAAGTTATCATAATTAGAATTATCGTTTTATCATAATGTCATCTTAGTAATTATAAATATTGATATTTTTATAATAATAATTATTATTACAAAATAATACAACTTTTACTTACTATCATTATAGATATTATTTTATAAAATAAATATGTGATACAAACATATTTTACTACGTGTAATAACTTACTTTAATAATACCTATCATATTATCTTTATGATATTAAATGAACCCTATAAATTTTATTACTTAATATATATAAAAGTATATTTGATTATATAAATTTAATATAAAATTTTATTTATTAATAAATAAATTATATTATTTACTCTAATAAATCTTTTTAAAATATTTAAAAATATAAAACGACGATATTTAAACTATATATTAATCATGTATAGATTTTTAGAAATTATTTTGAGTCAAATTTACTTTTGTTGACTTTTGCATATTAGTCTCGAGCATTAGGATTGTGGTACACTATGACTTGACCTAATTTGTTAGACAAATATTGACCAACATATAAATATATATAATTAATTTAGGTTCGTGAATCCGAGGCCAACCTTGCACTTGTTCAATGACGTTATATGTATTTTTACTACGAAATACAGTATGGTGAGTTTCATTTGCCTTTTTACCCTTTATATTTTTGGGCTGAGAATACATGCGCAACTTTTATAAATGTTTTACGAAATAGACACAAGTACGTGAAACTACATTCTATGGTTGAATTATCGAAATCGAATATGCCCCTTTTTATTAAGTCTGGTAATCTAAGAATTAGGGAACAGACACCCTAATTGACGCGAATCCTAAAGATAGATCTATTGGGCCTAACAAACCCCATCCAAAGTACCGGATGCTTTAGTACTTCGAAATTTATATCATGTCCGAAGGAGGATCCCGGAATGATAGGGGATATTCTTATATGTATCTAGTTAATGTCGGTTACCAGGTGTTCACCATATGAATGATTATTTTTGTCTCTATGCATAGGACGTATATTTATGAGAACTGAAAATGAAATTCTTGTGGTCTATTAAAATGATGGAAATAAATGATTATGATAAACTAATGAACTCACCAACCTTTTGGTTGACACTTTAAAGCATGTTTATTCTCAGGTGTTAAAGAAATCTTCCGCTGTGCATTTGCTCATTTTAAAGATATTACTTGGAGTCTTTCATAGCATATTTTGAAGAACGTTGCATTCGAGTCATTGAGTTCATCAAAGATTATTATTAAATCAATTTATAGTTGGATAGTGGATATTATGAAATGGTATGCATGCCTGTCAATTTTCGATGTAAAGAAAGTTTGTCTTTTAAAAACGAATGCAATGTTTGTAAAATGTATCATATAGAGGTCAAATACCTCACAATGTAATCAACTATTGTGAATCGTTTATAATGTATATGAACGAGTCCTTTCAGTTGGTATCAGAGCAGTGGTCTTAGCGAACCAGGTCTGCATTAGTGTGTCTAACTGATAAGTCGATAGGATGCATTAGTGAGTCTGGACTTCGACCGTATCTGCATGTCAAAAGTTTTGCTTATCATTTTGTGTCGAAAATTAACTACTTATCATCCTCAGAAAATTACCTGCTTATCATTTTTAGTCTAAGACACGTCTTGCTGTATTGATTGCATGAATAGTGTATAGACAAAAATTCATATCTTAGCATATCTGCTAAATCATATCTTAACGTATCTGTTACTTTAAACTTTGCCTGACATATCCCGCAAAGTCCTCCGTAATCTACGAAATCTTTTGATCTATATATATATATATATATATATATATATATATATATATATATATATATATATATATATATATATATATATATATATATATATATATATATATATATTCTATGTAATTAGAATACCATCCGTTAGCCAAAATCATTTCATATCGAAAAAAAAATCCTTTATCCAATCGTACGAAATGGAATTCGTCATCAGTTCAAGTCACTCAGATTCCGAAATGGAATCCCATTCAAGCTCCGAAAGCAGTGTGACCGGAATAGATCAACCAATCAGTCATCACCTATTCTGGATGAATTGGGGATGGGTTCGTAGCCTCCTCAATCATTGGAGACAAGAAGAAGGTGATCCCTTCCATCCACCACATTGCCCTCTTGATGAAGAACCTGAAGCACTTACCGGCGAACCTGTCCGAAACACCATTTTCTCGCTCATTTCCAGAGTATCTCGTCACGATTATATATTACATCAAATTTTAGATTTTATTTATCCGCTCGTCCGAACCGACAATCACCCCGGTGTAATAGAAGAAGTCAACGAGCTTCGCGCTCGGGTAGTGGCTTTGGAGAATATGGTGCAGAGATTACAAACACCAGCAGCAGCATCAGCAGCATAACCAGTACCACCATCATCAACACCAACAGTACCATTACCACCTCCAACCACAACCGCGTCGTAAACCTCAACTTCACAATCTGTCCCACGAGCATCAACGTCATACGCACCATAGATACCAAGGAGTACCAACAACAATAACTGACGAAGTATTAATTCATAACTTCATTGGAGAAACATTCCGCGGCGATTATGTAATCTCTAAAGTCTTAGAGATTATCTAATCTAGCCCTAACCATAAATCAGTTAAGCGAACCAAAATGATGGAAGGAAGAGTAGAAACCCTGACAAAAATGGTGTGTGATTAACAAGCTAAACTTGCTTTACCAACAACATCATAGTACCATCAGCGTTACCAGCATCGTCAGTACATTCAACATCCGAATCAACAACACCGATAACATCACAAACTCCGTCAGTTCAAGAATCACTGTGGACATCATTACGAATCAATAACGTTTATATTGTATCAACGAGTTATGAAGAATTAACTCATTTTCTCTGAAGAAATTATATGTATATTATATATATATATATATATATATATATATATATATTGAAATAAATATTTCAGTGCTAAGCTATTGTGTGTGAATCTTAACTACTCGGTTAATTCATATTACAAATATGCAATAATGTACGTCCTTCGGCCGCAACTTAACCAGCGTTAACTACAATCTCTGTCGCAATTCAACAAATTCCAATTCATAATAAATCAAGTATATATTTTATTTTACACTTTCATCATCAATGTACCCGAAACTTTTCAGATAACATCATTCGTACTTTGCGAAATTCACAAGAATTCCACGAACCGAACACCATACATCAACAAATAACGAAGTATTGATTCATAATTTTAATGTCATTAAAGAAATACTGCGTAAAAGTTATGTACTTTTTAAAGCCTTTAGGGATTATTCAATTCTAGTTTCAACCGTAAATTAAATGAGTTTAATTTAACATTAACTCATTAAATCTATGTTACATCTGAAGAAAATATACATATATATATTTTCATAAAGACTGTAATAAAATTCTTTTGTACAAAATATTAATTGTGAAATTTTTTTTAACGGGTAGGTAATACCCGAGAGATATATAAATTCACAATTAATATGTTACATTCTTCGAATCTGATTCAGCAAATCATCCATTATACTCCCTACTTTCACAACAATATACATTCTTTTATAGAAATCAAAACAACCATACTCATTCAAAATTTAATTACATATTCTGATTTTGAAATCTCAAAATTTAACTTGAGATATGACCAAAATCATCACTCTTAGATCCTTACATCTTTCACAAGCTATATTTTGACTTCAAAACTGTGTTAGAACATCAAATGTATGTTAACGATTACAATCTGTGTTCAAACCCTTCGAAAATTTCTGAAGACACTTCGAATGATGAGCAATCGAGATGATGATCCAACCACATGTTACCCACAGTTATGTACCCGAAAAACTCTTGAAACCAAAGTAAAAGTTTAAACAACGTATCCGCGTCAGATTCTTTGGCATTTATTAGCAAAAATAACTTTGCGACTCCTATTCAAAGTAGCCAGTTTTGTCACAGCTCCAGCAAGTCAACTTCGACTTTTCAGTCAGACTAACCTTATTATAACCTTGAGATATACACCATCGTTTCCAGGGAACCTTTTACATTCCACCATATTATTAGCAGATGTACCAACAACTTCATTACCCTTTGACTTTAGCCTCTCCAAAAAGTCATCATAATTATTCATTGAAACCCCATCATTTACTCATTCGCATCTTGTAATGAGAATTGCCATACGAATCATTGGGAATTAGCAATCAGTATTTTGAAATCTTGCAGCATGTCTGCGCCAACAGTTATATGTGTATATATAACGTCTATCTTCTGGACTTAATTTGAATGTGAAGTTTCTGAAAAACACTCCGAACTACGAATTGGTTCTCCGAAAATGGAAAAAATGCTGATGAAGCAGCAAAAACTATAAACGACTTTAAATGGTAAAAGCTGGATGATAATGATGAAGTGTGCTGGCAAAGCGCAGAAAAAGAGAAGTTTTGGAACTGGAAAACGGATTGAGCAAAGTAGGAAGGAGGCTGTGGACAAATTACAAAGACTGAACCTTGACTTTAAAGGATCCAAATGATTCAGTACCTGCTAAAGTCATTAACGAATACCTTGCTCCTGACTCTAAACCCCTGCGGACAATATTCTTCATCATCCTCTGATATTAGAAATTCTAAAATATCATCATATCTTTCATTATAAATATCCTCCATATTTCTGAAGATATTTTCTTAATTTTTCTTATTTGAAATCATTTACCTCTTCGCGCTATCTGTATTACATCATAAAAGAAACTATTTTAGTTTCTAAATTCTGAAAGATTCAAGTTTAAAATAGGAATATTTTGAAGTAGTGTTGAGAACTGAAGCATGAATTAGTATAATATAATGACACTTGATCAATGTGATTATATTACAGTAAGTCATGTTGAGTTTCTAAATGGAACGTGATGATTCACAGATCATAACATCATCATGTGCCATGTTATACGACTCTTGTATTCTATTTAACCTCTAAAATATCAAGAAAATATTTCTTGATGATTCGGCCTTTTCCAAGGTATTCTAGTAATTTGACAAGTCAAGATCGTGCCATCACAATTTCCTTCCTAGAACATTAACAATGTTCATTCCGAAATTCATATCTGTGAATTCTGGACCATTACAAGCGGTGCTTAATCGCAAGAAGAAGAAACGAAAGGACAAAACTCCGAAATAGAAATTGGGGTATAAATTGCAGCAAATAAAAGAGAGCATTAACTGTGAATGATAATGATTATAGAAGACAGAAGCAGAGACTTTGAAATATAAGGGAACATATAAAGCTCAACGACAAACCAGAAATTATAAACCATATATCGATGCATATAGCAATATAAAGACACGGGAGAACTAGAAACACTATAAACCCAAGAGTATAGTAGAAGTAAATAGATTCTTCCGGCGGTAGATGAAAAAGAAGAATGACCGATATGAAAGTTAGAAGTATATCGAGAATCAGAGCTGGATGGAGCATATTGATGAATACTTTAAAATATGAGTTGAGGGGGAAAGAATAGAAGGTGATGAAACATGACTAGGAACTTAGAAATCAACAGATTTAACTCACACAATGGCAGAATAAGTGAATCAAACCCTCTAGTGAATAGGTTAAGTTTTTTTTGATTAATTTAGTCAAACCACAACTAAATCAAGTGTGATTAGATCAACACCTAGAGCTATTATTCACCACATGGGTGATTTGGACTGAGAGAGAATCGGAGGAGCTCACTAGATCTGAGTGTGTGTAACAAATAAGAGGCTTAACCTAAAATGAAGAACATAAGACTTTATATACCCCTGCTGTTGACTCACCCATACGATTCATTCATCACACGTACGAGTTGGCTTCATCAGCCGTACGGGTGATCACTCACTCGTGTCTTCTCATTTAGGTTGTAATTGTGACTTAGCTCAGCATCAACCGTGCGTATGAGCCTGTCAGCCGTACTAGTGAGGCTTCACTCGTACGTCTGACTAAGTCTAACATAGTCAAACATCTAAATCTCGTTCCTGCAGTTCCTGTAACCACATACAAACACAGGATAATAATGAGCAATCATGGTGGCCTGTAAACTGTTGTACCTGCAATGGACGTGGGTAGATGTCTAGGGACTTGCATAAAATGCATCAACAGAAGGTGTGAGTTGTAAGGAAACGAAGGAGGTGAATTTATAAGAAAATCTCCGACAGAATAATTAAAATGGACGATCGCATTTAAAGCGGATCCTAATTTCCTTGATTACCGGAGAGTCAAATCTTATTAAGAAGATTTTCTTCAAATCCCTTGAAATCTGGGAATCAATCATATCTACGTCAAATGATAAGATGAATCTACACTTACTCATTTCACTCTTCTATGTTAGCTTCATTCGTACTCTTCATATAAATGGATTGTTTATCCAAATTATTCGCTGATGATAAAACTCTAATTTTCAGCCCGTATGTATCATGAAAACATACTTATTATCATTCACGACCTTTCCACTTAAATTTCGGGACGAAATTTCTTTAACGGGTAGGTACTGTGACAACCCGGAAATTTCCAACCAAATTTAAACTTTAATCTTTATATGTTTCCGACACAATAAGCAATATTTGTTAAGTTAAATTTCAAGAATTTTAAACTATGTTCATACATTCATTCAACTTCGACCAAGTTCCAACGATTCACGAACCATTAAACGAATATGATTATATATGTATATGTGTATATATATTATAACTTGAAACGTAAACGAAATATTAGATTAAATACTTTATATGATTGTATCTGTTTCAAAATGTTTATCAATGGAATTAGAAGATAAGATCAACTGATTGAATTATCAGATATATTAATTTATGATTACAAGTCTCTGTTGAAAGGCCCACGTTGATTTGAGAAATCTTTCCATTTTAACAATATTCGGAAAATGGTAAAGTAATTTATAAATAAGAACAAATTGTCAATCATTGAGAACTAGACAAAGGATAGTGGAAGATTGAATCTCATAAAGACTCGATTGATCTATTTAGTTTCAAACGTACAAAAACGTTTTCAGTTTAAAAAGAACTTTATTATTAAAACGTATATAACTTTTATAAATATCTAGAACCACTTTTGACAACTCATTACTTAACTAGTATGATAAAGATAACGATATTTATATTTTATTTTATTAAATATATATAACGATTTAAATTAATATTATATATATTTATACGCGTATAATACGTACATAGTTTTATACTTTTACTATACTTAAACTTTACCTTTACTTTATTTTTACTTTACTTTAACTTTAATAATTCACTTTAATAATTTATACTTTAATAATTTATACTTTAATAATTCACTTTAATAATTCATACTTTAATAATTCACTTTAATAATTCATACTTTAATAATTCACTTTAATAATTCATACTTTAATAATTCATTTTAATAATTCAAAAATCTATTATAAATAGAATTCAATAGGTTTCATTATTTCATAGAAACTTGAAAATATTTTTCTCTAAACTCTCTCAATCGATTTACATATATATATATTTACTCCGTATTATTTCAAGATATTATTAGTATACATAAAATATTACGACGGAGTGTTGTCCGAGTGATTTCGAAATTGTTTTTCGAGTATGATAGGATTAAGGAAATTATGGGTTATAGCTATGGAGGTGATTGAGTATGGTTCATGGGTATGCTCGTGAGGTCAATATAGTGTTTATCATTTCCGTTGCGTCTACGTACCTTTCCTGCAATATTGAATCTCAATATTGATACGTGAGTACTCATAATTTAACTTTTACATACTAATAGTGTATCCCTGACTAGTGCTCGAGTATTTAGGATTATGCATGCTTGTACTTTTGATATTGCCCTTAGACAGGTTAGGTTGAATCTTGAATTAGTTACACTTGCGGTTGAGATAAGGTATAAGATATGCATGTCCTTGGAAAGCTAGCGAAAAATTAAGAACTTTTCCTTTAGATATCAAATGGTTTCGATGAACGGATTAGAAGTTATAATCAATTGAATTTTCGATATTTTTATTAAAAATGATTATTATTATCGTCGTTTTTATCGTCGTTCTAGTTTTATCTTATTATTATCATTATTATTATCTTTATCAATAAAAGGGATTTATCATTAAAAATTGTTTTTTTTATTACTATCGTTATTATCGTTAAAGTTATAATTAGTATTATTATTATTATTATCCAATTATCATTATTATTATTATTATTATTATTATTATTATTATTATTATTATTAGTATTATTATTATTATTATCATTATTAATATATATATATATATATATCATTATTTAAAAATGGTTATTTTTATTGTTATTATTATTATTACTATATTATCATTAAGATAATTATTAGTATTATCGTTAATAATATTATAGTAACTATCATTATTAATATTAGTGTAATTAAAACAAATAATTGTAACACCTAAATATTTTGATTACTATTATTATCATTATTATGAACACGATATAAAAGATGATTAAAAGCTATTAAACGAAACGATTAGGAAATAATGAGTAAGAGTATCATGATGAAATTAAAATATTATAAGATATTAATTTAGATAAAATTATCGTTCTTATTATTTTTATCATTACTATTATTATTAAAAGTATCGTTAGTATTAAAACTATCATTTTAACAAAAATTATCATTTTAATAGAAATGTCATTGTTACTATAAAATATCATTATTATTATAAAATATCATTATTATTATTATTTTAAATAGAATTATTATTTTAAAGATAATATTAAAAATTATCGTAAATATTAAAGTTATCATAATTAGAATTATCGTTTTATCATAATGTCATCTTAGTAATTATAAATATTGATATTTTTATAATAATAATTATTATTACAAAATAATACAACTTTTACTTACTATCATTATAGATATTATTTTATAAAATAAATATGTGATACAAACATATTTTACTACGTGTAATAACTTACTTTAATAATACCTATCATATTATCTTTATGATATTAAATGAACCCTATAAATTTTATTACTTAATATATATAAAAGTATATTTGATTATATAAATTTAATATAAAATTTTATTTATTAATAAATAAATTATATTATTTACTCTAATAAATCTTTTTAAAATATTTAAAAATATAAAACGACGATATTTAAACTATATATTAATCATGTATAGATTTTTAGAAATTATTTTGAGTCAAATTTACTTTTGTTGACTTTTGCATATTAGTCTCGAGCATTAGGATTGTGGTACACTATGACTTGACCTAATTTGTTAGACAAATATTGACCAACATATAAATATATATAATTAATTTAGGTTCGTGAATCCGAGGCCAACCTTGCACTTGTTCAATGACGTTATATGTATTTTTACTACGAAATACAGTATGGTGAGTTTCATTTGCCTTTTTAACCTTTATATTTGTGGGCTGAGAATACATGCGCAACTTTTATAAATGTTTTACGAAATAGACACAAGTACGTGAAACTACATTCTATGGTTGAATTATCGAAATCGAATATGCCCCTTTTTATTAAGTCTGGTAATCTAAGAATTAGGGAACAGACACCCTAATTGACGCGAATCCTAAAGATAGATCTATTGGGCCTAACAAACCCCATCCAAAGTACCGGATGCTTTAGTACTTCGAAATTTATATCATGTCCGAAGGAGGATCCCGGAATGATAGGGGATATTCTTATATGTATCTAGTTAATGTCGGTTACCAGGTGTTCACCATATGAATGATTATTTTTGTCTCTATGCATGGGACGTATATTTATGAGAACTGAAAATGAAATTCTTGTGGTCTATTAAAATGATGGAAATAAATGATTATGATAAACTAATGAACTCACCAACCTTTTGGTTGACACTTTAAAGCATGTTTATTCTCAGGTGTTAAAGAAATCTTCCGCTGTGCATTTGCTCATTTTAAAGATATTACTTGGAGTCTTTCATAGCATATTTTGAAGAACGTTGCATTCGAGTCATTGAGTTCATCAAAGATTATTATTAAATCAATTTATAGTTGGATAGTGGATATTATGAAATGGTATGCATGCCTGTCAATTTTCGATGTAAAGAAAGTTTGTCTTTTAAAAACGAATGCAATGTTTGTAAAATGTATCATATAGAGGTCAAATACCTCGCAATGTAATCAACTATTGTGAATCGTTTATAATGTATATGAACGGGTCCTTTCATAAACACTGGACGATACAACCATACATGCCGAATTTGCATACTGACGAAATCAAAACCTTACGACTAAACAAAATATTCCTCAATTTCGAAACCTCTAATGGCAATTTATCGACAACAACAACACAACGATCAATGCCCTCAACAACAACGTGAGTAGGTTTTAAATTGAAATAAGTACGTTTATGATTACCTACAACTTGCGTTCAGGAGGTATATGAACCCTAGGCCACCCCACATATATTGCACGACCGAAGAAACATGACCCATCAGCAGCTCGAGTACATTCTGGTTTGGCATAAGTCACAAAAGCATAACGCCTAGCACTCCAAAACTTCACTTTAGTTAGTCCACCTTCGTTCCCAAACACGCTACTGGGCATTTCTCTAGTACACTTTTCAATCCTGTCGACAAACACCGTGCAACTAAAACAAGTTAACAACCTGAATCTACCGAAACAGACCACTGTCAGATCACCTTGACCGGAGATACCATTGTTGTTATCCTCGGAATAGAAACCTTCGCCTAAGGAAGAAGGAAGAAGGAAACACCGGAAGCTCGTTGTGACGTAAACCCCCAAAAATTGAGTACCCTCGGAATAGAGCATATATTTAATGGTGTATATATCAACGATTAATTAATTCCACCATATTCCATTTACTCTAAAACTGATGCGACATCTTTGCGTGACTATCACATAAAGTTAAAATTATTAAAAAGCTGAATATTTATCATTTCAATATTTAATACGAGTTGACAAACTGATGGAACTATAAAGGTGAGTAAGTTGTAATTTTATCATGCTTTGTTATTTGCAGAAAACAGTGACCATTAGTTGATTGCATATTTTAACTATTGTTATAAAAATATATTTATAAATAAAACCCGTGATTTTACGGGTCATTAAACTAGTACCGTGTAACTGGAAAAGTAAAGGAAACAACCTACTAGTATCTAAGTACCTAGTAATAATCGAACATTCTAGAGTTATCAGTCTTCACTTAGCTTGTTCACAAAGCAAAAAGGGTACAATCGTAATTTCAAGTGTTCCCCTAATTCTCCTCGAATCATCATCCTATAAGAACCCACGACCAAACGACTTCCTAATCACACGTCTCAAATAAACTCAAAAACTCAAAAAAAGACCAAAATTCAGTTTCATCGGAATATCAATCAACCGATGGATCATCAAACGAACTACAATCGCGGCGGTTATCGCGGCGGTTATCGCGGCGGTCGGAACGCCGGAACTGGTGGTTACCGTGGAGGCCGAAACACTGGATCTGGTGGTTATCGCGGTTCTACATCGCCACAGGATGGTGCTGCTGGTGGTGGTGGTAGGGGTTATCTCCCGCAGCAACAGTATAGTAATAATCAACCGCCGGAACAGTATGTTGGTGGTAGAGGTTACGGTGGAGGCCGCGACGGTGGTGGTGGTAGAGGCTACGGCGGAGGCCGCGACGGTGGTGGTAGAGGCTATGGCGGAGGCTGCGACGGTGGTGGTGGTAGAGGCAACGGCGGAGGTCGTGACGGTCGTGGTGGTAGAGGCAACGGCGGAGGTCGCGACGGTCGTGGTGGTAGAGGTTACGGTGGAGGTCGCGACGGTGGTCGAAATGGTGGTCAACCGTCGTACCGAACGCCGTACGTTGGACAAAATGTGGATGGTGTATCAGATCGGGTGCCCGATTGGAGGACAGTGAGTGGTGGTGAAACTCAAGGTCAAAGTCAACGAGTTGACTCTACGTCTCATGTTCTCACTCAACTTACTGACTCAGTAACTGGTAAGCGTTTCTATACTACTCCGTATTTAAATTAGTATTGTTTGTACTTTTTAGCTCTTGTTAACTCTTTGTTACTGTATTTTTTTTGTACATATTACATATGTTTATAAATTGATCAAAATGCTTAAAGTATGTTCATATTATCATAGGTTTTGATATAAGGTATGATTATCATGTTTAAGACTTTATGCTAAATTGATATTGTTGTTGAAGATGTGTTGTTAAAGTACACCTTTATAAGTTTTAAAATCTTCTTTATTGATTACATGTTTTTGAGATTTTCTAAATTCCTTTCCTACCATTTTTACACCTTTTAACTTAATTTGTGAAAATATTTTGTCACATTCACTCACAACCTTCGCAACTCATCCATAGTCGAACAGGATAACAAAGTTTAGATACCTCATAGTATGGCTCATGAGTTATGTTTGAAGTTTGTGTAGAATGGTTAATAATAATGTACTCATTTAATTAAAGATACTTGGTATATAATTTACTCTATGGCTGCTTTGGTCCTGTGCCGAATATTGAAAGTCGTTGCAAGGTTAATCTTTTATTTGATATTCTGTCTAGGCATACTGATATTATTATGTTTGACCTTATTTATGTGCAAGAACCTCATCAAAAATGTTTTACCTTTTGTTTTGTTTACAACAATATATATGTTGTATACGTCTTGGTATCCAAGTATCAGTTTCTTACCATTTACATTTTGTTTTCAGATCTTAGCATTCAGGAACTTGGACCGAATGTGCCAATCAAGCGTCCGGACCATGGTACACTTGGGGAGCGATCCGTGAAGCTTCTTGTTAATCATTTCCCAGTCAACTTTGATCCATCCAACAGTATATCACGTTTTGATGTGGACATTAAACTAGAGGCTTCATCGTCGGCCACCCGCTCAGTGAAAAAAACAATCTCAAAATCTGACCAACGACTGATTCAAGAGAAGCTATGTTCTCTATACCCTGATCAGTTCCCGTTACTTCAAACGGCTTACGATGGCGAAAAGAATATCTTCAGTGCAGTCTCGTTGAAACCTGGAACGTACACCGTTGAACTATTCGGGCGGTCTTATTCGTGCACCATTAAGTATGGTAACGAGTTGAACTTGTCAAAGCTACAAGAGTTTTTGGATGGAAACGCAATGCAAGTCCCTCGTGAAGTTCTACAAGCTTTGGATGTAGTCACGAAGGCGGTTCTTTTTCGAGAAAAGGTTTCCGTTGGGAGAGGAATGTACCCTCGTGTTCATCTAGGGGAAGACGACCTTCGTTGTGGTGTCGCGGGGTACCGCGGCTTTCAGCAAAGCCTAAAGGTTACCTCAAATGGGTTGGTAATGTGTTCGGATTATTCTGCAGTACCTTTTCGTAAAAGGATGCCGGTTATTGATTTTCTCAAGGAGTATATATGGGAAATTAAAGATGTTAATGATATTGCAAGGATTGGGAATAAAGTTATTATGGCTTTGAGAGGGTTAAGGGTGAGTGTGATTCATCGTCGTACGAATCAAAAGTACATTGTTTCGGGGTTGACTGAAAAACTTACAAAGGATATTTCTTTTGAGTTGGAAGATCCCGAAGGGAAGGAAAAACCAAAAGTTGTGATGCTTACCGATTACTTTAAAGAAAAGTGGGAAACAGAAATAGTCTACAAGTATATTCCTTGTTTAAAGTTGGGAAATGGTAAGAAACCAAACTATGTTCCAATGGAATTTTGTATATTGGCTGAGGATAAACGGTATCCGAAGGAGCAGCTGGGCAGGGACGCTGCCAGGAAACTAAAAGAATTGTCTCTTCTCGCGCCCGATAATCGGAGGAGAGAGATAAGCAGAATGGTTCTTGAAGAGTATGAAACCGGTAGTCCGGGGTATGTTTTTTTTGCACCCTTTTTCTTGTTAAACCTATTTTCTTATGTGTCACATTTTTGTTTTCAATTTGACAGATTGTTTTTTATCTGATACTAAGTATAGATGTAGAACTTGTAAAGTCCTTTTTCTAATTACTATCCTCAAATATTTTGTCAAAGTTAACTAATAAAGAAACATTTTACTTGTTGGAAGATAATTCAACAAGTAAAAAAGATTGACAAGGATTTTTCGAAGTCCTCAACAAATTAAATCTCTTTCTTTGTTGTTGTCAAAATTGACATTTGACGTTTTATAATAAATCTATATCCTTGTAACTGCCTGTGCGACCTGTAATTTTTTTTTAGTAGGTTAGTTAGTTAGTTAAAGCCTACTTCTTGCCACTATTAATCCTAACATTATATTATATTGATACTGATATGCTGATTTGCATTTGCAGTTCTCAGGTGATTCAGAATTTTGATCTGAGTGTTGGTATGGATATGACTGAAGTGGACGGGCGTGTGTTGGCACCGCCTAAACTTAAGCTCGGTAGTTTAAGCGGTAAAACGAACATTGTAACGGTGGACAAATTTAAGTGTCACTACAACCTTATGCAAGGGAAAACTTTTGTTACTGGTAAAGCAGCTGAAAGGTGGGCATTGATTGATTTCAGCCAAGGTGATCGTCGGAACTGGCTAAATGTCGACCCGTTCATCCAAAAATTGATGAACCGATGCGCGAGTATTGGTGTACCGATGAGAAAACCTCTGATGGTACATCAGACCAATATGAGAGAACTCTTTAATAGCGATAACATTCGTGGTCTTTTTGAATGGGTTGTGGACGAGTGTAGGAAAAAAGCTGAAGGTCAACTTCAATTGGTTATTTGTGTGATGGCTGACAGACATGATGGATACAAGAATCTCAAATGGGTAACCGAGACCGAGATCGGCGTGTTGACTCAATGTTGCTTGTCTCAAAATGCTAACAAAGCGAATGATCAGTTTCTTGCTAATTTGGCTATGAAGATCAATGCGAAATTAGGAGGTAGCAATGTGGAGCTCAATGAACGATTTCCTCACTTTAATGCTGAAGATTGTGTCATGTTTATTGGAGCCGATGTCAATCACCCTGCTGCATCAAACAAGTTATCCCCATCGGTGGCGGCCGTTGTTGGCTCAATGAATTGGCCTTCCGCTACCCGCTATGCTGCTCGTGTGTCTCCACAAAGCCACCGAAAGGAAGAGATAGTTAATTTTGGAAACTTGTGTTTGGACTTGGTTAACACTTATGCTAAACAGAACGGGGGAGTGAAACCGAACAAAATTGTTGTGTTTCGTGATGGTGTGAGTGACGCACAATTTGATATGGTTCTCAACAAAGAGATGGTCGATATGAAAAAAGCTATTTACACCCAAACCTATCGTCCGTTTGTGACTTTTGTTGTGGCTCAAAAACGTCACACAACTCGTTTGTTTCCGAATAACGAGGCGGATTCCGGAAACGTGCCTCCGGGAACTGTTGTCGACACGACAATTGTTCATCCCGTTGAGTTTGACTTCTACCTTTGTAGTCATTTTGGAGGTATTGGAACGAGTAAGCCGACACACTACACAGTGATATGGGATGAGAATCACTTTTCGTCCAATGAGATGCAGCAACTGGTATACCACTTGTGCTATATCTTTGCACGTTGCACGAAACCCGTGTCCCTGGTCCCACCAGTGTACTATGCAGATCTTGTGGCTTATAGGGGTCGAATGTTTCAAGAGGTGGTGATGGAAATGCAATCTTCGGTTTCTCAAACCTCTTCATTTGATCAGTTCTTCTACAATCTTGAGGATCATCTCAAGGATTCGATGTTTTTTGTTTAAGGACGTTAGCCTTGATATGGTGTTGAAGTGTCGAAACCCAGGTCAAACATCCTTTTACGGGGTTTGTGCGTGAATCTAATGCATTTCATGCTTTTTGAGTGTTTATTCGTAAGTTGTATTTCGTTTGTGTCTAGTCTTAAGTTATATGTTTGGTTTATTTATGTTTTACCTTCACATTCCACTTCAGTGGTTGATGAAGGCTAGTTTATGTTTAAAAATGTGTGAAACGATTGTAGTGTGACTATTTTATTATATGAATAAGTATTGTGTGTTTGTGTTTATTGTGTTTCTGTTGTATTATTATAATCCTTTGTAACTGTAGATTTGTGAAATGATTGATGCACCCAAAACCTGAGATGTTCTTGTAATGGGGTTTCCCCCTGCTTTCTGAAATCTTTAAAGACGTGTTCCAAAAAGTTGAAACACTTGGTTTGGTCTCTCATGTGCGATCAGGTAAATACGAGTGATGAAAACTGCATATGTGGAAAGATGTTAAAACTGCATACAGGGAAGATGGTGTATGCTGTTCCACTATTTTGCAGTATGACTAAGGGGTGTTTATTATTGGGATAAATTTTTTAAGAATATTTTATTTTTTCTTATTTACATTTATTTACATATATACTAACACCCCTCCGTTTTTTTGTCGTTTCATGTATAATGCTCTCCGTTTTTTTGTCGTTTCATGTATAATGCTGGTCGTTTAACACCCTTAATCCATGGGTTAACCCATACCCACCTTTAATAATATATTAACAACAATTAAGCTGTGTGCATGCCAGATGGGCAAACCTCAATTAAGTTGTGTGCCTGCCAGATGGGCAAACCTTTTTCTCTTCTTACTTACACGTGTTACACTCATAGCCAGCTGTCACCTTCAAGTTCATTGATACTTTTCATAAGACATAGATATAGCTAAATATATTTCTTCATTACATCAAAAAAATATTCAACTCAAAATTCACCTTTTGGATAATGCGAATTAGTATTCATCCAGCAACCGCAATCGACCAAAGAACCCAAAAACAGAGCCAGAACATACCTGAAGTGAGGGTAGAATTCCGACACCGGAATTCGTCTCCTGCCATCACCACCGGAAAACGAACGGCGTCAGAGAACAGGAAAGGCCGACGGCGGTCATAAACCCGGACCCACAAAACGAGCAACGAAACCCTAACCCGTCGATCTAAACCCTAGAACCCATCAAAACCCAGATCCCGAGAACGGAATCGCCGCCTGGAGAACAGATGAGATGAGGTACCAGAGAGACCGAAAAGATAAAGTTGTTGCCGGAATCGAAGGAACGACGGCGACGACCTTATTAACACGAAAAGGCTTAAAAAACCGAACCACCGGCGAGATGCCGGTGGCCGGAAGCTACAACGTACCTGTCGACAACAAACCGGAGAACAGGACAGACAGAAGAAAGAGGAAGGAGGCCGGAAAGGTAAAAAAAAAAACGAACGGTGGTGTTGGTGGATGTAGAAGAAATGGGAGGGTTATGTTTGTGAGATGATTGTGAAAAGTGTTGCCGAAAAAAAGACAGAAGCAAAAGAGATCGGAGAAAAAATAGATCTGGAAAAAGTTTGGCACAAAGCCCAAGTTAGAGCAAAAAACGGGAGATATTGTTTTTATTGTCTTTTTTTTTTTTTATTCACACTTACTATTATTTAATGATAAATTTACAAGATTTAATTTAAGATATACTCCGTATTAAAAATAAAAATTTTCCTATAACTATATTAATCAATAATTAATAATAATCAATTGATAATGAAGAATATTACTTTTGTTAACTACGTATGATTAATTTTTTAATGAACACGTATCAACATAATATATCGTGTAACACAATTGTAAACTAATGTTAAGAGTAACACAATTTGTAATTCCTGTATATACAAAACTAAGTTATATATGTATATAACTCCTAATTACTTACCAACTATATAAGATATGCATGTCTTAATTCAACTAACAGCCGCAGCAACGCGCGGCGCACCTCAACTAGTTATAAACAAAAACTAATTCTTGAAATTTGTGATATAAGTATATAATTACTTCATACTTGTTTACTGTTGAATTGGTGTCGGGACCGAGACAAAGATTGAAAAGGCCTGCGCAATTAGTGATATTCTAAGAATCGATTTTGTATACCGGTGATCTGTCGGGATCAAGATTGATCTCTAAGGTCAATTCATTCTCTTCCATTTATTCCTATTCACTTGCGACTTAATATCGCATTTGTTTTAACCGATATACGAAACACCATAACAAAGTAAAGGTTGTTTTAACCGATATACGAAACACCATAACAAAGTAAAGGTGAGTGAGTTAAGATAAGTTTTGAAATCAGATTGTTGTTGGAAGATCTACTGATCAAGGTTAACAGTTGTTATTTTTTTTTATTTTTTTATTTTTTTTAAACAACTTAAATTTTATTAATAAACGATCGTCATAGCAAGGAGCTAGGAAAGGTGAAACAACTACGACTTTATGAGCCACTCATTTCAAGTTACATTACTAGTACATGAAACAAAATACTAATTCTAAGTACCTAGTAATAATCGAACATTCTAGGGTTATCAATCCTCACTTTGCTTGTTCACAAAGCAAAAAAGGTACAATCGTAATTTCAAATGTTCCCCTAATTCTCTTCGAATCGTCATTATCATTCATCTCCTCTATCCATTAATATGTGATCAGATTCCTGCGCCCATGTCAGTAGGTACTTCTGGGCCAGAATTAGGGCCTGGGCAGGGCCCTGTGCAGGCCGATATTGTCGCACAATTTGCTTTTTCTGAAATTTATGATGATGATATCACGTTTGCGGAAAGGTTGGCTCGTTTGATAAAGGAAAAGAAGAAAAATAAAGAAGAATTGAAGACAAGTTGCAAAGATGGTACAAAGGAAGAAAGGCCTACTTTGATTTTGATTGGTCGTAGTGGAAGAATGTATTGTGATTGCGAGAACCCCACGTGTGATGGTTATTGCAAAGCGTGGTATGTTTTGAATAGAAAACTTCCTAGAGACCAATTTGAAGGTGCGAATCCGCCTTCAAGAAGGAAATGCGCTTCTACATCGGGTACTTATAAGCTTATCGATCATGAGGAGGACTTGGATTACGGGGAAGCCATTCAAAATTTGTTTATGGGGAGGAAGTTAGATAAGAAGAATGATGTTACGGGGTCGGGTAAAATGAGCGCTGAGGCTTTCGCTGCTATGATGACGTGTATTGCTGAGAGCGAACCATCTTTGGCTAACCTATCAAAGCTAGTGAGATTCCACGTGCACCGAAAACTTCTAAAAACCATCATAAGCGAAAGTCAAAATTGGTTCAAGGCGCCGAAAAGGAAAAATTCGGCGTGTTCATAAAAGATATTTGAGTTCGTCTTTATCGGGTTCATGAGTCGTACCATCATTTTGGATTCGTTGTTCTTTGATATAGATTGTTAGTATTTGTTAGTGAGTTAGGTTCGAAATCGGTTTAGGTTAGATGAGGCTCGGTATATGTGACAACCCGAAAATTTTCGACCAAATTTAAACTTTAATCTTTATATGTTTCCGACACGATAAGCAAAGTCTGTAATGTTGAAATCTCAAAAACTTTGAACCGTGTTCATGTAATCAATTACCCTTTGAATGTTCTCGATGATTCACGAACATTTATGTGTATATAGATATGTATATATAATATATAATTATATCAATTGAAAACATTAAACAAAGTATTAGATGTGTAATACTTTACATAAACTTAATTGTTTCAATATATGTTTAATATATTTATCGACGGAATTAAAAGATAATATCAAATGATTGAATTATCTGTTACATTGTGTTATGATTACGAGTCTCTGTTGTAAGGTCCACTGTGATTTAAGAGATCATTTCATTTTTAACGGTATTCGGAATAAATGGTAAAGTAATTTACAAGTAAGAACAAATGTGTCAATTGACGAAGGTTAGACAAAAGTTAGTGGAGAACTGGATTTCATAATATTCGACTGATCTATTTGCAAACGTATGAAAACGATTTCAAAAACTGAATTATTGTAATCTGTTATTTAAAAAGGTAAATTGATTATATAGAATTAGAAGAATTTAATTAAAGCTTTATATATATATATATATATATATATATATATATATATATATATATATATATATATATATATATATATATATATATATATATATATATATAATGTTTCAAAAACGTAAACGTGATACGACATAGTAAATTCTATTATTTGAACAATTATATATAATAACCTTTGAAATATAATTAGTTTTGAAAAGCTAAATATTATATTATTAGATAAATATTTCAAACATATATATTATGTATAAATTTATAATTATAAATGAAAAAATATATATATATATATATTTTTTTAACTTAGTCATAAAACGTTTTGATTTAAACTAATATTATTAAATATGCTTTGATAAATAACGAGGCATTGATTTAAAGAAGCAAATGACCAAAACACTCAAATGAATAAGTTACATTTCAGTTAGTATAATTATTGGTGATATAAGTCTAAATATTGATAAAGGTACGTGTCGCGAAACGTAAAGTACAAGTTTTCTAAGCGTACGAAAGGGCGCTCGAAAAACCGGAACCGGTACTTAAGTCGAGGGTCAACGTACTACACATCGGTGTAAAAATTACAAATCAACTATGCACGAGAATATAATATAATATTTAATTAATTCTAAAGATTAAATATATTATATATTAAATATATATATATATATATATATATATATATATATATATATATATATATATATATATATATATATATATATATATATATATATATATATATCTTATATGTACCAAAGAGTGTCGGCAGAAGATCATGAGCTATAATTTTAAGCCATGCGATCGCATGACTATATAACTTGAGCCCCATGCGATTGCATGGGGAGTGGTTGGCTTAGAGGTCTATAAATCCCACTTGAATTTGTTCAGTTTTCATTCATTTCTCATTCATTCTTCGCGTATTATTATTATTATTATTATTATTATTATTATTATTATTATTATTATTATTATTATTATTATTATTATTATTATTATTTAGATTAATATTATTATTAATCTTATAGTTAGGAGTATAATTATTAGTATTATACATAAAATACTACGACGAGGTCATGAACGAGTGATTTCAAAATGGTTTTTCGAGCAGGATAGAGCTAAGGAAATTATGGGTTATAACAATGGAGATTATGGGTATTATTCGGGGGTATGCTCGTGAGGTCAATTTAGTGTTTATCATCTCCGTTGCGTGTACGTACTTTCCTACAATATTGAATCACAATATTGATACGTGAGCATTCACATCTTATCTTTTATATATTAATAGTGTATCCATGTCTAGTGCTCGAGTATATATGTTTATGCATGCTTGTATGCTTTAATTTTGTCGTTAGATAGTTTATGATGAATCACGAATTTAATACATATGCTACTGATATAAAGTATATGATATGAATGTTTTTGGAATGCTTGCGAAAAATTATTAACTTTTCATTTAGAAATCGCGTGATTTCGATGAACGGATTAAAAGATATGGTCAACTGAATTATGGTTAACGTTAATTGAAATTGTGTTTGAAACTGTAAATTAATATTTAAACAATTTGTCTATGAGATTGATAAATTAGATTTTCAAATATTACTAATCGAGTAAATGAATTTCTATATAAAGCACGTCTCGTTTTGTTGAACAATTGTCAAAGTTGACTGTCTTATCATGTTTTAAAGCTTTATAAACACTATAATCTGATTTTACAAGTATTGGAAAGCTATGTGCATGGAGTCATACATGCTTTATTCGAGAAAACTTTGCATTCACAAAATCATCACCATGTATCTTATTTTGACTGCATTGTCAACGAATGTATTATGGTAAACTATTATTTACGGTGATTGTCTATATGTAGAAATCATCAGATGTCGAAAACCTTGGAATTTGATATTCATTTATGGTGTGCCTTTTCAAAAGAATGCAATGTTTACAAAACGTATCATGTAGAGGTCAGTACCTCACTATGAAATCGATGAATGATGTATTCGACCAAATGGATTTGAACGGGTTATCACAGTTGGCATCAGAGCTTGAGGTCATAGGGAACCAGAATTTGCATTAGTGTGTTTAACTGGTAATTATTAGGATGCATTAGTGAGTCTGGACTATGACCGTATCTGTTTTTACCGAGTTTTGCTTATCATTTCTTGTCAGAAATTACTTGTTTATCAATCTTAAGTCTAGACATGTTTTCCTGCATTTATTGCATAAATAGTGTACAAACGATTTCATATCTTAGCATATCTGTTACTGTAAACTTTTCTTGATATCTTCTAAAGATTTCCTCCGTGATTTATGGAATTTTGGTATTATATATACATATGTAAATTATGTATTGAAGAATACCAATCTAAATCCTAAAATCTGAAAGGACCCGTTCATATACATTATAAACGATTCACAATAGTTGATTACATCGCGAGGTATTTGACCTATATATGATACATTTTACAAACATTGCATTCGTTTTTAAAAGACAAACTTTCTTTACAACGAAAGTTGACGGCATGCACACCATTTCATAATACATCCAACTATAATTGGCTTAATAATAATCTTGATGAACTCAATGACTCGAATGAAACGTCTTTCAAAATATGCCATAAATGACTCCAAGTAATATCCTTAAAATGAGCTAATGCACAGCGGAAGATTTCTTTAATACCTGAGAATAAACATGTTTTAAAGTGTCAACCAAAAGGTTGGTGAGTTCATAGGTTTATCATAACAATCATTTCAATATATTAATAGACCACAAGATTTCCGTTTATAAATATATGTACACTCGCAAGTGTATAAAAGTATTCTATAAGTTGTAGGCACCCGGTAACAAGCCTTAACGTTCATGTTTTACCCTCTGAGGTACACCAGATCAGGTGTGTTTAAAATAACCTCGAAGTACTAAAGCATCCCATAGTCAGGATGGGGTTTGTCAGGCCCAATAGATCTATCTTTAGGATTCGCGCCTACCGTACATAGACAAGTAGTTTAATGTTACCAAGCTAAGGGTATATTTCTGGTTTAAACCCACGTAGAATTAGTTTTAGTACTTGTGCCTATTTCGTAAAACATTTATAAAAACAGCGCATGTATTCTCAGTCCCAAAAATATATATAAAAGGGAGCAAATGAAACTCACAATACTGTATTTCGTAGTAAAAATACATATAACGTCATTTAATAAGTGCAAGGTTGGCCTCGGATTCACGAACGTATCAATATTGAGATTCAATATTGCAGGAAAGTACGTAGACACAACGGAGATGATAAACACTAGATTGACCTCACGAGCATACCCATGAACCATACCCATCACCTCCATAGCTATAACCCATAATTTCCTTAGCTTCGACTCATTCAAAAAAACTATTTTGAAATCACTCGGACAGCACTCCGTCGTAATATTTTATGTATACTAATAATATCTTGAAATAATACAGAGCATATATATATATATATATATATATATATATATATATATATATATATATATATATATATATATATATATATATATATATATATATATATATAAATCAATTGAGAGAGTTTAGAGAAATATATTTTCAAGTTTCTATAAAATAATGAAACCTATTGAATTCTATTTATAATAGATTTTTGAATTAAAAAAAAGTGAATTATTAAAGTATGAATTATTAAAGTGAATTATTAAAGTATGAATTATTAAAGTGAATTATTAAAGTATGAATTATTTAAGTGAATTATTAAAGTTAAAGTAAAGTAAAGGTAAAGTTAAAGTATAGTAAAAGTATAAAAACTATGTATGTATAATACGCGTATAAATATATATAATATTAATTTAAATCGTTATATATATTTAATGAAATAAAATATAAATATCGTTATATTTATTATACTGGTTAAGTAATGAGTTGTCAAAAGTGATTCTAGATATCTATAAAAGTTATATACGTTTTAATAATAAAGTTCTTTTTAAACTGAAAACGTCTTTGTACGTTTGAAAATAGATTAATAGAATATTATGCAAACCAATTCTCCACTAACTTTTGTCTAACTTTTGTAAATGACACTTTTTGTTTTTATTTATAAATAGCTTTACAAATTATTCTGAATATCGTTAAGAGGAATAGATTTTCTCAAATCATAGTGGACCTCTCAACAGAGACTTGTAATCATAATTCAATGTTTCTGATAATTCAATCATTTAATATATTTTTTTTTCGTCGAAAATCATATTGAAACAAATACGTTCGTGTAAAGTATTATACGTTTAATACTTTATTAATATTCTCAAGTTATAATATATATATACATACATATACATATCTATTTATATATAACGGTTCGTGAATCGTCGGAATTTGGTCGAGGTTATAATGAATGTATGAACACAGTTTAAAATTCTTGAGATTTAACTTAACAAACTTTGCTTATCGTGTCGGAATAATATAAAGATTAAAGTTTAAATCTGGTCGGAAATTTCCGGGTCGTCACAGTACCTACCCGTTAAAGAAATTTCGTCCCCGAAATTTGATAGAGGTCGTCATGACTAACAATGAGAATGTTATTATAACAATTGTAGAGTTTTATCATGTTCAAAAAGAATGGATAAAATAATTCGATTACTCGAAGCATGTGAGTGAAGTTATCGTAAATGAATGAAATAAGATAATAGTGATTCGTCGTATCTTTTAATGTCATCACGATTGATCTCCGAAAAGAAAATCTTTGTAATCTATATTGGATTTGATTATTCGGCGATTAAGGAAATTATGATCCTCTTCGAATTAATACGATAATCCATTTTGATTTCTCTGTCGGATATTTCACTATAAATCCACCTCATTTGTTTTCTTACAACTCACACCTTCTCAACTCATATTTTAAAGTATTTGTCAATATGTTTCATCCAGTGCTGATTCTTGATATACTCCTCACTTTCATATCTGTCGCTCTTCTTTTTCATCTGCCTCCGGAAGAATCTATTTACTTCTACTATACTCTTGGTTTTATAGTGTTTTTAGTTCTCCCGTGTCTTTATATTGCTATATGCATTGATATATACGGTTTGTGATTTCTGGGTTGTTGTTGGGTTTTATATCTTCCCTTATATTTCAAAGTCCTTGCTTCTTCTATAATCATTGTCATCCACAGTTAATGCTCTCTTCTATTTGCTATGATTTATACTCCCATTTCTAGTTCGGAGCTTTGTCCTTTCGTTTCTTCTTCTTGTGATTAAGCACCGCTTATAATGGTCCATAATTCGCAGATATAAATTTCGGAATGAACATTGTTAATATTCTAGGAAGGAAATTGTAATGACACGATCTTGACTTGTCAAATTACCAGAATACCTCGGAAAAGGCCAAATCATCAAGAAATATTTTCTTGATATTTAGAGATCAAAGAGAATACAAGAGTCGTGTAACATAGCACATGATGACGTTATGATCTGTGAATCATCATGTTCCATTTAGAAACTCAGCATGAATTACTGTAATATAATCACGTTGATCAAGTGTCATTATATTATACTAACTCATGCTTCAGCTCCCAACACTTCTTCAAGAATATTCCTATTTTAAACTCGAATGTTTCAGAATTTAGAAACTAAAATAGTTTCTTTTATGATATAATACAGATAGCGCGAAGAGGTAAATGATTTCAGATAAGAATAATTATAAAAATATCTTCAGAAGTATGGATGATATTTATAATGAAAGATACGATGAAATCTTAGAATGTCTAATATCAGAGGATGATGAAGGATATTGTCCGCAGGGGTTTAGAGTCAGGAGCAAGGTATTCGTTAATGACTTCAGCAAGTACTGAATCATTTGGATTCTTTGAAGGCAGATTCAGCCTTTGTGATTTGTCCACAGCCTCCTTCATACTTTGCTCAATCCGTTTTCCAGTTCCAAAGCTTCTCTTTTTCTGAGCTTTGCCAATATACTATCCTTTATCATCCAACTTTTTACTGTTAAGGTCGTTTACAGTTTTTGCTGCTTCATCAGCATTTTTCAAAATTTCGAGAACTGGTTCGCAGTTTAGGGTGTTTTTCAGAAATTTCTCATTCAAAGAATGTAAGTCTTGGAGGTAGACGTTGTGTGTATATGTAATTGTTGATGTAAACATGCTGCGAGGTTTCAAAATACTGATTGCTGATTCTCAATAATTGGTATGGCAATTCTTGTTATAAGGTACGAATGAGTATATGATAGGGTTTCGATAATTATAATGATTTTTTTTTTTGGAAAGTCAAAGATCAATGAAGTTGTTGGTAAGTTTATTGCTTATGTGGTGAATATAAACGATTCCCCGGTAACGTTGGCGAAAGGGAAACGTATCTATCGAGGTTATAATAAGACTATTTTGATTGAGAAGTCGAAGATGACTTGCTGGAGCTGTGACAAAACTGTCTATTTTGAAACGGAATTGAAAAGTTATTTTAGCTAGTAAATGCCAAAGGGTCTAACACGGATACGTGTCGAACTATGACTTGGGTTTTGAGAGTTTTTCAGGTGTATAACTGTGGGTAACATGTGGTTGGATCATCATCTCGATTGTTCCTTAGTTGAAGTGTCTTCAGGAATTTCGAAGGGTTTGAACACATATTGTAATCGTTAATACATATGATGTTCTAACACAGTTTTGAAGTCAAAGTATAGCTTTGAAAGATATAGGAATCTAAGAGTGATGATACTGGTTATATTTCGAATTAAATTATGCGATTTCAAAATCAGAATATGTAATTGAATTTAAATGAGTTTGATTGTTTTGATTTATATGAAAAAATGGATATTGTTGTGAAAGTAGGGAGTATAGTTGATGATTGGTGAATCAGTTTCGAAAAATGTAATATATTAATTGTGAATTTATATATCTCTCGGGTATTACCTACCCGTTAAAAAAAAATTTCACAATTAATATTTTGTACAAAAGAAGTTTATTACAGTCTTTATGAAAATATATGTGTATATTTTCTTTAGATGTAATATAGATTTAATGCGTTAATATTAAATTAAACTCATTTGTTTTATGGTTGGAACTAGAATTGAGTAATCCCTAAAACTTTATAAATTGCATAAGTATTTCTTCAATAATATTGAAATTATGAATCATTACTTTGTTATTTGTTGGTTTTCGTGAAATTCTTGTGAACTTCGCAAGGTACGAATGATGTTATTTGAAATGTTTCGAGTACATCGATGATGAAAGTGTAAAATCAAACATATATTCAAATAATACACTTGATTTATTATGAATTGGATTTTTTTATTGAATTGAGACAGAGATTGTAATTAACGATGGTTAAGTTGCGGACGAAGGACGTACATCATTGCATATTGGTAATATGAATTAACTGAGTAGTTAAGATTCACACATAATAGCTTAGTACGGGAAGATTTATTATGGTTTAAAAATTTATACATATAAAATATACATATAAATCTTTCGATTGGAAATGAGTTAATACTTCATAACTCGTTGATACAATATATTTGTTGTTGATTCATAATGATGTCCACAATGATTCTTGAACTGACAGAGTTTGTGATGTTACATGTGCTGTTGATTCTGACGATACTGACGGCATTGACTGTGTTGATGATGCTATGGTCCTGTTGATGCTGTTGGTAAAACAATTCTAGCTTGTAAATCGTACACCATTTTCGATCAAAGTTTCTACTCTACCATCTCCGTTCACTCATCCGATTTACGGTCAGAATTAAATAATCTCTAAGATTTTGGAGATTACATAACTGCCGCAGAGATATTTCTTCAATGAAGTTTATGAATTAATACTTCATCGTTTGTTGTTGTTGATATTCCTGGATATTTACAGGGCGTATGACGTTGATGTTTGAGATACATATTGTGATGTTGCGGTGTGGGATGTGGATGTTGTTGTTGGTGGTGGTGATGGTACTGTTGGTGTTGCTGATGGTGGTACTGTTTATGCTGCTGCTGCTGCTGCTGCTAGTGTTTGTAACCTTTGCACCATATTCTCCAAAGCCACTACCCGAGCGCGAAGCTCGTTGACTTCTTCTATTACACCGGGGTGATTGTCGGTTCGGACGAGCGGATAAATAAAATCTAGAATTTGGTGCAGTATGTAATCGTGACGAGATACTCTAGAAATAAGAGAGAAAATGGTGTTTCGGATAGGTTCGCCGGTAAGTGCTTCAGGTTCTTCGCCAAGAGGGCAATGTGGTGGATGGAAAAGATCACCTTCTTCTTGTCTCCAATGATTAAGGAGGCTACGAATCCATCCCCAATTCATCCAGAATAGATGATGACTAATTGGTTGATCCATTTCGGTCACACTGCTTTTGGAACTTGAGTCGGATTCCATTTCGGAATCCGAGGGACTTGAACTAATGACGAATTCCATTTCGTACAATTGAATAAAGAATTTTTCAATATGAAATGATTTTCCGGCTATCGGGTGGTATTCTAATTATATAGAGCAAAAGGTTTCATAGATTACGGAGGAATTTACGGAATATGTCAGGCAAAGTTTACAGTAACAGATGCGCTAAGATATGAATTAGCAGATACGCTAAAATATGAATTTTGTCCTTATACTATTCATGCAATCAATGCAATAAGATGTGTCTAGACTAAGAATGATAAGCAGGTAATTTCCGAGAAGAATGATGAGCAAAACTTTTGAAATGCAGACACGGTTGAAGTTCAGACTTACTAATGCATCCTAACGACTATCAGTTAGACACACTAATGCAGACCTGGTTCGCTAAGACCACCGCTCTGATACCAACTGAAAGGACCCGTTCATATACATTATAAACGATTCACAATAGTTGATTACATCGCGAGGTATTTGACCTCTATATGATACATTTTACAAACACTGCATTCGTTTTTAAAAGACAAACTTTCTTTACAACAAAAGTTGATGGCATGCACACCATTTCATAATACATCCAACTATAATTGGCTTAATAATAATCTTGATGAACTCAATGACTCGAATGCAACGTCTTTCAAAATATGCCATAAATGACTCCAAGTAATATCCTTAAAATGAGCTAATGCACAGCGGAAGATTTCTTTAATACCTGAGAATAAACATGCTTTAAAGTGTCAACCAAAAGGTTGGTGAGTTCATAGGTTTATCATAACAATCATTTCAATATATTAATAGACCACAAAATTTCCGTTTATAAATATATGTACACTCGCAAGTGTATAAAAGTATTCTATAAGTTGTAGGCACCCGGTAACAAGCCTTAACGTTCATGTTTTACCCTCTGAAGTACACCAGATCAGGTGTGTTTAAAATAACCTCGAAGTACTAAAGCATCCCATAGTTAGGATGGGGTTTGTCAGGCCCAATAGATCTATCTTTAGGATTCGCGCCTACCGTACATAGACAAGTAGTTTAATGTTACCAAGCTAAGGGTATATTTCTGGTTTAAACCCACGTAGAATTAGTTTTAGTACTTGTGCCTATTTCGTAAAACATTTATAAAAACAGCGCATGTATTCTCAGTCCCAAAAATATATATAAAAGGGAGCAAATGAAACTCACAATACTGTATTTCGTAGTAAAAATACATATAACGTCATTTAATAAGTGCAAGGTTGGCCTCGGATTCACGAACGTATCAATATTGAGATTCAATATTGCAGGAAAGTACGTAGACGCAACGGAGATGATAAACACTAGATTGACCTCACGAGCATACCCATGAACCATACCCATCACCTCCATAGCTATAACCCATAATTTCCTTAGCTTCGACTCATTCAAAAAAACTATTTTGAAATCACTCGGACAGCACTCTGTCGTAATATTTTATGTATACTAATAATATCTTGAAATAATACAGAGCAAATATATATATATATATATATATATATATATATATATATATATATATATATATATATATATATATATATATATATATATATATATATATATATATATATATATATATATATATATATATATATATATATATATATATATATATATATAAATCAATTGAGAGAGTTTAGAGAAATATATTTTCAAGTTTTTATGAAATAATGAAACCTATTGAATTCTATTTATAATAGATTTTTGAGTTAAAAAAAAGTGAATTATTAAAGTATGAATTATTAAAGTGAATTATTAAAGTATGAATTATTAAAGTGAATTATCAAAGTATGAATTATTAAAGTATAAATTATTAAAGTGAATTATTAAAGTATGAATTATTAAAGTGAATTATTAAAGTTAAAGTAAAGTAAAGGTAAAGTTAAAGTATAGTAAAAGTATAAAAAACTATGTATGTATAATACGCGTATAAATATATATAATATTAATTTAAATCGTTATATATATTTAATGAAATAAAATATAAATATCGTTATATTTATTATACTGGTTAAGTAATGAGTTGTCAAAAGTGATTCTAGATATCTATAAAAGTTATATACGTTTTAATAATAAAGTTCTTTTTAAACTGAAAATGTCTTTGTACGTTTGAAAATAGATTAATAGAATATTATGCAAACCAATTCTCCACTAACTTTTTTCTAACTTTTGTAAATGACACTTTTTGTTTTTATTTATAAATAGCTTTACAAATTATTCTGAATATCGTTAAGAGGAATAGATTTTCTCAAATCATAGTGGACCTCTCAACAGAGACTTGTAATCATAATTCAATGTTTCTGATAATTCAATCATTTAATATATTTTTTTTCGTCGAAAATCATATTGAAACAAATACGTTCGTGTAAAGTATTATACGTTTAATACTTTATTAATATTCTCAAGTTATAATATATATATACATACATATACATATCTATTTATATATAACGGTTCGTGAATCGTCGGAATTTGGTCGAGGTTATAATGAATGTATGAACACAGTTTAAAATTCTTGAGATTTAACTTAACAAACTTTGCTTATCGTGTCGGAATAATATAAAGATTAAAGTTTAAATTTGGTCGGAAATTTTCGGGTCGTCACAAAATCTATTTAATATCAAAAATCAATTCCCTGATTATATGATGTGCGAGCGATGGTATACGAAATACTATTATATTTTATTACGAAATAATATTAAATACGATACAATTTTACACAAGTTATTTATTTATTTATAGAATGGATATACATAAACCTTGCTACAACACTTATTGGCAGTGTACCTAATCGTAGAGTAGTGTAGTTTTTAGTAAGTCCGGTTCGTTCCACTGGGAGCTAGTGATTACGTACTATATTTTTATAGAACTATATTTTTACAAAATATATATAATTATATATAGGTAGTAATATTATAAAAGGGGGGGTTTTACCATTTAATGACCGGTTTGTCAATTTTATATTTTAAGCGTAAAGATAAATGATAATAATTAAAGTGCGTAAAATAAAAAACAATGACGATATATAAAATTGCGAATAATAAAATGACAGTAATTAAAAGTACGATGAGAAATACGATAAAAGAATTATGCTTATTTAAACTTCCGTGATCATGATGTTTGACGTTTTGATTTTAATTTATTAATCTGGGTTAATTGTCCTTTATCCTGGCTTATTTGATACCTATCTGGGTTTTGCCTATAATAGTCCATCGGTCATAATTATAAAATTCTCGTCAAATTAACCTTATTTCCGAAGTCAAATATTCCAACTAATTAGGGATTCGAACTGTAAAAAGGTTTTAATACTTTGTTAATGTGATGACCCAAAAATTTTGACTAAATTTAAAATTAATCTTTAACGTTTCCGACACGATAAGCAAAGCCTATGAAGTTGAATCTCAAAATTTTGAACTATTCAATTACCCTTCGGTTGTTCTCAACGATTCGCAAACCATTATATGTAAATAGATACATATATATACTATAACTTGAAAACGTAACAAAGTTTTAATTGCATGATACCGTACATTAAACTTATTGGTTTATATATCTATTTGAATATATATGATTTCAAGTTATTTAGTAAACGATAGTAACATTCGTTTATTTATTCGATTGATAATTAGATAAGTTAACTAAAGCGTTTAAGATGAACCAGTAAAACACTAATTTGCTACAGTGTTTTCAGATTGCCACATTACTCAAAATGCTACAATGTTTTCGAAAATCACTATTTGCTACAGTAACACTATTTTAAAATGTATTTTAACAAATAGTGAGACGATGATTTATATAAGTAAATGACCAAAACACTCAAACGTATAAGATACACTTTGAGTGACATAGTTTATGGATAATTTAAGGCTATATTTTAACAGAGGTACGAGTCACGAAATGTAAAATGCAAGTTTTCTCAGCGTACGAAAGGACATTTGAAAAACCGGAACCGGGACATAAGCCGAGTGATGACGTACGACTTATCGGAACAAAAATTACAAGTCAACTATGCACGTGAATTTAATATAATATATAATTAATTATTTAAATTATATATATTATATTAATTTTATATTTAAATTATATATATTATATTAATATAAAATTATGTCGACAAACAAGAAGTTAAACAAATGTGAGCTGTAAAACATCCCCATGCGATCGCATGGGAAAAGGCCTTGGGAGCCATGCGATCGCATGGCAGACCTGGCCTGACCACATCTATAAATTTGATCGAAATCTGTTTTGTAAAACACATATATTACTCCGTATAATATTTATTATTATTATTATTATTATTATTATTATTATTATTATTATTATTAAGATTAATATTATTATTATTAATCTTATTATTATTATTAGTATTATACATAAAATACTACGACGAGGTTATGAGATTGTCACTTTCAAAATGGTTTTCAAGCGAGCTAGAGCTAAGGAAATTATGGGTTATTGCTAAGGAAATTATGGGTAATGTTCGGGGGTATTTTTGTGAATCAAACCTCGTGTTTATCATCTCCGATGCGTCTACGTGCTTTCCTACAATATTGTATATCAATATTAAACAGTGAGTTTCATAAGATCCCTTTTACTCTTTACATTTTTGGGCTGAGAATACATGCAAATGCTTTATTAACTGATATACAATATTTATATGCGTGAGTTTCATTTGCTCCCTTTTTAATTGCTTTTGCAATCTATATTTTTGGGCTGAGAATACATGCACTTTATTTTAAACGCAATGGATACAAGTACATACTAAATTCTACACTGAGTTTGAACCGAAAATCCCTTAGCTTTGGTAACTGTTAACTGCCAGTTATAAGAACTGGTGGGCGCGAGTAGTAGTATATGGATCCATAGGGCTTGATATCCCCGTTCGAGCTAGAGCACTAGCCTTTTAACGGACGTATGCTATTTGAGAAGCGTACACGTTGGTTTACGTGTATTATTAAGATGATTATACAAAGGGTACAAATTATATATACGTTAAGTTTAGTTACCAGGGTGCTCAATTTCGTAGAATATTTTGATAAACGTTTCTGGATGAAACAACTGAAATCTTGTTATCCACTTTTATATGCAGATTATGCGAAACACTAAAACTATGAACTCTCCAACCTTTGTGTTGACACTTGTTAGCATGTTTATTCTCAGGTTCCCTAGAAGTCTTCCGCTGTTTGCTTATATGATAGACAAGCTATGTGCATGGAGTCTTACATGGCATATTTTTCAAGAAAACGTTGCATTCACCAATTCATCACCATGTACCTTATTTAGACTGCATTGTCAACGGAAGTACTGTTGTAAACTATTATATAAGGTGATTGTTTATATGTAGAAATCATCAGATGTCGAAAACCTTTGATTTAATATTCATTTATGGTGTGCCTTTTCAAAAGAATGCAATGTTTATAAAACGTATCATATAGAGGTCAAATACCTCGCAATGAAATCAATGAATGACGTATTCGGCCAAATGGATTTAGAACGATCGTCACAGTTAATAATTACACCAGGTTATCGACTGCGTGTAATCCAAGGTTTTAATACTTTGTTAACAATTACACCAATTATCCTTGTATGTAATCCACCCCTGTTTTAATTAGTCCATGATACATTAATTTATTCACTTGTCCATAATGAATAATCAATTACCCAATCCAATTGATTAATTAAATGATTGTAAACGATGTCGTATAAACGTCACTAAATAGGACATTTGTAATCAATTTAATAATTATTAGATTAACTAATTTGAAGATAGGTTCGACAGGTTCCAATGAGTCATCATTCAATTAGACAATACCCCCTACCTATTAATAGTCAATAGTCCAATGTTCGCAAGTGTCGGTCTTTTGTCCAAACCCTAATTATGGTACAAAATCCAATAACCCCGTCTTAATATTTAGCCCAACATCAAGATTACTTCGTCTCAAATAAGCATAATAATAACTTAGATACGATACATTAATTGAAAAAGGAAGAACATAGCTTACAATGATTATTTATCGCGTAGCGTTACCCGGACAGAGTTTCGACTTAAAACCCGTAAAACATTTCTTACAATAACCTTATTATTATTATTAATCTTAAATTAAACTTAATTATAATTATAAATATAAATATAAATACATATAGAGAGATTGAGGTTGGAAAAGGGGTAATGGATTCGGCAGAAGCTTGTGCCTTTTATAGGCAGATTTTGAATTTGGCTGCTCTGCGAGTGCGGTACTTTTGTGCCTTACAGCTCCGCGAGTGCGGAGCTTCGGATTCCAGCTCACCAAATTGAGTTAAACGTGGGCTGCTGAATATTATAATTTATAATATATAATATATATATTATATTATATTCTTGTGCATAGTTGACTTGTAATTTTAGCTCTGTTGAGTTGTACGTTGATGCTCGGTTTATGTCTCAGTTCCGAATTTTCGAACACCTTTTCGTACGCTTAGATATCTTGTACTTTGTGTTTCGCGGCTTGTACTCTTGTCATTTTTAGGCGTTTCTTCTCAATAAATTGAATCACTTGAATTATATCTTGTACATTTGAGCTTTTTGGTCATTTGCGTCTTCAAATCGTCGTTTTCTCCTTTTGTCTTCGCACTTATTTATTTAAACGATTATTACATAAAAATAGAACAATAGTAACTAAAAGCTTTATATATTGGAAGGATATTGATACTAAATATATGTTCCTTTTTAGCATTATCATTATACAAGATGGATCCCGCATCTAGTTCGAATTCCTCAGATTCCGACCGCTATTCCGATATGGAATTCGACCTGAGCTCCAAAAGCAGCGTAACCAGAATGGACCAACCAATTAGTCATCATCTTTTCTGGATGAATTGGGGGTGGGTTCGTAGCCTACTTAATCATTGGAGACAAGAAGAAGGTGATCCCTTTCATCCACCACATTCACCTCTTGGCGAAGAACCTGAAGCACTTACCGGCGAACCTGTTCGTAATACCATTTTCTCTCTCATTTCCAGAGTATCTCGTCATGATTATATACTATCTCAAATTCTAGATCTTATTCGTCCGCTCGTCCGAACCGACAACCACCCCGGTGTAATAGAAGAAGTCAACGAGCTTCACGCTCGTGTAGTGGCTTTGTAAAATATGGCACAAAGGTTACAAGCACCAGCAGCATCACCGGCATCAACGGTACCACCGACAAAAACACCAACACCAACAGTACCATTACCACCACCAACAACAAACGCATCGCAAACCTCAACTTCACAATCTGTCCCACGAGCAACAACGTCATACGCACCGTAGATACCAACGAGTACTAACAACAATAAACTATGAAGTATTGATTCATAACTTCATAAAAGAAATATTCTACGGCCATTATGTAATATCTAAAGTTTTAGAGATTATATATACTAGTCCTAATCGAAAACCAGATGAGATTAATATTATGTTAACTCATTAAATTCATGATTACATCTAAAGAAAATATATATGTAGGTATATTTTCATAAAGATTGTAATTAAAAGTTCTTTTGTACAAACTGTTAATGGTGAGAATATTTTAACGGGTAGGTAATACCCGAGAGATATATAAATTCACAATTAATATGTTACATTCTTCGATTCTGATTCAACAAATCATCAACTATACTCCCTACTTTCACAACAATATACATTCTTTTATAGAAATCAAAACAACCATACTCATTCAAATTCAATTACATATGCTGATTTTGAAATCTCAGAATTCAATTCGAGATATAACCGGTATCATCACTCTTAGATTCCTACACCTTTCAAAGCTATACTTTGACTTCAAAACTGTGCTAGAACATCATTTCTATTCATAGAACCTAGAAAAATATTTGTGTCATTCAAAATCTTAGAACATCATATGTACATTAACTATTACAATCTGTGTTCAAACCCTTCGAAATTCCTGAAGACACTTCAAATAGTGAACAATCGAGATGATGATCCAACCACATATTATCTACAGTCTTGCACCTAAAAAACTCTTGAAATGAAAGTCATAATTTAACACGTATCCGTGTCAGACCCTTTGGCATTTATTAGCAAAAATAACTTTTCAATCCCTTTTCAAAGTAGACAGTATTGTCACAGCTCAAACAAACCAACTTTAACGGTTCATTCAAATGAGCCTTATTATAACGATTACCCCTTCATCATTGTTACCGGGGAACCCTTTATATCTCGCCACATTAGCAGTAAACTTACCAACAACTTCATTAATCTTTGACTTTCATAAAAATCATTATATTCATTGAAACCCGATCATATACTCATCCGCATCTTGTAACGAGAATTGCCATACCAGTTATCGAGAATCAGCAATTAGTATTTTGAAATCTCGCAGCATGTCTACATTAACAGTTATAGATATATACATATAACGTCCATCTCCTAGACTTACATACTTCGAATGTGAAGTTTCTGAAAAACACCCTAAACTGTGAACTAGTTCTCTGAATTTTGGAAAAATGCTGATGAAGCAGCAAAAACTGTAAACGACCTTAACAGTCGAGAGTTTGATGATAAAGAATAAGGTGTTGGAAAAGCTCAGAAAAAGAGAAGGTTTGGAACTAGAAAACGGATTGAGCAAACCATGAAGGAGGTTGTGGAAAAATCACAAAGACTAAACCTGCCTTCAAAGAATACAAATGATTCAGTATCTGCTGAAGTCATTAATGAATACCTTGCTCCTGACTCTAAACCTTTTCGGACAAATATTCTTCATCATCTTTCGATATTAGAAATTCTAAGATATCATCGTATCTTTCATTATAAATATCCTCGATATTTCTGAAGATATTTTCATAACTATTTTTTTTCCGAAATCATTTACCTCTTCGCGTTATCTGTATTACATCATAAAGGAAACTATTTAGTTTCTATATTCTGTAAACCTTCGAGTTTAAATTATGAATGTGTTTGAAGAAGTGTTGGGAATTGAAGCATGAGTTAGTATAATATAATGACACTTGATCAACGTGATTATATTACAGTAAGTCATGCTGAGTTTCTAATGGAACGTGATGATTCACAGATCATAACGTCATCATGTGCCATGTTACATAACTCTTTCATTCTATTTAACTTCTAAAAATATCAAGAAAATATTTTTCTTGATGATTCGGTCTTTTCCGTGACTTCTGGTAATTTGACAAGTCAGATCGAGTTATCACAATTTCTTTCTTAGAACATTAACTATGTTCATTCCGAAATTCATATCTGCGAATTCTGGACCATTACATGCGGTGCTTAATGGATAGAAGAGAAAACAGAGCATGAAGCTCTGAAATAAAAATGGGGATATAAATCGCAGCAAATAGAAGAGAGCATTAACTGTGGATGTTAATGATTATAGAAAAACAGAAGCAGAGACATCAAAATTTAATGGAAGATACAAAACCTAACAACAAAATTACAAACCGTATATATCGATGCATATAAAAATATAAAGACACGGGAGAACTAAGAACACTATAAAACCAAGAGTATAGTAGAAGTAAATAGATTCTTCCGATGGTAGATGAAAAAGAAGAATGATAGATATGAAAGTTAGGAGTATATCAAGAAGCAGAACTGGATAGAGCATATTGACGAATGCTTTAAAGTATGAGTTGAGAGAGAAAGAATAAAAAGTTTGAGATGTGGGAATAAGATGTAGTGACCCGAACTTTTCCATGTTTATATATATATTAAATGAAATTGTTATTTACATGATTAAGTGTTTCCAATATGTTAAGCAATCAAACTTGTTAAGACTTGATTAATTGAAATAGGTTTCATATAGACAATTGACCACCCAAGTTGACCGGTGATTCACGAACGTTAAAACTTGTAAAAACTATATGATGACATATATATGGTTATATATATAGTTAACATGATATTATGATAAGTAAACATATCATTAAGTATATTAATAATGAACTACATATATAAAAACAAGACTATTAACTTAATGATTTTGAAACGAGACATATATGTAACGATTATCGTTGTAACGACATTTAATGTATATATATCATATTAAGAGATATTCGTACATCATAATATCATGATAATATAATAATTTAAAATCTCATTTAATATTATAAACATTGGGTTAACAACATTTAACAAGATCGTTAACCTAAAGGTTTCAAAACAACACTTACATGTAACGACTAACGATGACTTAACGACTCAGTTAAAATGTATATACATGTAGTGTTTTAATATGTATTCATACACTTTTGAAAGACTTCAAGACACTTATCAAAATACTTATACTTAACAAAAATGCTTACAATTACATCCTCGTTCAGTTTCATCTACAATTCTACTCGTATGCACCCGTATTCGTACTCGTACAATACACAACTTTTAGATGTATGTACTATTGGTATTATGTACTATTGGTATATACACTCCAATGACCATTTGAGTCACCTAACACATGTGGGAACCATAATTTGGCAACTAGCATGAAATATCTCATAAAATTACAAAAATATGAGTAATCATTCATGACTTATTTACATGAAAACAAAATTACATATCCTTTATATCTAATCCATACACCAACGACCAAAAACACATACAAACACTTTCATTATTCAATTTTCTTCATTTAATTGATCTCTCTCAAGTTCTATCTTCAAGTTCTAAGTGTTCTTCATAAATTCTACAAGTTCTAGTTTCATAAAATCAAGAATACTTCTAAGTTCGCTAGCTTACTTCCAATCTTGTAGAGTGATCATCCAACTTCAAGAAATCTTTCTTATTTATAGTAATATATCTTTCTAATACAAGGTAATACTCATATTCAAACTTTGATTCAATTTCTATAACTATAACAATCTTATTTCGAGTGAAAATCTTACTTGAACTGTTTTCGTGTCATGATTCTGCTTCAAGAACTTTCAAGCCATCCAAGGATCCTTTGAAGCTAGATCCATTTTTCTAATTTCTAGTAGCTTTATCCAGAAAACTTGAGGTAGTAATGATGTTCATAACATCATTCGATTCATACATATAAAGCTATCTTATTCGAAGGTTTAAACTTGTAATCACTAGAACATAGTTTAGTTAATTCTAAACTTGTTCGCAAACAAAAGTTAATCCTTCTAACTTGACTTTTAAAATCAACTAAACACATGTTCTATATCTATATGATATGCTAACTTAATGATTTAAAACCTGGAAACACGAAAAACACCGTAAAACCGGATTTACGCCGTCGTAGTAACACCGCGGGCTGTTTTGGGTTAGTTAGTTAAAAACTATGATAAACTTTGATTTAAAAGTTGTTCTTCTGGGAAAATGATTTTTCTTATGAACATGAAACTATATCCAAAAATCATGGTTAAACTCAAAGTGGAAGTATGTTTTTCAAAATGGTCATCAAGACGTCGTTCTTTCGACTGAAATGACTACCTCTTACAAAAATGACTTGTAACTTATATTTCTGACTATAAACCTATACTTATTCTGTTTAGATTCATAAAATATAGTTCAATATGAAACCATAGCAATTTGATTCACTCAAAACGGATTTAAAACGAAGAAGTTATGGGTAAAACAAGATTGGATAATTTTTCTTGTTGTAGCTACGTGAAAATTGGTAACAAATCTATATTAATCATATCCTAGCTAACTTGTATTGTATTATACATGTATTCTAATATATTATGTAATCTTGGGATACCATAGACACGTATGCAAATGTTTTGACATATCATATCGACCCATATGTATATATTATTTGGAACAACCATAGACACTCTATATGCAGTAATGTGGGAGTTAGCTATACAGGGTTGAGGTTGATTCCAAAAATATATATACTTTGAGTTGTGATCTAGCCTGAGACGTGTATACACTGGGTCGTGGATTGATTCAAGATAATATATATCAATTTTTTTTCTGTACATCTAACTTTGGACAACTAGTTGTAGGTTACTAACGAGGACAGCTGACTTAATGAACTTAAAACATCAAAATGTATTAAAAGTATTGTAAATATATTTTGAACATACTTTGATATATATGTACATATTTGTTATGGGTTCGTGAATCGACCAGTGGCCAAGTCTTACTTCCCGACGAAGTAAAAATCTGTGAAAGTGAGTTATAGTCCCACTTTTAAAATCTAATATTTTTGGGATGAGAATACATGCATGTTTTATAAATGATTTACAAAATAGACACAAGTACGTGAAACTACATTCTATGGTTGAATTATCGAAATCGAATATGCCCCTTTTTATTAAGTCTGGTAATCTAAGAATTAGGGAACAGACACCCTAATTGACGCGAATCCTAAAGATAGATCTATTGGGCCTAACAAACCCCATCCAAAGTACCGGATGCTTTAGTACTTCGAAATTTATATCATATCCGAAGGGTGTCCCGGAATGATGGGGATATTCTTATATATGCATCTTGTTAATGTCGGTTACCAGGTGTTCACCATATGACTGATTTTTATCTCTATGTATGGGATGTATATTGAAATATGAAATCTTGTGGTCTATTGTTACGATTTGATATATATAGGTTAAACCTATAACTCACCAACATTTTTTTTTGACGTTTTAAGCATGTTTATTCTCAGGTGATTATTAAGAGCTTCCGCTATCGCATACTTAAATAAGGACAAGATTTGGAGTCCTTGCCTGTATGATATTATGTAAAAACTGCATTCAAGAAACTTATTTCGTTGTAACATATTTGTATTGTAAACCATTATGTAATAGTCGTGTGTAAACAAGATATTTTAGATTATCATTATTTGATAATCTACGTAAAGCTTTTTAAACCTTTATTGATGAAATAAAGGTTATGGTTTGTTTTAAAATGAATGCAATCTTTGAAAAACGTCTCATATAGAGGTTAAAACCTCGTAACGAAATCAATTAATATGGAACGTTTTTAATCAATAAGAACGGGACATTTCAGTTGGTATCCGAGCGTTGGTCTTAGAGAACCAGAATTTTTCATTAGTGTGTCTTATCGAGTTTGTTAGGAAGCATTAGTGAGTCTGGACTTCGACCGTGTTTACTTGAAAAATGATTGCTTAACAAATTTTGTTGGAAACTATATATTTTTAACATGTGAATATTATGTGATATATTAATCTCTTAACGCGTTTGATATTATGTGATAGATGTCTACCTCTAGAACAAGTCCCATTGACTCACCTAATAATAATGAAGAGTCAAATGTAAATTGGAATGATTCGTGGACTGATTCACAAGTTCCCGAAGAGGAACCGGAAGAAGAGTCGGAACCGGAAGAAGAATCGGAACCGGAAGAAGAATCGGAACCGGAAGAAGAAATAGAACCAGTGGGGGAAATAATAAAACGGTAAGTAGAAGAAAATCCTCAACCAACCGACCAAAGTTAATTATGGTCAATGGTGTTTCCGCCAAGGAAGCAAAGTATTGGGAGGATTACCAATTCTCAGATGAATCGGATCCCGACAAGGATTCCGATGATGTTATAGAAATTACCCCAACACAATTTAATAAGGCAAAAGAGAACAATAAGGGAAAAGGCATAAAAATAGAGAAATTTGATTCCAAACCCGATGAACTTTATATGTATCGTCAACACCCGTATTTCTTAAGTTGTGACAATAACCCAGGAACCTCTAAACCACCAGGTTTTTCTAAACCAATGTGGAAAACGACGGCTCGTATTAGGGGAACATCATATATCCCTAGAAACTTGGCAAAACGAACCAAAATTGAAGAAGAAGAAGAAGAAACGAGCGAGTCGGAATAAGATTGTTGTATTCGTGTGGTGTAATATATGTAATATAGTGTGCTTATGCTTTTTGATATATGTAAAAATTGCTTGTATTAATAAGTATTTTTTTATGAATCTAACTCTTGTCTATTTTACAGTATAAAAACACAAAATGGATAGACAACCCAATATTTTAAGAGACCTACCCGGAGACATGATTGATGAAATCTTGTCTAGAGTCGGTCAGAATTCCTCGGCACAACTATTTAAGGCGAGATCAGTTTGTAAGACATTCGAAGAACGTTCCAAGAATGCCTTGGTTTATAAGAGGCTTTCGTTCGAAAGATGGGGGATATCACATTGGGAAATCCATAAGTTACGATGTGTTTACTTTGAAGCATATATTGCGGGGAACCCAAATGCTATTTTACGCAACGGGTTAAGAAATTATTTTGACTCAATATATCCGAATATAGGACTTCGTGATTTAGAAAAAGCGGTTAACATGCAACATAAAGAAGCATGTTATGCTTACGGGTTAATAATGTTCGCTTCTCACCAAAGTGAGAACAAGAACATCGGGCTACAACTATTAAACAAAACGTTCCCACAAGTGACGAAGTCGGTAATTGGGGTAAGAAATGAGGTTTTTAGGTTATTACGAGACTGTTGGTCATTACGTAACCTTCATCCTTTTGACGACGTTAAAACACATTGTCTTACTATCGGTCACAACGGTTATGTTCCACAAAACCAAGGATGGGAAGTGGTATTAGTAAAACCAGAATGCATGACTTGTTTCTGGACGTATGAATTACGTGTCTTTATTGCCTTTGCTGAACACCTTATTTATTAACTAGAATTATCTTCGCAACTACTTTATATCAAAGTTTTATGTGCTATATTTCATGCTATATGTAAAATAGCGGTATTGTAAGTTTGCAAGTTATTGTATAAAGGCTTGAATATGATATATATATTTTTGTTTTTTTTGTTTTTGTGATTAGTTTTTCATATAGAATTGTAGTAGTTGAAATGGTATGTTAGCTACTAAGTATGAACTTAACGGGTAGGTACTACCCGAATTAAAGAGTATAAAACGCTAATATAAAGAAAGAGCTTTTATAAATAAGTTCATATTACGCTACGAAATACTATTAACTACTCTTGATATTCTATATGATTAACTCGTTTCATTTGACTATTTTGAAGGAAATGGCACCGACTACTCGACACACCTTGAATATGAGTGAAGAGGAATTTCGTGCCTTTCTTGCTTCAAACATAGCTGCAGTACAGGCTGCGCTACATACCAACAATAACCTTGGATCTAGCAGTACAGGAAATCGTGTAGGATGCACCTACAAAGAATTCACTGCCTGCAAACCTTTGGAATTTGATGGAACCGAAGAACTGATCGGATTGAAACGGTGGACCGAGAAGGTCGAATCGGTGTTTGCCATAAGTAAGTGTACTGAAGAGGACAAAGTGAAGTACGCTACGCATACCTTCCCAGGTTCTGCGTTAACATGGTGGAATACCTATCTAGAGCAAGTGGGACAAGATGATGCTTACGCACTACCGTGGTCAGCATTCAAGCACTTGATGAACGAGAAGTACCGTCCCAGAACCGAGGTCAATAAGCTCAAGACAGAACTTAGAGGGTTACGAACCCAAGGATTTGATATTACCACGTACGAAAGACGATTCACAGAATTATGCCTATTGTGTCCGGGAGCGTTCGAAGATGAGGAAGAGAAGATCGACGCGTTTGTGAAAGGATTACCGGAAAGAATCCAAGAAGATATAAGTTCACACGAGTCCGCTTCCATACAACAGGCATGTAGAATGGCTCACAAACTAGTGAACCAGATTGAAGAAAGAATTAAAGAACAGACTGCTGAAGAGGCCAATGTGAAGCAAGTCAAAAGAAAGTGGGAGAAAAACGGTGATAAGAATCACCAATACAACAACAACAGCAATTACAACAATAATTGCAACAACTATCCCAACAATCGCAACATCAATCGCAACTACAACAAACGGCCCAACAACAACAACAACAACAACAACAACAATAACAACAACAACAACAACAGCAGCAACTACAACAATCATCCCAACAACAATAATAACCGCAACAACAACAACAATCAGAAGCAGCTATGCCAAAGGTGTGAAAAGTATCACTTGGGGTTCTGCACCAAATTTTGCAACAAGTGTAAAAGAAATGGTCATAGCGCGGTGAAGTGTGAGGTCTACGGACCAGGGGTTAACAGAACGAAAGGAACAAATGGTGTCGGAATGAGTAATGGCGGAGCAAGTAGTGTCGGAGCAAGTTATGCCAATGTAGTTTGTTATAAATGTGGAAAACCGGGCCACATTATTAGAAATTTCCCGAACCAGGAGAACATGAATGGACAAGGCCGCTGAAGAGTTTTCAATATTAATGCGGCAGAGGCACAGGAAGACCCGGAGCTTGTTACGGGTACGTTTCTTATTGACAATAAATCTGCTTACGTTTTATTTGATTCGGGTGCAGATAGAAGCTATATGAGTAGAGATTTTTGTGCTAAATTAAGTTGTCCATTGATGCCTTTGGATAGTAAATTTTTACTCGAATTAGCAAATGGTAAATTAATTTCAGCAGATAATATATGTCGGAATCGAGAAATCAAACTGGTTAGCGAAACATTTAAGATTGACTTGATACCAGTAGAGTTAGGGAGTTTTGATGTGATAATCGGTATGGACTGGTTGAAAGAAGTGAAAGCAGAGATCGTTTGTTACAAAAATGCAATTCGCATTATACGAGAAAAAGGAAAACCCTTAATGGTGTACGGAGAAAAGGGCAACACGAAGCTACATCTGATTAGTAATTTGAAGACACAAAAACTAATAAGAAAAGGTTGCTATGCTGTTCTAGCACACGTCGAGAAAGTACAAACTGAAGAAAAGAGCATCAATGATGTTCCCGTCGCAAAAGAATTTCCCGATGTATTTCCGAAAGAATTACCGGGTTTACCCCCACATCGATCCGTTGAATTTCAAATAGATCTTGTACCAGGAGCTGCACCAATAGCTCGTGCTCCTTACAGACTCGCACCCAGCGAGATGAAAGAACTGCAAAGCCAATTACAAGAACTTTTAGAGCGTGATTTCATTCGACCAAGCACATCACCGTGGGGAGCTCCTTTTTGTTTGTCAAGAAGAAAGATGGTACATTCAGGTTGTGTATCGACTACCGAGAGTTGAACAAACTTACCATCAAGAACCGCTACCCACTACCGAGAATCGACGACTTATTTGATCAACTACAACGCTAGTCTGTTTATTCAAAGATTGACTTACGTTCCGGGTATCATCAAATGCGGGTGAAAGAAGATGATATTCCAAAGACTGCTTTCAGAACACGTTACAGTCATTACGAGTTTATGGTCATGCCGTTTGGTTTAACTAATGTACCAGCTGTGTTCATGGACCTTATAAACCGAGTGTGTGGACCATACCTTGACAAGTTTGTCATTGTTTTCATTGATGACATACTTATTTACTCAAAGAATGACCAAGAACACGGTGAACATTTGAGAAAGGTGTTAGAAGTATTGAGGAAGGAAGAATTGTACGCTAAGTTTTCAAAGTGTGCATTTTGGTTGGAAGAAGTTCAACTCCTCGGTCACATAGTGAACAAAGAAGGTATTAAGGTGGATCCGGCAAAGATAGAAACTGTTGAAAAGTGGGAAACCCCGAAAACTCAGAAACACATACGCCAGTTTTTAGGACTAGCTGGTTACTACAGAAGGTTCATCCAAGACTTTTCCAGAATAGCAAAACCCTTGACTGCATTAACGCATAAAGGGAAGAAATTTGAATGGAAGGATGAACAAGAGAAAGCGTTTCAGTTATTGAAGAAAAAGCTAACTATGGCACCTATATTGTCATTTCCTAAAGGGAATGATGATTTTGTGATTTATTGTGACGCATCAAAGCAAGGTCTCGGTTGTGTATTAATGCAACGAATGAAGGTGATTGCTTATGCGTCTAGACAATTGAAGATTCACGAACAAAATTATACGACGCATGATTTGGAATTAGGCGCGGTTGTTTTTGCATTAAAGACTTGGAGGCACTACTTATATGGGGTCAAAAGTATTATATATACTGACCACAAAAGTCTTCAACACATATTTAATCAGAAACAACTGAATATGAGGCAGTGTAGGTGGATTGAATTGTTGAATGATTACGACTTTGAAATTCGTTACCACCCGGGGAAGGCAAATGTGGTAGCCGACGCCTTGAGCAGGAAGGACAGAGAACCCATTCGAGTAAAATCTATGAATATAATGATTCACAATAACCTTACTACTCAAATAAAGGAGGCGCAACAAGGAGTTTTAAAAGAGGGAAATTTAAAGGATGAAATACCCAAAGGATCAGAGAAGCATCTTAATATTCGAGAAGACGGAACCCGATATAGGGCTGAAAGGATTTGGGTACCAAAATTTGGAGATATGAGAGAAATGGTACTTAGAGAAGCTCATAAAACCAGATACTCAATACATCCTGGAACGGGGAAGATGTACAAGGATCTCAAGAAACATTTTTGGTGGCCGGGTATGAAAGCCGATGTTGCTAAATACGTAGGAGAATGTTTGACGTGTTCTAAGGTCAAAGCTGAGCATCAGAAACCATCAGGTCTACTTCAACAACCTGAAATCCCGGAATGGAAATGGGAAAACATTACCATAGATTTCATCACTAAATTGCCAAGGACTGCAAGTGGTTTTGATACTATTTAGGTAATAGTTGATCGTCTCACCGAATCTGCACACTTCCTGCCAATAAGAGAAGATGACAAGATGGAGAAGTTAGCACGACTGTATTTGAAGGAAGTCGTTGAAAGGATCCGAAACTAATCATCCGGACATCGTCCATATAGATTAAAAATGAATTACAATAGTTGATAACATCGCGAGGTACTTGACCTCTATATGATACATTTTACAAACGTTGCATTTATTTCTTAAAGGCAATCTATTATTACATCGAGAGTTGACATATTAGCCTAACATTTTATAACAACCAAATGATCTAATCTGCCATTTTCATAACAATAGTCTTTAATGAACTTCAATGACTCGAATGCAACGTCCTTGTATCATAGCTTAAATGGTCCCAAGTAGTATCCTTAACATGAGCTAATGCACAGCGGAAGACTTAATTCGTACCTGAGAATAACATGCTTTAAAACGTTAACATAAAGTTGGTGAGATATATAGGTTTGATGCTAGCAGCGTTATAACAATGGACCACAAGATTTCGTATATAATCATTTCAATAAAAATATTCTAAGTGGTTGAGCACTTGGTAACCATACTTAACATTTAATCACGTCGCATATTCCCTTTAATATGAAATCTTACTACACCGTACCAAGGTGTAGTCGCAAAACGAAGTACTGTGCAACCGTTGAATACTGGTCGTCCAGTCCGGTTGGGGTTGTCAGGCCCGATAGATCTATCAACAGGATTCGCGTTTACAATACCGCTGTAAATAACAGTTACCAAGCTACAGGGAAGTATGCCAGTGGTACAACTCAACGTAGAATATATTTTTCAGTTACTTGTGTCCATAACGTAAAACATAAAATACATGTATTCTCATCCCGAAATATTTAGAGTTTAAAAGTGGGACTATATACTCACTGTTGTCTCGAAGATATATATATTTTTGACTTGGTCTTCCGGTTGATATCACGAACCTATCCATATATAATATATCAATATATTTTCATTTTAAACAAACATCTCGTATATATATTTATAATACTTTTAATACTTTGAATAATTCCTTAGTCCGTAGTTAGCGTTTCGATGTTAGTAATTCAATTTTAATGGTTCATTTTTAGATGTTTAATATACCCGCAATAAATAAACCCCCAACGAAATAAATAAAACTCCCATAAAACCCCATCGTATATGTGTTGGTCGAGATTAATCTTGACCCATGGTACCGGTGTTGTCAAATGACGTGTTGCGTACATAAAGTACCGGTGTTGTCAAATGACGTGTTGCGTACAATCATGGGATCTTATGATTAATCTTCTCGTGTTGTTTACGGGTGATCCTGAACCATATGAAATTGAATTATGAGTACATATATATAAAATATCATGTTATCTTAGAAATATGTGATTTATATCTTTTTTTCCAATTGATCCCGTAGTTGAAATGATCTAGGATAACCAATTTTGTTTCGGTCATAGTTTCTTCGTTACAAGTCCGTTTTCGTTGATTCAAATTGCCATCTTCTTGGATCGAGTTCTTCTTTAAGACTATGAACTGTAAATACCTTGGTTTGTATTCAAAATCATACGGCATAAGTGAAACATTAGTGAAACATATGAAGTTAAACATTTTGTTACAAAAAAAAATCATTTAATGACCATTTTTCTAAAAATACTTATACTTTGAAAAACCAAGTTTTACCTTATTAAATTAGCATATATTTAAGTTATATTACAGGTCTTGAAGTATTTTAAAAGTTAAGTTAGAAGGATCTATTTAGTTTGCAAACAAGTTTGAAAACATTCAAACTATGTTCTTGTTGTTAAACTTTTGTACCACAAAATAAGATAGCTATATATATATGAATCGAACAAGGTTATGAACATAGATTCTACCTCAAGTTCCTTGGATAAGTTTGCTGTAAAAGAGGAGTAAGAAGCTAGAATCAAAAGGGTGATAGAAGTGGATGAAAGATTGGAAGTAAGTTGGTGTTCTTGGAAGGTTTTCTTGAAGTGTTTTTGTATGGTTTTCTTATGGTGTTTATGTAAGGTTTTTGAAGTTAGATCTTCTTAGAACTTTACTGAATTGTTGAAGGTGTTTAAGGGTTATAAGTGTGTGTGTTTTAGCTAGGAGATTGAAGTAGTAAATGAATCAAAATGATGATACATATATACTCCTAAAAATGTGATCTTTAAGGATAACATGACAAAATTTTAGTTTGTAATCTTATGTATTTGTCAAACAATAATACAAAAGCAATTACCTTATACCTAGGGTAGTAACAAGGGCTGGTTAGGTGGTGATTTGATGTGTATATACCAATAGTAAATACGTATAGAAGCTAGGTATGATACGAGTACAAATACTCTAGATATACGTATAGAAATTTTGTGAAAAATGGAATGAGGATTCAAATATAGCTATCTTTTGTGAATACACTTATATGATTTTATGTATTTAAGTCTTAAAAGTGAGTAAATACATTACTTATACGATATATGTATAAACATTATAAGTCTTAAGTATTTATGTCAAATAACGTTACGTATAGTTATCGTTTTGAAAACTTAAGTTAGTAGTTTCAAAATATACTTATAACTTATAGTTTTTGATACAAAATAAGATATTAAAACATTCATTAATCATGTTAAATATGTATATATACATATATATACGCAAACGTATAATTATCATATATTGTATAGTTCGTGATATCGTCGGTCAAACTAGACGGTCAAACGTTGTGTAAAACTCTTTTCGGAAATATAAATCTCGACAATTTGGATTACTTATCATGTTGGTAAGTTTTAATTTATGTAAATATTAATCTTATAAGTATAGAACGATCGAAAAAAAATGCGGGTCAACTTTAGGGTTTTTGCTTATCGTGTCGGAACCATATAGAGATTAGAGTTTAAATTTGGTCGGAAATTTCCGGGTCGTTACAGTACCCATCCGTTAAAGAAATTTCGTCCTCGAAATTTGGTAGAGGTTGTCATAAATAACCATAGGAATGTTTTCATGACGAATATGAGGTAATAATGAAATTTTATCATTATTGAAAGATTTAGATAAAACGATTTGGTTATGTGAGACGCACGAGCGAAGCTATCACAAAAAAAAAAATGAAATGAGTAAATATGGAATCGTTTTTAATCGATGACGTGGTTTAGAATTGATTTCCGGGATTTAAGGGATTTAGGAAAAATCTTACGTAATAAGATTTGGTTATTCGGCGATCAGAATCTTCTTTGATTTAATGCGGTAATCTGTTTCGATTTCTCTGTCGGATATTTCACTATAAATCCACCCCTTCGTTTCCTTATTTTTCACAACTCGCATCTTCTACTCTTTCTCCTTAATTCCTACTTTAAGGTATCCTTTGAAATGCTTCATCCCGTTCTGATTTTTGTTATACTTCTAACTTTTATATCTTTCATTCTTCTCTTCCATCTACCGCCAGAAGAATCTATTCACTTTTATGATTTTCTTGGAATTATAATGTTTCTAATTCTCCCGTGTCTTTACGTCGCCATACGTATTGATATACATGGTTTGTAGTTTCTGGGTGGTTGTTGGGTTTGATATCTTTCCTTATACTTCGATGCTCCTGCTTCTGTTTTCCATAATCATTGTCATCCATAGTTAATATTCTCTCCTATTTGCTGTGATCTATACCCCAATTTCTATTTTGGGACTTTGTCCCTTCGTTTCTTCTTCCCGTCCTTGAGTCAAGCGATCAATAGTTCGGAATTCGTAGGTATAAAATTTGGAATGAACCTAGCTATTGGTTTTAGAATAAAATTGTAATGGCACGATCTTGATTCGTTAAATTACTCGAATATTCCGGAAAAATAGAACTATCAAGGTGATACGTTCTAATATGTTTGGAGACTTGATAGAATGTAAGAGCCGTGTAACATGGCACATGATGACGGTACTGTGAATCATCACATTCCATTAGAAACTTAACATGACTTACTGTAATATAATGAAGTTGATCAAGTTTCATTATATTATACTAATTCATGTATCAGTTCCCAACACTACTTCAAAACATTCCTATTTTAAACTTGAAGGTTTTAGAACTTAGAAACTAACACAGTTTCTTTTATATTGTAACGCAGATATTACGGAGAAATACATGATTTTGGATAAGAACAGTTGTGAGAATATCTCCAGAAATATGGAGGATATGTATAACAAAAGATATGAAGATATCTTATAATATCTAAGATAAGATGATGATGAAGAATATCATCGGAAAGGTTTAGGATAAGGGGTAGGTTTTTTTTTTTTACTAATGGTTTCAGCAAGCACTGAATCGTTTGAATCCTTTGAAAGCAGATTCAGTTCTTGTGATTTATCTACATCCTCCTTCATACTTTGCTCAATCCGTTTTCCAGTTCCAACTCTCCTCTTTTTCTAAGCTTTACCAATACAATGTACTTCATCATTAAACTTTTGACTGTTAAAGTCGTTTACAGTTTTTTTTCTTTTTTTTTTTTTTTTTTTTTTTTTTTTTTCTGCTTCTTCAGCATTTCAAGAACTACTTCATAGTCCAGGATGTTTTTCAGAACTTCACATTCGAAAAATGTAATTCTTAGGGATAGTCGTTCTCGGTATAACTGGGAGAATTTCTACGAGATTTTCAAAATACTGATTGCGGGTTTCGCCAAAGAGATAACGAGTTGCTGGTACGTCTGCTGATGATGTTGTGAAAAAGGTTCTCCGGTAACAACGTCGAAAGGACAAAGTATAAATATCGAGATTATAATAGGAGTAGTCTCACTGAGAAGTCGAAGTGGAGCTGTGACAAAATTAGCTTCTTGAAAAGGAATCGTATGATTGTTTTTGATAATGAATGATAAGGAATTCGACGCGGATACGTTTTAACTATAACTTCGGTTTCGAAAATTTTTCAGGTGCATCACTGTATGCATAAATCTTTCTTCCGTAAACGAGGTGCGGCTGGTTCAACTTCTCGATCGAGGTGTTTTCAAGAATCATGAAAAGATTTGAATGAGGATTATAATTGTCGAAGTACAAATGAGGTTTAGGATGAAATCAAGTGGCAAAATTGAAGAATTGTTTAGTTTCATATGTTATAATCAACATTTTATTTCATTTTAATTGTCCAATGTTTCTTCTTTATGCCACTTGTTGGATTTGGATAGGTAAAAAAAAATTCAAATATGAAATTTAAATGGAAATGGTTATTCTGGGGTGAACGGATACGTATATCGATGGTTGTAAGTAAAATAACAAATGACCGTTGAATCAGATTCAAGAATGTACAATATAACTTATTAATGTGAATTCTAAATATTCCTCGGGTACTACCCACCCGTTAAAATATTTTCATCATTATTAGTTTGTACGAAGGAATTTTTAATTACTATCTTTATGAAAATATACTTGCATATATATTTTCTTCAGAGATAATCATAGATTTAATGAGTCAATAAGATAATAAACTCATTTGATTTATCGTTAATTCTAGATTACATAATCTCTAAGACTTTAGAAATTACATAATCGTCATACGATACGTAAAGCGAAGATAATCGATGTAGAACGATATATAGAACGAAGATCATACTCGAAGTACAGATATTGAGTCGTGTGATGTTGATATTCGAGATACAGATTGTGATGTTGAGATTTTGGGGGTGACAAGAGTACTGTCGGCGTTGATGATGGTGGTATAGATTATGCTGCTGGTGCTGCTGCTGGTGTTTGTAACCTTCGCACCGTATTTTCTAAAGCCACTACCCGAGCGCGAAGCTCGTTGACTTCTTCTATTATACCGGGATGATTGACGGTTGGAACGAGCGAATGAACAAGATTCGAAATATGGGATAGTATGTAATCATGACGAGATACTCTAGAAATGAGCGAGAAAATGGTGTTTCGAATAGGTTCACCGGTAAGTGCTTCAGGTTCATCGTTAAGAGGACAATTTGGTGGATGGAATGGATCACCTTCTTCTTGCCTCCAGAGATTTAGTATATTACGAACCCATCCCCAATTCATCCAAAATAGATGATGGGAAATTGGTTGATCCATTCCGGTGACGCTGTTCTCGGAGCTCGAATGGAAATCCATATCGGCGTAGCTATCGAAGTCGGAGGAATTCGAACTGGATGAATAATCCATCTTGTATAGTCGGAGAAGTGAATTTTTGGTTTGGAATAGATTATAGGAGTTGGGTTTGGTACTCTTCAATACATAATTTACATATGTATATATAATATCAAAATCCCATGAATTACGGAGAATCTTTGAAATACGTCAGGCAATGTCTATAGTAACAGATACGCTAAGATATGAATTTTGTCTATACACTATCGATGCACTAAATGCAGTAAGACGTGTCTAGACTTAAGAATGATAAGCAGGCAGTTCCCTAAGGATGATAAGCAGATGATTTCCGACTAGGATTGATAAGCAAAACTTTTGACAGGCAGACACGGTCAAAGTCCAGACTCACTTAATGTATCCTAACAACTACTAGTTAGACACACTAATGCAAGGCCTGGTTCGCTAAGACCAACGCTCTGATACCAACTGAAAGGATCCGAAACTAATCATCCGGACATCATCCATATAGATTAAAAACGAATTACAATAGTTGATAACATCGCGAGGTACTTGACCTCTATATGATACATTTTACAAACGTTGCATTTATTTCTTAAAGGCAATCTATTATTACATCGAGAGTTGACATATTAGCCTAACATTTTATAACAACCAAATGATCTAATCTGCCATTTTCATAACAATAGTCTTTAATGAACTTCAATGACTCGAATGCAACGTCCTTGTATCATAGCTTAAATGGTCCCAAGTAGTATCCTTAACATGAGCTAATGCACAGCGGAAGACTTAATTCGTACCTGAGAATAACATGCTTTAAAACGTCAACATAAAGTTGGTGAGATATATAGGTTTGATGCTAGCAGCGTTATAACAATGGACCACAAGATTTCGTATATAATCATTTCAATAAAAATATTCTAAGTGGTTGAGCACTTGGTAACCATACTTAACATTTAATCACGTCGCATATTCCCTTTAATATGAAATCTTACTACACCGTACCAAGGTGTAGTCGCAAAACGAAGTACTGTGCAACCGTTGAATACTGGTCGTCCAGTCCGGTTGGGGTTGTCAGGCCCGATAGATCTATCAACAGGATTCGCGTTTACAATACCGCTGTAAATAACAGTTACCAAGCTACAGGGAAGTATGCCAGTGGTACAACTCAACGTAGAATATATTTTTCAGTTACTTGTGTCCATAACGTAAAACATAAAATACATGTATTCTCATCCCGAAATATTTAGAGTTTAAAAGTGGGACTATATACTCACTGTTGTCTCGAAGATATATATATTTTTGACTTGGTCTTCCGGTTGATATCACGAACCTATCCATATATAATATATCAATATATTTTCATTTTAAACAAACATCTCGTATATATATTTATAATACTTTTAATACTTTGAATAATTCCTTAGTCCGTAGTTAGCGTTTCGATGTTAGTAATTCAATTTTAATGGTTCATTTTTAGATGTTTAATATACCCGCAATAAATAAACCCCCAACGAAATAAATAAAACTCCTATAAAACCCCATCGTATATGTGTTGGTCGAGATTAATCTTGACCCATGGTACCGGTGTTGTCAAATGACGTGTTGCGTACATAAAGTACCGGTGTTGTCAAATGACGTGTTGCGTACAATCATGGGATCTTATGATTAATCTTCTCGTGTTGTTTACGGGTGATCCTGAACCATATGAAATTGAATTATGAGTACATATATATAAAATATCATGTTATCTTAGAAATATGTGATTTATATCTTTTTTTCGAATTGATCCCGTAGTTGAAATGATCTAGGATAACCAATTTTGTTTCGGTCATAGTTTCTTCGTTACAAGTCCGTTTTCGTTGATTCAAATTGCCATCTTCTTGGATCGAGTTCTTCTTTAAGACTATGAACTGTAAATACCTTGGTTTGTATTCAAAATCATACGGCATAAGTGAAACATTAGTGAAACATATGAAGTTAAACATTTTGTTACAAAAAAAAATCATTTAATGACCATTTTTCTAAAAATACTTATACTTTGAAAAACCAAGTTTTACCTTATTAAATTAGCATATATTTAAGTTATATTACAGGTCTTGAAGTATTTTAAAAGTTAAGTTAGAAGGATCTATTTAGTTTGCAAACAAGTTTGAAAACATTCAAACTATGTTCTTGTTGTTAAACTTTTGTACCACAAAATAAGATAGCTATATATATATGAATCGAACAAGGTTATGAACATAGATTCTACCTCAAGTTCCTTGGATAAGTTTGCTGTAAAATAGGAGTAAGAAGCTAGAATCAAAAGGGTGATAGAAGTGGATGAAAGATTGGAAGTAAGTTGGTGTTCTTGGAAGGTTTTCTTGAAGTGTTTTTGTATGGTTTTCTTATGGTGTTTATGTAAGGTTTTTGAAGTTAGATCTTCTTAGAACTTTACTGAATTGTTGAAGGTGTTTAAGGGTTATAAGTGTGTGTGTTTTAGCTAGGAGATTGAAGTAGTAAATGAATCAAAATGATGATACATATATACTCCTAAAAATGTGATCTTTAAGGATAACATGACAAAATTTTAGTTTGTAATCTTATGTATTTGTCAAACAATAATACAAAAGCAATTACCTTATACCTAGGGTAGTAACAAGGGCTGGTTAGGTGGTGATTTGATGTGTATATACCAATAGTAAATACGTATAGAAGCTAGGTATGATACGAGTACAAATACTCTAGATATACGTATAGAAATTTTGTGAAAAATGGAATGAGGATTCAAATATAGCTATCTTTTGTGAATACACTTATATGATTTTATGTATTTAAGTCTTAAAAGTGAGTAAATACATTACTTATACGATATATGTATAAACATTATAAGTCTTAAGTATTTATGTCAAATAACGTTACGTATAGTTATCGTTTTGAAAACTTAAGTTAGTAGTTTCAAAATATACTTATAACTTATAGTTTTTGATACAAAATAAGATATTAAAACATTCATTAATCATGTTAAATATGTATATATACATATATATACGCAAACGTATAATTATCATATATTGTATAGTTCGTGATATCGTCGGTCAAACTAGACGGTCAAACGTTGTGTAAAACTCTTTTCGGAAATATAAATCTCGACAATTTGGATTACTTATCATGTTGGTAAGTTTTAATTTATGTAAATATTAATCTTATAAGTATAGAACGATCGAAAAAAAATGCGGGTCAACTTTAGGGTTTTTGCTTATCGTGTCGGAACCATATAGAGATTAGAGTTTAAATTTGGTCGGAAATTTCCGGGTCGTTACAGTCGTCTCCAGACATGGAATACCAATCTCTATTATCTCTGATAGGGATGGCAGATTTATTTCAAGATTCTGGCAGACATTACAGCCAGCATTAGGAACTCATCTAGACATGAGTACTGCCTATCATCCACAAACTGATGGGCAGAGCAAAAGGACGATACAAACGCTTGAAGACATGCTACGAGCATGTGTTATTGATTTCGGAAACAGTTGGGATCGACATCTACCGTTTGCAGAATTTTCCTACAACAACAGCTACCATTCAAGCATTGAGATGGCACCGTTTGAAGCACTTTATGGTAGAAAGTGCAGGTCTCCGATTTGTTGGAGTGAAGTGGGGGATAGACAGATTACGGGTCTGGAGATAATACAAGAAACTACCGAGAAGATCATCCAAATTCAACAACGGTTGAAAACCGCCCAAAGTCGACAAAAGAGCTACGCTGACATTAAAAGAAAAGATATAGAATTCGAAATTGGAGAGATGGTCATGCTTAAAGTTGCACCTTGGAAAGGCGTTGTTCGATTTGGTAAACGAGGGAAATTAAATCCAAGGTATATCGGACCATTCAAGATTATTGATCGTGTCGGCCCAGTAGCTTACCGACTTGAGTTACCTCAACAACTCGCGGCTGTACATAACACTTTCCATGTCTCGAATTTGAAGAAATGTTTTGCTAAAGAAGATCTCACTATTCCGTTAGATGAAATCCAAATTAACGAAAAACTTCAATTCATCGAAGAACCCGTATAAATAATGGATCGTGAGGTTAAAAGACTTAAGCAAAACAAGATACCAATTGTTAAGGTTCGATGGAATGCTCGTAGAGGACCTGAGTTCACCTGGGAATGAGAAGATCAGATGAAGAAGAAATACCCGCATTTATTTCCAGAAGATACGTCAACACCTCCAACTGCTTAAAATTTCGGGACGAAATTTATTTAACTGGTAGGTACTGTAGTGACCCGAACTTTTCCATGTTTATATATATATTAAATGAAATTGTTATTTACATGATTAAGTGTTTCCAACATGTTAAGCAATCAAACTTGTTAAGACTTGATTAATTGAAATAGGTTTCATATAGACAATTGACCACCCAAGTTGACCGGTGATTCACGAACGTTAAAACTTGTAAAAACTATATGATGACATATATATGGTTATATATATAGTTAACATGATATTATGATAAGTAAACATATCATTAAGTATATTAATAATGAACTACATATGTAAAAACAAGACTATTAACTTAATAATTTTGAAACGAGACATATATGTAACGATTATCGTTGTAACGACATTTAATGTATATATATATCATATTAAGGGATATTCGTACATCATAATATCATGATAATATAAAAATTTAAAATCTCATTTGATATTATAAACATTGGGTTAACAACATTTAACAAGATCGTTAACCTAAAGGTTTCAAAACAACACTTACATGTAACGACTAACGATGACTTAACGACTCAGTTAAAATGTATATACATGTAGTGTTTTAATATGTATTCATACACTTTTGAAAGACTTCAAGACACTTATCAAAATACTTCTACTTAACAAAAATGCTTAAATTACATCCTCGTTCAGTTTCATCAACAATTCTACTCGTATGCACCCGTATTCGTACTTGTACAATACACAGCTTCTAAATGTATGTACTATTGGTATATATACTCCAATAATCAGCTCTTAGCAGGCCATGTGAGTCACCTAACACATGTGGGAACCATCATTTGGCAACTAGCAAGAAATATCTCATAAAATTACAAAAATATGAGTAATCATTCATGACTTATTAACATGAAAACAAAATTACATATCCTTTATATCTAATCCATACACCAACGACCAAAAACACCTACAAACACTTTCGTTCTTCAATTTTCTTCATCTAATTGATCTCTCTCAAGTTCTATCTTCAAGTTCTAAGTGTTCTTCATAAATTCTACAAGTTCTAGTTTCATAAAATCAAGAATACTTCCAAGTTTGCTAGCTTACTTCCAATCTTGTAGAGTGATCATCCAAATTCAAGAAATCTTTCTTATTTATAGTAATATATCTTTCTAATACAAGGTAATACTCATATTCAAACTTTGATTCAATTTCTATAACTATAACAATCTTATTTCGAGTGAAAATCTTACTTGAACTGTTTTCGTGTCATGATTCTGCTTCAAGAACTTTCAAGCCATTCAAGGATCCTTTGAAGCTAGATACATTTTTCTAATTTCTAGTAGCTTTATCCAGAAAACTTAAGGTAGTAATGATGTTCATAACATCATTCGATTCATACATATAAAGCTATCTTATTCGAAGGTTTAAACTTGTAATCACTAGAACATAGTTTAGTTAATTCTAAACTTGTTCGCAAACAAAAGTTAATCCTTCTAACTTGACTTTTAAAATCAACTAAACACATGTTCTATATCTATATGATATGCTAACTTAATGATTTAAAACCTGGAAACACGAAAAATACCGTAAAACCGGATTTACGCCGTCGTAGTAACACCGCGGGCTGTTTTGGGTTAGTTAGTTAAAAACTATGATAAACTTTGATTTAAAAGTTGTTCTTCTGGGAAAATGATTTTTCTTATGAACATGAAACTATATCCAAAAATCATGGTTAAACTCAAAGTGGAAGTATGTTTTTCAAAATGGTCATCAAGACGTCGTTCTTTCGACTGAAATGACTACCTCTTAAAAAACGACTTGTAACTTATATTTCTGACTATAAACCTATACTTATTCTATTTAGATTCATAAAATAGAGTTCAATATGAAATCATAGCAATTTGATTCACTCAAAACGGATTTAAAACGAAGAAGTTATGGGTAAAACAAGATTGGATAATTTTTCTTGTTGTAGCTACGTGAAAATTGGTAACAAATCTATATTAATCATATCCTAGCTAACTTGTATTGTATTATACATGTATTCTAATATATTATGTAATCTTGGGATACCATAGACACGTATGCAAATGTTTTGACATATCATATCGACCCATATGTATATATTATTTGGAACAACCATAGACACTCTATATACAGTAATGTGGGAGTTAGCTATACAGGGTTGAGGTTGATTCCAAAAATATATATACTTTGAGTTGTGATCTAGCCTGAGACGTGTATACACTGGGTCGTGGATTGATTCAAGATAATATATATCAATTTTTTTCTGTACATCTAACTTTGGACAACTAGTTGTAGGTTACTAACGAGGACAGCTGACTTAATGAACTTAAAACATCAAAATGTATTAAAAGTGTTGTAAATATATTTTGAACATACTTTGATATATATGTACATATTTGTTATAGGTTCGTGAATCGACCAGTGGCCAAGTCTTACTTTCCAACGAAGTAAAAATCTGTGAAAGTGAGTTATAGTACCACTTTTAAAATCTAATATTTTTGGGATGAGAATACATGCAGGTTTTATAAATGATTTAAAAAATAGACACAAGTACGTGAAACTACATTCTATGGTTGAATTATCGAAATCGAATATGCCCCTTTTTATTAAGTCTGGTAATCTAAGAATTAGGGAACAGACACCCTAATTAACGCGAATCCTAAAGATAGATCTATTGGGTCTAACAAACCCCATCCAAAGTACCAGATGCTTTAGTACTTCGAAATTTATATCATATCCGAAGGGTGTCCCGGAATGATGGGGATATTCTTGTATATGCATCTTGTTAATGTCGGTTACCAGGTGTTCACCATATGACTGATTTTTATCTCTATGTATGGGATGTATATTGAAATATGAAATCTTGTGGTCTATTGTTACGATTTGATATATATAGGTTAAACCTATAACTCACCAACATTTTTTGTTGACGTTTTAAGCATGTTTATTCTCAGGTGATTATTAAGAGCTTCCGCTGTTGCATACTTAAATAAGGACAAGATTTGGAGTCCATGCCTGTATGATATTGTGTAAAAACTGCATTCAAGAAACTTATTTCGTTGTAATATATTTGTATTGTAAACCATTATGTAATAGTTGTGTGTAAACATGATATTTTAGATTATCATTATTTGATAATCTACGTAAAGCTTTTTAAACCTTTATTGATGAAATAAAGGTTATGGTTTGTTTTAAAATGAATACAGTCTTTGAAAAACGTCTCATATAGAGGTCAAAACCTCGCAACGAAATCAATTAATATGGAACATTTTTAATCAATAAGAACGGGACATTTCATAAGAAAACGAAGAGGGTGAATATATAGTAAAAATATCCGACAGGGCAATCAAAACAGATTATCGTATTTAAACAAAGCGAATCCTAATTTTCTTAATTGCCAAAAAACCAAATCTTATTACGAAGATTTTCCTCTAAATCCCTTGAAATCCGGAAATAAACCATGACTACGTCACCGGTTAAAACTAACCTACATTTACTCATTTCACTCTTTTGTGATAACTTCACTCATACTCTTCACATACACGGATTGTTTTATCCATATTAACCAATGATGATAAAATTCTATTTATCAACTCATATTCGTCATGAAAACATTCTTATTGTTATCCATGACGACCTCGATTAAATTTCGGGGACGAAATTTTTTTAACGGGTAGATACTGTGACAACCTGGAAATTTTCGACCAAATTTAAACTTTAATCTTTATATGTTTTCGACACAATAAGCAAAGTCTGTAATGTTGAAATCTCAAAAACTTTGAACTATGTTCATGTAATCAATTACCTTTTGACTGTTCTCGATGATTCACGAACATTTATGTGTATATAGATATGTATATATAATATATAATTATATCAATTGAAAACATTAAACAAAGTATTAGATGTGTAATACTTTACATAAACGTAATTGTTTCAATATATGTTTAATATATTTATCGACTGAATTAAAAGATAATATCAAATGATTGAATTATCTGTTACATTGTGTTATGATTACGGGTCTCTGTTGTAAGGTTCACTGTGATTTAAGAGATCATTTCATTTTTAACGGTATTCGAAATAAATGATAAAGTAATTTACAAGTAAGAACAAATGTGTCAATCGACGAAGGTTAGATAAAAGTTAGTGGAGAACTGGATTTCATAATATTCGACTGATCTATTTGCAAACGTATGAAAACGATTTCAAAAACTGAATTATTGTAATCTGTTATTTATAAAGGTAAATTGATTATATAGAATTAGAAGAATTTAATTAAAGCTTTATATTATATATATATATATATATATATATATATATATATATATATATATATATATATATATATATATATATATATATATATATATATATATATATATATATATATATATATAATGTTTCAAAAACGTAAACGTGATTCGACATAGTAAATTCTATTATTTGAACAATTATATATAATAATCTTTGAAATATAATTAGTTTTGAAAAGCTAAGTATTATATTATTAGATAAATATTTCAAACATATATATTATGTATAAATTTATAATTCTAAATGAAAATATATATATATATATATATATATATATATATATATATATATATATTAACTTAGTCATAAAACGTTTTGATTTAAACTAATATTATTAAATATGCTTTGATAAATAACGAGGCGTTGATTTAAAGAAGCAAATGACCAAAACACTCAAATGAATAAGTTACATTTCAGTTAGTATAATTATTGGTGATATAAGTCTAAATATTGATAAAGGTACGTGTCGCGATACGTAAAGTACAAGTTTTCTAAGCGTACGAAAGGGCGTTCGAAAAACCGGAACTGGTACTTAAGTCGAGGGTCAACGTACTACACATCGGTGTAAAAATTACAAATCAACTATGCACGAGAATATAATATAATATTTAATTAATTCTAAAGATTAAATATATTATATATTAAATAATATATATATATATATATATATATATATATATATATATATATATATATATATATATATATATATATATATATATATATATATATATATATATATATATATATATATATATCTTATATATATCAAAGAGTGTCGACATAAGACCGTGAGCTATAATTTTAAGTCATGCGATCGCATGGCTATATAACTTGAGCCCCATGCGATCGCATGGGGTGTGGTTGGCTGAGAGGTCTATAAATCCAACTTGAATTCGTTCAGTTTTCATTCATTTCTCATTCATTCTTCACGTAGTATTATTATTTATATATTATTATTATTATTATTATTATTATTATTATTATTATTATTATTATTATTATTATTATTATTATTATTATTATTATTATTTAGATTAATATTATTATTAATCTTATAGTTAGGAGTATAATTATTAGTATTATACATAAAATACTACGACGAGATTATGAGCGAGTGATTTTAAAATGGTTTTTCGAGCGGGATAGAGCTAAGGAAATTATGGGTTATAACAACGGAGATTATGGGTATTATTCGGGGGTATACTCGTGAGGTCAATCTAGTGTTTATCATCTCCGTTGCGTCTACGTACTTTCCTACAATATTGAATCACAATATTGATACGTGAGCATTCACATCTTATCTTTTATATATTAATAGTGTATCTATGTCTAGTGCTCGAGTATATATGTTTATGCATGCTTGTATGCTTTAATTTTGTCGTTAGATAGTTTATGATGAATCACGAATTTAATACATATGCTACTGATATAAATTATATGATATGAATGTTTTTGGAAAGCTTGCGAAAAATTATTAACTTTTCATTTAGAAATCGCGTGATTTCGATGAACGGATTAAAAGATATGGTCAACTGAATTATGGTTAACGTTAATTGAAATTGTGTTTGAAACTGTAAATTAATATTTAAACAACTTGTCTATGATATTGATAAATTGGATTTTCAAATATTACTAATCGAGTAAATGAATTTCTATATAAAGCACGTCTCGTTTTGTTGAACAATTGTCAAAGTTGACTGTCTTATCATGTTTTAAAGCTTTATAAACACTATAATCTGATTTTACAAGTATTGGAAAGCTATGTGCATGGAGTCATACATGATTTATTCGAGAAAACTTTGCATTCACAAAATCATCACCATGTATCTTATTTTGACTGCATTGTCAACGAATGTATTATGGTAAACTATTATTTACGGTGATTGTCTATATGTAGAAATCATCAGATGTCGAAAACCTTGGAATTTGATATTCATTTATGGTATGCCTTTTCAAAAGAATGCAATGTTTACAAAACGTATCATGCAGAGGTCAGTACCTCACTATGAAATCGATGAATGATGTATTCGTCCAAATGAATTTGGACGAGTTATCACAGTATATAAATAGTTCTGTTGTTTAGACGCTTTCTAGGTACGAGCTTCATCGATGTTTCTTTCTTGTATTTCTCGTTGAATTTTTTTTCTGTTCGAAAACATTTTCCGTTTTTTATAAAATTATTCGTTATTTTGGCCGAAAAAAAAGAAGAGAACTATTTTTGAGTAATAATTATTTACAAAACAACACTTTAAACCATTCGATTAAAAAAGACAAACCATAACCCCCTGAATATCTTTATACCTTATTTACCCTTCTTTTAAAACTTAGGTGGGTATTTACGGAGTCTATAATCAATCATTCTCAAACAACAAATTAGGTTTCCTTTAACAAATTCCGAGAATAAAAAAATAACTTAGCCAGTTTCAAATGATGTCTGAATTTTAATTCATAGCGGCTTCTACGTATACGTATTGATTGCTACATGTTTGTTAGAAATCATCACTTCAATTAAAACTAGGTTTTATTACGTTGAAATGAAGATTGATTAAACATTCATTATCGATCATCTCGATTTCATAGTTTTTGAGGTGTGATCTGTATCTGTTCTTATTTCTCTAACCGCACATAAAAATCTCCGATCATCCGAAGTTAACAATAATTCCTTTCTCTGTTTCCTTAACTGCACAGATGATAAATTAACACGGGTTATTCAATTATAACATAATTGTTGTCATTCCATAAATTTTTTTGTTTAGGAGCTCTAAAGTAAACCTATATTTGTTTATATCTGGTTATTTGTTTTTCTCAGCGTCATTATTTGTTCACTGGAGTATTTGCTAATCCTTTGTTGGCTTTTCAGAATATCAAGAATGAAGATTTTGATGGTGCTTCTGAAACTACATATTTAATAATTTTTTTTATCTATCAACCTCCAAACAAAGTCCCACTAGCGACTTGATGATTCAAGCAGGTTTTTAATAACTTTTACTCAGATTGTTTAGAATTTGTGATGTGTTTCAGTTGGCAATATGTGAGTTTGAATAATTGATGTTTCTTTGACTTGATCTCCACTTATGTGATTAACAATCTACTATCTATCTATCTATCTATCTATCTATCTATCTATCTATCTATCTATCTATCTATCTATCTATTAAATCTTATAAATCATGAAATTAAATCCAATGTGTCAAGTCATTAGCAATTCCTAATCTCAATTGCTGACATGTTAATCACTCTCTTAATTACAATTACCTCCTAAGCATGCCACGATGTAAAAAAAAAAAAAAAAAAAAAACAACAACATAATTCTCTCTTCTCCTTCTTCGTCTCTTCAACCCACCCTAAACAAACCCTAAATCCCATCGTTCGTCGTCTCTACAATCCATCGAATACAAACCCTATATCTCAATTGATTCAATCAGGGAAAAAAAAACAAACACAAGTCTAAATTGATGATTTGAAATCGAGATTTTGTGCCAATAAAGATGAAATTAAAGGAACGACGTATGATTTTTTCGTCGAATATCTGTGATTACCACATTCCATCCAATCTTCTCTTTAACCAGGTTTGTTACTTACGATTTAATTAACACTTTTTCCTATTATACTTGAATTTCAGTTTTTAATCACAATGGTGTAAACTGTCCTGTTGACCCTTCCATCAATCATATCTACAAGTGATGAAACACAATGAATATTGTGTACTTGCAAGCTGGTTTGATAAACATTTTTGTTGCTATCATGTTATGGGAGCTTCAAAGATGTGAGAGGTGATCATCAAATAAGGGTGTGCAAAATCTTGATATAAAATAATGTACATCAATTATCTAAAATTCTGCTAATAATTTTTACGTGCCGATTCAAGATGTTCTAATGTTTTGCATTTTTGTTTTCTTAGAATTCGATCATGAAGATTTACTATCGCTCCAGTCTATGTTCCAATTGATTATCGATCTAACTCATTTTGATTTGGACAAAAGGTTACTTGGTAATACATAACTTTTTTCTTTTTATTATTATTACTACTTTTATAACAAGACTTATAGTGCACATGTTAAATATTTTTCTATCGTTGTTTGGGTACTCAATTTAGGTTGCTGATTTTACTATATGCTACTGGTTTGATTGTTTGAAGACTTGCTGTTATAGTGTTATGATTTTTCGTTGGAACAATTTGTAATAGGGGTTAAATTACTTCTGCCTCTGTGTTGTGGGTCATTTTAGCAACTACAGAAGTGATTTGGGTCGAAATAACCATTGCAGCAGTGTACTGGGTCAAGTTTATTGATTTTTTCATGTACCGGGTCATAAATGGTGCTAGATAATCATCATGGGTCTGAAGTTTAATTGCAGTTGGTACTTGGTATAAGTTGGCACTAACATGCATTTTATGACAATTATCAAGTATTAGGTCTGCTTTGCTACTATTATGATGAGCTGGGTCAGGTCAGTCTTGATCGAATTACTAAGGGTTATGATGATTTGGGCAGAGTTGACAGTTTATCTTGGAACGGTACATGTTGGTCAGCTAAATGGGAATGGCATCGGGATCGATTCGGCAGAATGTTAGGTGATATCTCAACTCTTGAGGGCTTATTTGCTGATATCTCAAGGAACAATAATGGCACTGGTTCGTGTCGTTAGAGTCTTGGTTCTAAGGGCAGATTCAAGATAAATTCTTGAATCTGGTTCCTCATACTCTTGACATCAATGGCTGATTCAAGGTAATTACGGTGCACGTTGTGATAATAATCTTAAACATATTCGCAAGCGGTGTCGGTTAACTAAAAAATGCATTTGGGTTCATATTGCTACATTGTCCTTAGTGTAATATAGTTTCATGTTTCGTATACAGTTATGTGTCTAGAAATTTGCAGATTGTTAGGCTAACTACTTGCATACAATGTCTATATTTGCACAGGAGGTTGAAATGGAGGGCATTATTAAAGGATCAAAGACTTGGTGATAATATATTTTTTGCCATGGTTGACAATTCACATTTAGGTAAACCTATGTCACAATTTACTGGTGTTGTTGCGGCTCTTCACAATTTACTGTTACTTCTACTTTTTGTTGCTAAGTCCCTTTAGTAAATATGGAGTATCATTTGAAATTGTTGGTGCGGGTTTTCATTTTGAAGATGCTATTGTTGATATTTGGTAAATAATTTATCTTAGACATGTTGTTGTCGTTGCATGTTACGAGAAGAGCTACCAGACTAATTAAGCAGAGTCAGTTCTTTTGATCTACTTCAAGTATTATGATAATATAGATGGCAATTTTGACCCATTAATGTTAAATCAGTCGATTTGGGTTATGTTTTTATTAACGGCCCAAATTTTTTGAGCTAAAAACTTTAACTAATAAGAGAATTTGGTTCTTCTTCCGTTATTTTTGTATAGAAGTAGCAATTTCGACTCATTATTAATAAATGGGTCTTTTGACCCGTTCGTATTAAATGTGTCGAATTTGGTTATTTTTTTTATCTTAATCACCACTGTTAACATAAGAGGGAGATTTGAAAAATATATCATATGACTATGAATAACATGTTTTTTTTCTCAATATGTGATGTTTTAGGTGGCATTTTTTTCTCTACTTTTGTACTTTGCGACAATAATCGGGATAGAAATTGTTGCTGCTCACCAGGTTGTTTCTACTTGCTGCACTATGAATTTGGCTTGTGTTATATCTTGCTAGCAGATGTGGCATAATAGGGAAAACGAAAAAATGATATGGCTTACTTTTGACCGATTTTCTTAGTTTTCTAAAATTTGACTGACTTTGACCGTTTATGTCCAAGTTAGACTGATTATTTCTGGGTTTCAAGCATTTTTTACTACTCTATTTACACGGAGTGCCGCAACACTGTTTGTACAATTTGTCAAAGCTAATTATCAGAATAGAATAAGTGTATGAAGCAAGTTCTATATCACTTTAGTGGGACAAATATGATTGGTTCATGGGATGTATTTCAAAAGTACAATTTGTCAAACCTAAGTCAAGCTTATTACGGGTTACTTGATAACTTGGGGAGTATACTAGGGTGTTGACCAAGTTTGACTTTGATCGATTTTGATTGATTTTGCCCGACCTACCTGCTCCCCAATTTAACTTGGGGAGCATCCTTACTCTTCTTTGAATCACTTTGTGGAGAGAATATAATTACCCATATACAAAAGTAAGATGAACATTGCCACATACGATATATATTATTGCACTTTCATTGCATAGGTTTACCATTTGAAGTTGTTTGGAGTATATCATAATTCGTCTGACATTGACTTTGTGTAGTTTGTTATGGTGGTCATTCTAAGCTATAGATGTTGTGATACTTAAAATGTGCAGTTCATTTATTTAATGTATCTCCGATTTCGGATTCACTTTGAAAACTTTTCTATATTCATTTAATAGGTTTTTCTTGCATATTGTGAGGGATTTGAAGTCGACCTACACTTACGTTTCGATAATACAGGCGCTTAAGGATGGCCAAGGTTAAATAATGGCCATATTTGTTTCAGAAAGCTATAGAATTACCAAACTGTTCTGGTTTAAAAGTAATGTAAGGGTCTTATGCAAGAGAGGACGGCTTCATATATGAAAGACTCAAATCTTTTTTGGCTCAATATCTTGACAAACGTGCTTCTCCACAATTAGAATCAAAAAATCAAACAAGCGTGCTATCAAAGTTCATCCTATAATTTGGGCACTCGCAATTAGAATCGAAAAATCAGCTATCATAGTTCATCCTATAATTTTGGCACCCAAGAAAGCTTGACTGGAAAGGTCTTTACTGGAGTATGGTTAGAATTCGCCTTATGGAAAGTGGAAAGATCTTGCAATTATTTTTGCTTTTAATCAAAAGCAATTCATATTGATAGCATCTTGCAAATAGAGATGAATTGGGTGTAGATTGGGTAATAGTAATACACATGTTAAAATAATTGTGAAGCTAACGGGTTATAACATAAATTTTTGGCACCAACTGAATTAGGTGCAAAATATTTTAGGTCAAAGGTGGGTTGTGGTTTGATGGTGGGTTCTATAATTGGTACAATACTGATATTTTTAATAAATTTGGTTTCAATACAAATACTTTCAATAATGAAGGGTTTCGTCACTAAAACTGCATCATACAGCTAATCGTCATGCAAATGATGAACTTAATATCGAGATTCTAATATATAACAAAGATGGTGATGAAAATACTTGGTACTTTAATCATATGCTGGATGTAATGTATCGCCCTTATTTCTTGCAAAAAGTTGTTTTCCGAGATTGCCCTATTTTAATACCACGCCGTAATGTCTCGGTAAGTAAAATATATTATACATTGAAATTTTTAAACACATCTTTATAATAAATTTTTTATTTTATTTATTTAATACTATATATAATTATGTTGTAAATTACATCAATTGATTCCAAGGTTTCCAATTATCATTAATATATATACGTATTTTTTTAGCGTCTTTCAAACGAGCTGATGTTACTTCCGGGCCTACGTAGTGGTAAAAGAGTTTTGTTCTTGAATTTGGCAAAACGCAGATACAAATGGAGGTTGAAAGAACGGAAGTCGAAAAAGAAATCAAACCTATGCGTGTCTTATGGATTTACCCATTTTTGAAAAGAAAGTCGACCGAAGCCTGGCATAAAATGTTTATTCACTTACCACTTTAAAAAGCGTGTTTTTTTTATCCATTTCATGTCTACAATAATTCATAATCGTTAAGTTGTGTAATGAATAATTGTATGAAGAAATAATTTTGAAGCACAATATCTTGAATTCATATACAATTTTAATTTCAATATATTGGTACCGGATGATTACCCGTGCAACGCACGGGATCATAAATCTAGTTATAAATATATCAATATCTATAGCTCACACGAATTTATAATGTGTTCTGAGTTTTTTTTTTTCGGTGGAAAAGAGTGGGATGAAGATGGGAGGAGAAAATAAGGATAGAAAAGAATGTATTATAAAACTACTTATGTGTATTCTTGAGTTGTTTTTTTTTTTTTTTTTTGAGAAAATTCAAACAAGATTTCATTGATATATACGAACATACATATACATACCCATGCTAGATGCAGCAGGGTCAAGAAAAGCCCATTTACATCGAACAGACACAAGACAATTTTAAGAATTACGACTCAACATAAACAACATACTACTCAATCATGATGATCGATTAAACTTGGGTTTGTAAGCCATTGAAGCCAACTAAGTTTTGTCCCTTTTTGGCGATTGGCGATCTATTCAAAACTTTTTTCACTTGGATCTATTGTAGGGTCATCGAAGCCATCCAATTTTTATTGCGGAATATCTTCAATTTTTCCAAATCTTATAGGCACATACCCAAACCGATGCTTGCCATACCTTTTCGATATGGGTGCTATTTGAAAAGTGGTTCTCACCTTGAAGAAGAGAGTTTAGATTTTACCCGATTTGAAGAGTTACCCCCCACCAGCGAGCAAAATGTTGCCATACATGTGTTGCATAAGAGCACTGCAATAATATATGATCCCGCTCCTTTTCTCAGAACCTTTATTCAAAAATTATATATATATGTATGTATATATATATATATATATATATATATATATATATATATATATATATATATATATATTTAGCAAGCATCTTTTGCTTTTCTCTTCGAGGTCTCCTTTTTGTTGGCAGTCTCTTTGATAATTGGCTTGGATGCTCGCATTTTCTAATGCGACTTTATAGAAGATTTTCCGGAAGATTTTATCGGGATTTATTTCTTTATTTATGAAGCGAATAGAATGGATCGGTAGTGGTGGATGGAATTGTGGCAATTTGGAGTGGAGATGGCAATGAATGAGTGTAATGGGGGTGTTTTTGTCTTCACAAATAGCAGAGGTTCTAACTTAGCAGTTCTCATCAAAATGTGTGATTCCGAAATGTAGATCAAGAGCAAGTTCTGATTCTGAGATGTTAGCATTGGCGCTCAACGGAAGTATTGTGAAGCACTAAAAATGAGTGCTTATAAAGCCTTATTTGGGGGTGCCTCACAACAATTATAATGGGTTGAATTGCGCCTTTCGTTATGCAATGCTCTTTTGAAAAATTCAGTTTGATTTTCGCAAAACGTTTTTAACCTTGTTTTACTCGTGTGTCTATTTTTTAACAAAAACCTTTTTGATCGTTTATAGAATTTTGTAATCTTAAGTGTTGTGTAGCTCGAAAAGTTTTAAATTTTTGAACAAATTTAGTTTTATAAATACTTGAGGATTTTACGAGAATCATTATGTGCAATATTTGCTATCCCACACTTTAAAATAACATTGTCCTCAATGTTAAGGATACGACGTATCCCACACTTAGGTTTTGAAAGAGATGTTTTGTTATTAAAAGTGTATATTGGTGGGGTTGCTAATCCCACACTTAGTGTTAAAAGTGGTATAGTATTTGCGTGTATTCTGATTGAAATAGTGATGAAGATGTAGTACTCCCCTACGGTCGCAAGGCGTGTATGGATGGTTCGTCGATTATGGTTTCTGCTAAACTTGTGCTGGCGCCATTCTTATTCAGTTCGTCCTTGCTCCAAGTCGTGCTTCCATCTTGTATGGTCTCGATCATCATTTGTTTGTGACGTTTTATTCATGTAATTTATTCTAATTATCATACAAACTCCAAAAACATAAAAGTAGTTATGCCAAAAGTAGCGTAGAGACATAGTAATAATGTAGCAGTGAGAGCACAATCATTCATAAAATATATAACAGAGTTTAGGAAAGTTATGGTTGAGCTGGAGGGTAGGGTAGAGAATACGATACGCTAGTGCGGGGCTGTCTTGGGTGTCTAAGGGTTGACTGCCCCTTATCGGTCATCTCCTCATCAGTTGTGAATTGTTGTGCTAATTCTGTAGTGTTCATCCTAGAAAATACCCTGAACTGAACCTCGTCTGAACGTGCGATCAACCCGGTGAGTGATGAGGTACTTGTGTGGATCATAGGTCCTGTGCGCCAATTTTGCCACTCTTGCAAATCTCTTCCTAAACTCGAGTTCATGCCCACACCTCCCATTCCTTATGTAACATCCTCGGTCATATATCGACTCGCAGCTTGGTCCCATGCACTGTTCTGATCATCAGCGGATGTATCTCTGTGGGTGTTGACGTTAGTGGTTCCAAAAATGGTGTTAGCCAAATTTTCGGCCACTGTCCTCGGTTCCCTTGAAGGGGATGTGATGACTGTGTGCTGGGTGAAATGATGCTGCGGTGGAGGAGACGGGGGTCGTGGATACTGAGTGCTAGGTCCAGCACCTCTAGGGTCTCTGTGGGATACCAGTACCGGATACTCATGAGGGTATGACAGAACATTTAGATGTCTGCCCGCGTAATGTGTGAAGTGATCCAAATTCTGAAAGATAGCGTGCTGAGCAAACCAACTCTCATGCCCAGGCAAGTCCCCCATATGTTAATGGTACGGTGGAAAGTGTGGCCGATCCCTCTCTCCTACTGATGAGTGTCGGCGGGTGTCAGTGGGCCTACCCTGTGTGGTGGGATCATCCTCATCTCGTAGTTCCTGTGAACCTCAACGTCTCCTACCATCCCTAGTCCTGGTATCGAGCCTAAATCCCCTAACTCTCACCCCTGGTACCGTTTGATCCTCTGAATCCGGGATTGCTAGATTAGCTGCAACTATTAACTGTTCATCTTCTATCTTAATGTACTACCAGGTATGCAGTAGCTTACACCCAATTTCTTCCGACTCGGTTGCCAGTAAATACCCAAATCTTTCAATACTACCTAAAACATGCATCCGCCGAAGGAGTTTGGTGACAACGGCTCCCAAGACTGGCACAACTGTTCTTACCGAATTCCTTTTGGTAAATGCTTGAGCTAGAAGGCGCGCGACTTGCATATTTTGGTTGTTGATCATGGCGTGCATTAGGCGCATATTGTTAATTGTGACAGTACCTCCATGTTGGGTTTTTGAGTGAAGAGTTTTGGTGATTAGGTGGTGGAGAATACGGTGAACGGGGTTAGTGAAGTTTGAAGCCTTTTTACTTGACTTCCAGGGCTCGTTATCAGAAGTGTAGGTTCGCCAGAAAGTTTGATGATCGATTAGGTTTAGTATGGTGTATCCTCTCTTGAACATAGATCGCTTAACGTGTGACTTTTTGTACAGCTCTAGGTGTATTGCGAATTATGCGAGAGTCAGGTGATGCATTTGATTTTGATGGCGGAAGTGGATGCATCTGTGACTGTTGTAATCTTCTTGGCCGACATTTGCTTCAAATCTCCACGTTGCCATAAACTCTGCATATGGTTCTTGATAGTCATTGATTTCAAACAACATTTGCCATGCGTTGTTTGTTTTCCCGTACGCTGTAAAACTCAAAATCTGTCGCAGCTCATCGGCCCAACCACATTGTTCCATTATTTCCCAATTTATGTAGTTGTTGGAACCCTTTGGTTTATTAATCCAAGTTCTCATGAATGGTTCGTTATCCGCCGAGTTATCTTGCCCGCGGATGGAGTGGGGAAACTCATACTCATCTGGTAAATAATTAGCCATCTGCGAAAATCAAATAATGTAGGTTATTTTCCAAAATAATAACACACATAAATGAAAATGCATATATTTTTCGAAAAAAATTCGAAATGAGGGCTTTAAAAATGGCATTTTTCAAATCCATGTTATAGTCAATTATAGTCAAAATTACCGCAAACAACATCTAATCTTACTATAAACTTATTTCCAAACAAAATTTGAAGCGTGCCCGTGATTGCAACAAATAATAATAAAAATAATAATTATAGCGAGTTAGTCGTAATAAGCAACTTTGATTAAAGTAGGATGATTTTTAAGCATACAATGATTCTAATGACCATTTTTAATTACCTTAAATTTTTTTAAACATCAAACTTTAGCTATAACGTCATTAAGTCAAGGTTTAAGACCGTTTTTACCGAAAAATATTCATTTTGTTTAAAATGTACAAAATAAGAAGAGTCAAAGACTAGGCTCAATTTTCATTTTGCAAGTCAATGATATCTTCATTTAGGCTAATTTTAAAGCAATCCTAAGTTTTAAAAACGTTTTAACTATAGGAAAAACCCTACGCCTAATATAGTGTAGTTTTACCAAAATTTTAACTTTCAATCAAACAATCCTAAATTGTTTCAAAACTAGTTTCTAAGCATTCTAGATGAATCACTAAGCCTATATGAGCAAGCAAAACATCAAATCCCAAAGATTTTCACCAATCTCTAACCTAAAACCTAGACTAACGAATCGAGAGCTAAAAACTAACCAAAATGCCTAAATCGAACCTAAAAACTAGCACATATTAATCACATTATCTAACTAAGCATATAGGAATTCAAAATTGGTCATAAAACACAATTTTTCTCAAAAGTCAAAAATTTGACTCCGAGTGAAAACTCGAATTTTAACCGTGAAAGACTACCTTTTACGCCAAATTGATGATGGAAATGTGTTTAGGAGGCACGAGAGAATCGGATTACAGCTTCGAATTGTGGAAATTGATCAAGATTTGATGGTGGTGGTGTGTGGGTGTACTCGTCGGCCGCAAGGAACAGAGGGAGAAAGAAGAAGAAAAAGAAAAGAAAGAAGAAAGGGAGAAAGAAGGAAAAAAAATAGAAAGAGAAATGGGCCCGTGTGGCTTACAGGCTTATTTTCCCGACCCGACTCGCGAATTTTTATATTTTTAAAAGTTTCACTAAATTAATAAAGGATAAATAAAAAAATTTTCTTCGAATTTTGATCCGATTATTTTTATTAATTAAACTAAAAATTAAAAGAAAAGGACAAATGGACGGAGTAAACTAAAAATTTATTTTATTAATAACTCAAATTACACAGGTTCCACAACTAAGTTCCAGAAATGACGCGGAAAGAAATATAAATTTAAAGCTTCTTTGACCATCCAAAGTAAATCAGCTGAGTGTATTGAAAACGTTTCAAAATCACTTAGCATTTTCAGCTCACGCTTTTGTAAATCTCCGATGTCATCCATAAGTTTAACCAACGCCCTTCTAACTTTTTTAATGTTTGAAATTCCATCCCTAGGTCCAGTATCTCGATAATTAAGCTAGAAAAGAAGTTTTGACACTGTGTCTTGAAATAACAGATCTTCCGCGCAGTCAGGATCACCGATAGTAAATTTAAAGTTTTTAGATATTTTTCGAATGATCTTTCTTTGCGGAGTTGTAAATGGAAATTTTGACATAGTGAGGATTTGCACGAGTTCATAATATATTTCCTTTCTTTATATGAAGAAATTCTGATGTATTCTTTCCTCGGTTGAATCCGGAAAAACTTCGATTAATCGTTTGATGAAAAATGAGGCTGGATCGAAGTAGAAGAAATCTTGATCTCCATATTTTGAAATAGGGTTAGGTTTTTTACTTTCAATCCAAAATTCTAATTCAGAAATCATTGCAGCGACATAACGGTTGATATGAATTTGAGAAAATTCCTTATCATTGATGTGTGGAAGAAAACTGACGAATGACTCTAAATTGAATTTGAAATCAATTTCTGCATCCCGATACTTGACGAAAATATCATCCCCACATCCTTTTAATAGTTTGTGAAGAGAACGAACTTGAGAACGCAAATCTTTTAACAGATTTATTTGAAATGTTGAGAACGGGAAGTCTGAGGAATAGAGGTGCCTAATGAATTCTCTATAGACGTCTAACCTTCTACTAGGATTTAACAGATTTCCAGTAAACGGAGCTTTTGACTTATCAATGTGTTGTTTCTCTTTTAGGACATATTCAAACAAGTCTGGATATTTGAAAATAGTTGGGTATTCTTCCCGTATTTCATCTTCCATAATGAGGAGTTCGTTAAGACTGAACCTAGCTTTTGGATCGTGAAGAGGGTTGAATCCTGGTTCATTTGAGTAAAACTTATTTAACAGCAATGAAATCTCTAATTCAGATGAAATTATCCGGCATCTTCGACTACAAGGATCAAGAATTAATTCTTGACGAGATTCATCAGGGTACAGATTTGTTTTGGTTTTATAAAGAAAAACTTATCCAGTTTCTGAAGGTGTGGGAGAGCAACTGCCCTTCGCACTTTCTTCATAATCGGTTAAGTTTGAACTGGAATCTACAGAAATTAATACCATAATTAATATTTTGTTTTTATAGTTTTGAAAAGGGTTTACTATAATGGCGACTTTAAATCCTATACCGACAAACTCTTTGTTTGTTAAGCATGTGTGTTTCTTATCAATTTATCTTTGAAACAAGTGGCCAGGTCGACAATGGAGAGGCAGGATCCTTTTGGTTCCAATATAATTGGAGACTGTTCAGAAAATCCAACAACCAAGTCCGTGTATAATTGTCTTTCTTAGACACCACTCAAGAATCTCAGATATCTTGACAGAATCAACGATTACCTTAACATACAGTTTTATTTGTGCGGTGTCGTTAGATCGTAACACATCATATTTGACTACCAATAGAGAGTAATGGTTTTATTATTTAGATTTAGCTGGGGTTTCCTAGCTATAACTCACCTACTTATCTTCCTTTTAACGAGTAAGTGATAAATATAACTCAGGTTCGTATTTTTGTATGTTTGCTCAGTAACGTGGGACAAAAGTGCCTATATAGTTAACCCTCGTTGACAAGTGGTGATAGATGAAGATTAACTATTAATACGATGATATAACTATAAAGATAAAGTTGGATAGGTATGAAGAATAAGGTTCTGATGGGGAGCTATCACAAGAGTTCAACTTCCTAGAATAAACACTAAACCTCAATCAATTGGGCTTGAAACTAACTGATTTGTCTCTAAGAGTTTAGGCCTTGAAGATTCTGGCTAAGACGGATATCCCTACTCCCAACGTTAACCTTAGAGGGTTTAAACGACCTTATGGATGGAATCCTATGTACATGAACAAAGTGGTACATCCCTAAAGGAAAGTCTCAGCGTTTCTTAATCCTAGTTGGTCTAACTAAAGCAATATTCCACCACTTAATACTAAGCTATGCCTTAACATTAACAAATGTGAAATTTTAGATATTTTAAGGTACTGCTAATTGGATTAGAGGTATCTCCTTTGCGATCACTTACTCAACCCCGGATCATCTTACAACATCTCAAAAACGTTGCTTCTGACGCAAATCATGCTTCTGAGCAGACCAGTATTCACTGAACTCTATATTGTCTACTCTAATCACAACCTAAATGGGCAGCTCTTCTTTGATGAATAAATGGTTATTCGTACGTAGGTACTATATCCCTATTGTGACGTTAAGCACACATAACTACTTACCCGTATCCTAGGGTTGATCAGGTCCTAATACTAGGTTATAGTCACGTGAATAAGTGGAAAGGGTGATCTGTAAATTATAATTCTAACCGTCAAGGTTTCAGCATAACAATAGCACAAGTTTCAGATAATTTATTCAACACATAATAAACATTTGCAACGGATAGATAAGCATGCAAGATGAAAGCGACTTAATATAACTTTATTAAATTAAGGAAAGCGTTCACCGTTTACAGACGAGATCTGGACCATTACAAGTGCTGACATCCTCTAGACCGCTCCTGTTACAATCTTCGACGTTCGCCTCCGGGTACTTAATTTCCCGCTTGGAGGTGAGAAGGCCTTGAAAGCTCTAGTAAGAGAAAGTGTATTGTAGTGAGAGAGTGAAGAGAGGTGTCTTGAAATTGGATGACAAAAAGCCTTTAAATAGACTTGAAATTTGCTTGCAAATGGCTGGCAGGCCGTTTGCAAGGGCCGTTTGCTAGACCAGCCCGTTTGCACGGGCCGTTTAACTTGGGTGTGTGGTAGGCCGTTTGCAAGCCATGCAAGCCGTATGGAAGGTCGTTTGGCATGCCTGGTTAGCTGATTCTACTGGGTCGTAACTTGATTTTTTGTCTTTTATCGTTTTCGCTCTAGAACCTTCGTTTTAGCTCCGATTCTCTTGATTATTTTCGCATCGTCTTCGTAGTTACTTTACCTACAAATTTAACCGAAAAAGCGATTATTTTTCAGAAAAAGATTTAAACTTCTATGTCAGACTCTGTCATAATCCATCTGGACAAAGTCATCAACATTTGGTCCCATTACGAGGTACTGTCCTAAATATGCCATGAACGACTCCATGTAGTATCCTTAAAATGAGTAAATGCACAGTGGAAGATTTCTTTCATACCTGAGAGTAAACATGCTTTCAAGTGTCAACCAAAAGGTTGGTGATTTCATTAGTTTATCATAATCATTCATTTTCACCATTTTAATAGACCACAAGATTTCCAGATATTTAATTGTACACGTAACCCAAGTACAAAATAATACACGTAGCCCGCGAATTAAAAATCATTCATATGTGAACGCTTGATAACCGAACTAACAGGATGCATATAGAATATCCCCATCATTCTGGGACTCTCATCGGATATGATAATCGAAGTACTAAAGCATTCGTGACCCAAATGGGACGTGTCAAGGTCCATAGATCTAAATTTAGGATTCACGTCAGTTAGGGGCCATTTCTCTAATTCTTAGGCTACCAAGCTAAAAAGGGGCATATTCGATTTCCATAATCCAACCACAGAATGTAGTTTCGATTACTTGTGTCTATTTGGTAAAACATTTATAAAAGCATCGCATGTATTCTCAGTCCAAAAATATATATTGCAAAAGCATTTAAAAAGGGAGCAAATGAAACTCACGATACGATATTTGTAGTAAAATATGCATACGACGGAACTGAACAATGCAAGGTTGGCCTCGGATTCACGAACCTATATCATTTATATATATGTTAACACATATAATGGTAATCGAACAACTTTATATATATTTAGTTATGTATTAAGATTAATATTTATATATAATTTTATTAATACTTATAATACATTATAATGCTTATTTGATATATGATTTAATTAATGTTATATCAATATAAATAATATTATATTAGTTAAAACATAATATTACGTAATATTAGTATACTTAAATATATTTTAATATAAATATCTTCTGTTTGCAAAAATTAATAATTGTGATAATACTAAGTTAAGGATAATAATAATAATGATAGTAATAATAGTAATAATAATCATAAAAAATGTTAATAAAGAAAAAGATAGTTTTTAATGATAACAAAATAATAATTTTAGTAGGAATGATACTTTTAATAATAATAGTAGTTTTTAATAAAAAGATAAGTTTAGTAAAAATGGTAAATAAAATAATAATTTTGATAATAATACTTAATACTTAATAATAATAATAATAATAGTAATAATAATTTAACTATAATCTTAATAATAATAATAATACATGATAATATAGACTTATGTTAGTAATAATAATAATAATAATAATAATAATAATAATAATAATAATAATAATAATAATAATAATAATAATAATACTAATACTAACGATAATGATAATAATATTAAATGTATTAATGAAAATAATAATTATATTTTTAATATTAGTAATAATAATATTTATCCTAATAACAACAATAATCAACAACAACAACAACAACAATAATAATAATAATAATAATAATAATAATAATAATAATAATAATAATAATAATAATAATAATAATAATAATAATAATAATAATAATAATAATAATAATAATAATACTTTTGAAGAAACAAGCTTTAAAAAAAATAAACGACTCAGCCCGTGTCACGACCCTACTTTTTTCGTTATTTTTTTCATTAAGTATTTAACTTTCGTTAATTGGTATCCTTGCCATGTCATTTTATGTGACTAAATTATATTCTATATAATTTAAATAATATTCCTATATTATTTATTAAATGAAAAGGTGTGATTAAGTATTAGTACATTCCTTCGTATAACATTTTTATTCGATGAATCATCTCGGTTTCCAAACCAACGATTATATATATATTCGTGATTTTCCAATCCGAATTCTTCTATATGACATTCTTATGTCATTCGTAATAATAAAATATTCCTATATTTTATTTCATAAATTATTATTCTCCTCGCGTATTATAAATCGCGTAATATTTTATTTATCGGGTCGCATTCCGCTTAATCTTTCGGGCCAACAGTTTGCGTATTATATGTCTACGTTACTCCTAGTTTCGAGCATCCGTATTATAACTTTGGTCACCACCTTAAATAAAGAAAACCATTTTAAGTGAGATAGATTATAATAACTCAAAAAGAAAATGAGTTACAAAATAATGGGTGATATTAAATATTCTTCAGACGTAGTAACACTAATAATGATATTAACCTTATTTAATAAATTGTATTTTCTTCATTATTCTATATTAGGTAAATAAAGAAGTAACTATTTAAGAAGTGATTGAATTAATATACCTCAACTAATAACTTAGTAACATTTGCCTATTTATGCATCTACTAAATGAACTAACTAATTACATAGTTATTCTAACAACTATAATATAATAACTATAATGATGATTATATACGAATGGACTTGTAATTTTGACATGAGAAAAATTAATGGAATCTATTGAGATAGAATACCGAGTCAAATACACGATCACTAAAAATATGACCCTCAATCCCATAATTATCGTCACATTTGTTTCACGATAGTATCTCGGCATCTATATCCCATACAAATGCACATCTAATATATTTTTTTTTTATAACATCTCTTAAGTCACAAAAATAAACACAATAAACAATTACATTGAGGATCCGACGTATAGCAATTAGGAAGCATTTACTGATTCGTTTTGAGACGCTAATTCAGTTTTGCAAAAGGTACACTTATTTTCCATTCTAACTTGAATTTATGTTCATACGTTAGTAGGATTATTAATCATACAGGTGCAAATCGTGATTCAAAACAAAATCAATATCAACTTTAAAACTCGTTGTTTCAAACTTTCGGTTACGATATCATAAAGTTTTCAGTCTTGAAGTATGCTAATTATTAGTAACGAGAACATGATAACATACACTACTAATCTATATCATGTAGTGTTTATAAGATTGATTGGAACTAAGCGAAATAGATCGTTAACTCACAACTTCGGTTACGAGATCGAAAAGTTCGTGTTTTATAAAATAAATCACGTAATCGTCAAATCGGAATCTGAAAACTTCTAATGTTGATATCGATACGTTGAAGCTTGTAAAACTCTATATCTATACCGTTTGATATATTGAATATATGTATGAATTAGTTTTATACAGTCAATTGAAAAAGAGAGTAATGTTATATACATTGAGAACCTACAACATATGATACTAATCTATATGAAAGTATGTAAATATATAAAATATAAATGTAATGGAAGGTAATATATAATAGAATTGTTGTACTTCCATAAACGGAAGACGTTGTACACTCATACGGTTTTTACAATAAAAAAATAAATAAATAAATAAATATATATAAAAAAATATATATAAAAACGTATTAACTTGTCAAAGAAGATAGTTTTATTTAAACATGTAGTCTTTATATTATGATCACTTTACAAAGTTAAATTAAACTATATTTATGGTTGGTGTTTTGAACTTTGAAAGCACAAATTTATAAAATTGATGATTTACATTAAATGTTTTGGAAGATTTACATGTAATCCAACATTTATGACTCGTCTTACAAACTTAAATTGAACAATATCTATGTATGGTTTTTGAGATGGTGTACGAAAATAAAATAAAATAAATAAATGAGTAAATAAATAAAAAGAAGAAGAATGAACACTGGTTTTGGTGGTGCATACATCAAATTCAAAATTTTATTGCAAATAAATTGGTTTGTAGTCGCTTACGGTCCCTGAATTATTTACTATAAGGGTTACTGTACTAATTCATAAAGTTAAAAAGGATGGTGACATATTTTACAATTTATGATTTAATATCCTAAACTATAACTATGATTATAAATTTCAACTAAAATTAAAAATATTTATATATAATTATAAAGGTGTTGTATGACCACTGACCAACCTTATTACTCTAGGTTAAACGCTTGGGAACATTCTTCAGATTTTTGGTTTTGAGTTATCTACTGTGCTATCTAAGGTGAGTTATAGTCCCGTTTTACATACTTTTCAAAGTATATTTTTGGGATGTGATTACATGCATTTTATTTCACGTTTAGACACAAGTGACAATTAAATTTAAATTATTCATTGTGAGTTGGACAAAAATATTCCCTAGTCTGGTAACTGTAATCATTGGTTTCTACCGGTGAACGCGAATCCTACGGATAGATCTATCGGGTTTGACAACCCCATTTCGAGCTAGTCGCGCTAGCAATTTATAATCGGAATGTTTAGTACTTCGTATTTTGTTGTAGATACACTGTCCAGTGTATATTTTTATTGTGTTTGGCAAGGGTAAATAAAGGGTTAAGTGGTTACCATGTGGCTCATTGATAATGGAATAATGTTTAATATTTTCTAGCATTTTTAAATCTTGTGGTATAAAGTTTATTCAATTATTTAAACCTATAATTCACTCAACCTTTGTGTTGACAGTTTACTCGCATGTTTTCACAGGTACTTGAGTTTATGTGATGCTTTCGCTGTGTTTAGAAGAGTCTGCATGCATTTAGGCAGATTTTTATGAAACAATTTATGAAACTTTGGCTTGCATTCGGTTTTTGAATAATTAATTCTTGTGGGTTGTTGACAATGTTTTTGTGTCAACTTTGGATTATTAATATGTTGGGTTATTTTTAAACTACATATTTTGGTACGCTTTCCTTTTTGGGAAACTTTTGATATAAAAGAATGCAATGTCATTTATTAAATTCATTTAAGTTTGATCAAGCTGTAGGACCAAGTGACGGAGCCATTAAGTGTTTTGACGGGGCCATCACAGTTGGTATCAGAGCCAGGTTGTAGGGAACTAGGTGGTCTTAATGTGGTCAACCCGTGGTTCTTAGGGTGCATTAGAGTCTAGTCTACAGCCCGACCCTTTTGCTATAGCATTATTATGCATTTCATTTCATATGAGTTATATCATTAGCATTTATATCTTTTGGTATGTGGTTTGCGGTTTTACTGTTTGCAGATGTTGACTTCGAGCGATAACTCCGTTGCTGCTCCTGCTCCTCCGGCTGCTGCCAGACGCCGTGCTGGTCAACCAGAGATCGATGATCCTGTTCACTACTACTTTTCCACTCTTACTCATATGAACAGGGCTTACAATGAAGTGACACGTATTAATGCTCTTAGTGATTGTATGCGTACTTTGCCACACAAAGAGATGATGGACCAGATTCGAGCTAGTATGGATTTGTTTGTTAGCTTTAAGAACAATGTTGGGATCGAGAGTCGTAAGCGTAACCGTGAAGTTGACGCTAGGTTCGAGGCTCTAGAGAGCACAGTTCTTGGTTTGAAGGAAGAGTTGGAAGAAGTGAAAGGAAAGTTGCGAAAGTATGAGCCTTCTGCTGAGACTCATGCTGGCCCAGCTTATCACACTGCTCTAAGCAGATGTGATATGATGATTCATGATTGATAATTTATTTCATAAGACTTAATGTCCTTTCATACATACATTTTTGGATTATGTACTGCATTTTGCCGAGGATTTTATTAAGATTTTGTTATGGGATGTTTTTCATTATGTATGGATGGTTATTTTTATGACATCTATTATCATTATCACATTTTACTTCTGATGTTGTAAATCTTGGCATGTTATATTATGTGTAATGTAGATCATGTATGTTAGGTGCTATGTATGTTGTATGATGTTATCATAAAATATGTATGCATGTGGTGGTTATTTCTATAACAATCATAACTGTCATGTTATTACTCATAGTGGTTACTGACTATTATTTTAATGGTTAATCTTTTCATGTTCGATCTATTCCTTTATAACACTGGTATTATTCTTAGTACTAACGATTGTGTTATTCTGTTTTGAAGATTATGCCTCCTAGAGAGTCCAACGAAGCCCGTATCCAACGTCTTGTTACCGAAGGGATAGCTGCTGCTATGGCAGCGAATGCTAATGCAAATGCTAATGCGAACAACAATCAAGTGGGATGCTCCCACAAAATGTTCATGGCTAGTCGCCCACAGGAATTCAGTGGTACAGAAGGACCCATAGGACATACCCGCTGGTTCGAGAAAATCGAGTCTATTTTCAGGGTTAGTCGAGTCCGAGAGGAAGACAAGGTTAGTTTTGATAGCTGTACTTTGAAGGATAGTGCATTGACCTGGTGGAACAACTTGGTTAACAGTTTGGGAAATGATGTGGCATATGGTTTAACTTGGAATAATTTAAAGGAAAGAATGATCACCCGCTACCGACCTAGGGGTGAGCTTAAGAAGCTAGAGGTTGAACTTAAAAACTTGAAAATGAAGGGCACCGAATTAGATGCCTACGAGCAGAGGTTCTTTGAGTTGACTTTGTTGTGCCCTAATGTTTATGCCGATGAGAATCTTAAGATTGAAGCTTACATTGATGGGTTGTCCGAGAAAATTGAACATGGATTTGAATCTAGTGAGCCCCAGACAATTGAGGCCGCGATGTCTATGGCTCATAAGTTGAATGATAAGATCTTGAGAAGAAGCAAGGCTGCTGTAACCGAACCCAGTGAAGAGACTATTAAGAAAGCTAATAATGGGAAGAGAAAGTGGGATAATAACCGCAATCAAAGCTAAGGTCAGCAGAAAAAGCAGGATACTTCTGGTTCGAATAACCGCAGTCAGCGTGTGTGCCCTCGATGTTACAAAGCTCATGGTGGTTATTGCACGGTTACTTGTAAGAGGTGTTCCAAGCAGGGACACATTGCTAAGGATTGTACGGTGCTTCTGCCGGGTTCTGCTACTCCTGCCGCAGGTGTTAATAATGCTGGTAATAGAGGTGGTAATGGTAATGGAAATGGAAAGTCGAATAATGGTGGTAATCCGAGAGTTTGTTACGAGTGTGGGAAGCCGGGGCATTTCCGTGATGCCAGTCCCAACAAGAAGACTGCAGAGACTGCGTGTGGTAGAGCGTTCAACATTAACACTAGGGATGCTGAGGAAGATCCTAAACTTATTACTGGTACGTTCTCAGTCAACGATTTATCAGTTTATATACTATTTGATTTAAGGGCTGATTTGAGTTTTGTGTCGAGTAAATTAAGTCCAAAAACCAAAACACCGTTAACTCCTTTAGACAATACGTATGTTGTTGAAATAGCTAATGGTAAGGTACTCACTGCTAAGACTGTGCATCGTAAGTGTAACATTAGTTTAGCTGGTAGAGATTTTGAGATAGATTTGGTACCGATTGAACTTGGTAGTTTTGATGTTGTTATTGGGATGGATTGGTTATCTGCGAATTGTGCTGAGATTGTGTGTTATGATAAAGCTATTCGTATTACTAATGTGGTTGGAGAGCCGCTGATGGTTTTTGGAGATAAGAGGTGCCGACAGTTAAATCTTATTAGCTGTCTGAAGGTTCTTAAACATCTTCGCAAAGGCTGTCATGCTATTCTAGCCCATGTTGTTGATTCCAAAAGAGAAACGAAGAGTGTTGGAGATGTTCATATTGTTAGAGATTTTTTCGAGGTATTTCCCGAAGATTTACCTGGCCTTCCGCCGCAACGCGCGGTAGAATTTCAAATTGATCTTGTTCCCGGTGCTGCTCCCGTAGCACGTGCTCCTTATCGTCTTGCGCCTTCTGAACTTCAAGAATTGTCAAGTCAACTCTGTGAGTTGTTAGACAAAGGTTTTATTCATCCTAGTTCGTCCCCTTGGGGAGCTCCTGTTCTGTTCGTTAAGAAGAAGGATGGTTCTTTTCGTTTGTGCATTGATTATCGTGAGTTGAACAAGCTTACTATTAAAAACCGTTATCCTCTTCCGAGAATTGATGATCTTTTCGATCAGCTTCAGGGTTCATCTGTTTATTCAAAAATCGATCTTCGTTCCGGCTATCATCAGTTGCGTGTTAAAGAATATGATGTTTCAAAAACTGCTTTTCGCTCCCGTTACGGTCACTTTGAGTTTCTTGTTATGCCGTTCGGATTGACAAATGCACCTGCTGTGTTCATGGACCTCATGAACCGTGTGTGTAGACCCTATCTGGACAAGTTCGTTATTGTGTTCATCGACGACATCCTTATTTATTCGAAGAGTGATGAAGAGCACGAGGAACATTTGCGGTTAGTGCTTGATCTGTTGAGAAAAGAAGAGTTGTACGCTAAGTTCTCTAAGTGTGCATTCTGGTTAAGAGAAGTTCAATTCCTTGGACACATTATTAGTAAACAAGGGATACAAGTTGATCCTACTAAGATTGAGGCGATTGAAAAGTGGGAAACTCTAAAAACTCCTACTCAGATTCGTCAGTTCTGTGACGATCGCTCCAAATCCATATGGACGAACACGTCATTCATCGATTTCATTGCGAGGTATTTGACCTCTATATGATACGTTTTGTAAACATTGCATTCTTTTGAAAAGGCACACCATAAATGAATATTTAAATCAAAGGTTTTCGACATCTGATGATTTCTACATATAGACAATCACCGTAAATAATAGTTTACAATAGTAATTCCGTTGACAATGCAGTCAAAATAAGATACATGGTGATGATTTGGTGAATGCAACGTTTCCTTGATAAATATGCCATGTAAGACTCCATGCACATAGCTTGTCTAACATATAAGCAAACAGCAGAAGACTTCTAGGGAACCTGAGAATAAACATGCTAACAAATGTCAACACAAAGGTTGGTGAGTTCATAGTTTTAGTGTTTCTCATAATCTGTATATAAAGGTGGATCACAAGATTTCAGTTGTTTCATCCGAAACGTTTATCAAAATATTCTACAAAATTGAGCACCCTGATAACTAAACTTAACGTATATATAATTTGTACCCTTTGTATAATCATCTTAATAATACACGCAAACCAACGTGTACGCTTATCAAATAGCATACGTCCATTAAAAGGCTAGCGCTCTAGCTCGGACGGGGATATCAAGCCCTATGGATCCATATACTACTACTCGCGCCCACCAGTTCTTATAACTGGCAGTTAACAGTTACCAAAGCTAAGGGATTTTCGGTTCAAACTCAGTGTAGAATTTAGTATGTACTTGTATCCATTGCGTTTAAAATAAATTGCATGTATTCTCAGCCCAAAAATATATATTGCAAAAGCAATTAAAAAGGGAGCAATGAAACTCACCTTAGCAGCATATAAAGTTGTTCATCGTAATGTGATCGAAACTCAGAGTATCAAATAACCGTAGATCTCAACGTATCAATATTGTGATTCAATATTGCAGAAAAGTACGTAGACGTAACGGAGATGATAAATACTAGATTTGATTCACAAATATACCCCCGAACATTACCCATAACCTCCTTGCCAATAACCCATAATTTTGTTAGCTCTATCCCATTCAAAACCCATTTTGAAAGTGACACGCTCAAGACCTCGTCATAGTATTTTATGTATAATAATACTACTAATAATAATAAGATTAATAATAATAATAATCTTAATAATAATAATAATAATAATAATAATAATAATAATAATAATAATAATAATAATAATAATAATAATAATAATAATAATAATAATAATATAAATTATAATAATAATACGGAGTAAAAAAAAGAGATAGATTGATGATATAAATTGGCCAAATGATCGAGCTTTATAATGTCTCCTGGAAATCCCTGCCATGCGATCGCATGGCATATGTGAGGGGAAGCCATGCGATCGCATGGCCCCTGGTGACAGCTCAAAGTTGCTTGTTTTCTTGCTTGTCGACATAATATTATAATATATATATAATATATTTAATTTAAATAATTAATTATATATTATATTAAATTCACGTGCATAATTGACTTGTAATTTTTGTTCCGATAAATCGTACGTCATTACGCGACTTATGTCACGGTTTCGGTTTTTCGAACGCATTTTCGTACGCTTAGAAAACTAGCATTTTACGTTTTGTAACACGTACACTTGTCAAAATATAGACTTAGATTATCCCTAAATTATACCTCTCAAAATATAACTTATACATTTGAGTGTTTTGGTCATTTACTTCTATAAATCATCGTCTCACTATTTGCTGAAATACATTTTAAAATATGTGTTTTACTGTAGCAATTCACTGTAGCAAAGTCAATTTCACTGTAGCAAATAGTGATTTTCGAAAACACTGTAGCATTTTGGGTACTGTAGCAATTTGAAAATACTGTAGCAAGTTAGTGTTTTACTGGTTCATCTTAAACGCTTTAGTTAACTTATCTAAATATCAATCGAATCAATAAACGAATGTTACTATCGTTTACTAAATAACTTGAAATTATATATATGTATATATCTTTTAATATACATAAATCAGTTTTTAAATACACATTGGAAGTTATTTATAAATAAATTTTAATAATAAATATTTCAACTTATCATATATATATATTCAAATAGATATTTAAACCAATAAGTTTAATGTACGGTATCAAACAATTAATACATTGTTACCTTTTCAAGTTATAGTATATATGTATCTATTTACATATAATTGTTAGCGAATCGTCGAAAACAACCGAAGGGTATTTAAATATATAAAAGTAGTTCAAAAATTTTGAGATTCAGTTTTACAGACTTTGCTTTTCGTGTCGGAAATGTTAATCATACAAAGATTAAGTTTAAATTTGGTCAGAAATTTCCGGGTCATCACAAGTTCCTAGGATTAGCAGGTTACTATAGAAGGTTCATTCAAGATTTCTCTCGTATAGCAAAACCTCTGACTGCTTTAACGCACAAGGAGAAGAAGTATGAGTGGAAGGATGAACAAGAGGATGCTTTTCAGATTTTAAAGAAGAAGTTGACTACCGCTCCGATATTGTCACTGCCTGAGGGTAATGATGATTTTGTTGTTTATTGTGATGCTTCACGTCAAGGCTTTGGTTGTGTTTTGATGCAACGAAAGAAATTTATTGCGTACGCATCACGACAGTTGAAGATTCACGAGCAGAACTATACAACTCATGATTTAGAGTTGGGGGCCGTTGTTTTTGCGCTTAAGATTTGGAGACATTATTTGTATGGGGTCAAGAGTACTGTGTACACAGATCACAAAAGTCTTCAACATATCCTCGATCAGAAACAGTTGAACATGAGACAACGAAGATGGATTGAGACGTTGAATGATTACGATTGTGAACTTTTGTATCATCCGGGTAAGGCCAATGTGGTGGCGGATGCGTTGAGTCGTAAAGAAAGGGCTGAACCTCGCAGGTTTAGGGCCTTGAATATGACAATTAGAACAAACCTCGCAAGGCAGATTCTTGAGGCACAACAAGAAGCCTTAAAGGAAGAGTATTTTGTGAAAGAGAACGTAAGAGGTATGGCTAAGAAATTTGAGATTCGAACAGATGGTACTAGGTACTTTGCAGGACGTCTTTGGGTTCCGAAGTTTGGTGAACTGCGACAACTTGTTTTGGATGAGGCTCATAAGTCTAGGTACTCTATTCATCCTGGTTCAGGAAAGATGTATCATGATCTTAAGGAGCTGTATTGGTGGCCAAATTTGAAAGGTGATGTGGCTACGTATGTGGCTAAGTGTTTGACCTGTGCTAAGGTTAAAGCTGAACATCAAAAACCGTTTGGACTATTGGTACAACCCGAGATTCCTGAGTGGAAGTGGGAAGGAATTACAATGGATTTTATTATTAAGTTACCGAGAGTTGAGGGTGGCTATGACACTATTTGGGTGATTGTAGATCGACTCACTAAGTCGGCTCACTTTTTGCCGATCAGGGAAACAGATTCAATGGAGAAGCTCACTCGTTTGTACTTGAAGGAGATTGTTTCTAGGCATGGTGTTCCTTTATCCATTATTTCGGACCGAGACAGTCATTTTGCATTGAGGTTTTGGCGATCTTTACCGGAAGCCTTGGGAACTAGATTAGATATGAGCACCGCTTATCATTCTCAAACGGATGGTCAGAGTGAAAGGACCATTCAGACGTTGGAAGATATGTTGCGAGCGTGTGTTATTGATTTTGGTAATGGGTGGGATAAATATTTGCCGCTAGCTGAATTTTCTTATAACAACAGTTATCACGCAAGTATTCAAGCCGCACCGTTTGAAGCTCTGTACGGTAGGAAGTGTAGGTCTCCTGTCTGTTGGAATGAGGTTGGGGATGCTCAACTCACAGGTCCAGAAATTATTCACGAGACTACCGAGAAGATTGTACGGATTAAGGAAAGATTGAGAACTGCTAGAAGTCGGCAAAAGAGTTATGCCGATAGGGGAAGGAAAGATGTGGAATTTCAAGTTGGTTATCGTGTTATGTTAAAGGTTTCACCTTGGAAGGGTGTGATCCGTTTTGGTAAAAGGGGAACGCTAAGTCCTCGTTTTGTTGGACCGTTTGAGATTGTTGAGAGAGTTGGACCGGCGGCTTATCGTTTGAAGTTGCCACAAGAACTCAGTGCTGTTCACGATGTTTTTCATGTATCGAATTTAAAGAAGTGTTTGGCCGAGGCCGATAAGACTATTCCTTTGGAAGAACTTCATGTTGATAAGCAACTACACTTTATTGAGGAACCTATTGAAATTATGGATCGAGAAGTTAAGACTCTTAAGCAGTGCCGAATTCCTATTGTTCGGGTTAGATGGAACGCTAGACGCGGTCCCGAGTTCACTTGGGAGCGTGAAGATCAGATGAAACAGAAGTACCCGCAGTTGTTCCCAGATGCTGAGTCAACCCCTGCACATGCTTAAATTTCGGGACGAAATTTCTTTAACGGGTAGGTACTGTCACGACCCTACTTTTTCCGTTATTTTTTTCATTAAGTATTTAACTTTCATTAATTGGTATCCTTGCCATGTCATTTTATGTGACTAAATTATATTCTATATAATTTAAATAATATTCCTATCTTATTTATTAAATGAAAAGGTGTGATTACGTGTTAGTACGTTCCTACGTATAACGTTTTTATTCGATGAATCGTCTCGGTTTCCAAACCAACGATTATATATATATTCGTGATTTTCAAATCCGAATTCTTCTATATGACATTCTTATGTCATTCGTAATAATAAAATATTCCTATATTTTATTACGTAAATTATTATTCTCCTCGCGTATTATAAATCGCGTAATATTTTATTTATCGGGTCGCATTCCGCTTAATATTTCGGGCCAACAGTTTGCGTGTTATATGTCTACGTTACTCCTAGTTTCGAGCATCCGTATTATAACTTTGGTCACCACCTTAAATAAAGAAAACCATTTTAAGTGAGATAGATTATAATAACTCAAAAAGAAAATGAGTTACAAAATAATGGGTGATATTAAATATTCTTCAGACGTATTAACACTAATAATGATATTAACCTTATTTAATAAATTGTATTTTCTTCATTATTCTATATTAGGTAAATAACGAAGTAACTATTTAAGAAGTGATTGAATTAATATACCTCAACTAATAACTCAGTAACATTTGCCTATTTATGCATCTAATAAATGAACTAACTAATTACATAGTTATTCTAACAACTATAATATAATAACTATAATAATGATAATATACGAATGGACTTGTAATTTTGACATGAGAAAAATTAATGGAAACTATTGAGATAGAATACCTAGTCAAATACACGATCACTAAAAAGATGACCCTCAATCCCATAATTATCGTCACATTTGTTTCACGATAGTATCTCGGCATCTATATCCCATACAAATGCACATCTAATATATTTTTTTTCACAACATCTCTCAAGTCACAAAAATAAACACAATAAACAATTACATTGAGGATCCGACGTATAGCAATTAGGAAGCATTTACCGATTCGTTTTGAGACGCTAATTCAGTTTTGCAAAAGGTACACTTATTTTCCATTCTAACTTGAATCTATGTTCATAGGTTAGTAGGATTATTAATCATACAGGTGCAAATTGTTATTCAAAACAAAATCAATATCAACTTTAAAACTCATTGTTTCAAACTTTCGGTTACGATATCATAAAATTTTCGGTCTTGAAGTATGCTAATTATTAGTAACGAGAACATGATAACATACACTACTAATCTGTATCATGTAGTGTTTATAAGATTGATTGGAACTAAGCGAAATAGATCGTTAACTCACAACTTCGGTTACGAGATCGAAAAGTTCGTGTTTTATAAAATAAATCATGTAATCGTCAAATCGGAATCTGAAAACTTCTAATGTTGATATCGATACGTTGAAGCTTGTAAAACTCTATATCTATACCGTTTGATATATTGAATATATGTATGAATTAGTTTTATACAGTCAATTGAAAAAGAGAGTAATGTTATATACATTGAGAACCTACAACATATGATACTAATCTATATGAAAGTATGTAAATATATAAAATATAAATGTAATGGAAGGTAATATATAATAGAATTGTTGTTATATAATAGAATTGTTGTACTTCCATAAACGGAAGACGTTGTACACTCATACGGTTTCAACAATAAAAAAATAAAAAAATAAATAAATAATAATAAAAATATATATATATATAAACGTATTAACTTGTCAAAGAAGATAGTTTTATTTAAACATGTAGTCTTTATATTATGATCACTTTACAAAGTTAAATTAAACTATATTTATGGTTGGTGTTTTGAACTTTGAAAGCACAAATTTATAAAATTGATGATTTACGTTAAACGTTTTGGAAGATTTACATGTAATCCCACATTTATGACTCGTCTTACAAACTTAAATTGAACAATATCTATGTATGGTTTTTGAGATGGTGTATGAAAATAAAATAAAATAAAATAAATAAATGAGTAAATAAATAAAAAGAAGAAGAATGAACACTGGTTTTGGTGGTGCATACATCGAATTCAAAATTTTATTGCAAATAAATTGGTTTGTAGTCACTTACAGTCCCTGAATTACTGTACTAATTCATAAAGTTAAAAAGGATGGTGACATATTTTACAATTTACGATTTAATCCCCTAAACTATAACTATGATTATAAATTTCAACTAAAATTAAAAATATTTATATATAATTATAAAGGTGTTGTATGACCACTGACCAACCTTATTACTCTAGGTTAAACGCTTCGGAACATTCTTCAGATTTTTGGTTTTGAGTTGTCTACTGTGCTATCTAAGGTGAGTTATAGTCCCGTTTTACATACTTTTCAAAGTATATTTTTGGGATGTGATTACATGCATTTTATTTCACGTTTAGACACAAGTGACAATTAAATTTAAATTATTCATTGTGAGTTGGACAAAAATATTCCCTAGTCTGGTAACTGTAATCATTGGTTTCTACCGGTGAACGTGAATCCTACGGATAGATCTATCGGGTTTGACAACCCCATTTCGAGCTAGTCGCGCTAGCAATTTATAATCAGAATGTTTAGTACTTCGTATTTTGTTGTAGATACACTGACCAGTGTATATTTTTATTGTGTTTGGCAAGGGTAAATAAAGGATTAAGTGGTTACCAGGTGGCTCATTGATAATGGAATAATGTTTAATATTTTCTAACATTTTTAAATCTTGTGGTCTAAAGTTTATTCAATTATTTAAACCTATAATTCACTCAAACTTTGTGTTGACAGTTTACTCGCATGTTTTTACAGGTACTTGAGTTTATGTGATGCTTCCGCTGTGTTTAGAAGAGTCTGCATGCATTTGGGCAGACTTTTATGAAACAATTTATGAAACTTTGGCTTGCATTCGGTTTTTGAATAATTAATTCTTGTGGGTTGTTGACAATGTTTTTGTGTCAACTTTGGATTATTAAAATGTTGGGTTATTTTTAAACTACATATTTTGGTATGCTTTCCTTTTTGGGAAACTTTTGATATAAAAGAATGCAATGTCATTTATTAAATTCATTTAAGTTCGATCAAGCTGTGGGACCAAGTGACGGAGCCGTTAAGTTTTTTGACGGGGCCATCACAGCCCGGGTTTGAACCCGAAACCTCCCGTTTAACAATCACACCCCTTAACCATTGAACCCTCTGTTTCTTTCTGATTTAACTCATGGAAATACATATATAAACCATATATCTCTCTCGTTTTTCCTATTCTTCAAAATTTGATCGACCAACAATTAATCTTTTCATTACCCAGCTCGACCCAACAGCTCTAGAATCTCGGCCCAAATACAAATTATAAACATGTTGGCCCAACAAAAATCTCATGGCCCAAGTTTAGTGTAACAAGCTCACGGTCCAAAAATAAATTCGGTTTGTATTTAAGCGATTAAATTTCATTATATTACAGCTCACTGGTCGGCCACTTATTTTCCCATCGTCCCACATGTACCAACCTTATACATCATCATCTTCTCCTATTAGACAACCAAAGTAGTAGCTAGCCATTCACGTAAATGAAGATGGTGGTTTGGGTTTAAGATCGAAACTACAACAGACTAATGATGCAGCAGTAACTTCGTTGAGCAAAAGAAAAGAAACAGTTGTAGCGATGGTGATTGAAAATATTGTAGGTGGTTCGATGGTCATGGTGGTTAAGTGGGTTTGTCAATGATAATGGTTTGGGTCTGCTCTAAACTGAAACGGAATAGTTTAGCACCAGAAACGGTAGTATAGAATGAGTAGTAACGTTTTCAAATGGTGTTCATTGATGGAAGATGATGGGTCGATGGTGGTTTTCGAACAAAAGAAACAACTGTTTGATGTTGTTTGATTGAGTTAAGCGAAAACAGAAAGGACCTAAGGTGATGAGTTTGACGGTTGCAAATGGTAGATATGAGATGACGATCAAAATAAAAACATAATTTGTCGAGTCGTAGGTGTGTTTCGATTGAAGGGGGTGATCTTATGGTGGAGATGGTGTTGTGGTGTGATTCATGGTGTATGGTTATGGCGTCCTTAGGTGGTTGATTGGTCTCGGTTCAATGGAAATAAGTGGGTTTCATGAAGGTGGGTTGAGTTCGTGATTTCAACAGTAGTAGGAAGAAGGAAGCTAGTAATAGTGGTGATGCAGGTTGGTTCGTAGGGTGTTTCAACAGAAAATAGTTACGTATAGCAGCTTGAGATGTTTGTTAGATGTAACAGAAATGAAACATGGTAGCTTGAGTAGCGGTTTCATGATTTCATGTGGGTTTCTTGTGGAACATGTGGTAATACAAAAAGAGTTATAGTAGCATCTACAAGAACAAGTGAGGTGGGTTTAATAGAGCACAAAAAAAATAATGGTGGTCTCGGTTTTGGTTATCAAACAAAAAAAATAAAATAGCAACGATTGATGATTATGATGGTGATCGGAGATGGTGGTTACATGGTGTTTTCACAAAGAAGATGGCGGTTGAAGGTTGATTAAGGTGGAGTGTGGCGGTTCAACGGTGGTTAATATAGTGGCCGATAGGTGTGTGTTGGGTCTCGGTTTGCCTATACACACAAGTTCTCATATATATATATATATATATATATATATATATATATATACACACACACACACATATATATATATATATATATATATATATATATATATATATACATATATATATATATACATACATATATATATACATACATATATATATACATACATATATATATATATATATATATATATATATATATATATATATATATATATATATATATATATATATATATATATAATAAATTATAATATAATATAATTAAAACATGTGATTATTAAGGACACAGTAATCTCAAATGATACATTCAATTATCACGGGTACATATGATTATTACACTGCCGACAGTTTTCACGGGCTGTGTATCGTGCACTATTTGAAATTAGTGGTAGATAAAAGTCTTCAGAAAATTCTCAAATTCTTAAATTAACTTCCTTTATTTATTTCAGTCATTATGGTATAAAATTCAGTCATTAACTATTAAATAAAAATTACATTAATTATTCACTCCCAACCCCAAGTAAAATATAAAAAGTTTTAAAATTCAACAAATAGTTCCTAAATACATTTTGAATAAGTCTATAATTTGTAAAACTCATTTTCGGATCATCGTTTATTTTAAAATCATTTAAGTTTGAATTAAACTGCTCTAAATAATAATCGAAACGTCCAACGAGTATTACAATTATTAAATAATTATACATGATATACTCTCTCTCTCTCTCTCTATATATATATATATATATATATATATATATATATATATATATATAGATTTATTTTAATAATAATTTAATTATATCGTATATTATTATTTTTTAGTTATTATATAGATACATATATTTATATGTATACACATTTATTTACAATTAACTGTTCATGAATCGTCGGAGATAGTTGAAGGGTAATTGCATATATGTAACAGTTCAAAATTTTTTTGAGACTCAACCTAACAGACTTTTCTTATTATGTCAGAATTATGAAATCGTATCGTAAGTTTGATTTAAAATTAGTCAAAATTTTCCGGGTCGTCACAGTACCTACCCGTTAAAGAAATTTCGTCCCGAAATTTGGGTGTGGTCATCATGGCTAACAAAAAGAATGTTTTCATGACGAATATGAGTTGATAAATAGAGTTTTATCACCATTGAGTAATATGGATAAAACAATTCGATTTCGCGAAGAGTACGAGTGAAGCTATCACCAAGGAGTGAGATGGGGAAATTAAGTTCGTCTTAACTTCTGACGTAGTCACGGTTGATTTTCCGAAAGAAAATCATCGTAATCCATAAAAGATCTGATTAAAGAAATTTTGATTAAATGCGATAACCTGCCTCAATTTCTTTGTCCGATATTTCCACTATAAATTAACCTCTTCCGTTCCATTATTTTCACCACTCCTCTACTTTCTTCCTTAATTCATACTTCCAAAACATCCGTTAATATGCTTAATCCAGTTCTGATCCTTGATACTTTTCTGACTATCGTATCTGTCATTCTTCTTTTTCACCTACCACCGGAGGAATCTGTTTACTTCTACTATTACCTTGGAGTTATAGTGTTTTTCATTCTCCCGTGTCTTTATATTGCTATATGCATTGATATACACGGTTTGTAATTTCTGTGTTGTTATCGGACTTGATATTTTCCCTTAAAACTCTGAGCTCCATGCTTTTGTTTTCTCTTCTCGACCTTAAATAAAACGAATAATGATCCAAAATTCGTATGTATAAAATTTTGAATGATCATAATATACTATGCAGAAGGAAATGTAATAGCACGATTTGATTTGTTAAATTACCAGAATCACTGAGGATAGAACTATCAAGAATATGTTTTCTTGATATGTTCAGAGGTTAAGTAGAATGAAAGAGTTATGTAACATGGTACATGATGAGGGCATGATCTGTGAACCATCATTACGTTCCATTAGAAATTCAGCATAACATACTGTAATATAACCACGTTGGCCTGACGTCATTATATTATACTAACTCATGCTTCAGTTTCCAACACTTCTCCAGAAATCATTCATAATTTAAACTCGAAGGTTATAGAATTTAGAAACTAAAACAGTTTCCTTTATGATGTAATACAGATAGCATGAAGAGATAAATAATCTCGGACAAGAATATTTATGAATATATCTTCAGAAATATCGAAGATATTTATGACGATATTTTGGAATTTCTAAGATCGAAGGTTGATGAAGAAAATCCTTCCGCAAGGATTTAGAATAAATAATGAGCAAGATATTCGCTAAAGAGTTCATCAGATATAGAATCATTTGGATTCATTAAATACAGGTTTAGTCCTGGTGATTTTTCCATAGCCTCCTTCATAGTTTTGCATAATCCGCTTTCTAGTATCAATTTTCTATTGAGTGTTTCCAACACTCTATTCTTTATCATCAAACTTTTGGCCATTAAGACCATCTACAGTTTTGCTGCTTCATCAGCATTCAATGTTATCATAACTGAATCATTGGTTATCAATCCGAGGTGTTTCAAGAATTTCAAAGGATTTGAACGCAGATTGTAATCGTCAAGATACAAAAGATTGTTTAAGATGAAATCAAGTGACAAACTTGAGGAATTATTTAACTGTAGTAGATGTAACTTATTAATGATATTTTAAGTCAAAATGTTGTAATTAATATTTCCTACCCTTTTAATACTTTTTAATTGTCCAAGGTTAGTAGTCCAATGTTAGTAGTCCAATAGTTCAATATATAATTAAATTAATCAAGACGTATCGTGACCCATTGTATACATGTCTCAAACTCGATCACAACTCAAAGTATATATATTATTTTAGAATCAACCTCGACCCTTTATATGCTAACTCGAGCATTACCGCGTATAGAGTAACTTACGGTTATTCAAAATAATATATATATATGATGTCAATATGATATGTGAAAACATTGTATGCGTGTCCCGATATATCCAACGATATTTAAATTGAGTAATATAAATAACAGTAATTAAATGACAATAAATACAATTGCGAGTATTAAAATTGCGATAATTATAATTGCTATAAATAAATTGCGATAATTAAAATTGCGATAATTAAAATTGCGATAAATAAATTGCGATAATTAAAATGACAATAAACAAAATGTAATAAGGAAATAGTCATAATGGTTATTGAAACAATTAGCTAGGAACAGTTAGCTAGGATTTGGTTAGTATAGATTTATAATGTTTACGTAGTTAATTAATTGGTTACTAATCAATTTTTATTTTGTCCATTATTTTCTTCATTATGTCACTTGTCAAATCTTGACTTGGATTCTGATCGGTCAAAATCTAAATATGAAATTTGAATGAAAATGGTTATTCTTCAGTCAACGGATACATATATGTGTGGATTTGGGCAGTATTGTTAATGACTGCTAAATCTGAATTGAAGAATGTACAGTGCATCATGTTAATGTGAGATCTAAATATTTCTTAGGGTATTACCTACCCGTTAAAATATTTTCACGATTAACAGTTTGTACAAGAGAATTTTTTTAATTACAATCTTTATGAAAATATACTTACATATATATTTTCTTCAGATGTAATCATGGATTTAATGAGTTAATATGATATTAAACTCATCTGATTTATGGTTTGAACTAGAGTACATAATCTCTAAGACATTAGAGATTACATAATCATCATGTTGAACGAAGATAAATGATGTAGAACGTCATGTAGAACGATGATGGTTGAGACATTTAGTCTTGAGGCTTGTAATGCAGATTTTGTTGTTGGTGGTACTGGTGCTGTCGGTGATGTTGTTGAAGCTGATAAGTTTTGCACCATATTCTCCAAATTTATTACTCGAGCTCGAAGCTCATTGACTTCTTCCATTACTCCAGAATGATTGTCGGTCGGAACGAGCGGATGAATAAGGTTTAGAATTTTAGATAGAATATAATCGTGGCGAGATATTTGAGAAATGAGGGTGAAAATGGCGTTTTGGATTGGTTCGTTGGTAAGGGCTTCAGGTTCTTCGCCAAGAGGTGAATTTGGTTGGTGGAAAGGATCGCCTTCTTCTTATCTCCATTGATTAAATCGACTACGAATCCATCCCCAATTCATTCAGAATTGATGATGACTAATCGGTTGATCCATTCCAGTTACACTGTCTTTGGAGATCGAGTGGAAATCCATATCGGAATAGCTGTCGAAATCTGAGGAACTTGAACTAGTAGCGAGTTTCATCTTACACGGTCAGATAAAGTATTTTAGATAGGAAATAGATTATAGGATTTAGTTTGGTATGCTTCAATACATAATTTACATATGTATATACAATACCAAAATCTCATAAGTCACGGAAGAATCTTCGGAAGCTGTCAGACAAAGTTTATAGTAACAGATATGCTAAGATATGAATTTATCTATACACTTTCTACGCAATAAGTGCAGGAAGATGTGTCTAGACTTAGGAATGATAAGCAGGTAATTTTCTACTAGGAATGATAAACAAAACTTATAATATGCAGTTAAGGTCGAAGTCCAGACTCACTAATGCATCCTAACAACTATCAGTTAGACACACTAATGCAAGACCTGGTTCGCTAAGACCACCGCTCTGATACCACATGTCAGACCCCATCCTAATCCATCTGGATGAAGTCATCAACATTTGGTCCCATTGAGAGCTACCGTCCTAAATATGCCATGAACGACTCCATGTAGTATCCTTAAATGAGCAAATGCACAGCGGAAGATTTCTTTCATACCTGAGAGTAAACATGCTTTCAAGTGTCAACAAAAAGGTTGGTAAGTTCATTAGTTTATCATAATCATTCATTTTCACCATTTTAATAGACCACAAGATTTTCAGATATTTAATTGTACCCGTAACCCGAGTATAAAATATTACGCGTAACCCGCGAATTAAAAATCATTCATACGGTGAATGCTTGATAACCGAACTAACAGGAGGCATATAGAATATCCCAATCATTTCGGGACTCTCATCGGATATGATAATCGAAGTACTAAAGCATTCGTAACCCGAATGGGACGTGTCAAGGTCCATAGATCTATCTTTAGGATTCGCGTCAATTAGGGGTCATTTCCCTAATTCTTAGCCTACCAAGCTAAAAAGGGGCATATTCGATTTTGATAATCCAACCATAGAATGTAGTTTCGATCTTTGTGTCTATTTCGTAAAACATTTATAAAAGCAGCGCATGTATTCTCAGTCCTAAAAATATATATTGCAAAAGCATTTAAAAAGGGAGCAAATGAAACTCACGATACGATATTTGTAGTAAAATATGCATACGACGGAACTGAACAATGCAAGGTTGGCCTCGGATTCACGAACCTATATTATTTATATATATGTTAACACATATAATGGTAATCGAACAACTTTATATATATTTAGTTATGTATTAAGATTAATATTTAGATATAATTTTATTAAGACTTATAATATATTATAATGCTTATTTGATATATGATTTAATTAATGTTATATCAATATAAATAATATTATATTAGTTAAAACATAATATTATGTAATATTAGTATACTTAAATATATTTTTATATAAATATCGTCTGTTTGCAAAAATTAATAATTGTAATAATACTAAGTTAAGGATAATAATAATAATGATAGTAATAATAGTAATAATAATCATAAAAAATGTTAATAAAGAAAAAGATAGTTTTTAACGATAACAAAATAATAATTTTAGTAGGAATGATACTTTTAATAATAATAGTAGTTTTTAATAAAAAGATAAGTTTAGTAATAATGGTAATGAAAATAATAATTTTGATAATAATACTTAATAATAATAATAATACTAATAATAATAATAATAATAATAATAATAATAATAATAATAATAATAATAATAATAGTAATAATAATTTAACTATAATCTTAATAATAATAATACATGATAATTAAGACTTATATTAGTAATAATAATAATAATAATAATAATAATAATAATAATAATAATAATAATAATAATAATAATAATAATAATAATAATAATAATAATAATAATAATGATGATGATATTACTAATACTAACGATAATGATAATAATATTTAATGTATTAATGATAATAATAATTATATTTTTATTATTAGTATTAATAATATTTATCCTAATAATAATAATAATAATAATAATAATAATAATAATAATAATAATAATAATAATAATAATAATAATACTTTTGAAGAAACAAGCTTTAAAAAAAATAAACGCCTCAGCCCGGGTTCAAACCCGAAACCTCTCGTTTAACAATCACACCCCTTAACCATTGAACCCTCTGTTTCTTTCTGATTTAACTCACGGAAATACATATATAAACCATATATCTATCTCGTTTTTCCCATTCTTCAAAATTTGATCGACCAACAGTTAATCTTTTCATTACCCAGCTCAGCCCAACAGCTCTTGAATCTCGGACCAAATACAAATCATAAACATGTTGGCCCAACAAAAAAACTCATGGCCCAAGTTTAGTGTAAAAATCACACGGTACAAAAATAAGTTCGGTTTGTATTTAAGCGATTAAATTTCATTATATTATAGCTCACTGGTCGGCCACTTATTTTCCCATAGTCCCACATGTACCAACCTTATACGTCATCATCTTCTCCTATTAAACAAGCAAAGTAGTAGCTAGCCATTCACGTAAATGAAGATGGTGGTTTGGGTTTAAGATCGAAACAACAACAGACTAATGATGCAGCAGTAACTTCGTTGAGCAAAAGAAAAGAAACAGCTGTAGCGATGGTTATTGAAAATATTGTAGGTGGTTCGGTGGTCATGGTGGTTAAGTGGGTTTGTCAATGATAATGGTTTGGGTCTGCTCGAAACCGAAACGGAATAGTTTAGCACCAGAAATGGTAGTAGAGAATGAGTAGTAAGGTTTTCAAGTGGTGTTCATTGATGGAAGATGATGGGTCGATGGTGGTTTTTGAACAGAAGAAACAACAGTTTAATGGTGTTTGATTGAGTTAAGCGAAAACAGAAAGGACCTAAGGTGATGAGTTTGACGGATGTAAATGGTGGATATGAGATGTCGATTGAAATAAAAACATAATTTGTCGAGTCGTAGGTGTGTTTCGATTGAAGGGGGTGAGCTTATGGTGGAGATGGTGTTGTGGTGTGATTCATGGTGTATGGTTATGGTGGCCGTAGGTGGTTGATTAGTCTCGGTTCAATGGAAACAAGTGGGTCTCATGAAGGTGGGTTGAGTTCGTGATTTCAACAGTAGCAGGAAGAAGGAAGCTAGTAATAGTGGGATGCAAGTTGGTTCGTTGGGTGTTTCAATAGAAAATAGCTACGTATAGCAGCTTGAGATGTTTTTAGATGTAATAGAAATGAAACAGGGTAGCTTGAGTAGCGGTTTCATGATTTCACGTGGGTTTCTTGTCGAACATGTGGTAATACAAAAAGAGTTAGAGTAGCATCTACAAGAACAAGTGAGGTGGGTTTAATAGAGCATAAAAAAAATAATGGTGGTCTCGGTTTTGGTTATCAAACAACAAAAATAAAATAGCAACGATTGATGATTATGATGGTGATCGGAGATGGTTGTTACATGGTGTTTTCACAAAGAAGATGGCGGTTGAAGGTTGATCAAGGTGGATCACGGTTTGAGGTGGTGAAGTGTGGCGGTTCAACGGTGGTTAATATAGTGGCCGATGGGTGTGTGTGTTGGGTCTCAGTTTGCCTATATACACAAGTTCTCATATATATATATATATATATATATATATATATATATATATATATATATATATATATATATATATATATATATAATAATTATAATATAATGTAAGTAAAACATGTAATTATTAAGGACACAGTAATCTCAAATGATACATTCAATTATCACGGGTACATATGATTATTACACTGCCGACAGTTTTCACAGGCTGTGTATCGTGCACTATTTGAAATTAGTGCCGGATAAAAGTCTTCAGAAAATTCTCAAATTCTTAAATTAACTTCTTTTATTTATTTCAGTCATTATGGTATAAAATTCAGTCATTAACTATTAAATAAAAATTACATTAATTATTCACTCCCAACCCCAAGTAAAATATAAAAAGTTTTAAAATTCAACAAATAGTTCCTAAATACATTTTGAATAAGTCTATAATTTGTAAAACTCATTTTCGGATCATCGTTTATTTTAAAATCATTTAAGTTCGAATTAAACTGCTCTAAATAATAATCAAAATGTCCAACGAGTATTACAATTATTAAATAATTATATATGATATATGTTAACACCTATTTCCTTATGAGGTAAGGCTTAGTGTGTCAACAAGATACTAGAAGTAGCCTGGCTTTAGGAGGGCGGAGTGTTGCCGATTGATGTTTACCCTTGGGAAATAATCCCTGCAGACCCGGTTCACAAGTGTAGAAACTTGTGGGGTATCTTAATCAATCTGTCGTCCGTAGAGCGTAAAAGTGCTAGCCGGATGACTTCTAGTGAGAGAAAGTAGAGAGAGAGAGAAGTGAAGTCTCAGCTCTCAAAGTTGTCAGAATGATTGAACTTGTGTAAAATGACGACCCAAGGGGTCTATTTATAGTGTTAGATCCACCAGATTGCTCGGGGACACGTGTCAAATGATGATACGTTCTGTTATTCACGATCCGAAATTTACGCTGAAGGTGGCGTTCTCCGGCCAGGGCTTACGTGCTAGGTGGCCTTTAGGGCTTACGCATAACGAAGCAGCCTGTACAGCGGAGAACGCTGGACGGATAGCTCCACAAAACTGTTGTTTCCAGCCTTCCAGATGCTACTTTTTTGCAGCTATTATGCCTTTTATGCGTGTATACGATATGATACACCATTAAGTTCCTCCAGTTTAATGACTTAAGCATTTGAAAAATGTTTAAGTTATTAAACTTTTGATAACGCATGCCAAACTAGCCTGCTCATTGCCCATTTGCATCGGGGAAAACATTACATGCATTAAATGTAGACGAATTTTATTGACGCTGTTATGATTAATTTTGCACGGTTGAGATCCTTCACGTGCCTCCAGCTGTAAAAGTGTTATTTCGTACCCCACGTTTAAACTCACTCGTACACGTGTCTCAATCGTGGACACAAAAATTGCATCGATGAACTCCTATATAAACCGTCATAACCCTTTAACTTCACTTTTTTACCTTTGCCAAGATCTGAAAAGCATATTTCTCCCCAAATCTTCATCGCATTCTTCAATTTTCAACTTTGTAAGGTTTAGTATCTTCCAAGGTCAGTTATACTTCATCCTTCTGCTATTTTCTTCTTGTTGATATATTTTTACTGTATTATCATGGCTTCTACTCCGAGTACTGGCCTAGAACACGCAAAGCATTCTTCGTGAAATACCGCTGACATTCCAGAAGTTAGCATGATGGCTTCATCACTGACAAGTGAATACCTAGATGGTTTAAAGATTTCCTTCCGCCATCTTAATCAATACCACCCTGTTCTTCCTACGAACAAACAAACTGCTGACAACCCTCCTGATGGAAAAATTACTTTATACGCTTTACAAATTACCCACAGTAACCTCTGTGTTCCCCTTACTAACTTTCTTCTTTGTCTTCTTATATATTATAAGGCCTGTCTTAGTCAGATGCATCCCCATGTCCTTCAAAAAATCATCCTTTTTGAAATGTACTGCAATGCTACTAATATAAAGCCCCGCATTAAAGTTTTTATCTCCTTGTTTAGAATTCGCACAATTAGTGACTGCTGGCTTACTATTGATAGTAAGCGAAATACTCATTTTGTTGGTACAAATAGAGTTTCAAATTTGAAGGACTGGAAAAGTCCATTTTTCTTTGTTGATGAGACTGTTATTCCGGAGGAGTACTTCGTTGTCCGGGAATGGGGTGCTATTGATGCTGGTGTAGGAAAGGGTGTTAAGATTTCTGCCGCAGAGCAGCGGATAGGAAATAACTTGAAAGAGCTCCGCTTCCGCCCAGATCCTACGAGAGGTATGAGGGAATTCTTGTGCTGTGTAAAGTGAGTCAAGAATGGCCGAGCACTTCTGTGCCAGTACTTCATGAGAAAAACCAGGGTAGGATTTGATATGATCATCCTATTATGTATATAAATGTATCTCTACTGCTTGTCATGTTTGCTTATATTGCTGTTCATGTTCAATTTTTGCAGCCAACTCCGTGATGTTGGTTCGTTCTGCTCTTTTATCCGTTGATCTTGATGATGAAGTGGAGGTCACTGCTCGTGACAAAACTGCTGAAGAGCTAGTGGCGGAGAGAGCTGCAGCTGAGGCTAAAGCTGCTGCTGATGCTGCTGCTGCTGAAAAGGGGGAAGAAATCATTGTTAGCAGCTCGGACAGTGAATTTGGGTCTGAACAGACAGACACTGAGCGGACAGCGGTTGACACCACCACCGCCGAGCAGCAGACATCTGGTTCGGTTGATATCACGGGTGAAACAAACCCCACCCCCCTCCAACCCAAAAGACAAGGAAGAAGAGCATAGGCTCTAAGAGGGTTAAAAGTACAGGGGAGGCCAAAAGCAGAAACGCAGAAGAAGTATGTCCATTCTGCTCTTTCTTGATAATGCACATGTTTTTGCTTATAACTGTTATGTTTTTTCATAATGCCAATTTGTTCTTGTTAGTGATTTTAGTAGAATCTGATGATAGCCAAGGGAAGGCTATTGAGGGCAGTGAACGGGTGCCGGATGAAAACCGTGAGAGTGAAGGAGATAAAACACTAAAAACTCCGGACTACAACTTCACTCCCTTTAATGAATCTGAGTTTGAACAGAGGACGGAGGACGATGCCTCTTATCATTCTCCTCCTCCCAACACTGGCAACCCTGCTGTCACATCATCAAATGTGCAAGTGCCACAAGTTCCTGCTCGTGTTAGTACGTTGCAGGCACTCATTGATTATCCTGCTACTAAGAGCAAAGGTTTTGCAACTGCTCTTCAGGTATTGATGATTAAATCATCTGTATGCCTGTACTTGCAATTTATTTATGCTATCTTGCAATATTTAATCATAATATTTTGCTGTTGTAGGGTTGTACTATCCCTGAGTTGAAACCTCATTTAAACGCTCTCCGTTCTGAACAACTCAGGGAATCAACTGCTGCTACTCACTTGTTGCTAACCAATCACCTGGAGTCCATCCTACAACTGCAGGAGCATCAGGAGTCCATTCTTGTTATAGCCCGTAAAGATATAGCTGAAGGTGCAAATTCTCGTAAGAGAGCTGCAGATGCTGAGCGTGCCTTGAGTGACGCTCAAAAAACAATAAAAGCTAAGGAGAATGAGCTAAAAAATGCTCTAGATGCTGCTACTGCCCTGCAAGAGGAGAAAGACAAGTTGGTGGATGCTGAGAAGAAAAGGCTTGAGGAGGATCAGTTGAAGATTGCTGAGTTGGAAAAGCAGCTATCTGCAGAAAGGGAAAAGTCTGCTGGGCTTCTCCAGAGGGCAGAGAAGGGTGAGAGCAACTTTTCCGAGCTTAAGAAGGGTATACCGGGTTTGATAGTGAAGGTGCTTGGATCCAGTCTTGTGGGGAATCCCTACAATGATTATGTTGATGCTATACGCACCCATGCTATTGCTGATGTAACAGACAAATTAACCAGACGCCTTGCTCCAAACAAGTCTCTCCCTGCTGCTATTACGAATCTGATGCCTCCTGGAACCCTGGAGAAGGTTGATGAAGCTAGAGACAGATTGATTAATCTGAAGATAGATGTTTATGATGAAGTATGCAGCAGAGAGGAGTCCTCTGCTCAGGATGTGCTCAATGTTGAATTTTCATAAATTTGTAACCATTTGATGAGCAACCGTTTGTAATAAACATTGATAACTTGAATTCCACAAATATACGCTTATTGTAGTGATTATGCTTTGCTTGTGTGCTTGCACTAAATACTTTAATGTTTGTTATGTATAACGCATCTGCTATGCACGAAGCATATCATAAAGTTTTATGTACAACTGTGTATTGTACAACTGAACAGAGCATGTTTAAGGTAATTCGTTTTTGAACGTTTTGCACTGTGAACTCCTGCCAAAGGAATAACACATGCAAAATTGAAATCCCACTTTACAAATATTATGCCTTCAAATAATTAATAGGATATTTAAAGTATGTTATACGCCTTCACCATCAAATTGATGAGGAATAGTTATGGAGTGTTCTTTGAAGAATGATTATAAAATAATCTTTCCACCGTACGCCTTCCATCATAAAGTATATGAGGAATAATTTTTGAAATATTACATAAATATTAGTTATGAGTTAGTGACTTGTCCGTCATACGCCTTCCGTCATAAAATATATGAGGAAGAATTGTGTAATATATTTGACCTTCATAAAATATAAACTTCTTTCGTTCTGTGAAGTAAGTTTTTATAATGTTTGTCATGACAAGTATCTGAGTTTTGCATCATACCTCGGTGCGTTCTAATAAAACTTAAACGTTTTCTAGCCGATCCCTTGTGCCTTTTGCTGGCTGGCACAAAAGCTTCCGCCATCGGAGGTATAAAATACACTCCTTCTGTGGGCAGGATATAAATGCAATGTTCTACATTTGTCACGTGTAGCACTTTGTTTAAGAAAAATATAAAATTTATTGATCAGTACTGAGCAATACATAAATGATTGATGACGAATTTAGGTAGATCAAGCCTAATTAGTACATCATGAATGTTTAGTGTATGCTTATTGCGAATACATGCACTGTAAAAATGACCACAATGGTCTACAGTAAATTGATACACGTTGCTCTTCAGAAAATGCTAATAAACTGCGTTTATTGAAATGATAAATTCTGCTCTTGATAAAAATATTAACAAATTGCTTCTTCACACGCCGAGCGCCCAACGCTGTCCGGCTCGAACACTTGATTATGGAATGAAAAACTCCTGAACCTCATCTCCCCTGAACAACCGATTTCTCCTCCTTTGATTCATATTGCCTTCTGGTATGTTTGCAAATGTGGATCGTTCCCTTGTTGGTGCCACATACTGTGAGTGTATGGCGGCTACTCCGTTAGGAGTTAGGAATCTGATCTCTGCATGGGCCGTTGATGTTATCGCTCCAAATTTTGCTAACGCTGCCCGTCCAAAAAGGACATTGAATCGTGAATTACCATCCAAGATAGTGAAATCGATTGTTTCGGTTCTTAATAATGGAAATGTTCCCAAAATGACCTCCAAACGAACACTTCCCATTACATTCACTGGCACTCCTGTTAGCCCTGACACTTTCAAACTCGTTCACCTAGCTCTTACCTACACATGCCTTGGAAAAGCCTTGAAACAATGCCAATAAATGATGTCAGCTTCACTGCCTGTATCTGTGTAAATATGGCTGATGAACTTGTTTGCAATTTCTGCTGAAATGACCACTGGCTGAACGGACAAAGCCCAATTTTGAATTGGTTGAAAAATAATTGGAGCATATCTCCAGCTATCAACATTGTTATCCGACTGCTCACCGTCCTCATAGTGACTTTCATTCAACCACACCATTTTGATTACAACGTCTGGAGTTGACTCACGCTCCGTGATCCAGTTTCTGTACTGATTTCTGTTATCTCCTCCGCCATGCTCTTCCCTTCTTCTGTTATCTCCTCGACGACCTCTTCCACCATCATTCCTTTGCCATCCAAATTTCCTACGAGGATCATTCCTCCTGTATTGTTTGCCTGGTAACAAGTGGTTTAACTCTCCTGCTTTGATCTTTGCGATGATCTCTCTCATCAGGGATTTGCAATTATCTGTATCATGACCCCATGCTTCATGAAAGTCACACCATAGTTTACTTTTTGGACCCTTTCTTTCCTCCATGGGTGCCGGCGGATTGAAAGTGGTCCGGATTGGTTCAGTGAAAAGAATCTCTTTTGGAGTTTTAGTCAGCGCCATTATCAACGGATGCCTCTCTATTGGCCTTCTATTGTGATGAAAATCATTGGGATGGTTGTTGCCTCTCCATCTGCCATTAGAATTGTCATTCCTCCTCTGATTTCTGTCAAAGCACCGCCCTCCGTTGTGCGGTTTGCTACTGCTTCTGCAATCAAACTTATTCATCCCCCGCTCACCGGCTCGAACATGCTTCTGTGCAACTTCCAATGCCTGATGTAGAGTCTTTGGCAAGTCATACCTTAACGCATGAACAAGTTCACTAAACCGTCGCTGATCCAGACAAAAAATAAAACCAGATACTAGCTGAGATTCTGGACAATCAGGTATCTTCTGTGCTTCAAGTGTGTATCGCTTCATGAAATTACTCAAGGATTCATTGTGATGCATTGTGATCTCATGTGCATCAAGATGTGTCAAAGTACAGCTTCGAAGGTTTTGATACTGCATAACAAACTTTGCACGGAGGTCCAAATAACTGGTGATGCTTCTTGGCAGCAAGCTAGCAAACCATTCCCTTGCCATTTTCTGCAGCACCATTGGAAACATATGACAAGCTACCTCGTCATCCCAATGCTGCAACCTTATAGCGCCTTCAAACATGGTGAGGAAATCCTCAGGATCTGTTCTACCATCATAAACTCCAATTGCCGGTATGCCAAGATTCCTGAGCAACGAATAGTTAGCAATTCGATCAATGAAACACTGAGTGGATTCTGCCATAGCTGGTGGTTTTGTAGCTTGCTCTCCAGTAATAAGGGCGAATAAATTATCTACAGCCACAACACGGACGGCGGGCTGCGTAATCGTTGCTTATATTTTGCCGGAGCTGTCTGCTTAAGGATGTCATTTAAAAGCAACACTGCCCGCTTCTCTGACATGAACTCATCTTTGTCAACTTCATCATCAGAGTCATTATTATCATAGCTCAGGTCGTTATCATCCTCAGAATCATCAATAAGACTACCCAGCTTGTCAAGTAGCCTGGATAACCTGTATTTTGATATAGATTGCCTTTTCATGATTTGCTTGTCTTTGCCATCCGCCATCCGCTGAAAAGGTATAGATGATGGACATCGCCGTGGTTGCATCAATGGTCGTCGCTCTGGATTAGTAATAAAATTTGGAAGTCTTTCTGCACTTTTGGTTGTCGTTTCTTCGATTACTGGCCTTTTCTCCGAATTAGTTGCCAAATGCTTAAGTCTTTCTACAGTTTCAGCAACTGTTTCTTCAATCGTACCATCTAGTGGCGGAATAGGTACATCTTCAACAGTTATCATGTCGTCAGTTGATGGATTGTTGACTGCTTCAAGTACAAATGGAGCTTCAGTTGTTTTTGTTCCTTTTTCGTTTCGTGTGTTCTTTGCATTAGCGGATGGCGCCATTGTTAGCACATATTTCCTTATGAGGTAAGGCTTAGTGTGTCAACAAGATACTAGAAGTAGCCTAGCTTTAGGAGGACGGAGTGTTGCAGATTGATGTTTACCCTTGGGAAATAATCCCTGCAGACCCGGTTCACAAGTGTAGAAACTTGTGGGGTGTCTTAATCAATCTATCATCCGTAGAGCGTAAAAGTGCTAGCCGGATGACTTCTAGTGAGAGAAAGTAGAGAGAGAGAGAGAGAGAAGTGAAGTCTCAGCTCTCAAAGTTGTCAGAATGATTGAACTTGTGTAAAATGACGACCCAAGGGGTCTATTTATAGTGTCAGATCCACCAGATTGCTCGGGGACATGTGTCAAATGATGATACGTTCTGTTATTCATGATCCAAAATTTATGCTGAAGGTGGCGTTCTCCGGCCAGGGCTTACGCGCTAGGCGGCCTTTAGGGCTTACGCATGACGGAGCAGCCTGTACAGCGGAGAACGCTGGACGGATAACTCCACAAAACTGTTGTTTCCAGCCTTCCTGATGCTACTTTTATGCAACCATTATGCCTTTTATGCGTGTATACGATAGGATACACCATTAATATACTATATATATATATATATATAGATTTATTTTAATAACAATTTAAATATATCGTATATTATTATTTTTTAGTTATTATATATATATATACATATATTTATATTTATATGTATACACATTTATTTACAATGAACTGTTCGTGAATCATCGGAGATAGTTGAAGGGTAATTGCATATATGAAACATTTCAAATTTTTTTTGAGACTCAACCTAACAGACTTTTCTTATCATGTCAGATTTATGAAATCGTATCGTAAGTTTGATTTAATATTAGTCAAAAATTTTCCGGATCGTCACATTTTATGCTTTTGGGACTCAATATCGGGGGTAAAAATATGACTTTTTAGCCGATATCAGGAACCCTAAAGTTTCCATGGCTAAACGCATGTTCATATATCACCACCATGCCGGAAGGATGCTTGTGGGCTCGTTGATGAGATAAGGCTGCAACGGGTTTATACTTACCTAAAGGGGGTACTTCTTTACTAAGTGGTCAATATTTTCCTTCGTCATGACAGATGGCTGATCCCCCACAAGAATCTCAGATGACCTTTTCATCATTTATCAAAACTAAAGAGTAGCTGGTGAGAGTGGGATGATGGTCACTAACCTTGTATGACGAACTAACACTTGTACTCGTCGTTGTTGAATGTTTCGCCGGAATAATAGGCAATTTGCCGAGGGACAAAATAGTAACATTTTTACTTTAGGAATTCAAGGAGTATTTATAGGATGATTTTCTGGGGTAGTGCTTGTATCCTTATCGTACAGGTGTCCTAATATGAGTGGGATATCATTTGAAATTCTTATGGTGCACGTTAGCAGTCTGATAGTTGTTTCAAGTGATGGAGCGTGGGAACAGTTATAGCAGGATTTTGCATATCACGTCACCTCGCCGCCTTTCTTGATGTACTGATTATACGGGCATTTAATGTCACGTTAATTCTCGCGCGGAACACTGATCTTTACCTTTTTTACGTTTTCTTATTTTTTTGTTAGGTTTTTACGTTATAGTTCGATATCATGAGATTTTTTGTGTATAATATCGAACTATGGGGACCTAATCATGCTTATATCTGCAGGCGCGAATTTCACGCATGTAAATGCGCTAATTCGCATTAATTCCTATAAAGTCAATGCACAATCAATGCAGATTCTACCTCACGTGTCATTTGGTCTGTGGCATGCGGGCGGCGTGTGCGCTTATTCGCATGTCGGTTATTAATTTCTTGTTGACCAAGCGCATTATCTTTTCCATAATTATATCCGAGATTCGGAGAAGTTAGATATGGGAAGTATTGTGATTATCTTAGGTGATTCTAGAACGTAAGGTTTATATATAAATACAAAAACCTAAAACCCCATCAACACACAACGCGATTACGTAGAGCATACTCTGTCATCTCGGGTTACGTAATCACCAACATGTTCATTCATCTTCAAGGCTAACAGGTTAGTCCTCGTTGGCAGTTGCCTAGAACCTTCTCAGGCCATTGATCGATGAACGTCATCAATGAGGACTTAACCATTTAGCCACCCACATATCGATCTGGGTTCTTTACAGTAGTCAAATCGGAGAGCTAAATACTAGGATCCTTAAACCCCACAATATTTGTAAATTATGGATATAAGTCGTTATAAAAAAATCTATGCATGATCAAATTCAAAGGTTTTGAATCATGAATACTTACACAGTTCATTAGTGAATTGAAATTATAATCAAGATTAGATGGCCACATTCAATTTGAAATCTTAATCGGATGTGTATCATCTAGCGCCATATTTAAAGGAATTGAATCCGTTGAATTGGAATTGATAGGTGTTTGTGAAAACCATAATCACTTTTTTGCAGAGAAAAAATCGTGGTTTTTTTTGTTTAATTTGGGATATGGTAGCATCAACTGCTAGTCGCTGTTAATCTCATCCTTCAATTTGATGGCCACATGGATTAAACAATATTAAGGGGTAATTAGGAGGTGCCACGTTAGATTTAAGTTAGGAATTTATACATATGTATAAATTATTACTGTATTTGTGTTATGTGTTCAATAAAATAATAATAAGAAGTTTTTTAATGGAAGTCTTAAGGGCTGTCTTTAAGAAGTAAATTGATGCATTAATGAGTGATACAATTTTTTAGTTTGGGTAGTTATTTTCCTGAGGTGAGCGGTTATTTTTTTATGTACAAGTAAGACAAACATGTATGAATCTCTTAAAGACAGCCTTAAGAATGTTAATAGAAAAATTTTACTCCGTAATAATAATAATAATAATAATAATAATAATAATAATAATAATAATAATAATAATAATAATAATAATATAGTAATAATAATTAGAATAATTTAACTTACAAAATTAACATGGAGTAGTTATAACAAATTTAAAAAAGTTTTGATAAAAAAGTAAGTTTATACTTATTTAAATCTTTAATATTAAAATGCGTCTTATTTAATAACTAAAAAAAAAAACAAAAACTCCTTTCTTTCTATCATATTAAGTTCTGTTCTCTTAAGTTCATTAAGTTTAAATCAAACAAGCTTTACGCCGTAATATCTATATATGTCTTCTATCTATGAGCTTTTTTCTAAATCACTGACACTAATATGTCCATAACCAAAATTGAACTCTCAACTTTATTATTGAAAATCATATATTAAATTAGATACTTTCTTCTTTCCAATTTAATAATAAAAAAAGAACTTACCTTTTCAAATAACAGTGGAGTCTAAAAGAATCAAAATGATATAGAGCGGGATAACATTGAATCCTTGTTAATCCCAAACACATATGAATGTGTCACACGTAACAAAAAGAAAAAAAAATAAAACAATCCACAACCCTAATTGTGAAGTTGCTCCATCTCATCTCGAGTTGGAGTCTGATGATTCAAGTAAAGATTATAATTGGTCACCAATAGGGAATTGGCAAGCCTCATCAAAGGATTATCTGGACAATAGTTTATTAGATAAAGAAGTGTGATCGTACATACAACAAAAAGAAGACTTCCAAACATACTAACAGCAGACGGTCCAAATTAAAGAAGTCCAGAGATACAAGATCTCTCCAAATCAATCAATATGAAAGAAGTGCATGACTTTGGGAATTTCATTGGGTTGCGATTGTAAAAGTCTGAAACCGGGGCTAGACGTAAGATTATTAATTTGCCCTTAGGTTCATATTTAATTGATTATATGCTTTTAATTTAATTATATATTATTTGACTGTATGGTTGAGGCTAGTTTGTGATAAGGGTGACAGAATACGTTTGTTTGTTAAGTTTGGACCTGTTAGGGCCAACTAACGAGGTGTATAAGATTTCAAATAATACTTAAATACTCGTGTGTTGTGGGTGTGTGTTTTAAACCCTTTTATGTTTATTGTATTGTATCTGCTTCTTTTTCCTTATTTCCTTTTCTAGAAATCTCTCAAACAACCTTGTACGTACACTTTGCTATTTCTAACCCTAATCCTTTAATCTCATTTTTTGTGTTGTTATCAAGAGTGCAATTGATTCCTTGTGTTTTTAGTATATCAAATAAGGTAAATGATGGTCAAATTCACATTTGAATCTATGTTTAAATGGGTTTTTGGTTAGGTTTTGTGAATTAGGGATTTTGGACAAAATCATGTTAAATAGTTATTGTTTTGATGTCAAATGTGTAGGTTAGTGAAAAATTTATCATAAGGCAAAAGAATCCTACACAAGGAATGTATATTGGATCTTTTGGCTTGATAATTTGCTATTGCACCAGATCCCATAACAACTCACTAAAATCCACATGATCTCCTCTGACTAATCAGTAGAAGATTTCCATCACGGAATTGTGATTGTATCTGCTCCTTTGGGAGTCATCAGAAAACACCCGTTGAAGATAGCATACACAACACCCCATCTGAGGTGGATGCGCTTCTTCTTAAAGTTTCAAATAACCCTAGTCCTTGATTGAATACCCTAAGTCCTGAATATACTCCATCAATGTTGCAATATCTGGAAGGTCAATAACACCTTCAACATATGGCAATTTAAGCATAATTCTGAAGTCGTCTTTTATAATTCTTCTTACACCTAGAATGCCTTGCAGTTCAAACTCAAAATGACCAGGAATTCCATTTGGAACTGTAGTAGTAGCGGTTGTCTCATAAACATATCGAATAGTATCAAATGGAGACACCAAGTGGGTTGGAGCCACTGACACTCTAAGATTTAGAGCTCCCCATAGGATATGTCTCATCATAATTGATAATTGATAGCCAGTAAGCACATGGAATAGATGTATCAGAAGTGATGTAGTAATTATTGGCATAAGACATGTTTGCTGTAATAAGAATAAGAAAACAACATGAGATGCTAAGTAAATAAAGGTATTCCTTTTTCTATTTTACTCTTCATTCTTTTTGGGGGGGGGGGGGGGTTGATATCTCTCTATTTATACATATTTTATCTCGCGATATCTTCCTCACTTTGTTCGATTTTTGATGATTATGGAGCCTATTTGGTGTGCTTATAAGCTAAATGGCAATTTAGGGGGCTAAGGACTTGATTTGGTCTAAAATTGACCAAATCTTGATCAAAAGTGGCTACGGAAATGGCAAGTGCAGAATTCAGCATCAAAAGCGCCGCTCCTCAACTAAGAGCGCCACTCTTGTGGAGCAAAAGCGCCGCACCTATTCCAAAAGCGACGTTCTTATGCACGTTTTGGTTCCATTTTCCACCAGTGGCCAGAAGCGCCGTTCCTACAGTCAAAAGCGCTGCTCCTATCCAGCCAAAAGCGGTGCTCCTAAAGCAAAAGCGCCGCCCCTGAATGAAGCCAAAAAGGCATTCCTGATCAAATGCGCTACTCCTCATTTTAGCCAAAAGCGCCGCTCCTGCATCAAAAGCGGCGCTCCTGTCGCTGTTTCAGACCAGATTTTCAGCACTATAAAAGGAACAAGATTAGGTCATTTTTCATATGTGTATTTGGAGAGCAGCTATTCTAAGTCCGAATTTCACCTACAAAGCCCTAATTTCATCATTCATTGGTGTTTGAAGGAGGATTCAAGGAAGCTAGCTCAAGATCCATCATAGATTTAGCTCTAGATCTTCATCTCTTATATTTTGGGTTGTAATCCCCATTTTTCTTCATTTATTTTGAATCTATTACTTGTAATAACTCTAAGATGATGTTTGTTTATGTTTCTATGCTTATTATTAGTGTAATCTTAGCCATGATTGGCTAAATCTCTCGTGTTTGCTTATCTATGAATCTCTAATGCTAGTGTTTGCCCTAAAATCAATTGAATGATGTTGTTTGAATGAATTACATGATCAAGTGTTATTGTGTTAGCTAAAGATCTATTGCTATGCATTTGTTTTAGGCTTTACTTTGATTACATATGTTGAGTAGCTCTCTGAGTGATTTGAGAAGTGAATCAATTTGTGCTTCAACACCTTGAGGGATCTAGACAAGTAGCTTAAGAATTTCAAGTGATTGTGTTCTTGATCTAGGTTGGTTTTCAATTGGCCTTTAGTCAACATAGTAGTGCCGATTATCTTAAGTGATTTAGATAGTTGGATGGTTTTAAGTGATTTCAACCCAAGCATAATCTCAATAACCAATCATGCTTAACTTGATTTTAGAATGCAATGCTTATGTGAATTCGGGGAGTGTTATTTGATTAAGGTTTGGTAGTAATACTAAACGTTTAATAGTTCAATAACTAGTGCGATAGCAATTTGGGTAAAATGGGGAAATCCAAGCATAGAGAGGATTAGATAAGTGAGCACTACTTAGTTAATTTGATTTAAGTTCTTAATATTTCGTTACTTGTTACTTGCTACTAGATTATTTGTAAAGTTTAAGTTTGTTTAATTGTGCAAGTTTTAGTTGTTAATCAAAATCGATCAAAACCCCCCCAATCAAACAAACTCTAGGACAAATGATGAAATGTCGTGACGCCTCATATAAAATCAACGTGTACGGATCATCAACAACAGGATCATTACACTGTTACAACACTATATGCTGTTTAAAAACAATTTTTGCATTCATAAAAAGACAACGTTTTTACCAACGTCAAATGTTTTACAAAAGATAACGTGCTTCTATGAATAGAAAGCATTAACATAAGTACGTGACAAAAAGGTCATTACAAACCATTGTTCAAATGTAACATGAGTTGTGAATGCAAAGTAAAAGTTCCATGATTGAGACATCTCTAAACAATGCAGCGGAAGTCTAACACAGCAAGTTTGTAACAGCAAGTCTATAACACCAAGACTATAACAGCAAGTCTAATAGCGGAAGCAACAACGTCTAAGCTCCTGAGAAATACATGCTTAAAAAGTCAACACGAATGTTGGTGAGCTATAGTTTGTTTGTAATCAGCAATGTAATGTAGACCACGAGATTTTGTATTCCAAAACAGTATCTCAAATCCGTATGATAAAGTATATGCTTATCCGTGGGCACCCGGTAACTAACTTAACGTAATATTACCCCTAAAAGTACATTTGGCAAGAGCGTAAGTTTACGAAGTATTAAACACCCGTTGAATGCTAGCGCGACTAGCCAGAGTGGGGATGTCAAACCCTATGAATCCATATCTAAGATTCGCATTCACTGGTTCATAAACCAATGACTAAATATTACCGAGCTAAGGGGAATCTTTGTGCTGTTATGTCACCCACACATATATAAAGTTTAAGTACTCGTGTCTAGTATGTAAAATAAAAAAGCGCGTGTATTCTCAGTCCCAAAAATAGTTAAAGTAAAAAGGGAGCTATAACTCACAGTGAATGTGCGGTAAAATCGATACGAAAACGTAAGCAAGTAGTAAGTCGGTCCAAACAAGTAAGTTGGTCGATCCAAAAGGTCCTCAATAATTTTAGTGTGAGAAAGACTAGAGAGAAAATTAGAGAGCAAGTGTGTGTAAAATGAGAATGAGATCAAGTGTGAAATGAAAGAATAAGGCTTGTATTTATAGTGGTGGAGGGGTGGTTTGGTGTCTCCAAAACTGTAGGCACCATGGGGGAACAAGGGGGACAACTTTTTACTTTTTGCATGGTGGTGGTCTAAAGGTGGTGCTTGTTGTTGGGATCCCATGCAACATGTGTAGTAATGGTTAACAAAAATGCTAGTATGTTGGCTCATCTAAATGGGTTTTTTCTTACATTTTAATGGGTCATAATTCCATTAAAATTGGGCTAACTTAAAAGTCCAATAGCTAGAGTAGGGTGGGCTTAAGTCCAATAAGGTAGAAAGTCCATTAAGACTAACTAGTGTGCATTAGAAAATTACTAAGCAAAATTAAGCAACCAATAAGCCAAGTAATTGTCATTAGAAAAATAACAATTAGTATTACGTAGTCATAATATCCCAATTATGATAAAAGTTAAACGTGTACCAAGTACGTAGCTCGCTCAAAACGACAAGTGACACTAACGGTCATAAAAGTATTCGGGGATCAAGTTAAGTGATTAAACACTTAATAACACGTTTTAAAAACATTAACAAAAGTAATTAACATGAATTAAGATCCCAGAATATAATCTAACACAGTACGTAAAAATACGCAGTTTCGGGAAAGTATAAAATATAATTATAAGTCGAAAAAGTCGAGTCGTTACATTACCCACCCGTTAAAGAAAATGCCGTCCCGAAATTTTGAGGAGTGACCATCAACGGTACCGAATTTGAAGAAGAAGGAGCGTATCAAAGTTCCGAGAGACTCATGGGCTCAGAAGTATGCTATTACCTTGAAAGGTACTTGGGCGAATAAAAGTAAGAATAGGTATATGTCATTAATTAAGTCTCTTATCCTTAAGATCAACAAATTGATTTCGTTTCTTGTTAACATTAATATGTCATCTGAATATATGTACACAAAAGGAAAGATGATGTTTTTAGCCTTACAGGCATCTTCAGTAAGCTGGATGCATGAAATGCATCACGAATTTTACCAACTCATCTAAAACATTGAGCGCTTATGTCGCAATACAAAGCTGACAGATAGAATGGAAAACATGGCGATCACAACATACTGCATGTGAACTTATCCTTGGATAGAATGAAAGCACAGTTCCATAATGTAACTATATGCTTTCAGTTACATGATAAAGTTATGGTTAACATCGACTAGAACAACATATAGTTGCAATCGACGAAGGAAGAAATATATAGAGTAACCACGTCAGTGTCATAGATGTTTTAAGCAGTCCCTTCCAAGAGGATAACATATTTCATAGATTTTTAAAGTAATTTACATTACATTTCTGAAAGAAAATCGCACGAAAGGTGTGATCTTTAAACGAGAGTGAACTCTTCATACAACGAGCGAGTTGATTTGAATATACCCTTATACTTAAGGGGATGCTCGGATGAGAAGATACGTGAACCCTTGGTCATAAAGAATGGTTTACTCCAAGTGAAAAGAATCTCAAAAATGATTTTTTTTACCTCAACATACTGAGTCATAGAGATGATGTTTACGAGGGTGTTGCAATTAGCCATGAAATATTGAGAGTAGAAACCCACCGAGTGCCTTTCCTACAATAGGTAGACCACTGAGTGTACCCCAAAAAACTGATTTATCGGCCAGCGTTTTTGCCATGTCTAACCTTAAAAGGAACATTTTATGAGCGCAAAGACTTCCTAACAAATTTTATAAAAATGCCATCCAAAGTGGTTCAAGAGTTTTTAACAAAGATCTTAATTGTAAGCTTCATCCCTAAATGGAGGACGAGGAGAAGTGTGATCCATACATAGTGTAGACTAATACGAAAACCTTTAATAAAATCAACCAAGGAAGTTTTGAAAAACCTTTAAACGTTTGATGTGACAACATAAACGGAACGAAGTTCTTAGTAAATTTAGAAGTATGTACAACGTGTACCGTTTTGCACAAAACTATTTGCTTAAGTTAAACAACTCAATAAAGGAGCGATTTTTAAATAATTTGAAGGTATAACTTAGTATGTACTAACCCAAAATAAGTATGGGTAAATTTATTAACTTAATTATATACATACATATATGATTTTATAAATCGCATAAGTGACAGAAAAATTTTATTACTTTTATTTGTCCATAAATCTCGTGAGGACCGCACAATAAACGTGTAAAAATTTTGATAAACATAGTTTTTCGTATTTCAGAGGTTACGAGTTGAAAAAGATCGAGTGAAAAATCTTTGAATCATCGGGTGACATGTTACTAGGTAATGAAAACTAATGAATTAAATGTAGTTTTGATAATTATCAGGACATAAGTCTTTGGGCCAAAAATGTTCACGCGCGAAGCCGTTGCTAAAAAAAAGTGAGGTATGAAGGATAGAGCATGATGACGAGAAGTTAATCGCTTCTTGACTTTGCAAAATGCCAAACAGGTTATGACTAATATTAAAGTCGGAATGCTGATGGTGTTAATATCACTAAATGAGAATCTCCTGGAATAAGTCAGGACTTAGAGTTATGTAAGAAAGAGCATCGTTCCAACAAGTGTGGTAAATAAGATCCCTAGGGTAACGTAATAATTTTGAATGGTTTAAGTGTTAGTGGATGCCCAAAGGCTCTGCATGACGTGGCAGTAAGTGCCTTTATCACACACACACACACACACACACATGAATCTCTTGATTTCGACGGTTGTCAAGTCTTCACGTTGACTTGGATACGAATAAGCAACGAAAATTTTATAGAAATCGTTTAAGGTGACAATGCAAGAAAAGAAACGAAGTTCTTAGTAAACTAGAGTTATGTACAACATGTAAAGTAAAATATCTTTTGAATAAAAGAATTGATTTATAAAAGTGAAAGTAAAATTTAATATGTACTAGTCAAAATAAGTAATTATTTACTTTATTATATATAACATATACGGTTTCTAAAATTGTATGAATGGCAATAAAATAAATTTATTTCTATAAAACTTTGAGAGGATCGCACAGTAAAATAGTGTGTGTAAAATTTTGGCAAACAAAATTTTCATATTTCAGAGGTTACAAGTTGGAAAAAGATTGATGAGGATCGAGTAAAAGAATTTTGAAAATTTTGGGTGATTTTTGAGCAAAAATGTTACGAGGTAATGAAAACTATTGAATTTAAATATGGTTGATGACTATTAGTAGGGCATGAGTCCTTCGATCAAAAATGCTTAAGTGTGAAGTTGTTGCTTATAAGTGAGATACGAATGGGAGAGTATGAGGATGGGAATTAACCACCCATTGATTATGGAAAAAATTTGAACTGGTATGACTAATATTGAAGTAAGAAGGATGATGTTGTGATTATCATCAAATAGGAAATCTCTCAGAATAAGTTAAGATTTAGAGTCGCATAAGAATGTGTATCAAATAAGATTCTTGGGTAGTCTTTAATATAGAATTTGAATAGCTGAAGTGACGGGATACAATTTCTTTTATGTATCGTTGTGCAAGTTTTTCCATTGTATCGGTTTCTTTCATGGTTAGAAAGTGAGAAATTTTGGTGAGACGGTCAACAATAACCTAGATAGTGTCATAGCCGCATACCATTTTCGGTTATTCCTTCCTATTTCCATTGTGGGATTTCGGGTTGTTGAGGTAACCCAGATGGCTTTTGGTGTTCGGCTTTGACCTCAGACACTCCCCAACATAAGTAGGACACTCCCCAACATAAGTAGCAATGTCCTTTTTTCATGACCTTTTGTGCCTTTATGCAACTAATAAGGTTCAGCTTCGGGCTACTTCTCTCGCCGTAAACTATTAATGGCTCACAATTCTCACGAGGTATACGAATAATCTTCTCACTATAAATAACTTTCGCTTTCATCCTTGAAAGCCAGTCCGTTCCAACTATTTCATAAAAGCTTCCTAACTTGATGAGTATTAGGTTAATCCTAAAGTCCATTCCACCTATTACATCAAGCTTCCCAAATTGATGGGTGTTAGGTTAATCTTAAGGTTCATTCCAACCAAATCTTATTATACTACAGTGAAAAATTCTATCAATCTTCTCAAATAACATCTGTTTGTGCGTAGATAACTAATCCTTTCCAACTACTACTTTAAAACTTCCAAGTTTTGTTGACATGAGGTCATCTCCAAATGACCCTCCTGTTAATTTTAAGGTACTACCTTAAATTATTCCTCTATCTCTGCTAGCTTACCATTATCTTGTCCTATAGAATACTTAACTCTCATGGTTGGTAATGGCTTATTAGTCATAACACTAAGGTTCTTAGATATAAGGTTTCTATCGCTCTAGTATTAAACAACTTCGAGACAATAAAACTTTGTGACGAAACGTACCCTAACTAAAATCAGGATCTATGCGAGTCTCCATAGCTGAGATAATGATGCTCTACCGCAAGTAAGTCCAAAGTTTTTCCTATTTGAGAACTTTTTCCTTAAGTGTCCAGGGTGTCTATATCTATAACAAATTTTCGGGTTATCAATTATGCAATCAAGGCCCTCCTTGTACAGTATCTAGGCTAAGTGGTTATTCTTTCCATACCTCTAACAGACCATAATGCGTATACTCAAGTGGTTCCTACTAAAATTTTCTCCGAATCACTTCATATTCCTTATGTAGTAACATTGGAATTTCTTCATGATTTACTTCAATATAATCACGCTGGCTGAGTGTTATTATATTGTACTAAATCGTACGTTCATTCCAATATCACTCCATATGGTCAATGTAACGTGATCACTTCAAGTTCTATTCAATTTCATCTAACGGTGCTTTATCTATGCTATCTCAAAACAAGATCTACATAATTAATCTCGCAGTTTCTCGATGTGGGTGCGTAGGTTCCATAGATCATGCATCAATGCCTAAATGTCCCGAAATTTTCTTTAAAATGTTCGAGTTCAGGTAATGTCGTTAGGTTCCTTTCTAGAAATTCAAGCTGGGTCTCGTGTCGAGTTGTACGTGTAGCAAGTAGTAATACGATATGTCTTGAGGCGACTCCCAAGTCTTTGGGTATGGCTGAGCATCAGTGGAAGACACTATGACCTTGTGAAAGGAGATGCCTTCCCGACTTCTCCAATGCCTAAGAGTGTTAGGGAACTAAGTCCAGAAGTGTCGTTAGATCGTCGAGTAGTGGTAAAGAATGAAAGAGATACGTGACGGTCATGAAAGCGTCCGGGATAAGGATCACCTTGCGGAAACTGAACAACCTTCTAATGTTCATACAGTGTACGTGGCTAATTCGGGTGAGTTCGGGGGGTGGGGCGAGGTGCGGTTACTCCGACAAGTCCTCACATATTTCCCTTCTCTGAGGATCAACTTTAGTGGGCGTGTAATCCGAGGGGTACTCTTCCTAGTTTGCGTGAAGTAGCGTTTCGATCTCTGGAATGGTGGAACGGTAGTAACCGGTGGATTACAATACTAGTCCTTAGGGTTAGACGAGTGGGAAAAGGGTTCAGAAAAACATTTAAACTAGGAGAGATAAATTTTCCAAGTCGGTACAGCGAATAGCAGACATGTAGCAAGAAACAACATCAACAATAACCTAGGTAGTCTATAACAGTACACAAAACTATAGTAGATAGTAGTATCATGCAGTAGTATCAGGTAACCAGTAGCAAGCAGTTGTAATAAGTAGTAACATGCAGTAATATATAATAGTAGCATGCAGCAGTTTCGCATAAACAAATAAACGAGCAAGTTGTAGATTAGTCATATTAGGAATCCTACTCGACTCGGTCAAGACACACTAATGCAACCTAATTCCCTACAACCAATGCTCTGATACCAAATGTGACGCCCCGTACAAAATCAACGTGTACGGATCATCAACAACAGGATCATTACACGGTTACAACACTATATGTTGTTTAAAAACAAGTTTTGCATTCATGAAAAGACAACGTTTTTACCAACGTCAAATGTTTTACAAAAGATAACATGCTTCTACGAATAAAAACATTAACATAAGTACGTGACACAAAGGTCATTTCTAACCATTGTTCAAATGTAACATGAGTTGTGAATGCAAAGTAAAAGTTCCATGATTGAGACATCTCTAACAATGCAACGGAAGTCTAACACAGTGAGTCTTTAACAGCAAGTCTATAACACCAAGACTATAATAACAAGTCTAACAGCGGAAGCAAGAACGAGCACATGAGAAATACAAGCTTAAAAAGTCAACACGAATGTTGGTGAGCTATAGTTTGTTTGTAATTAGCAATGTAATGTAGACCACGAGATTTCATATTCCAAAACAGTATCTCAAATCTGTATGATAAAGTATATACTTATCCGTGAGCACCGGTAACTAACTTAACGTAATGTTACCCCTTAAAAGTACACTTGGCGAGTGCGTAAGTTTACGAAGTATTAAACACCCGTTGAATGCTGGCGCGACTAGCCCGAGTGGGGATGTCAAACCCTATGGATCCATATCTAAAATTCGAGTTCACCGGGTCATAAACCAATGACTAAACATTACCGAGCTAAGGGGAATATTTGTGCCGTTATGTCTCCCACACATATATAAAGTTTAAGTACTCGTGTCTAGTATGTAAAACATAAAAAGGGCATGTATTCTCAGTCCCAAAAATAGTTAAAGTAAAAAGGGAGCTATAACTTACAGTGAATGTGCGGTAAAATCGATACGAAAATGTAAGCAAGTAGTAAGTCGGTCCAAAAGTAAGTTGGTCAATCTAAAAGGTCCTCAACAATTTTAGTGTGAGAAATACTAGAGAGAAAATTAGAGAGCAAGTGTGTGTAAAATGAGAATGAGATCAAGTGTAAAATGAAAGAATAGGGCTTGTATTTATAGTGGTGGAGGGGTGGTTTGGTATCTCTAAAACCGTAGGCACCATGGGGGGACAAGGGGGACAACTTTTTGCTTTTTGTATGGTGGTGGTCTAAAGGTGGTGCTTGTTGTTGGGATCTCATGCAACATGTGTAGTAATGGTTAACAAAAATGCTAGTATGTTGGCTCATCTTAATGGGTTTTTGTCTTACATTTTAATGGATCATAATTCCATTAAAATTGGGCTAACTTAAAAGTCCAATAGCTAGAGTAGGGTGAGCTTAAGTCCAATAAGGTAGAAAGTCCATTAAGACTCACTACTAAGCATAATTAAGTAACCAATAAGCCAAGTAATTGTCATTAGAAAAATAACAATTAGTATTACGTAGTCATAATATCCCAATTATGACAAAAGTTAAACGTTTACCAAGTACGTAGCTCACTCAAAACGAAAAGTGACACTAACGGTTATAAAAGCTTTCGGGGATCAAGTTAAGTGATTAAACACTTAATAACACGTTTTAAAAACATTAACGAAAGTAATTAACATGAATTAAGATCCCAGAATATAATCTAACACAATAGGTACAAATACGCGGTTTCTGGAAAGTATAAAATATAATTATAAGTCAAAAAAGTTGGGTCGTTACAAATGTCCCGTTCATATCGTTTCATATTAATTGGTTTCGTTGCGAGGTTTTGACCTCTATATGAGACGTTTTTCAAAGACTGCATTCGATTTTAAAACAAACCATAACCTTTATTTTATCGATAAAGGTTTAAAGAGCATAACGTAGATTATCAGTTAATGATAATCTAAAATACAACGTTTACACACGACCATTACATAATGATTTACAATATTATTACACAACAATTTAAATTCCCGAATGCAGTTTTTAAACAATATATTACAAGCATGCTGACTCCAAATTTTGTCCTTAAATTAGCATGCAACAGCGGAAGCTCTTAATAATCACCTGAGAATAAACATGCTTAATTTGTCAACAAAAATGTTGGTGAGTTATAGGTTTAACCTATATATCAAATTATAATAATAGACCACAAGATTTCATTGTTCATAAATATCGATCTACATAAAAATCATTCATATGAATTGAACACCTGGTAACCGACATTAACTTTAATGCATAGAATATCCGCAAACAGAACCTCTCGTCTGTATAATATAAACCTCGAAGTACTAAAGCCATCCATAACCTGAATGGGGGTTGTCAGGCCCAATAGATCTATCTTTAGGATTCGCGTTAATTAGGGGCCATTTCCCTAATTCTTAGGCTACCAAGCTTGAAAGGGCGATATTCGGTTTAATAATCCAACCATAGAATGTAGTTTCAAGTACTTGTGTCTATTTTGTAAAACATTTAAAAAGCTGCATGTATTCTCATCCCGAAAATATTAGGTAGTAAAAATGGGACTATAACTCACTTTCACAGATTTTCAATTCGTCGGAAATAAGACTTGGCCACGGGTCGATTCATGAACCTATAACAATTATATACATACATATCAAAGTATGATCGAAATATATTCACAACATTTTTATTACGTGTTGATGATTTGAGTTATTAAGTAAGCAGTCCAACGTTAGTAGTCCACAATTAGTAGTCCACAGTTAGTAGTACATAAATAAATCGATATAGTATATTGTCTTTATATTTTCAAGACCCATATTATACATATTATCTCGAATCAATCCATGACCCATTGTATACATGTCTCAGATTCGATCACAACCCATGGTATATATATTATTTTAGAATCAACCTCGACCCATTATATGCTAACTCGAGCATTACCGCATATAGTGTCATATGGGTTATTCAAAATAATATATATAGAGATGTCAATATGATATGTCAAAACATTGTATACGTGTCTATGGTCTATCAAGACATGTATAATACAAGAAATTTAGCTAAGATATAGTTAGTATAGATTTGCTATAAAAATTTCCGTAGCTAAAACTAGTAATTCTATCCAATTTTGTTTTACCCATAATTTCTTCGTTATAAATCCGTTTTGAGTGAATCAAATTGTTATGGTTTCATATCAAATTGAAATTTATGAAAATAAACAGAAAATGTGATGGTTTATAGCCAGAGTTACAGGTTACAAGTCGTTTTTGAAAGAGGTAGTCATTTCAGTCGAAAGAACGACAACTTGATGACCATTTTGAAAAACATACTTCTACTTTGAGTTTAACCAAGATTTTTCGATATAGTTTCATGTTCATATGAAATATAATTTTCCCAGAAGAACAACTTTCAAATCAAAGATTATCATAGTTTTTAATTATCCAACCCAAAACAGCCCCCGGTTTTACTACGACGGCGTATGTCCATTTTTTCGGTGTTCTTCGTGTTTTCAAGTTTTAAATCATTAAGTTAGTATATCATATAGATATAAAACATGTGTTTAGTTGATTTTAAAAGTTAAGTTAGAAGGATGAACTTTGTTTGCGAACAAGTTTAGAATTAACTAAACTATGTTCTAGTGATTACAAGTTATATACTTCGAATAAGATAGTTATATATGAATCGAATGATGTTATGAACATCGTTACTACCTCAAGTATAGTAGGTAAACCTACTAGAAATGATAATAAAATAACTTGAGCTTTAAAGGATCCTTGATGGCTTGGAAGTTCTTGAAGTAGAATCATGATATGAAAACAAATTTAAGTAAGATTACTACTTGAATTAAGATAGATATAGTTAAAGAAATTGAATAAAAGTTTGAATATGAATATTACCTTGAATTAGAAAGATAACCTACTGTAAATAATAAATGTTTCTTGATCTTAGATGATTACTTGGAATGGATTAGAAAGCTTGGAAGTAATCTATCAAACTTGAAAGTTTTCTTGAAGTGTTCTTGAGTAGTTGTTTAGTTTGTTGATTTATGTATGGATTTATGAACAAGATTGATGTAAATTTTGATGAAGATGATGAAGAACACTTAGAAAAATATGAGAGAACTTGAGAGAGATGTGTTTGATGCATGAAAGTTGGAAAATGAAAGTGTATGTGTGTGTGAGAGTTCACGTGAAAGATGGCTTATCATATAGGCTCAATTAGTTTGATTTTTAGTGTAATAATTCTAGCTAGTTGCCAAATGGTTGGTTCCACATGTTGGTTAATCATTTAGGGCTGCTAAGGAGCTGATTATTGAGTGTATATACTAATAGTACATACACTTAGAAGCTGGGTATAATACGAGTACGAATACTGAATGAATACGAGTAAATGTAAATGTAACCATTTTTGTTAAGTATAAGTATTTTTATATATGTTCTTAAGCATTTCAAAAGTTTATTAATACATCTTAATACAATACATTTATAAACATTTTAATTAAGTCGTTAACTCATCGTTAGTCGTTACATGTATGTGTTGTTTCGAAGTCTATAAGTTAACGATCTCGTTTAATGTAATTAACCCATTGTTATTATATCTAATGAGATGTTAAATTTTTATATTAACATGATAACATGGTGTATGAATATATCTTAATACGATATATATATATATATATGTATTAAAACGTCATTACAACGATAATCGTTACATATATAACTCGTTTCGAAATCTTTAAGTTAGTAGTCTTGTTTTACATATGTAGTTCATTGTTAATACACTTAATGATATATTTAATTATCATTTTATCATGTTAAACATAGTGTATTAATATCTTAATACAATACATATGTATTTATTTTAATTAAAACGTTGTTATAACGATAATCGTTATATATACCATTTCGAGTTTCTTAATTCAGTAGTCTCATTTTATGTATATAACTCATTGTTAATATACTTAATGAGATACTTACTTATCATAATATCATGTTATATATATATATATATATATATATATATATATATATATATATATATATATATATATATATATATATATATATATATATATATATATATATATATATATATATATCCTCATGTCGTTTTTACAAGTTTTAACGTTCGTGAATCGTCGGGCAAACTGGGTGGTCAATTTTCTACATGAACTCATTTCAATTAATCAAGTCTTAACAAGTTTGTTTGCTTAACATGTTGGAAATATTTAATCATGTAAATATAGATCTCATATAAGATATAATCATGGAAAAGTTCGGGTCACTACAATACCTACCCGTTAAATAAATTTCATCCCGAAATTTTAAGCAATTGGAGGTGTTGACGCATCATCTGGAAATAAGTGCGGGTATTTCTTCTTCATCTGATCTTCACGTTCCCAGGTGAACTCGGGTCCTCTACGAGCATTCCATCGAACCTTAACGATTGGTATCTTGTTTTGTTTAAGTCCTTTAACCTCACGATCCATTACCTCGACGGGTTCTTCAATGAATTGTAGTTTTTCGTTAATCTTAATTTCATCTAAAGGAATAGTGAGATCTTCTTTAGCTAAGCACTTCTTCAAATTCGAGACGTGGAAAGTATTATGTACGCCAGCTAGTTGTTGAGATAATTCAAGTCGATAAGCTACTGGTCTAACACGGTCAATAATCTTGAATGGCTCAATGTATCTCGTGTTTAGTTTCCCCCGTTTTCCAAAAAGAACGACATCTTTCCAAGGTGATACCTTAAGCATTACCATGTCACCGATTTCAAATTCTAAATCTTTTCTTCTAATGTCCGCGTAGCTCTTTTGTCGATTCTGGGCGGTTTTCAACCGTTGTTGAATTTGAATGATTTTCTCAGTAGTTTCTTGGATAATTTCAGGACCCGTAATTTATGTATCCCCCACATCGCTCTAACAAACCGGAGACCTGCACTTTCTACCGTAAAGTGCCTCGAACGGTGCCACCTCAATACTCGAGTGGTAACTGTTGTTGTAGAAAAATTCTGCTAACGGTAGATTTCGATCCCAAACATTTCCAAAATCAATAACACATGCCCGTAGCATGTCTTCAAGTATATGTATTGTCCTTTCACTTTTTCCATCAGTTTGTGGATGATAGGCAGTACTCATGTTTAGACGAGTCCCCAATGCTTGTTGTAACGTCTGCCAAAACCTTGAAACAAATCTGTCATCCCTATCAGAGATAATAGAGATTGGTATTCCATGTCCGGAGACGACTTCCTTCAAGTATAGTCATGCTAACTTCTCTATTTTGTCATCTTATCTCATTGGTAAGAAGTGTGCTAATTTGGTAAGACGATCGACTATTACCCAAATTGTATCATAACCACTTGCAGTCCTTGGCAATTTAGTAATGAAATCTATGGTAATGTTTTCCCATTTCCATTCTGGGATTTCAGGTTATTGAAGTAGACCTGATGGTTTTTGATGTTCAGCTTTGACTTTAGAACAACTCAAACATTCTCCTACGTATGTGGCAACATCGGCTTTCATACCCGGCCACCAAAAGTGCTTCTTGAGATCTTGGTACATCTTTTCAGCTCCAGGATGTATTGAATATCTGGTTTTATGTGCCTCCCTAAGTACCATTTCCCCCACATCAACAAACTTTGGTACCCAAATTCTTTCAGCCATGTACCGGGTTCCGTCTTCCCGAATATTAAGATGTTTCTTCGATCCTTTGGGTATTTCATTCCTCAAATTCCCTTCTTTCAAAACTCCTTGTTGCATCTCCTTTATTCGAGTAGTAAGGTTAGTATGAATAATTATATTCATAGCTTTTACTCGAATAGGTTCCCTGTCATTTCTACTCAAGGCGTCGGCTACCACATTTGCCTTCCCTGGGTGGTAACGAATCTCAAAGTCGTAATCATTTAACCGCTCAATCCACCTACGTTGCCTCATGTTCAGTTGTTGTTGATCAAATATATGTTGGAGACTTTTGTGGTCGGTATATATACTACATTTGACCCCATATAGATAGTGCCTCCATATCTTTAATCAAAAATAACAGCGCCCAATTCCAAATCGTGAGTCATATAATTCCGCTCATGAATCTTCAATTATATAGACGCATAAGCAATTACCTTCTTTCGTTGCATTAATACACAACCGAGACCTTGCTTTGAGGTGTCACAATATATCATAAAATCATCATTCCCTTCAGGCAATGATAATATAGGTGCCGTAGTTAGCTTTTTCTTCAACAATTGAAACGCTTTCTCTTGCTCATCCTTCCATTCAAATTTCTTCCCTTTATGCGTTAATGCAGTCAAGGGTTTTGCTATTTTGGAAAAATCTTGGATGAATCTTCTGTAGTAACCAGCCAATCCTAAAAATTGGAGTATATGCTTCAGAGTTTCCCACTTTTCAACGGTTTCAATCTTTGCCTGATCAACCTGAATACCTTCTTTGTTCACTACATGACAGAGGAATTGAACTTCTTCCAACCAAAATGCACACTTTGAAAACTTAGCGTACAGTTTTTCCTTCCTCAATAATTCTAGCACTTTTCTCAAATGTTCTCCATGCTCTTGTTCATTCTTTGAGTAAATAAGTATGTCATCGATGAAAACAATGACAAAATTGTCAAAATATGGTCCACACACTCGGTTCATGAAGTCCATGAACATAGCTGGTGCGTTAGTCAATCCAAACAGCATAACCATAAACTCATAATGACCGTAACGAGTTCTAAAAGCAGTCTTAGGAATATCATCCTCCTTCACCCGCATTTGATGATACCCGGAACGTAAATCGATCTTCAAATAAACCGACGAGCCTTGTAGTTGATCAAATAAGTCGTCGATTCTCGGTAGTGGATAACGGTTCATGATGGTAAGTTTGTTCAACTCTCGGTAATCGATACACAACCTGAATGTACCATCCTTCTTTTTGACAAACAAAACAGGAGCTTCCCACGGTGATGTACTTGGTTAAATGAAACCACTCTCTAAAAGTTCTTGTAATTGACTTTGTAGTTCCTTCATTTCGCAAGGTGCGAGTCTGTAAGGAGCGCGAGCTATTGGTGCAGCTCCTGGTACAAGGTCTATTTGAAATTCAACGGATGGGTGTGGAGGTAGTCCCGGTAATTCTTTCAGAAATACATCAGGAAATTCTTTTGCGACGGGAACATCATTGATGTTCTTTTCTTCAGGTTGTACTTTCTCGACGTGTTCTAAAATGGCATAGCAACCTTTTCTTATTAGCTTTCACGCCTTCAAATTACTAATAAGATTTAGCTTCGCGTTGCTCTTTTCTCCGTACACCATTAAGGGTTTTTTCTTCTCGCGCATAATGTGAATCACATTTTTGTAACATACGACCTCTGCTCTCTCCTTTTTCAACCAGTCCATGCCAATTATCACATCAAAACTCCCTTACTCTACTGGTATCAAATTAATCTTAAACGTTTCGCCAACTAGTTTAATTTCTCGATTCCGACATATTTTATCCGATGTAATTAATTTACCATTTGCTAAATCGAGTAAAAATTTAATATCCAAAGGCATTAACGGACAATTTAATTTGGCACAAAAATCTCTACTCATATAGCTTCTATCCGCACCCGAATCAAATAAAACATAAGCAGGTTTATCGTCAATAAGAAACTTACCCGTAACAAGCTCCGGGTCTTCCTGTGCTTCTACCGCATTAATGTTGAAGACTCTTCCTCAACCTTGACCATTATTATTCCCCTGGTTTGGACACACATTTTTGTAATGGCCCTTCTTCCCTCATCCGAAACAAGTAATGTCGGCATAATTTGCTCCGACATTATTTGTTCCTTTAGCCATTGATCCGTAGATTTCGCACTTCATCGCACCATGGCCTTTCTATTACACTTAGTACACGATGCTGTACAGAACCCAATCGGATGGTATCCTTCACACCTCTGGTATGGTTTCTGCCTCTTGTTGTTATTGTTGGGATTGTTGTTGTTGCGGTTGTTATTGTTGTTGGAACGGTTGTTGTAGTTGTTGTTGGGATTGCGATTGTTGTTGTGGTTAATGTTGCGGTTGTTATAGCGATTGTTGTTGTTGTTGGATTGGTGACCCTTGTCACTGTTTTCTTCCCACTTTCTCTTGACTTGCTTCATTTTGGCCTCCTCGGCCGTCTGTTCTTTAATTCTTCCCTCAATCTGGTTTATGAGTTTGTGAGCCATTCGACTTGCCTTTTGTATGGAGGTGGGCTCGTTTGAACTCACATCCTCTTGATTCCTTTCTGGTAACCCTTTTACAAATGCGTTGATCTGCTCTTCTTCATCTTCGAACACTCTTGAACATAATAGGTACAACTCTGTGAATCGTCATTCGTATCTGGTAATATCGAATCCTTGCGTTCGTAATCCTCTAAGCTCTACCTTGAGCTTATTGACCTCGTTTTTAGGACGGTACTGCTCATTCATCATGTGTTTGAATGCTGACCATGGTAGTGCGTAAGCAGCATCTTGTCCCACCTGCTCGAGATAGGTGTTCCACCATGTTAACGCAGTACCTGTGAAGGTATGCGTAGCATACTTTACCTTATCTTCTTCAGTACATTTACTTATGGCAAACACCGATTTGTCCTTCTCGGTCCACCGTTTTAATCCGATTGGTCCTTCGGTTTCATCAAAATCCAGAGGTTTACAGGCAGTGAATTCTTTGTAGGAGCATCCTACACGATTTCTTATGGAATTAGTTACATTGCTAGATTCAAAGTTATTGTTGTTGTTTTGCATTGCAGTCTGTACTGCGGCTATGTTTGCTGCAAGGAAAACACGGAAGTCTTCCTCGCTCATATTCAAGTTCTATCGAGTAGTCGGTGCCATTTCCTTCAAAAATAGCCAACAGAGTTAAGTTAATCATATAGAATATTTGGAGTAGTCAATAGTATTTCATAGCATAATATGAACTTATTTATAAAAGCCTTTTCTTCATATAAGCGTTTTATAATTTTAGTTCGGTTAGTACCTACCCGTTAAAGTTCATACTTAATAGCTAACACAAAAATTAACTACTACTATCAAAATAATATTCTATTATGAAAAACTTAATTCATTATTACTTCACGCTCAAACTTTTGATACAATATTTTATAATCATACAATACCGCTATTTTACATATAGCATGAAATATAGCACACGACAACTATAATACAAGGCATCTATTAAGTCAATTCTAGTGAAACTCAAATTGTTCAGTAAAGGCAATAAAAACAACAATTCATAGGACCAAAAACAAGTCATGCATTCGGGTTTCGCTAATACTATTTCTCATCCTTGGTCAAGTGGGAAATAACCATTGTGGCCGTTGGTAAGACAGCACGTTGTAACATTGTCAAAAGGACGAAGGTTGCGTAATATCCAACAGTGTCGTAACAAGTTAAAAACCTTATCTCTCACCCCAACTACTGAATCTGTCACCAGTGGGAATGTTTTATTAAGAAGTTGCAACCCGGTATTCTTTTTCTCAGTTTGATGAGAGGCGAACATTACTAACCTGTAAACGTAACATGCTTCTTTAATTTGCATGTTTGAAGCCCTTTCTAATGAACGAAGTCCTATTTTGGGATATGCGGAGTCAAAATAGGCTCTCAACCCGTAGCGAAAAATTGTATTAGGGTTTCCCGCACACATAGCCTTAAAGAAAATATGGTGTAACTTAAGGTTTCCCCAATGCGATATACACCACTTATCGAAGGAAAACCTTCTATAAACCAAGGCATGACTGGAACGTCTTTCAAACGTCTTTTGCCATAAACAATTGAGTCGAGGAATCCTGACCAACTCTAGACAAGATTTCATCAATCATATCCCGTGGTAGGTCTTCTAAAATATTCGGTTGTCTATCCTTAACATCTATTTTGTGTTTTTATACTGTAAAATAGACGAAGATTAGATTTGTAAAGGATAATTAACAAACAATACAAGCAATTTTTACATATAACATAAAAGTGCAAGCACGCTACCATACATATATTACACGGCATGGTAAAAGTAAAGGATTACAACACTTTATTCCGACTCACTTGTTTCTTCCTCCTCGGACTCGGTTCATTTTGCTAATTTCCTGGGGGTAAATGGTGGTCCCGTACTAATACGAGCAGTCCTTTTCACAAATGGTCTAGAAAAATCGGGTCGCTTAGATGTTCCTGGGCTATAGTTAAAGTTTAAAAAATATGGGTGTTTATGATATATTCCATCAGGGTATTTCATGTTAACATATAGTTCCTCGGGTTTGGGGTTAGGTTTCTCTATTTTGATAGCTTTTCCCTTATTGTTTTCTTTTGCTTTATTAAATTGGGCCTGGGTAATTTCTATTACTTCATCGGAATCCTCATCGGGATCCGATTCATCTGAAAATTGGTAATCTTCCCAATATTTTTCCTCCTCAGCGTAGACACCACAAACCATTTTTAACTTTGGTCCATTGGCTGAGGATTTTCTTTTATTTAACTATTTTTCTGTGGTTTTTAACATTTCCTCCTCCGGATCTTCTTCTTCCGGTTCTTCTTCTTCTTCTTCTTCTTCCGGTTCCTCTTCTTCCGGTTCTTCTTCTTTTGGTTCTTCTTCTTCCAAAATTTGTGAATCTTCCCAAAATACATTCGACTCTTCATTTTTATTAGGCGAGTCAATGGGATTGGTACTAGAAGTAGACATCTATCACACATTAACTAACACATTAGTAATATACCACATAATATTTACATGTAAAAATATATAGTTTTCAACAAAAAGTGTTAAGCAATCATTTTTTTTAAATAAACACGGTCGAAGTCCAGACTCACTAATGCATCCTAACAACTCGATAAGACACACTAATGCAAATTTCTGGTTCTCTAAAACCAATGCTCGGATACCAAATGAAATTTCCCATTCATATAGATTATAAACATTTCATATTAATTGGTTTCTTTGCGAGGTTTTGACCTCTATATGAGACATTTTTCAAAGACTGCATTCGATTTTAAAACAAACCATAACCTTTATTTTATCGATAAAGGTTTAAAAAGCATAATGTAGATTATCAAGTAATGATAATCTAAAATACAACATTTACACACGACCATTACATAATGATTTACAATATTATTACACAACAATTTAAATCCCCGAATGCAGTTTTTAAACAATATACTACAAGCATGCTGACTCCAAATCTTGTCCTTAAATTAGCATGCAATGGCGGAAGCTCTTAATAATCACCTGAGAATAAACATGCTTAAAACGTCAACAAAAATATTGGTGAGTTATATGTTTAACCTATATATCAAATTATAATAATAGACCACAAGATTTCATTGTTCATAAATATCGATCTGCATAAAAATCATTCATATGAATTGAATACCTGGTAACCGACATTAACTTTAATACATAGAATATCCTCAAACAGAACCTCTCGTCTATATAATATAAACCTCGAAGTACTAAGGCCATCCATAACCTGAATGGGGGTTGTTAGGCCCAATAGATCTATCTTTAGGATTCGCGTCAATTAGGGGCCATTTCCCTAATTCTTAGGCTACCAAGCTTGAAAGGGCGATATTCGGTTTAATAATCCAACCATATAATGTAATTTCAAGTACTTGTGTCTATTTTGTAAAATATTTAAAAAGCTGCATGTATGGTCATCTGTAACGACCCAACCCGTTATCCAAGCGAATACGCAAAATATATATTTTTTGTAATAATAGAAGGGTGCGTGGCACGCAACCCTTGCTGTGCGCGGCGCGCACAGAGCCCATCAGGTTCTGTTCGTATTTTCCAAATTTTGATTAAAGATCTCCCACTTCCCGACACTTTTAGATGAAGCGATTTTCACAACATTTAATATTAGTTAAAACTAACACGTTCCAATAATAAAATAAGTTTTGCGACACCGAGCCCACATCGGCCGTTTTATGACTTTCATATAAAATACAAGTTTTCGACCACATGATTTTTAACACAAAATAAAGACCGAGCATAGCGATTGGGGATACGCTACCCAATCCTAATCAATCTAAAAGCAAGATCTTCTAAAGCATCTACGCGAGTCCACTAGTTCCCACGCTTACCCGAGCCACCGCATCCATGCAAATCTATAAAATGTAAACAATGAGAGGGTGAGCTAACGCTTAGTGAGTGAGAATATACTACATACATATATATGCATAAAATGGACACGCCACAATAACGTTCAAATAACACATACCGGAGCATCCAAGGATAAAGGCAAGCTAATCTATGCATACCGTACAATCGCTATACAACAAGCTAACAATATCAACAATGTAAGTTCACCAACAACGGAATGAACAACTGATGCAACGTGGATATACCATACATAACTCCCTAAATTTATACAAGATTTAAATATCACAAAAAGCACAAACAATCTACCGAGCACTTAAAACCCGGTTGCTATAGTACGTAATGCAAGTATTCTTATCAAGTTCATCCCGAGAGAGCAGTGTAGATTATGTATTTGAAACTAATAGTTATCCTAGGGGTTTTGTTTATTGGGGGGAGGGGGTTTGCGAGAGATTTTGACTAATCAACTAACTTTGCAATAAACAAACTAAAACTTAACAAGTAACAAGTAACAAGTAACTAAGAAATGAGAATTAATCAATATGATGGATAGTGTTCACTTATCTAATCCTCTTTATGCTTAGATGGCCCTTGTTTTTCCCAAATTGTTATCACTTAAGTTGTTTGAACTAGTAGATATTCTTAATCCAATTTTACCTTGCAAATACACATAAGCTTAGTAACACAAGATCAAGCAATGTATGAGTTGATTATTGAGATTATGCCCGGGTTGATTTTTTTCTTTTCGAGGATTGAACTCAACGATAGGTTGTTAAAGTTGATAGGTGCGTTTGGAATGTTGTTGTTATTGGCGGTCATCTACAAAATTTAACAAAGTTGTTTAAGTATTAATTTTAATTTAACAATCAATACCCTTTAAATCCAATTGATATTTATTAAATTTTAGAATCCAACGGTAAACCAAATTTCGATTAGGTGACCTTTATTCCGTCATTTGATTTAGCTAGGTAGTCATTATATGACAATTGCAATCCTTTTGCAACTTCTAAGTTATGGGATCATGCAATCCTTTTGCATGGCATATTTATCCCATTAACGCCTATTTATTCCTCATGCTTCGGTGACCCTAAGTTCATGATTCCCAAATCAAGTCGTCATACTTGTGTAGACGTGTAAATTCAACATACAAGTGGTTAGGTGACCTTTATCCCACAAGTGTGCCAAATTCACCTTAATCATATTAGTTTGCTCATAATGGTTAGGTGACCTTTATCCCATCATGAGTTCCCTAGTATGCCTAAGTGTCACACAATAAGGATGGCGTTTAACTTGTTCACCTTGTTAATATAGGGATTTTAAGTTTTCATTAATTCTAGTTTGAGAAAACTTTTATGCCCTACACCAACATGCATTTAGTGTATGGTACATATGAAAAACCATTTTCATGTCTTTGTAATTAAGCCAATTACTTGATATAAATCATTTTATATATATGTGATCCTTATCATGTTCTTAATAACCGTTTATCAATGTCCTTATGCCACTTTTAATTTAACCAATTAAATTGTCGTTTTGCATGTCGTTAATAATGTCTAATTTAACCAATTAAATTGTCATTTTAGTTTGTTGTTAACTTGTGTGATTAAATTGTAGCATACAAACATACAATCCACAATCATACAAAACAACCACGCATGCAAAAAAAATATGTTCATAATCAAGCCAATTTGGTAGACATTTGTTTAGCCGAAAACAAATGTCACCGGTTAAGGGGTTATTACACAAAGTAGGAGATTTTAACATCTCCCACTAAATCTTGCATCCAAATGCATGTGTTCTTCCTTTGCTCACCTTGTGCATCTTCAGTCTCTTTACAAAAAATATATCCTAATACATTTTTCTCTACAAAATGAAAATACAACCTAATCTATTTTACATACCAAATATAAAATAAATTACATAACAAATGAATAAATATTACAAACCAAATGAATGAATTAATATTACACACCAAATGAATGAATTAAAACAACCAAACATTTAACCATTCAAACACAAGGTCTAGGCTTGATTGTGAACAACAACATACAACAAAAAATGACCAAATAGAAGAGCCCAAAACCCACTTTTGGGACTCCTATAATTCGGCCAAAATTCCATACCCACCCAAACCCGATAATTTTTGTATTCCATTTTCATGCATGTACTTGGAATGCAAATATAGTGGGTTTAAAGACAATATACGAAGCATAATCCATAGACCTCAGCTCTAGATACCATTAACAGAATTTAACATTTTTAACAAGCAACATGTTTATGAAGTTTACACAATGATAAAACCAATTTTAAGATAGTTAAAGCAAGTAGAAGCATTAATAGAACAAGTATATTTGTTAAGCCATTTTGTTAAATCCCATATTAATATCCAGTCATGAAATTATGCTTACATATAAAACAAGTAAAAGAAGAAGATTATACCTCCTCAATGATGAATTGAGGGCTGAATTGGACAGCAGAAAATGATGAAGAAGATGATGGAAAATAGCCTCTCACTTGAAGCCTCAAGTGTGTAATACCCTAAGCCTTTTGTGCACCAACACCACCTTTAATTAGTTAGGATTTTAGACACTTGAATTAGCTAAATTTGCAAGCAAAAACTGCCTTCTTTCCCTTGCTAATTCACAGCCAGAACACAGCAAAAAAGGAGAGTAAAATGCAGTATTTTTGAAGTCACAAAACTCTCTTACTTAAGTCCTCACCTTTAGCAAAAGAGATGCTTGCATGTCTTAAGGAATGTGTAGTATTAAAAGTAACAAAATAGAGCATGGGTGTTGTGTCTTGGGTCTCCAAAAACGTCCACCAACAAGGGTTTTATAAGGCATTTAATTTTTATTAAACTTGTTATTTATATACAAGTAATAAAACCCATGTTATTTATTAAGTTACTTTCATTTTATAAACCATTTTATAAAATAAAACACAACATAATTATTTAAACCTATAAATAATTAAATCCTTAGTATACATAAATTATCCAAATAATTTATCTCAAGTTATGATATTTTAGAAAACCGATTTTCTAAAGTTCAAGTGTCGCGTATTTGTTTAACGATCCAATCGTTAAGATTAAATACATATAAAGTGTTGGTAAGCTTGTTATTGGGTATGACCCGACTTGGATCATAACATATTAGCCACATAAATTTAATATGTCTCTCGGGCATACGAAATACCTTCAATCTCCCACTTGCACGAGAAACATAAGAAATTAATGCAAGTGACGGATACCACCTAACGACCGTCCATCACCCCCAATATGTTATGACTTTGTGCCATTCAATAACATCATCCTTTTCGAGTTCCCATCTCGAATATGAATAGGTGAATCTTTCATTTATCCTTTCATCCTAGATGTCATGTTAAATTCAAGAGAGACAGAGTGATCACTCTCTTCTAGATTTAACTTTATTAGGCCTTAGACATCTGACTCTCAATGAATAGGAGGGACAAATTCCATCTTGACTACATACGTCCTAAATATACACCTTGCATTATACCTGAGCTCTTCCTTATGAACTACCATATTTCAGAATAGCGAAGGAAAGAATCAAGGCACGATACTTGGTAAATATCCGAACCCAATATGTATCTCAGGTCAGAGGATACAATGATATTCGCCTTTACTCAAGATTACATGTGATCAACCACAAAGGCTCCATTTAGAAAGTCTTGAGGGCGGGTCTTCCAATATTTGTATCCCACAAATATTTATGAACCTTGGTTGCAACCTTGCACCACATTCATCCCGTGAATGTATACCAATCCAAGTTCATAATAGTCTAAACCTCACACTTGCTCCCACAAATGTGATCGACTACGGAATTTAGAATAATTACTTATTCATGGATAAAATATGCAAAATAGGAACCTGACTCAAGATTAATAAATTAATACCATAATTATATTAATGAGTTTGAACCACTTCATTCCGTTACAATACATAAAACAGATCATAACCAATCACTAGAATATCGAAGCCCTAATGCACTAACATGCCCTTGATGTTTTACACCATGTAAGAATTTCGTGAGTGGATCCGCTATATTAAGATCTGTGTGAACTTTGCGAATACATATCTTTCCCTTTTTAACTTCATCCCTTATGTAGTTGAATCTCCGCTCAATGTGACGGGTCTTTTGGTGAGCACGAGGTTCTTTGATTTGAGCAATCGCACCTTCATTGTCACAAAAGATCTCAAGAGGGTCCTGAATGGAAGGGACTACTCCTAAGTCGTCGATGAATTTCTTCATCCATGCAGCTTCCTGAGCTGCCAATAAGGTGGCGATGTACTCTGACTCTGTAGTGGATAAAGCAACAACATCCTGTTTTGAACTCTTCCAAGAGACCGCACCTCCATTTAACGTGAAGACATAACCGGATTGTGATCGAGAATCATCTCGATCAGTTTGGAAACTTGCGTCCACGTAACCCTTTACTGCGAGTTCCTCCTCACCAGACCCATATATTAGAAACATATCCTTAGTCCTCCTAAGGTATTTCAATATACTTTTGACAGCAATCCAATGGATGTTCCCTGGGTTATTCTGGTATCTACTTGTCAGGCTAAGAGCGTATGACACATCCGGTCTAGTGCATATCATTGCATACATGATTAACCCAATGGCAGATGCATATGGGACTTTCTTCATTTTCTCTTGTTCATCTTTCGTGGCAGGGCACTGAGATGAACTGAGAAGCGTTCCTCTTTGAATAGGTACCAAACCTTTCTTAGAGTTCTCCATCTTGAACCTTTTCAAGATCTTTTCAATGTATGCACTTTGATTTAAACCTATCAGTTTCTTGGATCAATCCCTGTAGATCCCAATCCTCAAAACGTAATGTGCTTCTCCAAGATCCTTAATGGAGAAGCATTTACTTAGCCAAGTTTTAACACCTTGCATTGCCAGGATATCGTTCCCAAATAATAATATATCATCCACATATAATACAAGGAACATGATAGTGCTCCCACTAGCCTTCTTGTATACACAAGCTTCATCACCATTTTTAATGAAGCCAAATTTCTTTTCCTCCTCATTAAAACGATGATTCCACATTCTAGATGCTTGTTTCAATCCGTAGATTGACTTCTTTAACTTGCATACCTTTTTAGGATATTTCGGATCAACAAAACCTTCAGGCTGAACCATATAGACATCTTCCTCAAGATGTCCATTTAGGAAAGCGGTCTTGACATCCATTTTCCATATTTCATAATCATAACGAGCGGCAATGGCAAGTAATATCCTAATAGACTTTAACATTGCCACAGGCGAAAAAGTTTCATCATAGTCAACCCCTTGAGTTTGAGTGAAACCTTTTGCTACAAGTATAGCTTTATATGTATCCAAGTTTCCATGTATGTTGGTTTTCATTTTGAAAAGCCATTTACAATCAACTAGCCTTGTGCCAGTCGGTTGTTCAACAAGTTCCCAAACTTGGTTGTCATACATGGATTGCATCTCAACGTTCATGGCTTCCTGCCATTTATCCTTATCAATCCTTGATAAAGCATCTTGGTAGTTTGTTGGTTCATCCAAATCAACCACATAGCAACCATCTATGAGAAACCCATATCTCTCAGGAGGATTACTAATCCTACCAGATCTGTGAACGTCTTGTGTATTTTGATCATCCATTTGATCTCTCTCAACATTTTCATGTTGAGTGCTAGTGTCAACCAATTGTGTATCATCTACTTGATCTTGAACCTCTTTAAGATCTATCTTCCTTTCACTATTTCCTTCCATTAGGAACTTAGTTTCAAGGAATTCAGCCTTTCGAGCAACAAATACATTTTGCTCGGTTGGATCATAGAAATAGTATCCCATATCATCCTTGGGATATCCTATGAAGATATACTTCGTGGATCAAGCATTCAACTTATTAGGGACGTAACGCTTAGGATAAGCTTCACATCCCCATACCTTTAAGTATGATAGAGATGGATGTTTTCCAAACCACATCTCATGAGGAGTTCGTTCCACTTTCTTGGTTGGGGCCATATTTAAAATACGAGCCACGGAGCATAGACAATAACCCCAAAATGATAGAGGTAACGAGCTTCTAGCCATCATAGATTGAACCATATCTATTAGGGTTCGGTTCCTCCTTTCAGAAACTCCATTAAGTTGGGGTGTTCTAGGAGGAGTAAGTTGCAAGATAATCCCACAACTTCTAAGATGATCTTGGAAAGCATCGCTTAGGTATTCACCTCCTCTATCGGTACGAAGTACCTTGATTGTCTTATTGAGTTGATTTTGTACTTCGTTTTGATATTCCTTGAATGCTTCAAAAGTTTCGTCCTTGTGTCTTAATAAGTAGACATATCCGAAACGACTAAAGTCATCAATGAAAGTAACGAAGTATCTTTCACCATTCCAAGTCATGGGCTTAAAGGGTACACATACATCCGAATGTATTAATCCCAATAAGTCTTTAGCCCTTTCACAGGTCCCTTTGAAAGGTGCTTTTGTCATTTTGCCTTGTAAACAAGATTCGCATACATCAAATGAGTTTAGCTCACTTGATTTCAAAAGGCCATTCTTTTGAAGTGTATGCATTCAATTCTTGTTTATGTGACCAAGGCGACAATGCCATAAGTAGGAATCACTCAAATCCCTTTTGAGTTTCTTGGTGTTTGTATGGTATATTGAGCTATTGTATGATGTGTCATCATGAACCAATTCATAAATACCATTCAAAGGCGAAGCCTTAAAATAGAATACATTATCTAAAGAAACATGGATATCATCATTAATGAAATTAAGATTAAAACCACATTGTTTCAAACGGGATACATAAATAATGTTTCGAGATAAATCGGGTGCATACAAAACATTTTTCAAAATAAGCTCCAAACCACTTGGAAGCTTTAAAACAAAGTCTCCTTGAGCTTAGCTCCATTTCCCATGTAGAGACTTGACGTTCCCGCTTCTTGTTTACTTCTTTTGAACACCTGCATAGAATTGCAAATGTGAGTTCCACATCCTGTGTCTAATACCCATGTATTAGAAGAAGTAATACTAAGCTCAATGTATACTATATATACATTACCTGAGGTTTTGCCCTGCATCCCTCTTCTCTTTCAACTCCTTCAGGTAGACCGGGCAGTTGCGTTTCCAGTGACCCATCTCACCACAACCAAAGCACGGATCTTCCTTGGGGTTTGCCTTACCAGCAACCTTTTGCTTCTTGTTGTTGTTGGTTAGGGTAACCATTTCCCCTTTCCCTTGCCCTTGCCTTGGTAGGCGGGTCCTTTCCTCTTAGCCACCTTTGGCTTAGGAGTGTTATTTATTTTGGACCCACCTTCATTGATCATAAACATGGGTGAAGCCCTTTTACCCATGCTCGCTTCGGCCGTCTTAAGCATGGTATGTAATTCGCCAATGCTCTTATCCCATCCATTCATGTTGTAATTCATTAAAAAATGTGTCAAACATCTTTGACAAGGAATTAAGGATAAGGTCCGTAGCTAATTCATTAGACACGTTATAGTTTAGACGGTTCACTCCAACAATTAGGCTTTTCATCTTAAGGACATAAGATGAAACGGATTGGGAGTCGTCCATCCGACATGCATGAAGCGCTCGGACCGTTTCAAAGTGCTCGACACGATCTTGTTGAAGGAAAATCTCCTTCAACTGTGTGATCATGTCATATGCACTGTGATGCTCAAAATCCTTTTGGAGTTCTGGTATCATAGTCCCAAGCATGAGGCAAGAAACTTGCACCGAATCGGTGCAATATTTCTCCCAATAAGCCATGCCTTCCGTATCATCCTCGTCCGATTGATCGGGAATGGGGTCTTCCAACACATACGCCCCATCCTCTAGTTTGAGGACTATTCTTAGATTGTGAAACCAATCCATGAAGTTCGTATGGTTGAGTTTTTCCTTTTCGAGGATTGACCTTAACGATAGGTTGTTAAAGTTGATAGGTGCGTTTGGAATGTTGTTGTTATTGGCGGCCATCTACAAAATTTAACAAAGTTGTTTAAGTATTAATTTTAATTTAACAATCAATACCCTTTAAATCCAATTGATATTTATTAAATTTTAGAATCCAACGGTAAACTAAATTTCGGTTAGGTGACCTTTATCCCGTCATTTGATTTAGCTAGGTAGTCATTATATGACAATTGCAATCCTTTTACAACTTCTAAGTTATGGGATCATGCAATCCTTTTGCATGGCATATTTATCCCATTAACGCCTATTTATTCCTCATGCTTCGGTGACCCTAAGTTCATGATTCCCAAATCAAGTCGTCCTACTTGTGTAGACGTGTAAATTCAACATACAAGTGGTTAGGTGACCTTTATCCCACAAGTGTGCCAAATTCACCTTAATCATATTAGTTTGCTCATAATGGTTAGGTGACCTTTATCCCATCATGAGTTCCCTAGTATGCCTAAGTGTCACACAATAAGGATGGCGTTTAACTTGTTCACCTTGTTAATATAGGGATTTTAAGTTTTCATTAATTCTAGTTTGAGAAAACTTTTATGCCCTACACCAACATGCATTTAGTGTATGGTACATATGAAAAACCATTTTCATGTCTTTGTAATTAAGCCAATTACTTGATATAAATCATTTTATATATATGTGATCCTTATCATGTTCTTAATAACCGTTTATCAATGTCCTTATGCCACTTTTAATTTAACCAATTAAATTGTCGTTTTGCATGTCGTTAATAATGTCTAATTTAACCAAATAAATTGTCATTTTAGTTTGTTGTTAACTTGTGTGATTAACTTGTAGCATACAAACATACAATCCACAATCATACAAAACAACCACGCATGCAAAACAAATATGTTCACAATCAAGCCAATTTGGTAGACATTTGTTTAGCCGAAAACAAATGTCATCAGTTAAGGGGTTATTACACAAAGTAGTAGATTTTAACATCTCCCACTAAATCTTGCATCCAAATGCATGTGTTCTTCCTTTGCTCACCTTGTGCATCTTCATTCTCTTTACAAAAAATATATCCTAATACATTTTTCTCTAGAAAATGAAAATACAACCTAATCTATTTTACATACCAAATATAAAATAAATTACATAACAAATGAATAAATATTACAAACCAAATGAATGAATTAATATTACACACCAAATGAATGAATTAAAACAACCAAACATTTAACCATTCAAACACAAGGTCTAGGCTTGATTGTGAACAACAACATACAACAAAAAATGACCAAATAGAAGAGCCCAAAACCCACTTTTGGGACTCCTATAATTCGGCCAAAATTCCATACCCACCCAAACCCAACAATTTTTGTATTACATTTTCATGCATGTACTTGGAATGCAAATATAGTGGGTTTAAAGACAATATACGAAGCATAATCCGTAGACCTCGGCTCTAGATACCATTGACAGAATTTAACATTTTTAACAAGCAACATGTTTATGAAGTTTACCCAATGATAAAACCAATTTTAAGATAGTTAAAGCAAGCGGAAGCATTAATAGAACAAGTATATTTATTAATCCACTTTGTTAAATCCCATATTAATATCAAGTCATGAAATTATGCTTACATATAAAACAAGTAAAAAAAGAAGATTATACCTCCTCAATGATGAATTGAGGGCTGAATTGGACAGCAGAAAATGATGAAGAAGATGATGGAAAATAGCCTCTAACTTGAAGCCTCAAGTGTGTAATACCCCAAGCCTTTTATGCACCAACACCATCTTTAATTAGTTAGGATTTTAGACACTTGAATTAGCTAAATTTGCAAGCAAAAACTGCCTTCTTTCCCTTGATAATTCACGGCCAGAACACAGCAAAAAAGGAGAGCAAAATGCAGTATTTTTGAAGTCACAAAACTCTCTTACTTAAGTCCTCACCTTTAGCAAAAGAGATGCTTGCATGTCTTAAGGAATGTATAGTATTAAAAGTAACAAAATAGAGCATGGGTGTTGTGTCTTGGGTCTCCAAAAACGTTCACCAACAAGGGTTTTATAAGGCATTTAATTTTTATAAAACTTGTTATTTATATACAAGTAATAAAACCCATGTTATTTATTAAGTTACTTTCATTTTATAAACCATTTTATAAAATACAACACAACATAATTATTTAAACCTATAAATAATTAAATCCTTAATATACATAAATTATCCAAATAATTTATCTCAAGTGATGATATTTTAGAAAACCGATTTTCTAAAGTTCAAGTGTCGCGTATTTGTTTAACGATCCAATCGTTAAGATTAAATACATATAAAGTGTTGGTAAGCTTGTTATTGGGTATGACCCGACTTGGATCATAACATATTAGCCACATTAATTTAATATGTCTCTCGGGCATACGAAATACCTTCACAAAACAACTTTCTTTCAAAAGATTAAGGGCACATCTCATGCATTAAAGATTCATAGATAAACAAACACAAGAGACTTGTGACGTCCCGGGGAATTCCGACCAAATTTAAACTTGATCTTAATATGTTTCCGACACGATAAGCAAAGTCTGTAATGTTGAAATCTCAAAAACTTTGAAAACTTTGTTAATGTGTTCAATTAACCTTTGACCATTCCCGACGATTCACAAACAATTGTGTGTAAATAAATATATAGATATATATATATATATATATATATATATATATATATATATATATATATATATATATATATATATATATATATATATATATATATATATATATATATATATATATATATATATATATATAAAATACACATTAATCAAATGAAATTAAAAAGGAAAGATAATAAATAAAATAGTTAAGATACCATTAAAATAAATACATATATGATTTATATTAATAATTATTTGTAATATATAAAATATATAGATATTAAATAAATTATATTATATAAGATATTATTACATAACTAATATATTGTAACATTAATAAATTACAGGTTTAATATTATTATTACTATTATTATTATTAGTAGCATTAAAGATAATAATATGAAATTTGTTATATGTAATTGTTCTATTATTATTATTACTCTTATTATTAGTATTAATATTAAGATTATTATATTGTTATATAATATATATAAAGTTGATATATATTCAAATTGTTAATATCCTATTTATTATATCTTATTTTAGTTATTATTATTAAAGATCAATAATATTATGGGTATTATGAATAATATTATTATTATTTTTTTAGTTATTATCATTATTATTATCTATTATCTATTTTATTATTATAATTATTATTAATAAAATTTAGTATTATTGATATAATATTTATATTTATTACTTAGTTGAGGATCTATACAGATATATAATGACGATTCAAATCCACATCAAGATTGTATAAATTTTGTTTTTTTACCTAGCATTATTATCAAGCAATGTACGAATATAATTAAAAACATTGAAGCTGCTTTTGTTCTTCTTCTTTTTCTGTGTCACTTCACAATTATGATGTAGCGAATTTTTTTTTGTCTCCATTCAGTTACTAGTCGACCTCAGTTAAATTCAGACATGATTCTATCTCAATTATTCGATACTTTATATAAAACTCTAACTGTAATTAGGAATTGAAGAGAAAATATGAGAGACAGAAGCTCCATACCCCTGTTCGACACCCTTTTTACCCATAACTCAAATACGAATCAATTTTCAAAAACTATTTAAGCAGTTTTGTTAGAATTCTCACACTCAACATTTCTGCAAAGTTTCATTCCCCAATTCTTAAAATCGAGCTTCAATTTCAAGGTCAAAGTTTTAAAGAAAAAAAGTCAACTTTTGTTCATTCATCAAATTCGAATTTCCTGTGATAGATTAAGTTAAATTAACGAGTCTAATAGTTTCAAAGGGTGAATTGAAACCTTTTTCGTTTTATAAATTCTGTCTAAAACGTTTTAAATCTCAAAATCAAGTATTATTTTTTTTATTTTTTTCTTTTTTTTCAAAGGTCGAACCAGTCTGTCCTTCTATATTTTTTTTTTCGTTTGCAATTAATTAAAACGCCTAAATAGATTGAATATCTTTCATTTATGATTAATTAAAACAAACGAAGTATGGTTTGATACAATTGGTGGATTGTCTGGTCGAATTAATACAGGAGAAGAAGACGTTGATTAGGAGGAAGAGTTTAAAATAAATGAAATACGAATATATTCAGATATGTAGGAGCAGCGTGATGGTTGTGTATCTGTCGGTTAACCGAGAGGTCTCGAGTTCAATCTCGACTTTGGGCAGTTTTCTTTTTAAAGGATTCTTAAGGTAGTTTTTATTTCTAATTTTGATATTATTATTATTATTATTATTCTTATTATTGTTACTATTATTATTATTCATTTATTATAATTATTACAAGTATTATTATTATTATTATTATTAATGTTATTATTATTATTATTACTTTAACATTTTAGTATTATTATCATTATTAAGATTATGGTTACTAATATTATTATCATAATTATAAGTATTATATCTATTATTATTATTATAAGTATTAATTATGATACTATTATTAAATTTAAAACATTAATAATATTATCATGAATATGTTTATTATTATTATTATTATGAAAGTAATATAAACTATTATCATTTCCGTAGTTATTAGTATTAATATCTTTTTATAAATAATAGAAGTGCTAATATTGACATAAGTAATGTGATTATCACGAGTACTACTATTATGTAAATACTAAAATCATTATCATGACTATCATTAACAGCAAAATCAATATTGTTACAAGTATTATTATAAATATCACTATTATTATTACTACGATTCTTATATTAATTATTAGTATAAGTAATGTTATTATAAATATTATCATTATAATCAAATATAACTTTTAATTTCTATATTATTAAGTCTATAAAAAATATATTTATAAGTAATATTTCATATAAGTATGTATATATCATATTAACAATTTTTATATAAATAATCATATAAAAAAAATTAGGTATTCTTAGCATATATATATATATAAATATATATGTATATATAACTATATAAATAATAATTATTTTTAAATATATATACAAATTAATTACAATATATATAAAGTTATAAATGTTATATTACGAGTATACATTTTAATATATATACAAATGATATAGGTTCGTGAATCCAAGGCCAACCCTATAATTGTTCAATGTCGTTCTATGTATTTTTACTACAAAATACATCATGTGAGTTCATTTGATTCCCTTTTACTCTTTACATTTTTGGGACTGAGAATACATGCGCTACTTTTACAACTGCTTTATTAAATACTTTTGAAATACATTTTGAACTGCGAATACATGAAATGCTTTTATAAATATTTGACGAGATAGACACAAGCAAAACATTCCTCGAATGAATTATGTGGATGTGATAATTGCCACCATTGAATTATGTGGACGTGATAATTGCCACAATTGATATGAATATTTTTCCCCTGATTATTATTGCTTGGTAACCTAAGAATTAGGGAACATCACTAATTTTGAGAATTAGTTCACGCCTAATTGACGCGAATCCTAAAGGTAGCTACCGGGTTTAACAACCCCACCCAGAATGTTCACTAGACGGAAGAGCTAGTGGGCGTGGTGTTTAGTACTTCGAAGTTTATATGATTATTATATAGACGAGAGGTTCTGTTTTGGGGATATTATTTATGCGCATTATTTGTTAAGGTCGGTTACCAAGCCAAGCTATGAAAGAAATGAAAAGTGAATGTTATGTATTGAGAGAATGATTTTATACAAAGGTTATGTGTATGTTATTTTTGTGCACGAGATATGTGTACGGTTACTAAGATTTATGAAAGATAATTTCGTACACGAGAAAGGTGTAATGTATTTAAAAGATATCGCATGTACATTACATGTGGGTATAGGATTCGGGCCCCTTTATACCATGCAGCATTTAAATCTTGTGGTCTATCAAAATGATGAATTTTATTGTTTTATGATAAACTTATGAACTCACCAACCTTTTGGTTGACACTTTAAAGCATGTTTATTCTCAGGTATGAAAGAAATCTTCCGCTGTGCATTTGCTCATTTTAAAGACATTATTTGGAGTCGATCATCACAATGGGACCAGATGTTGGTGACTTCGTTCAAATGGATTAGGACGGGGTATATATATATATATATATATATATATATATATATATATTAATAAAACACCCATTAATCAAATGGAATTAAAAAGGAAAGATAATAAATAAAATAGTTAAGATACCATTAAAATAAATACATATATGATTTATATTAATAATTATTTATAATATATAAAATATATAGATATTAAATAAATTTTATTATATAAGATAGTATTACATAACTAATATATTGTAACATTAATAAATTACAAGTTTAATATTATTATTACTATTATTATTAGTAGCATTAAAGATAATAATATGAAATTTGTTATATATAATTGTTCTATTATTATTATTACTCGTATTATTAGTATTAATATTAATATTAATATTATTATATTGTTATATAATATATATAAATTTGATATATATTTAAATTGTTAATATCCTATTTATTATATCTTATTTTAGTTATTATTATTAAAGATCAATAATATTATGGGTATTATGAATAATATTATTATTATTATTATTTTTAGTTATTATCATTATTATTATCTATTTTTATTTTATTATTATAATTATTATTAATATAATTTAGTATTATCGATATAATATTTATATTTATTACTTAGTTGAGGATCTATACAGATATATAATGACGATTCAAATCTACATCAAGATTCTATAAATTTTGTTTTTTTTTACCTAGCATTATTATCAAGCAATGTACGAATATAATTAAAAACATTGAAGCTGCTTTTGTTCTTCTTCTTTTTCTGTGTCACTTCACAATTATGCTGTAGCGAATTTTGTTTCTATCTCCATTCAGTCACTAGTCGACCTCAGTTAAATTCAGACATGATTCTATCTTAATTATTCGATACTTTATATAAAACTCTAACTGTAATTAGAAATTGAAGAGAAAATAGGAGAGACAGACGCTCCATACCCCTGCTCGACACCCTTTTTACCCATAACTCCAATACGAATCAATTTTCGAAAACTATTTAAGCTGTTTTGTTAGAATTCTCACACTCAACATTTCTACAAAGTTTCATTCCCCAATTCTTGAAATCGAGCTTCAATTTCGAGGTCAAAGTTTTAAAGAAAAAAGTCAACTTTTGTTCATTCATCAAATTCGAATTTCCTGTGATAGATTAAGTTAAATTAACGAGTCCAATAGTTTTAAAGGGTGAATTGAAACCTTTTTCATTTTATAAATTCTGTCTAAAACGTTTTAAATCTCAAAATCAAGTATTATTTTTTTTATTTTTTTCTTTTTTTTTCAAATGTCGAACCAGTCTATCCTTCTATATTTTTTTTCGTTTGCAATTAATTAAAATGCCTAAATAGATTGAATATCTTTCGTTTATGATTAATTAAAACAAACGAAGTATGGTTTGATACAATTGGTGGATTGTCTGGTCGAATTAATACAGAAGAAGAAGAAGTTGATTAGGAGGAAGAGTTTAAAATAAATGAAATATGAATATATTCAGATATGTAGGAGCAGCGTGATGGTTGTGTATCTGTCGGTTAACCGAGAGGTCTCGGGTTCAATCCCGGCTTTGGGCAGTTTTCTTTTTAAAGGATTCTTAAGGTAGTTTTTATTTCTAATTTTGATATTATTATTATTATTATTATTATTATTATTATTATTATTATTATTATTATTATTATTATTATTATTATTATTATTATTATTATTATTATTATTATTATTATTATTATTATTATTGTTGTTGTTACTATTATTATTATTCATTTATTATAATTATTACAAGTATTTTTATTATTATTAGTATTATTATTATTATTACTTTAACATTTTAGTATTATTATCATTATTAAGATTATGGTTACTAATATTATTATCATAATTATAAGTATTATATCTATTATTATTATTATTATTATTATTATTATTATTATTATTATTATTATTATTATTATTATTATTATTATTATTATTATTATTATTATAAGTATTAATTATGATACTATTATTAAATTTAAAACATTAATAATATTATCATGAATATGTTTATTATTATTATTATTATGAAAGTAATATAAACTATTATCATTTCCGTAGTTATTTGTATTAATATCTTTTTATAAATAATAGAAGTGCTAATATTGACATAAGTAATGTGATTATCACGAGTACTACTATTATGTAAATACTAAAATCATTATCATAACTATCATTAACAGCAAAATCAATATTGTTACAAGTATTAATATAAATATCACTATTATTATTACTACGATTCTTATATTAATTATTAGTATAAGTAATGTTATTATAAATATTATCATTATAATCAAATATAACTTTTAATTTCTATATTATTAAGTCTATAAAAAATATATTTATAAGTAATATTTCATATAAGTATGTATATATCATATTAACAATTTTTATATAAATAATCATATAAAACAAATTAGGTATTCTTAGCATATATATATATATATATATATATATATATATATATATATATATATATATATATATATATATATATATATATATATATATATATATATATATATTATATATATATATATATATATATAAATATATAAATAATAATTATTTTTAAATATATATACAAATTAATTACAATATATATAAACTTATAATTGTTATATTACGAGTATACATATATATATACAAATGATATAGGTTCGTGAATCTAAGGCCAGCCCTATAATTGTTCAATGTCATTCTATGTATTTTTACTACAAAATACATCATGTGAGTTCATTTGATTCCCTTTTACTCTTTACATTTTTGGAACTGAGAATACATGCGCTACTTTTACAACTGCTTTATTAAATGCTTTTGAAATACATTTTGAACTGCGAATACATGAAATGCTTTTATAAATGTTTGACAAGATAGACACAAGCAAAACATTCCTCGAATGAATTATGTGGACGTGATAATTGCCACCATTGAATTATGTGGACGTGATAATTGCCACAATTGATATGAATATTTTTCCCCTGATTATTATTGCTTGGTAACCTAAGAATTAGGGAACATCACTAATTTTGAGAATTAGTACATGCCTAATTGACGCGAATCCTAAAGGTAGCTACCAGGTTTAACACCCCCACCCAGAATGTTCACTAGACGGAAGAGTTAGTGGGCGTGGTGTTTAGTACTTCGAAGTTTATATGATTATTATACAGACGAGAGGTTCTGTTTTGGGGATATTATTTATGCGCATTATATGTTAAGGTCGGTTACTAAGCCAAGCTATGAAAGAAATGAAAAGTGAATGTTATGTATCGAGAGAATGATTTTATACACAGGTTATGTGTATGTTATTTTTGTGCACGAGATATGTGTACGGTTACTAAGATTTATGAAAGATGATTTCGTACACGAGAAAGGTGTACTGTAGATTTCGTACACGAGAAAGGTGTACTGTATTTAAAAGATATTGCATGTACATTACAGGTGGGTATAGGATTCGGGCCCATTTGTACCATGCAGCATTTAAACCTTGTGGTCTATCAAAATGTTGAATTTTATTGTTTTATGATAAACTTATGAACTCACCAACCTTTTGGTTGACACTTTAAAGCATGTTTATTCTCAGGTATGAAAGAAATCTTTCGCTGTGCATTTGCTCATTTTAAAGACATTATTTGGAGTCTATCATACCAATGGGACCAGATGTTGGTGACTTCGTCCAAATGGATTAGGACGGGGTATGACAAGATTTAGCTACTCATAGCAAAGATTACACTAGAAAAAATCATAAAAACAGCAATAAACATCATCTTGAGTGATTACAAGCTAAGATTCAAAGATAAATGAAGATAAAGTAAAGATTACAACTATTTGATTGAAAATATGAAAGAGTAAAGTTAAGATTACAACCCAATTTGATAACAAAAGAAATATTTAGCACTAATGAAGATGAAACTTGAGCTTGCTACCTCCAAATCACCTTAGAACTCTAATGGATGATGAAATTAGGGTTTTGTGTGTGAAATTTGGAGTAAAAACTGCAGCTCTCTTTCCAAATGACCTATCTTATTCTATTTATAGTGGTGAGGAAAGTGGGCTGAATCAGCGTCAGGAGCGCCACTTTTAGTATAGGTGCGGCGCTTTTGGCATCAATCTGGTGCGGCGCTGTTGGATTTGGTGCGTCGCTTTTGGCCAGTAGGAACGACGCTTCTGCCTACGAAGGGCGACGCTTCTGCTCACTATGAAGAAATTGAGACAAAACGTTGGTAATTACGTCGCTTCTATGTCAATTGCAGCGCTCTGGGCTGTGAGGAAGGACGCTCCTTAGTCAGGAGCGGCGCTTTTGATGCTGTTTCCTGCACTTTTCATTTTCTTTGCACTTTTTGAACGTTTCTTGGTCAATTTTACACCAAGTTAGGCATTTTGCCTTGAGTGGACACTTTGGCACAGGAAAACAACTTTTAAGCCCCAACGATCATCAAAACCGAATAAAATGAGGTTGATATTGCGTAATAAATATATCTAAATGGAGCAATATCAAACCCCCTACATTTGAACCTTGCTTGTCTTCAAGCAAGCAAATCAATAGAGTAAGGCTTGGAGAAAATTAATGTTTAATGATTAGAGCCAAAGTGCAATGTAGGAAACAAGTGATACCTTTTGAGAATTAGCACTTTGTTGGCTAAAATGAACTCCAAAACCTTTTAAAATTGTTGAGGACCAAGAATTCTTCTACTCTCCTTCTTCTACTAGTGGCATGAGCATAAATCAACGCTTCCATAATCTTCAATCACCACCAAATCAACAACAATTCAAACCTAGGTCTACCCGAAACAATCATTCCCTGTCAAGATCAACTACATCACCTAAGAGGCCATCAAACACCAAATCATCAAGCCTAAGGTTTATCACAATCAACACTTTGACCTCCTTGACCTTGACCAATTATGTAGGATTCGCGGGATAGCCATCAATCAAGCCAAAAACCAACGCTATTCACAATATAAGCAAATTCACCACTATACAAACAAGGTGACATAAAATATAGGCAACAAGCTCAAATCACCATAAAGCTCACAAAATGTACCCAAATTGAGAATGGGTCATGAAAAATCATCAAAATTACCGTTCGCCAAGAATTCCTTCGTGTAAAAAGCATATGTCTCGAAAAGTATGATCCTTTAATCAACCCCGCGATGGCTATCCCTCTTCCACCTCCATGCCCCCAAAACACCTAATTTTTCGTCTATTCCAAATATGATATCGTCAATTCCAAGTTTAGGGTTAAGGTGGGTGCGCCAAAGCGTAGGGGACTGGTTACCCCTATCTTTATGGTCAATCCGGGCATAGGATGACCGGCACTCATCAAACTTTCTATCACAACTCTATGGTTTCTCTCATAGTAGGGCGAAAGCATTGACGGAGGTTCATGGAATTAGGGCCCCATGTGGCTAAAATAAGAGATCCATCAATTCCAAATTTGTGGGCGGAATTTAAATTCCTTGACGAGCTGCTAGGGAGACATTACTCCCTAGGTGAGACAAACTTAACTTGGGAGACTTTAACTCCCAAGCTTGGAATAAAAACTTAACTTGAAAGACTTTAATTTCAAGTTTGGTACCCGAGAATACTTGGAAGACTTTACTTCCAAGTGTTTGTTTTTCTACTTCCCACATAACAAGCTTTTATGCTTATTTTAAGAAAAGGTAGGAAGTAGTTACTACCTTTCCGTTAGTTAAAAGATCAACGGGGTGCCATAGCTTTTGGCTATGGGTTGTGTTATCTAGAAACACTAGCACAAAGCCATTGTTCTTCATCAAGAAGATAGCACACGTTGAAGCTCGGTGGCTCCTCTTCCCTCGGTATGATACATCGGTTGAATCATCTTGAATTGATGAGACAACCAATGTCAATATGAAATGGTATGGATTAGGAAGTGTCCCACACCAAGTAGTACGAAATTCGGGAGACTTTACTCCCTACCAAAATGGATGGACTTGAGTCATCCGAAAGTGCTAAAGCACGAAGCTTTAAACACTTGGTTTTTGAAGCAATGTGCATGAAAGACTTTAACTTTCAAGTACAAGTTTGATTTTTCTCTTGATTTCAACATTTGGAGCACAAAATCACATGAAAAGTGAAAGACTTTACTTCCACTTGGTATTGCAATTGCCAACACAAGGGAAGACTTTACTTCCCCAAAATTTTGAAGCACAATGGAAAAAGACTTTACTTTTTCCAAAAAGTTTGAAAATTTTCACAAGTTTTAACCATTTTAGATGTTTATGATGTAAGTTAATGTAAAGGTTAAAAACTTGTCTCAAAAATTGATCAACAATGCAAGTTTTAGCCTTTATAGAGTGTATGTGATAAGTTTAACCCGAAAAAGTTCGAAATGACCCGAGATTTACTCTCCCCCACATTTAGTTTGATGCAATGCCCTCATTGTATTAAACGAAAGAATATTTTAGAAAATTGAGGGGCATTTTGAATTAGAATAGAGAAGAAAAGAGAAAATAAAAACCGGAGTAGATCAATTGATCTTTGTTGTTACCATTTGAGAAACTTAGTCACCAAATTGCTTGCATGTTGTTGCACCACTTGTTGAGCCAAAAGAAGGAGCCAAGTGCATATGGCATTCCCTACAATTGAAGAATGCTCACAAGGTACAAGAATGTGCGGGGCTATACTCGGGTGAGTATGAGCGCCCACAATAAACCCACAACGATCCAAAAATATCAATCAAGCTATACCAATAACTACCGCCATAATGATACATAAAACCAAACAATCTACTTCACAAATATCATATGAAAACGATAGTTTCAATGCTTCACAAACAAACGCAATATAAAGATAATGATAACCACATCATACATGCACAAATCGAATAATCAACCATCATGACAAAGTGACATCAAGCACACAAACATTAATAGATAAAAACATCATGATCCTAGATAGTATTAAGTTATTACATGCCACAATCAAATTCAAATTGTTTTATCCAGGAAACACATGCCCTCCGGATTCAAATACCATCATTCCAGACACAAGTCAAATTGTTTTCAAACTCACCACGACCACCAAGCAATTGTTCAAATTTCTTTCCAAACCAACCGCTCATAATTATTACAAACCAACAATTCAAATTAAAAGTTTCACAAACAAACAAACACCAAATGTTTTCACCAAAGCAAGAGTTAAGGGAGCGAGAACACAACCATAAAATTTACCACCAACTATACCCTCCTGAGTAAGAGCTTCCAGATTGGTCCGGATTCGTGTAGTCATAATAGTTTGGCGGTGTAGTTTGTTGATTCGGATCTTGTGGTTGTTGGTTCCTGATAATGCTAAAAATGAACATATATTTCATAGCATTATCCTTCAAGAAAGACAAGCTTTTAGTTGCAGTTGTTCTACTTACAAGTGATTTTCGTTTAAATAATAAAAGGTGAAGACAAAAGACAGAATCGATGATTTGAAGACGCAAACGACCAAAAAGCTAAAAAGTACAAAGTACAATCCAAGTGGTTCAATTTATTGATGAGAAACGTCTCAAAATTACAAGAGTACAAGCCACAAAACGCAAAGTACAAGATATTAAATTATACGAAAAGGCGTTCGAAAATCCGAAACCGAGACATGAACCAACTATCAACGTACGACGCAACAGACCTAAAATCACAAATTAACTATGCACATAAATATAATATAATATATAATTAATTATGTAAATTATATATATATATTATATTTATATATTAAATAAATAAACGTCGGCAAGCTAGGATCCAATTTCTGCGTGAAATGGAATTTGAAGCTCCGCACTCGCAGAGCTGTGAGGCACAAAACCTCCGCACTCGCGGAGCACACCAGGACCCAAATCCCACTATAAAAGGCGATGCAATTCGACGAAATATTTACACCATCTTCAATCTCTTCTCTCAGTTTATATTTATATTTATATTTTAATTATAATTTTAATATTAAGTTAATAATAATAATAAGGTTATTATAGCGATTGTATTAAGGTTTTGTAAGTCGAAACTCTGTCCTTGTAACACTACACGATAAATACTCATTGTAAGTTATGTTCAACCTTTTTAAAAAAATGTCTCGTAGCTAAGTTATTATTATGCTTATTTAAGCCGAAGTAATTGTGATGTTAGAATAAATATTAAAGACGGGGTTATTGGGCTTTGGACCATAATTGGGGCTTGGACAAAAGACCGACACTTGTATAAATTGGACTATGGGTTATTAATGGGCTTTATATTAATTAAATGATATCTCGTTGATTTAATATAGAGATTTATAATTTGACGTATTTATATTTAACCACATACACTTGACTGGGTACGGTGGGGGGATATCTATAAATACTAATAATTATTCATTTGACCGGATACGAGGATGGATTAATAGTCACTAGACTCATTAAAACAGGGGTGGATTACATTCAAGGATAATTGGTGTAATTGTTAACAAAGTATTAAAACCTTGGATTACACATAGTCGATAACTTGGTGTACTCATTAAACAAAGTATTAAGACCTTGTTACAGTTTAAATCCCCAATTAGTTGGAATATTTGACTTCGGGTATAAGGTTAATTTGGCCAAGACTCTCGCACTTTATAATTATGACCGATGGACTATTATGGACAAAACCAGATGGAAATATCGAATAATCCAGGACAAAGGACAATTAACCCATGGTAATAAATTAAAATCAACACGTCGAACATCATGATTACGGAAGTTTAAATAAGCATAATTTCTTTATTTTATATCTCATCGCACTTTTATTTATCGTAATTTTATTTATCGTACTTTAAATTACTGCAATTTTATTTATCGCACTATTGTTTATCGTCATTTACTTTACGCTTTAAATTAAGTTATATTTATATTTAATATTTTACATTAGGTTTTAATTGTGACTTAAGACATAAAATCGACAAACCGGTCACTAAATGGTAAAAACCCCCTTTATAATATTAATAATACTACTTATATATATATATATATATATACATATATATATATATATATATATATATATATATATATATATATATATATAATATATATATATATATATATATATATATATATATATATATATATATATATATATATATATACATATATATATATATATATACAAATATAGTTTAAAATATATATAGCGTTAAACTCAGCTAGCTCCCTGTGGAACGAACCGGACTTACTAAAAACTACACTACTCTACGATTAGGTACACTGCCTATAAGTGTTGTAGCAAATGTTTAGATATATCAATTCTATAAATAAATAAATAACTTGTGTAAAATTGTATCGTATTTAATATTATTTCATAATAAAATTAATAGTATTTCATACTACACCTCGCACACATCAAGTATTTTTGGCGCCGCTACCGGGGAACACTCAACGCCGAAGCGAAACGCTATATAAAAAAAAATTTAGTTTTTAAGTTATTTTTGTAAAAATATATTTATATAAGTTTTAAATATTAAAAACAAAAATATAAAAACATATATATGTATATGTATATATATATATATATATATATATATATATATATATATATATATATATATATATATATATATATATATATATATATATATATATATATATATATATATATATATTTAAGTGTTTAAAATTAAAAAGTTTTTATTTTTAGTTACAAAAAACTAATAAGTAATTTTTAAAATATAAGTTTTATTTAAATTATATTTTATATAAATTAAAATCAGAAATAGAGTTTAAAATAAAAAATAAAAATAAAAAATTTACGCTGAACCTGTAATTTTGGCCTGCATGAATTCTGAATCTGCCTAACTCCGCACTTGCAGAGCACCTCTAGTATAAATAAACCGCACTCGCAGAGCTTCTCTGACAGGTCAAACCTCAGCCTGCATTTATTACAAAATTAGGGTTATAATTTAATTATTATTAATTCTAATCAGGGTTTAATTAAATATTAATTAGTTTATCTTATTTTTAATTTTAGTTTTAATTAATAAATATAATAGTTATTATTAAATATTCAGAAAAATATTTTTATAAAAATTGTATTTTTATAACTTTAGTTTTATTTTTAACTTTTGTATCTTTATTCGTTTAATTTGTAATTTGTATTTTTATCTTTCGTAACTAGTTTTAAACTTAGTTTTTGCCGTAGTTAATTTTTATTTCTAGATTTTTAAGTTTTGCCGTAAAATCCCTTAAGTGCTTTTTCTTTAGATTAAGATTTAGGCGCTTTAGAATTTTACGACGTCACTTATCGCTTTAATATTTAATAGATTTTAGTCCCTATTAAGTTATTGCCGTTTTGGATATAGAATTTCTTTTAAGCTCTAATTCCTTTAGACGCAACTTTTAATATTTAATTTTTAGACTTTTAAGTTTCGACGCTTTCCTTTCAACATTTATTATTTTTCGACTGTTTGTTTTTCGACGCTTATTTTTCGACCTTTTATTTTTCGACGCACTCTTTTTCTTCCTCTTATTTCTCGACGCTCTAGTTTTTAGGACATAGATTTTATCTTCAAAATTTTGACGAAAAATTATTTTAAGCGGTTAAATTGATAGACATTCAAAATTTTCTGATTCGTAGTAATAGTTGGATTTGTTAGTGGCGAGTTGTGGGCTTCCGATTTAAAGGGTCCTGGCTACCTGCTGCATCTATTGGCTATTCGAAACGTGGACAAAATCAGAAAAGTCTATTAATTTGATAACTTATATAATTTTTTTATTTTTATAACTAATAGGATATTCAGTGAATGCACCGAGCAAAACGTTCACCACCTTTCATACGTTCACCTCCTGTAACTCGATCAAGACATCTAGCCAACATTGTCGCCGTTGATTTTTCTTTAGAATCGTCATCTAGTCGACCAAGTACTCCAATTCAAATTTCTGATAATCTATTTTTTGAACCCGACCTCACAATTGAGAACTCGGAGGATATTCAAGGACAATTCAGAGATCCTGAATCACTAATCATTCCTCCTGAACCACAAATTACTCATCCAGAGATTGTCGAGGAAGAAACCATTAAATCAGAATCCCCTAGTGATTCAGATTCAACAAATTCAATCATGGAAAATCAAGAACCTCTAAGTATGGAAGACCGAATGAGAGCTACACGCACTGGCCAAGGTCATACAATTACTCAACCAGACATTAATGCGCCAGATTATGAAATCAAGGAACAAATCCTACACATGGTAACTAATCAATGCCAATTTAGTGGTACGCCGAAGGAAGATCCAAACGAACATCTTCGTACCTTTAATAGGATCTGTACTCTATTCAAAATCAGAAAAGTTGAGGATGAACAGATCTATCTCATGTTATTTCCCTGGACTTTAAAGGGAGAAGCCAAAGATTGGTTAGAATCGTTACCTGAAGGGGCGATTGATACATGGGATGTTTTAGTTGAGAAATTTCTTAAAAGATTCTTTCCGGCATCTAAGGCCATGAGACTTCAAGGAGAAATTGTTACATTCACGCAAAAGCCAAATGAAACTCTATATGAGGCGTGGACAAGATTTGGAAAGTTGTTGAGAGGATGTCCTCAACATGGTTTAGACACTAATCAAATAGTACAAATATTCTACCAAAGATGCGACATTACTACACGAAAAGACATCGACATAGCAGTTGGTGGTTCCATTATGAAGAAAACCGCAACTGAAGCTTACAAAATTATTGATAACACAGCCTCCCACTCACATGAGTGGTATCAAGAAAAAGACATCGTTAGATCATCTAAAGCGGCTAGAGCCGATTCTAGCCATGACTTTGATTCCATTTTCGCAACGATAGATGCTTTCGAGAGACGAATGGAAAAGATGACTAAAGATATTCACGCAATACGAATTAGTTGTGAGCAGTGTGGAGGACCACATTTGACAAAAGATTGTCTAAGTATTGAACAAACAATGGAACAAAGAGAGAATGTTTCATATATGAACCAAAGGCCTGGAAATAATTATCAAAATAATTATCAACCGCCAAAACCAAACTATAATCAAAATCAGAATTATAACCGAAATGTTCCATACAACAACCAACAAGGTCCTAGCAGTCAACAAGTATCTAATAATACTTACAACCAGCAAAGACCTATTTTTCCAAATAAACCACCACAAACCGATGATAAAAAGCCAAATTTAGAAGATATGATGTCGAAGCTAGTTGAATCTCAAACACAGTTTTTCACATCTCAGAAACAAACCAATGAACAAAATGCTCAAGCATTTAGAAATCAACAAGCTTCAATCCAAAATATGGAACAAGAAGTAAGTAACCTAGCAAGGTTGATAGGTGAAAGAAAACCAGGGAGTCTACCTAGCGATACAAATGCTAACCCCCGAAATGTAACAGCTAAAGCTATTACCACGAGAAGTGGTATTACACTTAAACCACCTGAAATTCCTGTAATTTTTGATGACTCTATTTCTACTACACAGGCACCACAGCTTGAGCAAGATAAGGAAACAGAACCGGTAGTTGAAAAGGTTAATGAAGATAACACAGTTAAGGCAAAGCCTTATGATAAACTATACCAACCACCGCTTCCTTACGCCAGTAAAATGAGAAAAGAAAGACTTGAAGCCGAGCAATCCAAATTCTTGGATATGTTTAAACAAATAAATGTCAATCTTCCTTTCATTGATGTGATTTCAGGAATGCCAAGATATGCTAAATTCCTGAAAGATCTAATCACAAATAGAAAGAAAATGGAAGAACTCTCGGCTGTTATAATGAATGCTAATTGTTCTGCAGTGTTGTTGAATAAACTACCAGAAAAACTCTCTGATCCAGAAAGTTTCACAATTCCATATTTTCTGGGTAGTCTTAGTTCAATAGAAGCATTGGCAGACTTGGGTGCTAGTTTAAATTTAATGCCATATTCATTATACGCAAAACTAGACCTTAGAGAATTGAAACCAACACGAATAAGCATACAACTAGCCGATCGATCAGTAAAATATCCTAGAGGGATAATGGAAAACATGCTAGTTAAAGTTGGTACTTTAGTATTTCTAGTAGACTTTGTTATTCTGGATATGGAAGAAGATTCTCGAGTTTCTCTTATATTAGGAAGACCATTCTTAAACACGACTAAAGCAATAATAGACGTGTTTGGTAAGAAACTGACCCTAAGTATAGAGGACGAGAGTGTTACCTTTTCTGTTGATAGAGCCATGCAACAACCGCAATCTGCAGATGATACATGTTATTACATTCAAACTATAGATTCACAAGCAGAATTATTACAAGAATTTCCAGAATTACAAGGAATAGGAGAATGTTCTTTAGGAAAAGGAACTGAACCAATTGATGAAGCTGAAATATTAGCCACACTTATGGCTAATGATTACGAACCAATGACAGAAGAACTTCAAATGCTAAAAGAGGAAGACAGATATCGATACAAATCATCGATAGAAGAACCACCGATATTAGAGTTAAAGCCACTTCCAAACCATTTAGAATACGTTTATTTACATGGTGAATCTGATTTACCTGTAATAATATCGTCTTCTCTTACATAAAATGAAAAATCTCAACTCATTTATGTGCTAAAAGCTCATAAACCAGCTATTGCATGGAAGACTCATGATATTAAAGGTACACATAAAATCCTTATGGAAGAAAGTCATAAAACATATGTTCAACGCCAACGAAGACTAAATCCTAATATGCAAGATGTTGTTAAGAAAGAAATTATTAAACTGCTCGATGCAGGTTTAATTTATCCAATCTCTGATAGTCCATGGGTAAGCCCAGTTCAATGTGTACCTAAGAAGGGTGGCATGACTGTCATCACAAATGAAAAAGATGAGCTTATTCCTACTAGGACTGTAACAGGATGGCGTGTCTATATTGATTATAGAAAATTAAATGACGCCACCAGAAAAGATCACTTTCTCTTACCTTTCATTGATCAAATGTTGGAAAGGTTAGCTGGAAACAGTTACTATTGTTTTCTTGACTGTTTCTCCGGATACTTTCAAATTCCAATCACACCCGAGGACCAAGAGAAAACCACCTTCACGTGCCCTTATGGTACTTTTTCTTACAAACGCTTGCCATTTGGACTTTGCAACGCCCCTGCAACCTTTCAAAGGTGCATGATGGCGATTTTTCATGACATGATAGAAGAATACATGGAAGTTTTCTTGGATGACTTTTCAGTCTTCGGTGATACTTTTGAAACATGTCTAGTTAATCTTGAACGAATGCTTATTAGATACGAGCAATCAAATCTAGTTCTTAATTGGTAGAAATGTCATTTCATGGTTAAAGAAGGCATCGTTCTTGGTCACAAAATTTCAAAGGAAGGAATTGAAGTGGATAGAGCTAAAGTAGATGTAATTGCTAAGCTTCTACATCCCACCAATGTTAGAGGAGTTAGGAGTTTTCTAGGGCATGCCGGTTTTTACCGACGTTTCATAAAAGACTTTTCTAAAATTGCCACTCCTATGAATAAACTCCTTGAAAAAGATGCTCCATTCATCTTTTTGGATGAATGCATCAAATCTTTTAATATTCTTAAATAAAAACTAACTAATGCGCCGATCATGATAACTTCAAATTGGAATTTACCATTTGAACTCATGTGCGATGCAAGTGATTTTGCAATGGGAGCCGTTTTAGGACAAAGGATTGAAAAACGATTTCAACCTATCTATTACGCTAGTAAGACGTTACAAGGAGCACAAACGAATTACACAACTACTGAAAAAGAACTCCTTGCTATTGTCTTTGCTTTTGATAAATTTTGTTCATATCTCGTTATAGCTAAAACGATGGTCTATACCGACCATTCTGCTCTTAGATACCTATTTTCAAAACAAGATGCCAAACTGTAACGACCCGGATTTTTTCGATTATTTTATACTTATGAGATTAATATTTACATAAATTAAACCTCACCAACATGATAAGCAATCCAAATTGTTGAGATTTGTGTTTTTGAAAAGAGTTTTACACAACGTTTGACCGTCCAATTTGACTAATGATATCACGAACTATATAACATACGATAATTATACGTTTATGTATATATATGTATTTATATATATTTATCATGGTCTAAGGATGGTTTAACATCTCATTGTGTACTAATGACAATGAGTTATACGTATATTTTGAAACTACTAACTTAAGTTTTCAAAACGATAACTATACGTAACATTCTTTGATATATATACTTATAACCTATAATGCTTATACATGTATCGTATATATAATGTATTTAATTACTTTTTTAAGGACTTAAATACATAAAACAATATGAGTATATTCACAAAAAATAGCTATATTTGAATTCTCGTTCCGTTTCCTCAAGATTTCTATACGTATACCTAGGGTATATGTACCCGTATCATACCCATCTTCTATACGTATTTACTATTGGTATATACCCATAAAAATACACCAATAATTAGATCTAATCAGTTAAGGAACATGTGAGGATTTAGCTTTTGACAATTATCAAAAAAATCTAGCAAAATAACAAATGAAATTTTGTTTTTGTCTCCCCATGGAAAACGCCATTTATGGCTACAAATACCCTCACTTTGATTCAATTTTTATCTTCATTTCTTAGCTAAAAACATACACTTCCATAACCCTTAAACACCTTCAACAATTTAGCAAGTTACCATGAAGATCTAGCTTCAAAAACAAGCCTTAATCTTCATAAGAAAAACCTTCCAAGAACACTTCAATAATCCTTCCAAGTAAACAAGTTTACTTCCAACCTTTTGATCCAACTCCACCACTCTTTTGGTTCTAGGATTTTACTCATCTTTTACAGAAAATTTGTCCAAGTAACTTGAGGTAGTAACCTTGATCATAACCTTATTCGATTCATATTTATATAGCTATCTTATTTTGTGTTGTAAAATTTTAACAACAAGAACATAGTTTGAATGATTTCAAACTTGTTTGCAAAATAAATAGATCCTTTTAACTTAACTTTTAAAACACTTCAAGACCTATAATATATCATAATGATATGCTAACTTAACAAGATATAACTTGGTTTTACAAAGAACATCTTAAAAACTGAATCTACGTCGTCGGAGTGCAATCGGGGACTGTTTTGGGTTGGATAATTAAAAACTATCTTGAACTTTGAATTGGAAGTTTATGTTCTGGAAAAATGATATTTCTTATGAATATGTTAACACATAAAAATTTCATGGTTTAACTCAAAGTGTAAGTATTTTTAGAAAAATGATCATTAAATGTTGTTTTTATGATGGAAAATGATCACTTTCATAAGTTTCACCAAAGTTTGACCTATAACCTGTGATTTTGAATACAACCTAAGGTATTTTCAGTTCATATTCTTAAAATTTGATTTGATCCAAGGAAGTGGCAAGTTGAACCAACAAAAACGGAGTTGTAATGAGGAAACTACGACTAAAACAAGATCGGGTATCCGAAGCTAGTTTAGCTACGAAAATATTTGGAGAAAAATTAAATTAATCATATATTTTCTAATTAATATGATATTTCATATATATTTACTTATGATTTGATTTTATATATTTCAGGACCACCCGTAAACAACACGAGAAGATTAATCATAAGACCTCATGATTGTACGCAACACGTCATTTGACAACACGGTACTTTATGTACGCAACACGTCACTTGACAACATGGTACCATGGGTCGAGATTAATTCTGATCAATACGAATACGATGGGGTCTTTATTTATTTTATTTAAGCAACTAATTGTGGACCACTAACATCGGACTGCTAACTACGGACTAAGAAAATATTAAAAGTATTAAAAGTATATATATATATATATATATATATATATATATATATATATATATATATATATATATATATATATATATATATATATATATATATATATATATATATATATATATATATATATATATATATGTAACGATTACTTAAAAAGAAAATATGTTGATATATTATATATGGTTAGGTTCGTGATATCTATCGGAGACCAAGTCGTGATAAATACCTTCAAGGCAAAAGTGAGTATATAGTCCCACTTTTAAACTCTAAATATTTAGGAATGAGAATACATGCATTTTATGATTTACGTTATGGACACAAGTGATTAAAAATATATATTCTACGTTGAGTTGTACCACTGGCATACTTCCCTGTAACTTGGTAACTATTATTTACATGAGGTATTGTAAACGCGAATCCTGTTGATAGATCTATCGGGCCTGACAACCCCAATCGGATTGGACGACCAGTATTCAACGGTTGCACAGTACTTCCTTTCGGTGACTACAATTGGTACGGTGTAGTAAGATTTCATAATAAAGGGAATATGCGACGTTGATTAAATGTTAAGTATGGTTATCAAGTGCTCAACAACTTAGAATATTTTTATTAAAACGTTTATATATGAAATCGTGTGGTCTATATTTATAACGCTGCCGGCATTAAACCTATATCTCACTAACTTTATGTTGACGTTTTAAGCATGTTTATTCTCAGGTGATAACTAAAAGCTTCCGCTGCAGCATGTTGAATTTAAGCAAGATCTTGAGTATGCATATTTGTGTCAAAAATAAAACTGCATATCGGAGGATTTGTAATGTAAAATATGTTGGAAGTCGTATTGTTATTATCACATGTAAAGTTTGTAAGTCTAAGATTATCGCTAAACGATAATCATTATTAAGTTGTTTAAACCTTGTATTTGTAATAAAAGCTATGGTTTGTATTGTAAAAACGAATGCAGTTTTTGAAAAATGTCGCATATAGAGGTCAATACCTCGCGATGAAATCATATGTTATTGCATTCGTCCTTATGGTTAAGGTCGGGTTATGACATAAACCACGATTAATCCGTTGGATCTTACTCTTACAAGAGTTCGATATTGAGATCCGAGACAAAAAGGGAGCAGAAAATCTCGCAGCTGATCATCTTTCTCTCCTTGAAAATCCAGAATTAGAAGTTCTAAATGAATCGGCCATACAAGACAACTTTCCTGATGAATATCTATTGAAAATCGATTATAATGAAATTCTATGGTTTGCAGACTATGAAAACTACTTAGTATGTGGATTCCTTGAAAAAGGGTTGTCGTACCAAAAAAGAAAGAAATTCTTTAGTGATATAAAACACTATTTTTGGGAAGATCCACATTTATTCAAAAGTTATCCCGATGGAATAATACGCCGATGCGTATTCGGAGATGAAGCTAGTCAAATATTAAACCATTGTCACACAGGACCAACAGTAGGGCATTATGGGCCTCAACTCACAGCAAGAAAAGTTTATGACGCTGGATTCTATTGGCCTACAATTTTCAAAGACGCACACCTTCTCTGTAAATCCTGTGATGCTTGTCAAAGGGCCAGAAAAATAAGTCAACGTGATGAAATGCCACAAAACGTCATTCAAGTATGTGAAGTATTTAACGTTTGGGGTATTGACTCTATGGGTCCATTTCCAAAATCTCATAATAATCTCTACATTCTCGTTGCCATTGATTATGTATCTAAATGGGCGAAACCACAAGCTCTCCCAACTAACGATGCACGAGTTGTAGTCAACTTCCTAAAACATCTTTTTGCTAGGTTCGGAACACCGAAAGCTTTAATAAGTGATCGGGGTACTCATTTTTGTAATAATCAACTTGAGAAAGTTCTCAAAAGATATGAAGTAACTCGTAAAATCTCAACCACTTATAATCCACAAACAAGTGGACAAGTTGAAAATACCAACCGAGCTTTAAAACGTATTCTAGAGAAAACCGTAGGATCAAATCCGAAGCAATGATCCATGAAATTGGAGGATGCACTCTGGGCTTTTAGAACAGCCTATAAAACTCCAATTGGAACCACACCTTTTAAACTTGTTTACGGAAAAGCATGTCACCTTCCAGTAGAAATTAAGCACAAAGCATTCTGGGCTTTGAAGACATGTAATCTTGATTTGCATAAAGCCGGACGTTTACGATTAAGTCAACTAAACGAATTAGAAGAATTAAGACATGATGAATATAAAAATTCATTAATCTATAAGGAAAGAACGAAGAAATGGTATGATAAAATAATCAGAAGTTCAAAAGAATTTAAGGAAGGAGACCGAGTTCTTCTTTTCAATTCACAATTCAAGCTATTTCCTAGAAAATTGAAATCAAGATGGTCTGGACCATTTATAGTCAAAAGAGTTTTCCCATACGGAACAATAGAATTAATAAATTCAAATGAGATTGAATTTAAAGTTAATGGTCACAGAGTTAAACATTACATACATGGCCCGATGGAAGTTGATAATGAATTTAATCATAATTTCACCACCCAAGAAAACCCTCAGAATGAAAACATAAATATGTTGTCAACTACATATGAAAAACCAAAATTGGAAGATAGAGAGGCTTCAAATTGGAGCGATGAAGAAGAATTTCTATATAAACCTCCCATTCCAAGAAACGAAGAAAACTGTGAACAAGAAATTCAAGTAGAAGTGAAAGAACCAAGAAAAGATCACCCAGAAAAGGTTAACAAACCAACTCTACTTACTAAAGTAGGAGACCCATGTGAATTTATCATTTCTTGCTTGCTTAATGATAGTGCTATGTATAATGGGCTCGCAGATTTAGGAGTGAGTGCGAATGTTATGGGTCTTTCCTTATACAAAAGATTAGGTGTGGGTAAATTAAGACCAACCAGAATAGGTGTTCAATTATTTGGTCAAACCATTAAACACCCAGTTGGAGCAGCCAACAATTTACTTGTTAAAGTGGGAAGTTTGACCTTTACTTTAAATTTCATAGTTATTAATATGGAGGAAGACCTTGATATTCCTCTAATTTTAGGTCACCCATTTTTAGCAACCACCGAGGCATTCTTTGATGTAAGAGAAGGTAGAATGACACTTAGGGATGGTGATAAATCGGTCACCTTTGTGAATCGAAAGTTTCAATCTTCACCAACAAAAATTGTTGAACCAATAAAAACGCCTAAGTATGGGGAAGATGAAGCAACACCCAATGATGACCTGATAACAAAGAATCCCGTTATTGATACAAAATTAAATGAACCCATTTTTAACAGTTCAACGAAGAAACTTTATAAATGAATTCAAGATGCTAGGATTAAGGGGAACTTTAAGTTATGTAACCGATTAGTATCCAATTTGTCGCCTAAAGAAAAGGCGATGTTAATTGAATTTGTGAATGTTAAAGAGGAAATCAACAAATGGCTTGAAGCAAAAGTCAGAGATATGCAAGTTGTTGATGTTCCAATTGAAGTTAATAATGAAGTTAATCACAATTTTGATACCATAGCTAAGTACGTGTGGGGAGATTCAAATGTTTTAAAGGATAATATAATGCTGTTTAGAGTTAGATTTTCTATTTTCATCTAGTTCTCGAGAATGGAATCCGAATGGTCTTTCCCTAGCAGACCCTAAAGAACTAGTCTTCTCCCTCCATTCTGAATTTTTATTTCTTTTAGGTTTTACGAGATGAAGAATTCCTTTGATCTGAACCATGGTCTACTACTACACGCTATGATTACTAAACGTAATAATATCACCTTCCCGAGTGAACTGGTATCATTCATAAGAGGAAAAATGGACGAAGTAAGGAAAGAACTCAGGAAAGATCATCATAAGACACATTTTGGTAAAGGAAAATCAAAATCCACAACAAAAAGAAGAGCACGACACCTTAAAAGATGTCATAAATGCGGAAAATGGTCACACGAAGGTAAATGTTCGAACAATCATACACATTCCAATTCTGAATTCGTTACTCTATGCAGAGAAGGACCATTCATATGTTTAGAAGAAGAGTTATTGAAAATTCGAGGTTATGCTTATGTAGCTATGGAAAACCAAATTGAACGACTCTCCTATGAGTCGACTAAAGCAGGTCTCTGAGAATTCTTTCTCACAGGTAAGTATGTACAGTTTTTATTTGTTTTTATTTATTGCTTTTAACCTTTTGATAATAAACGCTGAATCGTTCACTATAAAGTATTAAATTAATATTCAATAAAATTAGGTATGCGAAACCGAAATTATTGATATCATATAAAAATTTAATGCATCACTGCGAAATTTACCGTTTATTCATAAGGTATAAATATCTTTAATCAATCATTCCAAAATATTTTAGAAATTCTTCAGGAGTAAAACTAGGTAATATAGTCGAAATTACTGTACCCAAAAGAGGGACGTATATTTTTGTTAATATTTGATTGATTAAAGTGGGATAAAAGACCAAAAAGATTTTTATTTTTATTTTTACCTTGTTTTAAAAAAAATTTAATATATAACTATATTATTTTCAAATCTAAGATTGTAAAAATATTATTATATGAAATTTTATTTTATGAATTTTAAATTTAAGTTTGGTGTGAATTTAAAAAAAATTTTTACTTTATTTCATTAAGTTAAAAAATTGATTTCTAAATTCGTCGTGAGTTGAAGACTAGGTCGTTGACCGAAATTGCTTTACCCGAGGATGGGACGAGAAATTTATTATCATTATTTTTAATTTTAATGATCTAAAGTATGTCAAATACATTAAAAAAAACAAAAAAACCCACCGCACTTGCGGAGCTTTTTGGGGTCCCCACATCCGCACTCGCGGAGCATCAATTTTCCAGAACAGATAACTGGTTGAGACAGACCAGTCTCCACACACACACACCCATATTTTCTGCGAAAAACACCCAAAAACACCTCTAAAAACGCGATTTTTCACCATAAATCATCAAATCTTTCATAAAAACATGTTCAGAAGAATCTTACCAAGAAGTTTTTCAAGGAGATCGGTAATTTCTACATCTAAACACTCTTTAATCCGGATTTTTAGTGTTCTTGAGCAAAATTATACCTAATTTGATTTTGATGATTTCTAGTTTAATTGTGCTTAAATTGTTTGTATATTATGCTTGTATATATATTATGCTTGTATAACCTAGATTGATGCTATTTAACATGATTAGAAGCCTTAAACTTCAAATTTTGAGTAATCTAGGGTTTGTGTTCTTGAGCAAAATTGGGGTTTTATGATATAAACGGGTTATGGCCGAATTTTATTGTTAGTTCATACTTAATTAAGTAGTGTAATATGTTTAGGATGCTAAATGATCCAAAATTTGATCCTAAACATAATTTTTGAGCATCAAAGTGGACTTTTTAAGTCTAAAATTCATGAACTTGATTATTTTGATATAAATGCCATTTGAAACATGTTTAATTGCTAGTAATGGTTATTTTAACATGTTATTTAAGTTGAATGCTTATAAACATTGTATACATTTTCATATATGTTTATTTGTAAAAGTGTAGAATTGTTAATTTTATGAAATTGTGTATAAGTTTAATATTGTTTAAACATGTCATTATGATTATTTTGATTTATAATTTTGATAACACCAATGCATATTTGGATGCACAAAATATTGTGTTTAATGTGTTTTGCAGACTGAAAGGGATGAATCTTCATCCGCTTCCCAGGCTCACAATGCTCCTCCTGAGAATGCAGACGAACATGAGATTAACGACCAATACAGACAAAATCTACCGCATCAATTCATTTCATATTCAAATATACAATTAGCAGATTTACACCCTAATTTAAGATTTGACAGACATTGGATAGATTATCCAAAATATCAGAGAAATTTACACACCCTTCAGTCAAATAATGTTGAAGTACCCAGGGTAATAGATTGGGAACCGTTAGAAACAGTGGGATATGCCGAGTGTGACGACCCGGAAATTTCCGACAAAATTTAAACTTAATCTTTATATAATTCCGACTTGATAAGCAATGAATTTTAATAAATCTTGAACCTCCGGAAATAGTTTTACACAAGCTTTTGGTCACCCTTTTATTCTGACGATTCACGAACGTCATAACTTGATTTAATTGTTTAATTGTTAATTATTGTGTATATATATGGATTTATATATATTTAACTTGAAATAATTAAATATCTCATTAAGTATATTAACAAAGTATTATATATATATTTTCATACTACTAATTTAAAGAGTTTTCAAGCAATATATATATTACTATCTAAACGACGTAATTAATTTATGTTAAAATGTATTTACATATAATGTATTACGAGCGTAAATACATCCTTACAAGTATTGAATACACTTTATAATATACCAATACATATAAAGGATAGCTATACTCGTATTTCCGTTCAATTTCCTCAAAGAATTCTACTCGCATTCATACGGTATTTTTACCCGTATTATACACAGCTTTTAGAAGTATTTACTATTGGTATATACCAATAGAAATCTATAATTATTTATGTAATATGTCATCAATGACCTAATCAATTTAATATGTCATGCATGACTTAATACAATTTAACTTATCTTAGATATTTTCACTAAAAGTCAAAATTATAAGCTTATAAATAAGGACCATTTTAACTCATTTTTACTCCACATTTTCTTAAACTAAAAACACAAACTTGAATGCTCTCATACCATACTTTAATCTCAGCAATTTTCCTCTTCATAATCAAGGTAAAATACTTCTCAAAATCCTTGTTCAATTCCTTGTATAGTTGCTATCTTATTATACTTATAAAACTTGTAAAAACTAGAACTTGTTTTGGTGAACACCAAGCTTGTTTGAAAAACTAATCTAATCTTTCTAACTTAACTCTAATAACACTTATTTATATGTATTATGATGTTATATTAAGTTAATATAAGAACTTATAACTTTTACATATGAAGAACACCTTGAAACTTAACATATATCCTTTAATCTCCATTCGGTAAAAAGCGCGCTGTTTTGGGTTGGGAATTAAAAACCTATCTTAGACTTTGAGTTCGAGGCTAAGACTTTGGAAATATGTTAATATATGTAAATAAGACTTCCAGTATTTGTTTCATGATTTTAGACAAAGTGGAAGTATTTTATCAAAAATCATATATTGGGTGGATGCCGGGATTTTTCCAAATCTGTCCACCGACATAAAAAGAGGGTAAATCTCTAACAATTACTACTTGGGATGAACTTTTCGAATTGGTTTTGTAAAAGTGAATCCATAGCAATTTGATTGACTTTAAACGGAGTTGTAATGAATATTTGGCGAGCAAAACAAAATCTGCTAAAATTAACGTTGAATGGACGAAATTTATATTATAAAAACTATATTAACCATATCCTTATTAAATTTTCCTATATCCTATATATATTTGGATATGTTATCAGTAGTATAACAAAATATTATAATCTTGGTTAATTCTGTGATTGTATATATGTATAATAATATTCTTGATACGTCCTAACACAATAAGTATTCAATACGTTTTGATAAATCCTAAGACAATACGTACACAATACGTCTTAGTTAATTATAAGACAATACGTATACAATACGTCTCTAGGTTGATGCAAAGACAATACGTATACAATACGTCATGGGGTAATTCTAAGATTATATATATATATATATATATATATATACCGATTATTGGACTGTTGGACTTTTCGAACTATTTTGGACTACTAACAATGGACTACTAACATAAAATGTTAAAAATTATTATATAAGTATTCTATGAACTTGATTTATTTTATTCATATGTCGTATTATTATCTGAATCGTTATTATTGTTATAGGTTCGTGAATCCAAGGACGAAGGTCATATTTTTAATAAGTTGAAAACTTGTTATTAATATACTTTTACTACTGTGAGTATATAGTCCCATATTTAAACTCTACAAATATTTTGGGATGAGAATACATGCATTTTATGTTTTACGCCATAGACACAAGTACTTAAAATATATTATACGTTGAGTTGTACCACTTTGCATATATTCTTTAATAGCTTGGTAACTAATATTTACATGTTGTAAGAACATGTATACGCGAATCCTATTGATAGATCTATCAGGTTTGACAACCCCAACCGGGCTAGTCGCTCTAGTATCGTAAACGGTTGCATAGTACTTTGTTTATACTATACTTGGTACAGTGTAGGGAGATTTCATAATAAAGGGAATATGCCACATTAATGGTTAAATATGGTTACCGAAGCGCTCAACAACTTATAGATAATTTTATACACTTGCGAGTGTACATATATTTATAACTATGAAATCTTGTGGTCTATATTTATATCGATGATAAACCTATATATCTCACCAACCTTTGTGTTGACTGTTTACGCATGTTTATTCTCAGGTCCTTAAGAAAGTCTTACGCTGTTGCATTACCTGAGCAAGCTGTGTATGGAGTCTCATACTTTTATTTAAATAAAGTGTTGCATTCAATAAAACCTTTGTCATGTATTATATTCGACTGTTACGTTACGTGTGTAGTATTTGGAAACCGATGTATTTTGGGGATTATTTCTTAAATAATCGCTCACTTGTTTAAAACATGCATTATGTATAATAATGATGTGCTTTTTATGAAATGAATGCAATATTTTCTAAAACGTATCATATAGAGGTCAAATACCTCGCTATGTGACCAATGAGAACATACTGCGTTTATAGTAATATGGACGGGTCGTTTCAGTTGGTATCAGAGCGGTGGTCTTAGCGAACCATATCATGACCCGTACTAATCCATCTGAACGAAGTCCATATCGATTATAAACGATTCACAATAGTTGATTACATCGCGAGGTTCATAACCTCTATATGATACATTTTACAAATATTGCATTCGTTTTTCGAAAGACAAACTTTCTTTACATCGAAAGTTGATGGCATGCATGCCATTTCATAATATATCAAACTATAATTAACTTAATAATAATCTTGATGTACTCAACGACTCGAATGCAACGTCTTTTGGAATATGTCATGAATGACTCCAAGTAATATCTCTAATATGAGCAAATGCACAGCGGAAGATTTCTTTCATACCTGAGAATAAACATGCTTTCAAGTGTCAACCAAAAGGTTGGTGAGTTCATAGATTTATCGTAAACAATAAAATTCATCATTTTAATAGACCACAAGATTTAAATATTTCCATTTCCCATAACCATTATGCATAAAATTCATTCATATGGATTGAACACCTGGTAATCGACCTTAACAAATTGCATATAGAATATCCTCATCATTCCGGGACAACTTCGGACATGATAAATTTGCCATCATTCCGGGAAAACTTCGGACATGATAAATTCGCCATCATTCCGGGAAAACATCGGACATGATAAATTCGCCATCATTCCGGGAAAACATCAGACATGAGGACATGATAAATTCGCCATCATTCCGGGAAAACATCGGACATGATAAAAAGGGCACATTCGATTTCGATAATTCAACCATAGAATGTATTTTCGATTACTTGTGTCTATTTCGTAAAACAGTTATAAAAGTATTTCATGTATTCGCAGTTCAAAATATATTTCAAAAGCATTTAACAAAACAGTTATAAAACAGCGCATGTATTCTCAGTCCCAAAAATGTAAAGAGTAAAAGGGAATCAAATGAACTCACCATACTGTATTTTGTAGTAAAAATACATATGACGATATTGAACAACTGAACAATGCAGGGTTGGCCTCGGATTCACGAACCTATATTAAATATATACATAATAACACATATATTTGTAATCGAATAAATTTATATATAATTATTAGTGTTATTATAATATGTTAGTATAAATTATAACCTAATGTTATATATATACAATGTATTAATATTTACATTTATATGTGTTTATATTATTATCTATAATATATTAAAATATATTTTTTTATACTATATGTAGCTTGGTGAATATTTTAGATAATAACATTTTATATAAAAATACAGTATGTAGTATTGTTATGATACTTATAATAAATATATTTTTAAATAACTATCATTTGTCTGTTAAGTTAATAATCATAATAATACTAAAATAGTGATAATAATAGTAATAATTAGGGTTAACAATGAAAATAATAATTTAAATGATAACACTAATAATTTTTAATAATTCATTTAAGTTGTAACTAAATTATAATTTTAACCATTTTCACAATAATATGGGTATCTATAATCTTTATATTCATAATCATAATAATAATAATGTTGTTAATGATAATAATAATTCTAAAAATAACACTTTTATTACTAATGTTATTAATGATAATATTAATAATAACGATTTTGTTAATAATGATACTTATGTTAATAATAATAATACTGATAATAATAACTATACTTTTACTACTAATGGTTATAATAATACTAATGATAATAACATTACTTTGCATCATAATAGTGATAATAATAAATAAATTTTGTAATAATTATAATAACTACAATTGTACTAAAATCATAATAATGATAATTACTAATTTATTAGTTTTGATAATTATAATAACAATAATAATTAATAATAATAATAATAATAACTAGTAATAATAATAACCATAATAATAATAATAATAATAATAATAATAATAATAATAATAATAATAATAATAATAATAATAATAATAATAATAATAATAATAATAATAATAATAATAGTAAGGATATAACTACCTTAAGAAGGTAGGCCAAAAAGAATAACACCACTGCAGGGATCGAACCCCCGACCTACTGTTAACCCGTAACCACCCTTAACCATCCAGCAATCTCTATTTTTCTGAATAAATCCCAACTTTACAATCTATATACTCGTTTCATCTGTTTCCCTATTTCTCATCTTCTCCAACTGATTTCCATCGTTCAAAGTTCCATTCCAAATCAAATCACGAAATCTTTTATTTGACTTTAGGATTTTAAAACGTATCACGAATCATCAATTGCAGTGTTTTGAATTTACAGAAAATAAATTGAAAATAAAACTGCTGTAGTAGTCTTCACGAAGAACACTAGAACTCCAATATTGATTATGAATTTAGGACGGTTTCAGATGATACTTACAACATGAATTATGTAGAAAATCCTTCCTAAAACCTTCGGAGATCATCATTTACAACAAGAACATCTTCTAAATTATGAATTTGAATTTAACAAGAAACGGTTGACTTTTTTGTTTGAACTTTGACTTCCAAATCTGGAATCAATTGAATGAATTAGGGTCTGTGGTTTTGCAGGTAGTTCAACTACAAGATTCCTAATGTAACTACAATTTTAGATTTCTAAGAATGATTTGAATTTAGCTGTTGGTATGAACGGGTTGAAACAGAGATAAATGGGTTCTGTTTCTTTTTATTTCTGTTTTAGATTAACAAATTTAACTTGATACTAATTATTTATATTGGGTACGGATGATAGAAGGTTGGGTGAATTCTCTATAATCACAAGCTAATCGATTTATGTTTATATCAATTTGTTGACAGAATTCTTGAGCAGGATAGAAGTCAGAGAAGAAGAAAAATATATAAAAGTTGATTGAGACTTACAACTAAATATTGGATTTGTATGAAAAATCGATTATTGCCATAGAATCAGATCAGAGACACGATCAAACATCCAGTATAGAATTACTAACTGATTTTGTTTTCTTATAAAACACTAGGAATCTAATTGTACTAATATTTGTCTTTATATTTTGTATTTAACCAATTGAAATCATTGGAAATCAGATTAAGAGACAGAAAATCGAATTTAAAGGAGTTAAATTGATATTTATAACAAACTCGTACTGAATCCTTGACTTTTATTTTATCTAATTAATATTAATGACAAATAAATATATTAGTAATAATAAATAATAAAAATGATAATACTAATAATAATTATATTAATAATAATTATAATAATATTAGATAATAATAATGATATTAACTAAAAAAATGGTAACAATAATATAACTCATAATACTAATCATAATAATATTAATATTATTAATAATAATAATAATATTAATGATTATAATAATATAACACTTTACATATATCAACTTCACATCTATAAATTATATAATTAAAATAATATTAGTAATACTAGTAATGATATTGATATTATTACTGAAAGTAATAATAATATTAGCATAACAACTATATATATATATATATATATATATATATATATATATATATATATATATATATATATATATATATATATATATATATATATATATATATATATATATATATATATATATATATATATATATATATATATATATGTATATATATATATATATATATTATACTTATGTAATATTTAATAATCTTAGAGTATCTTATATAATAACGTTTATTGAATATTTATTATTTATACTTTTTAATACATATTACAACATTAACATAATTATATATATTTATATATATAGCTTCCTTTTAAATTACCCTTAATTATTTATATCTTATTTTTACACATTTAATTCTAATATTTAGATTATATTTTATGATTTTAAATTATATATAATAGATCTTTACATTTATATATGTATATATGCATATTTATTTACAAACAATTATTCGTGAATCATCGGGGACAGTCAAAAGGGTAATTGATTATATGAACATAGTTCAAAGTTTTTGAGATTTCAATATTATAGACTTTGCTTATCGTGTCGGAAATAGATAAAGATTAAGTTTAAATTTGGTCGAAAATTTCCGGGTCGTCACAGTAACTACCCGTTAAAGAAATTTCGTCCCGAAATTTGAGTGAGGTGGCATGGCTAACAATAAAATTGTTTTCATGATGAATATGAGTTGATAAATAGAGTTTTATCATCATTGAGTAATATGGAAAAAACAATTCGATTATTCGAAGAGTACGAATGAAGCTGTCATAAAAAAGTGAAATGAGAAATAAAGATTCGTCTTAACTTTTGACGTAGATAGGGTTGATTTCCGAAGTTCAAGGGATTTGGAGGAAATCTTAGTAATAAGATTTGGTTCTTCGATAATTAAGGAAATTAGAATCCTCTTTGGTTAAATGTGGTGATCTGTTTTGATTTCTCTATCAGATATTTCACTATAACTCCACCCTCTTCATTTCCTTATTTTCACAGCTCACCCCTTCTATTCTTTCTTCCTCAATTCAATTTTTATTTTCTCTTCTTGACTTTAAGTCAAACGAATATGATTCAGAATTCGTAGGTATGGAGTTTCGAATGAACATGACTAATGTTCTAAGAGAGAAATTGTAATAACAGGATCTTGATTGGTTAAATTACCAGGATTCAAGAGAAAAGCTAGAACCATAAAGAAAATATGTTCTTGATATGTTTATAGATTCGATAGAATGTAAGAATCGTGTAACATGGCACATGATGATGGTAGGGTATGTGAATCATCACATTCCATTAGAAACTCAGCATGACTTACTGTAATATAATCACGTTGATCAAGTGTCATTATATTATACTAACTCATGCTTCAGTTCCCAACACTACTTCAATAACATTCATATTTTAAACTCGAAGGTTTACAGAATATAGAAACTAAACAGTTTCCTTTATAATGTAATACAGATAACGCGAGGGGATAAATGATTTCAGATAAGAATAGTTATGAATATATCTTCAGAAATATTGAGGATATTAATAAAGAAAGATACGATGATATCTTAGAATTTCATAATCAAATTGTGATGAAGAAATTCTTTCACGATGATTTAGAGTGGTTAAGGAGTAAGGTATTCACTAATATTTCATCAGAAACAGAATCATCAGGATTCTTTATGTGCAAGTTTAGTCCTTGTGATTTGTCCAGAGTCTCCTTCATGGTTATCTCAATCTGTTTTCCAGTTCCAACTTTCCTAAGCTATTCCAACATACTATCCTTTATCTTTATACCTTCGACTGTTAAGGTCGTGTACAGTTTTTGCTGCTGTATTCAGCTTTTTTAGAATTTGAAGTATTGATTTGTAGACTGGGTGCTTTTCAGAATTTCAGAATGGAAGATCATAATTCTAAGAGAAAAGGATTATATGTATACTTATAACTGTTGATGTAGACATGCTGCGAGACTTCAAAATACTGATTACAGATTCCTGGTAATTGGCATGGCATTTCTCGTTACAAGGTGCAGATGAGTATATGATAGGGTTTCAATGAATATAATGATTTTTCTAAAAGTCAAAGATTAACAAAGTTGTTGGTAAGTTTACTGCTAATGTGGTGGAATATAAATAGTTCCTCGGTAACGAAGGCGAAAAGACAACGTATATATCATGGTTATAATAAGGCTAATCCGACTGAAAAGTCAAAGTTGACTTGCTGGAGCTGTGACAAAATTGGCTAATTTGGAGAGGGATTGTATAGTTATTTTCGGTAATAACAACGCTGAAGGAGTTAGCACAGATACGTGTTAAACGTTTACTCAGTTTCTGAGAGTTTTTCAGGTGTATAACTATATGCATCAATCTTTTCTTCCCTAGATGAAGTGCGGTTGGTTCATCCTCTCCATTGAGTTGTTCTCAAGAATCATGAAAGATTTGAACGCAGATTGTAATCATCAAGATACAAATGAGGTTTAAGATGAAATCAAGTGGCAAACTTGAAGAAATGTTTAGTTTCATATGTTATAATCAATATTTTATTTCATTTTAATTGTCCAATGTTATTAGTCCACAGTTAACAGTCCAATAATTCATATATAGTTTAATATATAATATTCGAATTAATTAATACGTATCGTGACCCGTGTACATGTCTCAGACTCGATCACAACTCAAAGTATATATGTTATTGTAGAATCAACCTCAACCCTGTATAGCTAACTCAAGCATTACTGCATATAGAGTGTCTATGGTTATTCCAAATAATATATATAGATGCGTCGATATGATATGTCAAAACCTTGTATACGTGTCCCAATATTTAAAGTGCGTAAAATAAATAACAGAAATTAAATGACGATAAATAAAGTGCGTAAAGTAAATAACAGAAATATAATGACGATAAATAAAATTGCGATAATTAAATTGCGATAAATAAACTACGATAAATAAAATGCGCTAATAAAATGTAATAAAGAATTAACAGTTAGCTATGAACAGTTAGCTAGGATTTTGTTAGCGTGGATTCTTAACAAAAAAAATTTTTCTCATAGTTAATTTGTTTGTTTATAATAATTTTTTTGTCCAATGTTTTCTTCATTATGCCACTTGTTGGATTCTGATAAGTCAAAATCAAAATATGAAATTAAATGAAAATGGTTATTCTGTGGTGAACGAATTCGTATATCTGTGGATGTAAGTAGGATAGTAAATGACTATTGAATCAGATTGGAAGAATGTACAGTGTAACTAATTAATGTGAAATCTAAATATTCCTCGAGTATTACCTACCCGTTAAAATATTTTCACCATTAACAGTTTGTACAAAAGAATTTTTAATTACAACCTTTATGAAAATATACTTACATATATATATTTTCTTCATATGTAATACAGATTTAATGAGTTAATATGATATTAATCTCATTTAATTTACGTTAGAACAAGAATATATAATCTCTAAAACATTAGAGATTACATAATCGCCATGTCGAACGAAGATAAAATAGATAGAACGATACGTAGTACGATGATTATACTCGAGGTACAGAATGAGATGTTGAGGCGTGTGTTGTTAATGGTACGAATGCTGTTGCTGGAGCTGGTAAATTTTGCACCATATTGTCCAAATTGATTACTTGAGCGCGAAGTTCGTTGACTTTTTCTATTACTTCGGGATGATTGTCGGTCGGAACGAGCGGATGAATAAGGTTTAGAATTGTGGATAGAATATAATCGTGTCGAGATACCCTGGAAATTGGACTGAAAATGGTGTTTCGGATAGGTTCGCCGGTAAGTGCTTCAGGTTCTTCGCCAAGAGGACAATATGGTGGATGAAAGAGATCGCCTTCTTCTTGTCTCCAATGACTAAGTAGGCTATGAACCCAGCCCCAATTCATCCAGAATAGATGATGGCTGATTGGTTGGTCCATTCCGGTCACGCTGCTTTCAGAGCTCGAATGGGACTCCATATCGGAATCCGAGGGACTTGAACTAGTGGTGAGTTCCATTTCGTAAAATTGAATAAAGGATTTTTCGATATGAAATAATTTTCGAATATTAGATGATATTCTAACTACATAGAATACCTATACATAGTACAAAAGATCCCGTAGATTACGGTGAGAATTAAGGAAACGTGTCAGATAAAGTCTACAGTAACAGATACGCTAAGATATGAATTTGTCTATATACTATTCATGCAATCAATGCAGTAAGATGTGTCTAGAATAAGAATGATAAGCAAGTAATTTCCTAAGGATGATAAGCAGATGATTTCCGACTAGAAATGATAAGCAAAACTTTTGACATGCAGATACGGTCGAAGTCCAGACTCATTAATGCATCCTAACAACTACTAGTTAGACACACTAATGCAAGACCTGGTTCGCTAAGACCACCGCTCTGATACCAACTATCATGACCTGTCCTAATCCATCTGAACGAAGTCCATATCGATTATAAACGATTCACAATAGTTGATTACATCGCTAGGTTCATGACCTCTATATGATACATTTTACAAATATTGCATTCGTTTTTCGAAAGATAAACTTTCTTTACATCGAAAGTTGATGACATGCATGTCATTTCATAATATATCCAACTATAATTGACTTAATAATAATCTTGATGAACTCGACGACTCGAATGCAACGTCTTTTGAAATATGTCATGAATGACTCCAAGTAATATCTCTAATATGAGCAAATGCACAGCGGAAGATTTCTTTCATACCTGAGAATAAACATGCTTTCAAGTGTCAATCAAAAGGTTGGTGAGTTCATAGATTTATCGTAAACAATAAAATTCATCATTTTAATAGACCACAAGATTTAAATATTTCCATTTCCCATAACCATTATGCATAAAATTCATTCATATGGATTGAACACCTAGTAATCGACCTTAACAAATTGTATATAGAATATCCTCATCATTCCGGGACAACTTCGGACATGATAAATTCGCCATCATTCCGGGAAAACATCGGACATGATAAATTCGCCATCATTCCGGGAAAAAATCGGACATGATAAATTCGCCATCATTCCGGGAAAACATCGGACATGAGGACATGATAAATTCGCCATCATTCCGGGAAAATATCGGACATGATAAATTCGCCATCATTCCGGAAAAACATCGAACATGATAAAAAGGGCACATTCGATTTCGATAATTCAATCATAGAATGTAGTTTCGATTACTTGTGTCTATTTCATTAAACAGTTATAAAAGTATTTCATGTATTCGCAGTTCAAAATATATTTCAAAAGCATTTAACAAAACAGTTATAAAACAGCGCATGTATTCTCAGTCCCAAAAATGTAAAGAGTAAAAGGGAATCAAATGAACTCACCATACTGTATTTTGTAGTAAAAATACATATGAAGATATTGAACAACTGAACAATGCAGGGTTGGCCTCGGATTCACGATCCTATATTATGTATATACATATTAACACATATATTTGTAATTGAATAAATTTATATATAATTATTAGTGTTATTATAATATGTTAGTATAATTTATAACCTAATGTTATATATATACAATGTATTAATACTTACATTTATATGTGTTTATATTATTTTCTATAATATATTAAAATATATATTTTTATACTATATGTAACTAGGTGAATATTTTAGATAATAACATTTTATATAAAAATACAGTATGTTGTATTGTTATGATATTTATAATAAATATATTTTTAAATAACTATCATTTGTCTGTTAAGTAAATAATCATAATAATACTAAAATAGTGATAATAATAATAATTAGGGTTAACAATGAAAATAATAATTTTAATGATAACACTAATAATTTTTAATAATTCATTTAAGTTGTAACTAAATTGTAATTTTAACCATTTTCACAATAATATGTGTATCTATAATCTTTATATTCATAATCATAATAATAATAATGTTGTTAATGATAATAATAATTCTAAAAATAACACTTTTATTACTAATGTTATTAATGATAATATTAATAATAACGATTTTGTTAATAATGATACTTATGTTAATAATAATAATACTGATAATAATAACTATACTTTTACTACTAATGGTAATAATAATACTAATGATAATAACATTACTTTGCATCATAATAGTGATAATAATAAATAAATTTAGTAATAATTATAATAACTACAATTGTACTAAAATCATAATAATGATAATTACTAATTTATTAGTTTTGATAATTATAATAACAATAATAATTAATAATAATAATAACTAGTAATAATAATAATAATAACCATAATAATAATAATAATGAAATAATAATAGTAAGGATATAACTACCTAAGAAGGTAGGCTAAAAAGAATAACACCACTGCAGGGATCGAACCCCCGACCTATTGCTAACCCGTAACCACACTTAACCATCCAGCAATCTCTGTTTTTCTGAATAAATCCCAGCTTAACAATCTATATACTCGTTTCATCTGTTTCCCTATTTCTCATCTTCTCCAACTGATTTCCATCGTTCAAAGTTCCATTCCAAATCAAATCACGAAATCTTTTATTTGACTTTAGGATTTTAAAATGTATCACGAATCATCAATTGCAGTGTTTTGAATTTACAGAAAATAAATTGAAAATAAAACTGCTGTAGTAGTCTTCACGAAGAATACTAGAACTCCAATATTGATTATGAATTTGGGACGGTTTCAGATGATACTTACAACATGAATTATGCAGAAAATCCTTCCTAAAACCTTCGGAGATCATCATTTACAACAGGAACATCTTCTAAATTACGAATTTGAATTTAACAAGAAATAGTTGACTTTTTTTGTTTGAACTTTGACTTCCAAATCCGGAATCAATTGAATGAATTAGGGTCTGTGGTTTTGCAGGTAGTTTAACTACAAGATTGCTAATGTAACTACAATTTTAGATTTCTAAGAATGATTTGAATTTGGTTGTTGGTATGACCGGGTTGAAACAGAGATAAATGGGTTCTGTTTCTTTTTATTTCTGTTTTAGATTAACAAATTTAACTTGATACTAATTGTTTATATTAGGTACAGATGATAGAAGGTTGGGTGAATTCTCTATAATCATAAGCTAATCGATTTATATTTATATCAATTTGTTGACAGAATTCTTGAGCTGGATAGAAGTCAGAGAAGAAGAAAAATATATAAAAGTTGATTGAGACTTACAACTGAATATTGGATTTGTATGGAAAATCGATTATTGCCATAGAATCAGATCAGAGACACGATCAAACATCCAGTACAGAATTACTAACTGATTTTGTTTTCTTATAAAACACTAGGAATCTAATTGTACTAATATTTGTCTTTATATTTTGTATTTAACCAATTGAAATCATTGGAAATCAGATTAAGAGACAGAAAATCGAATTTAAAGGAGTTAAATTGATATTTATAACAAACTCGTACTGAATCCTTGACTTTTTTTTTATCTAATTAATATTAATGACAAATAAATATATTAGTAATAATAAATAATAAAAATAATAATACTAATAATAATAATATTAATAATAATTGTAATAATATTAGATAATAATAATGATATTAACTAAAAAAATGGTAACAATAATATAACTCATAATACTAATTATAATAATATTAATATTATTAATGATAATAATAATATTAATGATAATAATATAACACTTTACATATATCAACTTCACATCTATAAATTATACAATTAAAATAATATTAGTAATACCAGTATTGATATTGATATTATTACGTAAAGTAATAATAATATTAGCATAACAACTATATTTATACTTGTATTTTATATATATATATATATATATATATATATATATATATATATATATATATATATATATATATATATATATATATATATATATATATATATATTATACTTATGTAATTTAATAATCTTAGAGTATCTTATATAATAACGTTTATTGAATATTTATTATTTATAATTTTTAATACATATTACGACATTAACATAATTATATATATTTATATATATAGCTTCCTTTTAAATTACCCTTAATTATTTATATCTTATTTTTACACATTTAATTCTAATATTTAGATTATGTTTTATGTTTTAAATTATATATAATAGATCTTTACATTTATATATATATATATATATATATATATATATATATATATATATATATATATATATATATATATATATATATATATATATATATATATATATATATATATATATATATATATATATATATATATATATATATATGCATATTTATTTATAAACAATTGTTCGTGAATCGTCGGGGACAGTCAAAAGGGTAATTGATTATATGAACACAGTTCAAAGTTTTTGAGATTTCAATATTACAGACTTTGCTTATCGTGTCGGAAACATATAAAGATTAAGTTTAAATTTGGTCAAAAATTTTCGGGTCGTCACAGTACCTACCCGGTAAAGAAATTTCGTCCCGAAATTTGAGTGAGGTGGTCATGGCTAACAATAAAATTATTTTCATGATGAATATGAGTTGATAAATGGAGTTTTATCATCATTAAGTAATATGGATAAAACAATTCGATTATTCGAAGAGTACGAATGAAGCTGTCATAAAAGAGTGAAATGAGAAATAAAGATTCGTCTTAACTTTTGACGTAGATAGAGTTGATTTCCGGAGTTCAAGGGATTTGGAGGAAATCTTCGTAATAAGATTTGGTTCTTCAATAATTAAGGAAATTAGAATCCTCTTTGGTTAAATGTGGTGATCTGTTTTGATTTCTCTGTCAGATATTTCACTATAACTCCAGCCTCTTCATTTCCATATTTTCACAGCTCACCCCTTCTATTCTTTCTTCCTCAATTCAATTTTTGTTTTCTCTTCTCGACTTTAAGTCAAACGAATATGATTCAGAATTCGTAGGTATGGAGTTTTGATTGAACATGACTAATGTTCTAAGAGAGAAATTGTAATAACACGATCTTGATTGGTTAAATTACCAGGATTCAAGAGAAAAGCTAGAACCATCAAGAAAATATGTTCTTGATATGTTTATAGATTCGATAGAATGTAAGAATCGTGTAACATGGCACATGATGATGGTAGGGTCTGTGAATCATCACGTTCCATTAGAAACTCAGCATGACTTACTGTAATATAATCACGTTGATCAAGTGTCATTATATTATACTAACTCATGCTTCAGGTCCCAACACTACTTCAATAACATTCGTATTTTAAACTTAAAGGTTTATAGAATATAGAAACTAAACAGTTTCCTTTATAATGTAATACAGATACGCGAGGGGATAAATGATTTCAGATAAGAATAGTTATGAATATATCTTCAGAAATATTGAGGATATTAATAAAGAAAGATACGATGATATCTTAGAATTTCATAATCAAATTGTGATGAAGAAATTCATTCACGATGATTTAGAGTGGTTAAGGAGTAAGGTATTCACTAATATTTCATCAGAAATAGAATCATCAGGATTCTTTATGTGCAAGTTTAGTCTTTGTGATTTGTCCAGAGTCTCCTTCATGGTTAGCTCAATCCGTTTTCCAGTTTCAACTTTCCTGAGCTTTTCCAACATACTATCCTTTATCTTTATACCTTCGACTGTTAAGGTCGTGTACAGTTTTTGCTGCTGTATTCAGCTTTTTTAGAATTTGAAGTATTGATTTGTAGACTGGGTGCTTTTCAGAATTTCAGAATGGAAGATCATAATTCTAAGAGAAAAGGATTATATGTATACTTATAACTGTTGATATAGACATGGATTATATGTATACTTATAACTGTTGATATAGACATGTTGCGAAACTTCAAAATACTGATTACAAATTCCTGGTAATTGGCATGGCATTTCTCGTTACAAGGTGCGGATGAGTATATGATAGGGTTTCAATGAATATAATGATTTTTCTAAAAGTCAAAGATTAACAAAGTTGTTGGTAAGTTTACTGCTAATGTGGTGGAATATAAATAGTTCCTCGGTAACGAAGGCGAAAAGACAACGTATATATCATGGTTATAATAAGGCTAATTCGACTAAAAAGTCAAAGTTGACTTGCTGGAGCTGTGACAAAATTGGCTAATTTTGAGAGGGATTGTATAGTTATTTTCGGTAATAACAACGCTGAAGGAGTTAGCACAGATACATGTTAAACGTTTACTCAGTTTTCGAGAGTTTTTTAGGTGTATAACTATATGCATCAATCTTTTCTTCCGTAGATGAAGTGCGGTTGGTTCATCCTCTCCATTGAGGTGTTCTCAAGAATCATGACAGATTTGAACGCAGATTGTAATCGTCAAGATACAAATGAGGTTTAAGATGAAATCAAGTGGGAAACTTGAAGAAATGTTTAGTTTCATATGTTATAATCAATATTTTAATTCATTTTAATTGTCCAATGTTATTAGTCCACAGTCGATAGTCCACAGTTAACAGTCCAATAATTCATATATAGTTTAATATATAATATTCGAATTAATTAATACGTATCGTGACCCGTGTACATGTCTCAGACTCGATCACAACTCAAAGTATATATATTATTGTAGAATCAACCTCAACCCTGTATAACTAACTCAAGCATTACTGCATATAGAGTGTCTATGGTTATTCCAAATAATATTTATAGATGCGTCGATATGATATGTCAAAACCTTGTATACATGTCCCGATATTTAAAGTGCGTAAAATAAATAACAGAAATTAAATGACGATAAATAAAGTGCGTAAAGTAAATATCAGAAATTAAATGACGATAAATAAAATTGCGATAATTAAATTACGATAAATAAACTGTGATAATTAAAATGCGATAATAAAATGTAATAAAGAATTAACAGTTAGCTAGGAACAGTTAGCTAGGATTTTGTTAGCATGGATTCTTAATAAATAAAAAATTTCTCATAGTTAATTTGTTTGTTTCTAACAATTTTTTTTTGTCCAATGTTTTCTTCATTACGCCACTTGTTGGATTCTGATAAGTCAAAATCCAAATATGAAATTGAATGAAAATGGTTATTCTGTGGTGAACGGATTCGTATATATGTGGATGTAAGTAGGATAGTAAATGACTGTTGAATCAGATTGGAAGAATGTACAGTGTAACTTATTAATGTGAAATCTAAATATTCCTCGAGTATTACCTACCCGTTAAAATATTTTCACCATTAACAGTTTGTACAAAAGAATTTTTAATTACAACCTTTATGAAAATATACTTACATATATATATTTTCTTCAGATGTAATACAGATTTAATGAGTTAATATGATATTAATCTCATTTGATTTACATTAGAACAAGAATATATAATCTCTAAACATTAGAGATTACATAATCTCCATGTCGAACGAAGATAAAATAGATAAAATGATACGTAGTACGATGATTATACTCGAGGTAAAGAATGAGATGTTGAGGCGTGTGTTGTTGATGGTACGGGTGCTGTTGCTGGAGCTGGTAAATTTTACACCATATTCTCCAAATTGATTACTCGAGTGCGAAGTTCGTTGACTTCTTCTATTACTCCGGGATGATTGTTAGTCGGAACGAGCGAATGAATAACGTTTAGAATTGTGGTTAGAATATAATCGCGTCGAGATACCCTGGAAATGAGACTGAAAATGGTGTTTCGGATAGGTTCGCCGGTAAGTGCTTCAGGTTCTTCGCCAAGAGGACAATATGGTGGATGAAAGGGATCGCCTTCTTCTTGTCTCCAATGACAAAGTAGGCTACGAACCCAGCCCCAATTCATCCAGAATAGATGATGGCTAATTTGTTGGTCCATTCCGGTCACGCTGCTTTCGGAGCTCGAATGGGACTCCATATCGGAATCCGAGGGACTTGAACTAGTGGCGAGTTCCATTTCGTACTATTGAATAAAGGATTTTTCGATATGAAATAATTTTTGAATATTAGATGATATTCTAACTACATAGAATACCTATACATAGTACAAAAGATCCCGTAGATTACGGAGGGAATTAAGGAAACGTGTCAGATAAAATCTACAGTAACAGATACGCTAAGATATGAATTTGTCTATACACTATTCATGCAATCAATGCAGTAAGATGTGTCTAGACTAAAAATGATAAGCAGGTAATTTCCTAAGGATGATAAGCAGATGATTTCCGACTAGAAATGATAAGCAAAACTTTTGACATGCAGACACGGTCGAAGTCCAAACTCATTAATGCATCCTAACAACTACTAGTTAGACATACTAATGCAAGACCTGGTTCGCTAAGACCACCGCTCTGATACCAACTATCATGACCCGTCCTAATCCATCTAAACGAAGTCCAAATCGATTATAAACGATTCACAATAGTTGATTACATCGCGAGGTTCATGACCTCTATATGATACATTTTACAAACATTGCATTCGTTTTTCAAAAGATAAACTTTCTTTACATTGAAAGTTGACGACATGCATGCCATTTCATAATATATCCAACTATAATTGACTTAATAATAATCTTGATGAACTCGACGACTAGAATGCAATGTCTTTTGAAATATGTCATGAATGACTCCAAGTAATATCTCTAATATGAGCAAATACACAGCGGAAGATTTCTTTCATACCTGAGAATAAACATGCTTTCAAGTGTCAACCAAAAGATTGGTGAGTTCATAGATTTATCGTAAACAAGAAAATTCAACATTTTAATAGACCACAAGATTTAAATATTTCCATTTCCCATAACCAATATGCATAAAATTCATTCATATGGATTGAACACCTGATAATCGACCTTAACAAATTGCATATAGAATATCCTCATCATTCCTGGACAACTTCGGACATGATAAATTTTCCATCATTCTGGGAAAACATCGGACAAGATAAATTCGCCATCATTCCGGGAAAACTTCGGATATGATAAATTCGCCATCATTCCGAGAAAACATCGGACATGATAAATTCGCCATCATTTCGGAAAACATCGGACATGATAAATTTGCCATCATTCCGGGAAAACATCGGACATGAGGACATGATAAATTCGCCATCATTCTGGGAAAACATCGGACATGATAAATTCGCCATCATTCCGGGAAAACATCGGACATGATAAAAAGGGCACATTTGATTTCGATAATTCAACCATAGAATGTAGTTTTGATTACTTATGTCTATTCCGTAAAACAGTTATAAAAGTATTTCATGTATTCGCAGTTCAAAATATATTTCAAAAGCATTTAACAAAACAGTTATAAAACAGCGCATGTATTCTCAGTCCCAAAAATGTAAAGAGTAAAAGGGAATCAAATGAACTCACCATACTGTATTTTATAGTAAAAATACATATGACGATATTGAACAACTGGACAATGCAGGGTTGGCCTCGGATTCACGAACCTATATTATGTATATACATATTAACACATATATTTGTAATCGAATAAATTTATGTATAATTATTAGTGTTATTATAATATGTTAGTATAAATTATAACATAATGTTATATATATACAATGTATTAATATTTACATTTATATGTGTTTATATTATTATCTATAATATATTAAAATATATTTTTTATACTATATGTAGCTTGGTGAATATTTTAGATAATAACATTTTATATAAAAATACAGTATGTAGTATTGTTATGATATTTATTATAAATATATTTTTAAATAACTATCATTTGTCTGTTAAGTTAATAATCATAATAATACTAAAATAGTGATAATAATAATAATAATTACGGTTAACAATGAAAATAATAATTTTAATGATAACACTAATAATTTTTAATAATTCATTTAAGTTGTAACTAAATTGTAATTTAAACCATTTTCACAATAATATGTGTATCTATAATCTTTATATTCATAATCATAATAATAATAATGTTATTAATGATAATAATAATTCTAAAAGTAACACTTTTATTACTAATGTTATTAATGATAATATTAATAATAACGATTTTGTTAATAATGATACTTATGTTAATAATAATAATAATACTGATAATAATAACTATACTTTTACTACTAATGGTAATAATAATACTACTGATAATAGCATTACTTTGCATCATAATAGTGATAATAATAAATAAATTTAGTAATAATTATAATAACTACAATTGTACTAAAATCATAATAATGATAATTACTAATTTAATAGTTTTGATATTTATAATAACAATAATAATTAATAATAATAATAATAACTAGTAATAATAATAATAATAATAATAATAATAATAATAATAATAATAATAATAATAATAATAATAATAATAATAATAATAATAATAATAATAATAATAATAATAATAATAATAATAATAATAATGAAATAATAATAGTAAGGATATAACTACCTTAAGAAGGTAGGATAAAAAGAATAAAACCACTGCAGGGATCGAACCCCCGACCTATTGCTAACCCGTAACCACCCTTAACCATCCAGCAATCTCTGTTTTTTTGAATAAATCCTAACTTAACAATCTATATACTCGTTTCCTCTGTTTCCCTATTTCTCATCTTCTCCAACTGATTTCCATCGTTCAAAGTTCCATTACAAATCAAATCACGAAATCTTTTATTTGACATTAGGATTTTAAAACGTATCACGAATCATCAATTGCAGTGTTTTGAATTTACAGAAAATAAATTGAAAATAAAACTGCTGTAGTAGTCTTCACGAAGAACGCTAAAACTCCAATATTGATTATGAATTTAGGACGGTTTCAGATGATACTTACAACATGAATTATGTAGAAAATCCTTCCTAAAACCTTCGGAGATCATCATTTACAACAGGAACATCTTCTAAATTACTAATTTGAATTTAACAAGAAACAGTTGACTTTTTTTATTTGAACTTTGACTTCCAAATCCGGAATCAATTGAATGAATTAGGGTCTGTGGTTTTGCAGGTAGTTCAACTACAAGATTGATAATTTAACTACAATTTTAGATTTCTAAGAATGATTTGAATTTGGCTGTTGGTATGAACGGGTTAAAACAGAGATAAATGGGTTCTGTTTCTTTTTATTTCTGTTTTAGATTAACAAATTTAACTTGATACTAATTGTTTATATTGGGTACGGATGATAGAAGGTTGGGTGAAATCTCTATAATCACAAGCTAATCGATTTATGTTTATATCAATTTGTTGACAGAATTCTTGAGCAGGATAGAAGTCGGAGAAGAAGAAAAATATATAAAAGTTGATTGAGACTTACAACTGAATATTGGATTTGTATGGAAAATTGATTATTGCCATAGAATCAGATCACAGACATGATCAAACATCCAGTACAGAATTACTAACTGATTTTTTTTTCTTATAAAACACTAGGAATCTAATTGTACTAATATTTGTCTTTATATTTTGTATTTAACCAATTGAAATCATTGGAAATCAGATTAAGAGACAGAAAATCAAATTTAAAGGAGATAAATTGATATTTATAGAAACTCGTACCGAATCCTTGACTTTTATTTTATCTAATTAATATTAATGACAAATAAATATATTAGTAATAATAAATAATAAAAATAATAATACTAATAATAATTATATTAATAATAATTATAATAATATTAGATAATAATAATGTTATTAACTAAAAAATGGTAACAATAATATAACTCATAATACTAATTATAATAATATTAATATTATTAATGATAATAATAATATTAATGATAATAATAATATAACACTTTACATATATCAACTTCACATCTATAAATTATATAATTAAAATAATATTAGTAATACCAGTATTGATATTGATATTATTACTGAAAGTAATAATAATATTAGCATAACAACTATATTTATACTTGTATTATATATATATATATATATATATATATATATATATATATATATATATATATATATAATACTTATGTAATATTTAATAATCATAGAGTATCTTATATAATAACATTTATTGAATATTTATTATTTATACTTTTTAATACATATTACAACATTAACATAATTATATATATTTATATATATAGCTTCCTTTTAAATTACCCTTAATTATTTATATCTTATTTCTACACATTTAATTCTAATATTTAGATTATATTTTATGATTTTAAATTATGTATAATAGATCTTTACATTTATATATATGCATATTTATTTACTAACAATTGTTCGTGAATCGTCGGGGAAAGTCAAAAGGGTAATTGATTATATGAACACAGTTCAAATTTTTTGAGATTTCAATATTACAGACTTTGCTTATCGTGTCGGAAACATATAAAGATTAAGTTTAAATTTGGTCGAAATTTTCTGGGTCATCAAAAACCATGTTTTGCATTAGTGTGTCTAACGGATAGTTATTAAGATGCATTAGTGAGTCTGGACTTCGACCTTAACTGCATGTCAAAAGTTTTGCTTATCATTTCTAATCGGAAATCATCTGCTTATCACCCTTAGAAAATTAAATGCTTATCATTCTTAGTCTAGACACATCTTACTGCATTGATTGCATAAATAGTGTATAGACAAAGTTCATATTTTACCGTATATGCTAATTCATATCTTAGCGTATCTGTTACTGTAAACTTTGCCTAACATATTCCTAAAATTCATCCGTAATCTATGAAATCTTTTGCTCTATATATATATATATATATATATATATATATATATATATATATATATATATATATATATATATATATATATATATATAGATATTCTATGTAATTAGAATACCATCCGATAGCCGAAAATTATTTCATATCGAAAAATCCTTTATTCAATCGTACGAAATGGAACTCTCCACAAGTTCAAGTCCCTCGAATTCCGATATGGAATTTCACTTGAGCTCCGAAAGCAGTGTGACCTGAATGGATCAACCAATTAGCCATCATCTATTTTGGATGAATTGGGGATGGGTTCGTAGTCTACTTAATCATTGGAGACAAGAAGAAGGTGATCCCTTCCATCCACCACATTGCCCTCTTGGTGAAGAACATAAGGCAATTACCGGCGAACCCGTTCGTAACACCATTTTCTCTCTCCTTTCTAGGATATGCCGCAACGAGTATAATATTACTAATATTATTGAGGCTATCCGACCTTTACTCCGTATCTTGCATGGTGAATTATTTAGTAAAAATAAATAAAAAATTTACTGTCATGAAAAGCAAAACTTCATTAGCAAGTGCATCCTACATCATTTCATTCCCTTTATAAAGCTCTTGACCTCTCTTTTTATTCAAGAAACTTTAAGCATCTTCTTTCACAATACAAAACAAAACAAATTCTCATCATCTATACTCACATTAAACCACTACCAGCACCAGCAGCAGCATTACCAACAACATCACAAGCCACATTACGAGCATCAACATCATACGCACCGCAGGCACTAAGGGATACCAACAATAATGAGTGATGAAGTATTAATTCATTATTTCATTTACGTTGAAGAAATATTCCGTGGTGATTATGTAATCTCTAAAGTTTTAGGGATTATTCATTTCTAGTTCCAACCGTAAACCAAATGAGATTAATATAATATTAAATTATTAAATTCATATTACATCTGAAGAAAATATACATACATATATTTTCATAAAGACTGTAATAAAAATTCTTTTGTACAAAATATTACTTGTGAAATTTTATTTTAACGGGTAGGTAATACCCGAGAAATACTTAAGTTCACATTAATATGTTACATTATACATTTTCAATGATGTTTCGAAAATCGTTAATTATACTCTCTCCTTTTATAGCAATATACATCATTTCACAAAATTCAAGACAACCATTTTTCATACCAATTCAATTACATATTCTGATTTTGACAGATCAAAATCCAAGTCAAGATTTAAGAAGTGCCATCAATCTTAAATTCCTACATCCTTCAAAATCATACTTTAAATTCAAACTATACTAAAACATCACTTTCATTCACAGAACTCATAAAGATATTTGTATCATTTAAGATTCACGACGAATTCATTATACGGATATTGACGATGACAACCTGCGTCTAAACCCTTCAAAATTCTTGAAAACATCTCAACTAAGGAACAATCGAGAGAATGAACCAATCACACGATACATACGAAGAATATATGCATATAGATATGCATTCGGAGGACAGTTGAACCTAAGCAAAGGTTCAACACGTATCCTGTCAGATCCTTTAGCATTATTATTACTCAAAATAACTTTACAATCCCTTTTCAAAATAGCGAATTTTATCACAGCTCCAAAAAGACAACTTCAACTTTTCATCCGGAGTAGCCTTATTATAACCTTGATATATACGTTGTCTTTTCACCATCGTTACTGGGGAACCTTTTATATTCCACCACATTAGTAGTAAGCTTGCCAGCAACTTTATTGCTCTTTGACTTAAATCTCTCTGAAAGATCACTATAAAACCTTGTCATGTACCCATCTACATCTTGTAACAATAATATTCATACCAAACCTCAGGAAGCATCAATAATTATTCTTGAATCTCACATCATTTCTGCATATACATATAACGTTATTTCCTGGAATTATAATTCTGAAATCCGGAATAGCACTTCAACCTACGAATCAGTACTATGAAGTTTTGAAAAAGCTGAATGAAGCAGCAGAAACTATATACAACCGTAACAGTCAAAAGTTGATGATAAAGAATATTGTGTTAGCAAAGCACAGAAAAAGAGAAGGTTTGGAACTGGAAAACGGATTGAGCAAACCCTGAAGGAGGCTGTGGACAAATCACAAGGACGAAATCTACCTTCAAAGAATCCAAATGATTCTGTGTCTGCTAAAATCCTTAGCAATACCTTGCTCCTTACTCTAAAACTCTTGCAGACAATATTCTTCATCATCTTCTTATCTTAAATATTCTAAGATATAATCGTATCTTCCATTATAAATATCCTTCATATTTCTGAAGATATTTTCATAACCATTCTTATCTAAAATCATTTATTCCTTCGCGTTATCTGTATCACATCATAAAGAAAACTGTTTTAGTTTCTAAACATCTGAAACCTCTGAGTGTAAAGTATGAATGTTTTTGAAGTAATGTTGGGAACTGAAGCGTGAGTTAGTATAATATAATGACACTTAATCAACGTTATTATATTACAGTAAATCATGCTGAGTTTCTAAATGGAACGTAATGATCCACAGACCATAACGTCATCATGTGCCATGTTACATGACTCTTACATTCAATCTAATCTCTAAACATTTCAAGAACATATTCTATTGATAGTTCTATCTTTTCCTTTGGATTCTGGTAATTTCATAAGTCAAATTGTGCTATTACAATTTCTCTCTTATAGCATTAGCTATGTTCATTCCGAATTTCATATCTATGAATTCTAGACCATTATTCGCTTGACTTGAAGTCGGGAAAAGAAGACAGAAGCATGAAACTCCAAAATATAAGGAAAAATATAAGCACGAAGACAACGCAGAAATTACAAACCATGTATATCGATGCGTATAGCAATATAAAGACACGGGAAAACTAAGAACACTATAAACCCAAGAGCATAGTAGAAATTAATGGATTCCTCCGGTGGAAGATGAAAAATAAGAATGACAGATGTGATAGTCAAGAATATATCAAGAATTAAAACTAGATGGAGCATATTGACGAATGTTTTGGAAGTACGAAGAAAGGAAGAAAGTATAAAAGATGGGAGATGTGGAAATAAGGAAACGTAGAAGGTTGATTTATAGTAAAATATCCGACGGAGAAATCGAGACAGATTATTGCATTAAATCGAAGAGGATCATAATTTTCTTAATCGCCGAAGAATCAAATCTTATATAGATTACAAATATTTTCTTTAATCCGGAGATCAACCGTGATGACGTCAAAAGATAAGACGAATCCCTATTTTCTCATTTCACTCTTTTACGATAGCTTCACTCATACGTTTCGAGTAATCGAATTATTTTATCCATATTTCTCAATCATGATAAAACCCTATGAATCAATTTATATTCGTCATAATAACATTCTTATTGTTAGCCATGACGACCTCGATCAAATTTCGGGACGAAATTTCTTTAACGGGTAGGTACTGTGACGATCCGGAAATTTCCGACCAAATTTAAACTTAATCTTTATATAATTCCGACTTGATAAGCAATGAATTTTAATAAATCTTGAACATTCGGAAATAGTTTTACACAAGCTTTTGGTCACCCTTTTATTCTGACAATTCACGAACGTCATAACTTGATTTAATTGTTTAATTGTTTAATTATTGTGTATGTATATGGATTTATATATATTTAACTTGATAATATGATAATTAAATATCTCATTAAGTATATTAACAAATTCTATATATATATATATATATATATATATATATATATATATATATATATATATATATATATATATATATATATATATATATATATATATATATATATATATATATATATATATATATATATATATATATATATATATATATATATATATATATATATATATATATATATTCATACTACTAATTTAAAGAGTTTTCAAACAATATATATATTACTATTTAAACGACGTAATTAACTTATGTTAAAATGTATTTACATATAATGTATTACGAGTGTAAATACATCCTTACAAGTATTGAATACACTTTATAATATACCAATACATATAAAGGATAGCTATACTCGTATTTTTGTTCAATTTCCTCAAAGAATTCTACTCGCATTCATACGATATTTTTACCCGTATTATACACAACTTCTAGAAGTATTTACTATTGGTATATACCAATAGAAATCTGTAATTATTTGTGTATTATGTCATCCATGACCTAATCAATTTAATATGTCATGCATGACTTAATAAAATTTAACTTATCTTAGATATTTTCACTAAAAGCCAAAATTATAAGCTTATAAATAAGGACCATTTTAACTCATTTTTACTCCACATTTTCTTAAACTAAAAACACACACTTGAATGCTCTCATATCATACTTTAATCTTAGAAACTTTACTCTTCATAATCAAGGTAAAATACTTCTCAAAATCCTTGTTCAATTCCTTGTATAGTTGCTATCTTATTATACTTATAAAACTTGTAAAAACTAGAACTCGTTTTGGTGAACACCAAGCTTGTTTGAAAAACTAATCTAATCTTTCTAACTTAACTCTAATAACACTTATTTATATGTATTATGATGTTATATTAGGTTAATATAATAACTTATAACTTTTACATATGAAGAACACCTTGAAACTTAACATATATCCTTTAATCTCCATTCGGTAAAAAGCTGTTTTGGGTTGGGAATTAAAAACATATCTTAGACTTTGAGTTCTAGGCTAAGACTTTGGAAATATGTTAATATTTGTAAATAAGACTTCCAGTATTTTTTCATGATTTTAGACAAAGTGGAAGTATTTTATCAAAAATCATATATTGGGTGGATGCAGGGATTTTTCCAAATCTGTCCACTGACACAAAAAGAGGGTAAAGCTCTAAAAATTACTACTTGGGATGAACTTTTCAAATTGGTTTTATAAAATTTACTTCTTAATGAATCCATATCAATTTGATTCACTTTAAACGGAGTTGTAATGAATATTTGGCGAGCAAAACAAAATCTGCTAAAATTAACGTTGAATGGACGAAATTTATTTATAAAAACTATATTAACCATATCCTTGTTAACTTTTCCTATATCCTATATATATTTGGATATGTTATCAGTAGTATAACAAAATATTATAATCTTGGTTAATTCTGTGATTGTATATATGTATAATAATATTCTTGGTACGTCCTAACACAATAAGTATACAATACGTTTTGATAAATCCTAAGACAATACGTACACAATACGTCTTAGTTAAATCTAAGAAAATACGTATACAATACGTCATTGGGTTGATGCAAAGACAATACGTATACAATACGCTGTGGGGTAATTCTAAGATTATATATATATACCGATTATTGGACTGTTGGACTTTTCGGACAATTTTGGACTACTAACAATGGACTACTAACATAAAATATTAAAAATTATTATATAAGTATTCAATGAACTTGCTTTATTTTATTCATATGTCGTATTATTATCTGAATCGTTATTATTGTTATAGGTTCGTGAATCCAAGGACGACGGTCATATTTTTAATAAGTTGAAAACTTATTATTAATATACTTTTACTACTGTGAGTATATAGTCCCATATTTAAACTCTACAATTATTTTGGGATGAGAATACATGCATTTTATGTTTTACGCCATATACACAAGTACTTAAAATATATTCTACGTTGAGTTGTACCACTTTGCATATCTTCCCTAATAGCTTGGTAACTAATATTTACATGTTGTAAGAACATGTATACGCGAATCCTATTGATAGATCTATCGGGTTTGACAACCCCAATCGGGCTAGTCGCTCTAGTATCGTAAACGGTTGCATAGTACTTCGTTTTTACTACACTTGGTACAGTGTAGGGAGATTTCATAATAAAGGGAATATGCCACATTAATGGTTAAATATGGTTACTGAAGCGCTCAACAACTTATAGAATACTTTTATACACTTGCGAGTGTACATATATTTATAACTATGAAATCTTGTGGTCTATATTTATATCGATGATAAACCTATATATCTCACCAACCTTTGTGTTGACTGTTTACGCATGTTTATTCTCAGGTCCTTAAGAAAGTCTTCCGCTGTTGCATTATCTGAGCAAGCTGTGCATGGAGTCTCATACTTTTATTTAAATAAAGTGTTGCATTCAATAAAACCTTTGTCATGTATTATATTCGACTGTTACATCACGTGTGTAGTATTTGGAAACCGATGTATTTTGGGGATTATTTCTTAAATAATCGCCCACTTGTTTAAAACATGCATTATGTATAATAATGATGTGCTTTTTATGAAACGAATGCAATATTTTCTAATACGTATCATATAGAGGTCAAATACCTCGCTATGGGACCAATGAGAACGTACTGCGTTTATATTAATATGGACGGGTCGTTTCACCGAGCCAATCAGAGAATTACTTACACAAAGGTATGGTAATTCTACTTTTAGTGATTGGGAACGATTATTCAATATACGTAGGCATGTATATAGAGAATGGTGTGTGGAATTATTATGTTGTAATGAAATAAATGATCGGGTAGCTAGCTTAACCGATCGGAGTTTTATTAGATTTTTGTTAGGAGGTGTGATGCGCCATATGTCTCTACTGGATATGGGTCAGGCTTTGTGTATATATACGCCTGAGGAATTAGCATCTACTGATTGTCAGAGGTTAATAAGTAATGGTAGAAGGGTTGATGAAAATTTTGATGTGAATGGAATATGGAGTAGAATGACTAGCCATAACCGATTTCATGGGGTATCTTACTCTTATACTAATATTAATAGAGCTGAGCTAAGAGTGATCTATAGGTTTTTAGCAAACTCGATTACACGGCGAGGTAGTAATAAAGAAAAGGTAAATGAAAATAATTTATTTTACCTCATGTGTATTCGAGACCCACCGAGCATTGTGAACATACCTTATTGTGTGGGTTATTACTTATCAGTAATGGTTAGGGGTATGCGGCCTAATAGTATAATAGAAGGTGGTATCTTTATTACTTTAATTGCTGAGTATCTCAATGTGGATAGAAGTCAGGGGGATTATTAATTGCAGTGCCAGAACCCCGTGATAGAATTAGTTTGCAAGTATATCATGGTGCAAAGGTTTTAAAGAAATGACATAACGCTGCAACACCATATGATGGCGAGCATCCACAGGTAGAAAGAGATCAGGAGCAAGGTAATGCGGGAGGAGGGAATCAGATGACAGAAATGCAAATTTTTATGGCTCAACATGAGTATGAAATGGCTAGACAACGAGCATTTCAAGATTGGCAGTATCATCAAAGCCAAATCATAAGTCATTGTGTATACATAAATACAAACTACATTCCTACTCAAATGCCCATATTTCCTCCCTGGACTATACAGACCCGACCACCGTTCCCTACATATAACCCAGCTCAAGCATTCTACAGCACTTACGGCTATGAATGGGATTCTTACTTGAACTATCCTCATTAACCGTAGTTTTATTTTATTCCTATTTTGAAGTTTGTAATCTGTAATGTTATTACTCTTTAATACTTATTGTGATACTGTAATAATTTTTAGAGTTTTCTAACTTTATTTTTTTTAATTTTTGAATGTGGGGTAATATACCAAACTTCAAAAATATGTATATATCTATGTTTGTAGTTTATCTTATGTACAAAACTGGGTAAAACAGTGCATTCTCAAAGACTGGCATTAAGTTCAGCAAAAGTTACTAATTTTGACGACAAGATGGAAAACAAATGTGATGTAACAACAGACGGAATGAACAAATGAAGTGCACCATTTATCATTCAAACAAACAACAATATGTTTGGAAACTTTGGTAAAATTTAATCATTTTTCTACGCTAATAACCCTCAATAATTTAAATTATTACTGATTTCTTGCAATTGAGGGCATTGCAAGATCTTAAGTGTGGGAAGGGATTAAATTCTTTCGATTTTAAAAATTTGACTTATACACTTGGTTTAATAGCCACCGTTAAAATACTAGTAACGTAGTAGTTGTATTAGAATCTAGTGCTCTCTGATAATAAAGAACAGCCCTAGTCTTATATACTGACTACCCACTTCTAGTAAAATTTTAAATTTTTTTTTAAATAAATGAATTCAAAATCTCGTTTATACATATTTATGAACGATAAAACTAGGTGTTAACTCCGAAATTATTGTTACCTCGGAAAGGACATAAATTGAGAAACAACCCAAAACGCTTGAATATATTTAAAATGGAATAGAAGAGAATAAAAAGGCAAAGAAAGAAAAATAAAAGCCAAGTGTGGGAAAAATTTACCAAGTTATTTAGAACATATATCACATATTTTTGTACAAATAATTGAAGATACTTTTGTTTTGGACGATATTAATCAGTTTTACCCAATTTATTGTAATATAAATGGAATGAAAAAGGAAGTACAGTCTTCCGAGAAAAAGACACGTGCTTCTTGATTTAGGTCAGGAAGTTGTCATTCAGACCAGTTGTAGAGTCTACAAAAAACCTTGAAAAGTTTTCTCGAAAATCAGCTGGAAATCCACGGACCTCAGCATCAAACAGGGTCGCCAAGTGGTCAGACTTATCCTAACCATGAGAGGATCTGTCTCGTACAATAGGGGGCACCGTGCAAATTAACTTATAAGACTAATGAATCAGATCTCCAGAAAGGATAATCTCCTTAAAGATCAAAAATCAGCATTTAAGCCTGATATTATTCAATCCTTGAGATTGACCTTAAAGATCGAGAATTCAAACTCATGGAATTCGATGATATCTAAACTCGAGCTTGAACGAGAAAATATTTTGATCAAATTACAAACCGATTTGTTTTTTGAAAACCTATTTTCAATGCGTTCATTATCATTGAACGTAAAATCCTAGGAATTCACCTGGAATTCATTAGGTCACCTGAACCAAATCGGGTGTCAACCATGAGAATGGTGGTCGCATAGCATGGTCGAAGACAGGACCTTGTGCCAGACCGAAAAACTATAGGGTGATCTTTACTATTGCTCCTATAAAGGATAGTAATTGCATCCGACACGATGTAGACCATAATCAAAAGCATGTCATTAGACATTGCCTTAACAGTTGCTTGTTCAACGCTTTCCTTTACAACCGGACGGTAGTTTACCGAAAGGTAATATACGGAGCAAGTATACTGGATGTGTTGCTTTCCTAATATAAGGTTAGCAAGTGGGTGACATAAAACCGCAAGTTTTGAGCTAAAATTTTCAAATCTGAAACCCACAAAACCCACAAAAACATTTTGCAAACACTGGTGAAGGGTTATTTCGGAAAACTTATCTAAGGTAAAAGCTAGATTGAATTTTCAAAAGATCAAATGTTTTCATAAAGATCCAATTTCCTAAAGCATCTAAATTTTTATAGTCATGTGGGACTGTAAACCACAACGTTACTATCATTGTTCATACCGCCGTATCAAAATCACTGATGTACAAAGTGTGAAGAATAAAGAAGTGATTCTAATAAAGTTGTATTCAAGTTCTATATTGCTTGAGGACAAGCAACGCTCAAGTGTGGGAATATTTGATAATGCTAAAAATGAACATATATTTCATAACATTATCCTTTAAGAAAGACAAGCTTTTAGTTGCAGTTATTCTATTTACAAGTGATATTCTTTTAAATAATAAAAGGTGAAGACAAAAGACAGAATCGACGATTTGAAGACGCAAACGACCAAAAAGCTAAAAAGTACAAAGTACAATCCAAGTGGTTCAATTTATTGATGAGAAACGTCTCAAAATTACAAGCGTACAAGCCGCAAAACGCAAAGTACAAGATATTAAATAATACGAAAAGGCGTTCGAAAATCCGGAACTGAGACATGAACCAACTATCAACGTACGACGCAACGGACCTAAAATCACAAATTAACTATGCACATAAATATAATATAATATATAATTAATTATGTAAATTATATATATTATATTTATATATTAAATAAATAAACGTCGGCAAGCTAGGATCCAATTTCTGCGTGAGCTGGAATTTGAAGCTCCGCACTCGCGGAGCACACCAGGACCCAAATCCCACTATAAAAGGTGATACAATTCGATGAAATATTTACACCATCTTCAATCTCTTCTCTCAGGTTATATTTATATTTATATTTTAATTATAATTTTAATATTAAGTTAATAATAATAATAAGGTTATTATAGCGAATGTATTAAGGTTTTGTAAGTAGAAACTCTGTCCTTGTAACACTACGCGATAAATACTCATTGTAAGTTATGTTCAACCTTTTTAAATTAATGTCTCGTAGCTAAGTTATTATTATGCTTATTTATGCCGAAGTAATTGTGATGTTAGAATAAATATTAAAGACGGGGTTATTGGGCTTTGTACCATAATTGGGGTTTGGACAAAAGACCGACACTTATGGAAATTGGACTATGGGTTATTAATGGGCTTTATATTAATTAAATGATATCTCGTTGATTTAATATAGAGATTTATAATTTGACGTATTTATATTTAACCACATACGCTTGACTGAGTGCGGTGGGCGGGATATCTATAAATACTAATAATTATTCATTTGACCGGACACGAGGATGGATTAATAGTCACTCGACTCATTAAAACAGGGGTGGATTACATTCAAGGGTAATTGGTGTAATTGTTAACAAAGTATTAAAACCTTGGATTACACGCAGTCGATAACCTGGTGTACTCATTAAACAAAGTATTAAGACCTTGTTACAGTTTAAATCCCCAATTAGTTGGAATATATGACTTCGGGTATAAGGTTAATTTGGCGAAGACTCTCGCACTTTATAATTATGACCGATTGACTATTATGGACAAAACCAGATGGGCATATCGAATAATCCAGGACAAAGGACAATTAACCCTTGGTAATAAATTAAAATCAACACGTCGAACATCATGATTACGGAAGTTTAAATAAGCATAATTTCTTTATTTTATATCTCATCGCACTTTTATTTATCGCAATTTTATTTATCGTACTTTAAATTACTGCAATTTTATTTATCGCACTTTTATTTATCGTCATTTACTTTACGCCTTAAATTAAGTTATATTTATATTTAATATTTTACATTAGGTTTTAATTGTGACTTAAGACATAAAATCGACAAACCGGTCACTAAACGGTAAAAACCCCTTTTATAATAATAATAATACTACTTATATGTATGTATATATATATATATATATATATATATATATATATATATATATATATATATATATATATATATATATATATATATTTATACAAATATAGTTTAAAATATATATAGCGTTAAACTCAGCTAGCTCCCTGTGGAACGAACCGGACTTACTAAAAACTACACTACTCTACGATTAGGTACACTGCCTATAAGTGTTGTAGCAAGGTTTAGGTATATCCATTCTATAAATAAATAAATAACTTGTGTAAAATTGTATTGTATTTAATATTATTTCATAATAAAATTAATAGTATTTAGTACTACACCTCGCACATATCAGTTCCTTAAGCTTTCGAAGTAAGAGAACTCCTCGGCCCTCCTATACCCTTCGTTTGGGTCATAATCAATGAACGATTGAGTCCTCGGGTGTTGTTGATCATACGGGTCATAAGTAGGAGCAAATGTTTGTGGAGCAGTCAGCTCCGCACGGCCTAGTTGACTACAATGGACTTGCCATTGTGAAACCACGCGAAGCCCCGAAAAGTTATAGCTCGTCTCGTATGATTGATTTTGTTGGTTGATGTTGATTTGGTCGAAATGGTTTGCAATCCAAGTGGGATCATACTCGGCCAGGACACCGCTACCTTAACCTTGAGCTCGACTACTCTCATGCCTAGCCCTTGAAATGTCCCGTTCATATCGATTATAAACGTTCCATATTAATTGATTTCGTTGCGAGGTTTTGACCTCTATATGAGACGTTTTTCAAAGACTGCATTCGTATTTAAAACAAACCATAACCTTTATTTTATCGATAAGGTTAAAAAGACACCAACTAGATTATCCAGAAATGATAATCTAAAAATATCACACTTATACACTACCAATACATATTGGTTTAAAATATTAATATGTTACAACAAAATAATCTCGAATGCAGTTTTAAACAATATTATACAAGCATGCTGACACCAAATCTTGTCCATATATTAGCATGCAACAGCGGAAGCTTTTAATAATCACCTGAGAATAAACATGCTTTAAACGTTAACAAAAATGTTGGTGAGTTATAGGTTTAACCTATATATTTATCAAATTGTAATAATAGACCACAAAATTTCATATTTCAATATACATCCCATACATAGAGATAAAAATCATTCATATGGTGAACACTTGGTAACCGACATTAACAAGATGTATATATGAATATCCCCTATCATTCTGGGAAATTCATCGGACATGATAAAACAACATCAAAGTGCTAAAGCATCCGCAACCATGGATGGGGTTTGTTAGGCCCAATAGATCTATCTTTAGGATTCGCGTCAATTAGTAGATTGGTTTACTAATTCTTAGGTTACCAAGCAAAAAGGGGCATATTCGGCTTCGATCATTCACCCATATAATGTAGTTTCATTTACTTGTGTCTATTTCGTAAAACATTTATAAAACTGCATATATTCTCATCCCAAAATATTAGATTTTAAAAGTAGGACTATAACTCACTTTCACAGATTTTTACATCGTCGGGAAGTAAGACTTGGCCACCGATCGATTCACGAACCTATAACAAATATGTACATATATATCAAAGTATGTTCAAAATATATTTACAATATTTTTAATACATTTTACTGTTTTAAGTTTATTAAGTTAGTTGTCCTCGTTAGTAACTTACAACTAGTTGTCCACAGTTAGATGTATAGAAATAAATCGATATATATTATCTTGAATCAATCCATGACCCAGTGTATACACGTCTTAGGCTAGATCACAACTCAAAGTATATATATTTTTAAAATCAACCTCAACCCTGTATAGCTAACTCCAACATTACTGCATATAGAGTGTCTATAGTTGTTCCAAATAATATATATACATGGGTCGATATGATATGTCAAAACATTTGCATACGTGTCTATGGTATCCCAAGATTACATAATATATTAGAATATAAGTATTATACAATATAAGTTAGCTAGAATATTATTAATATAGATTTGTTACCAATTTTCACGTAGCTACAACAAGCAAAATTATCAAATCTTGTTTTACCCATAACTTCTTCGTTTTAAATCCGTTTTGAGTGATTCAAGTTGCTATGGTTTCATATTGAACTTAAGTTTATGAATCTAAACAAAAAAAAGTATAAGTTTATAGTCAGAAATATAGGTTACAAGTCATTTTTGTAAAGGTAGTCATTTCAGTCGAAAGAACGACGTCTAGATGACCATTTTGGAAAACATACTTCCACTTTGAGTTTAACCATGATTTTTGGATATAGTTTCATGTTCATAAGAAAAATCATTTTCCCAGAATAACAACTTTTAAATCAAAGTTTATCATAGTTTTTAATTAACTAACCCAAAACATTTGCAAACAAGTTTAGAATTAACTAAACTATGTTCTAGTGATTACAAGTTTAAACCTTCGAATAAGGGAGTTTTATATATATGAATTGAATGATGTTATGAACATCATTACTGCCTCAAGTTTAGTAGGTAAAACTACTAGAAATGATGAAAAAATAACTTGAGCTTCAAAGGATCATTGATGGCTTGGAAGTTCTTGAAATAGAATTATGACACAAAAACAAGTTCAAGTAAGATTATTACTCGAATTAAGATAGTTATAGTTATAGAAATTGAATCAAAGCTTGAATATGAATATTACCTTGATTTAGAAAGATAACCTACTATAAATAACAAAGGTTTCTTGATCTTAGATGATTGCTTGGAATGGATTAGGAAACTTGGAAGTAAACTTGTAAACTTGGAAGTGTCCTTGATGTGTTCTTGAGTAATTGTTTTTATGATGATTATAGGTAATAACCAAAGCTTGTATTTGATGATTTTTGCTGAAAAAATAGTAACTTAGACGTTCATGGAAGAGTGTGTGTGTTTTTAGAGAGAATTGGGAAGAAAATTGGAAGTGAAATGGAGTAGGTGGTGAGTGGTGAAGGTGAGTGGGGTTAAAAGGAGTTCTTGTTTTTGTTTCCTTGCTCATAAATCATGCTAGTTGTCTAATTATTGGTTCTAGATGTTTGTTGACTATCTAGGGCTGCTAAAAGCTGAATTATTATGTGTATATACCAATAGTATATACATCTAGGAGCTGAGTATTGTATGAGTACGAATACGGTTGCATACGAGTAGAATTGTTGATGAAAATGAATAAGAATGCAATTGTAAGCATTTTTGTTAAGTAGAAGTACTTTGATATGTGTCTTGAAGTATTTCAAAAGTGTACTAATACATCTAAATACACTACATGTATATACATTTTAACTGAGTCGTTAAGTCATCGTTAGTCGTTACATGTAAGTGTTGTTTTGAAACCTTTAAGTTAACGATCTCATTTAATGTTGTTAACCCATTGTTTATTATATCTAATGAGATGTTAAATTATTACATTATCAAGATGTTATGATGTATGAATATATCTTAATATGATATATATATATATATATATATATATATATATATATATATATATATATATATATATATATATATATATATATATATATATATATATATATATATATATATATATATATATATATATATATATATATTAAAATGTCGTTACAACGATAATCGTTACATATATGCCTCGTTTCAAAATTCTTAAGTTAGTAGTCTTGTTTTACATATGTAGTTCATTGTTAACATACTTAATGATATATATAATTATCATTTTATCATGTTAAATATAGTGTAACAATATCTTAATATGATACATATGTATTTAGTAAGACGTTGTAACAACGATAATCGTTATATATATCGTTTCGAGTTTCTTAACTTAGTAGTCTCATTTTTATGTATATAACTCATTGTTAATATACTTATGGAGATACTTACTTATCATAATCTCATGTTAACTATATGTATATCCATATATATATCCTCATGTCGTTTTTACAAGTTTTAACGTTCGTGAATCGCCGGTCAACTTGGGTGGTCAATTGTCTACATGAAACTCATTTCAAATAATCAAGTCTTAACAAGTTTGATTGCTTAACATGTTGGAAACATTTAATCATGCAAATATAGTTTTCAATTAATATATAATCATGGAAAAGTTCGGGTCACTACAGTACCTACCCGTTAAATAAATTTCGTCCCGAAATTTTAAGCTGTTGAAGGTGTTGACGCATCTTCTGGAAATAGGTGAGGGAATTTCAGCTCCATCTGATCTTCACACTCCCAGGTGAATTGGGGTCCTCTACGAGCATTCCATCGAACCTTAACAATTGGTATCTTGTTTTGCTTAAGTCTTTTAACCTCACTATCCATTATTTCGACGGGTTCTTCAATGAATTGTAGTTTTTCGTTAATTGTAATCTCGTCTAATGGAATGGTGAGATCTTCTTTAGCAAAACATTTCTTCAAATTCGAGACATGAAAAGTATTATGTACCGCGGTGAGTTGTTGCAGTAAGTCAAGTCGGTAAGCTACTGGTCCGACACGATCTATAATCTTGAATGGTCCAATGTACCTTGGATTTAGTTTCCCCCATTTACCAAATCGAACAACGCCTTTCCAAGGTGAAACCTTAAGCATGACCATCTCTCCAATCTCAAATTCTATATCTTTTCTTTTAATGTCCGCATAGCTCTTTTGTCGACTTTGGGCAGTTTTCAATTATTGTTTAATTTGGAAGACCTTCTCGGTAGTTTCTTGAATTATCTCCGAACCCGTAATCTGTCTATCCCCCACTTCACTCCAACAAATCGGAGACCTGTACTTTCTACTATAAAGTGCTTCAAATGGCGCCATCTCAATACTCGAATGGTAACTATTGTTGCAGGAAAATTCTGCTAACGGTAGGTGTCGATCCCAACTATTTCCGAAATCAATAACACATGCTTGTAGCATGTCTTCAAGGGTCTGTATCGTCCTTTCACTTTGCCCATCAGTTTGTGGATGATACGCAGTACTCATGTCTAGACGAGTCCCCAATGCTTGTTGCAATGTCTGCCAAAATCTTGAAACAAATCTGCCATCCCTATCTAAGATAATAGAGACTGGTATTCCATGTCTGGAGACAACTTCCTTCAAGTATAATCGCGCCAACTTCTCCATTTTATCATCTTCTCTCATTGGCAGAAAGTGTGCTGACTTGGTAAGACGATCGACTATTACCCAAATTGTATCATAACCATTTGCAGTCCTTGGCAATTTAGTAATGAAATCCATGGTAATGTTTTCCCATTTCCATTCCGAGATTTCAGGTTGTTGAAGTAGACCTGATGGTTTCTAATGTTCAGCTTTCACCTTAGAACACTTCAAACATTCTCCTACGTATTTAGCAATATCGGCTTTCATACCTGGCCACCAAAAGTGTTTCTTGAGATCTTTGTACATCTTCCCCGCTCCGGGATGTATTAAATATCTGGTTTTATGTGCTTCCTTAAGTACCTTTTCTCTCACATCTCCAAACTTTGGTACCCAAATTCTTTTAGCCCTATACCGAGTTCCGTCTTCCCGAATATTAAGATGTTTCTCCGATCCTTTGGGTATTTCATTCTTCAACTTTCCTTCTTTTACAACTCCCTGTTGCGCCTCCTTTATTTGAGTAGTAAGGTTAGTACGAATAATTATATTCATAGCTTTTACCCGTATAGGTTCTCTGTCCTTTCTACTCAAAGCGTAGGCTACCACATTCGCCTTCCCCGGGTGGTAACGAATCTCAAAGTCATAATCATTCAACAATTCAATCCACCTACGCTGCCTCATGTTCAGTTGTTTCTGATTAAATATGTGTTGGAGACTTTTGTAGTCGGTATATATAATACTTTTGACCCCATATAAGTAGTGCCTCCAAGTCTTTAATGCAAAAACAACGGCGCCCAATTCCAAATCGCGAGTCGTATAATTTTGCTCGTGAATCTTCAATTGTCTGGACGCATAAGAAATTACCTTTGTTCGTTACATTAATACACAACCGAGGCCTTGCTTTGAGGTATCACAATATATCACAAAATCATCATTCCCTTCAGGCAATGACAATATAGGTGCCGTAGTTAACTTTTTCTTCAACAATTGAAACGCTTTCTCCTGCTCATCCTTCCATTCAAATTTCTTCCCTTTATGCGTTAATGCAGTCAAGGGTTTTGCTATTTTGGAAAAATCTTGGATGTACCTTCTGTAGTAACCAGCCAGTCCTAAAAATTGGCTTATATGCTTCAGAGTTTTCGGGGTTTCCCACTTTTCAACGGTTTCAATATTTGCCGAATCCACTTGAATACCTTCTTTGTTCACTATGTGATCGAGGAATTGAACTTCTTCCAACCAAAATGCACACTTTGAAAACTTAGCGTACAGTTTTTCTTTTCCTCAACAACTCTAGCACTTTTCTCAAATGTTCTTCGTGCTCTTGATCATTCTTTGAGTAAATAAGTATGTCATCGATGAAATGAAAATGATAAACTTTTCAAGGTATGGTCCACACACTCGGTTCATGAGGTCCATGAACACAGCTGGTGCGTTAGTCAACCCAAACGGCATAACCATAAACTCGTAATGACCGTAACTAGTCCTGAAAGTAGTCTTCGGAATATCATCCTCCTTCACCCGCATTTGATGATACCCGAAACGTAAATCGATCTTCGAATAAACCGACGAGCCTTGTAGTTGATCAAATAAGTCGTCGATTCTCAGTAGTGGGTAACGGTTCTTGATGGTAAGTTTGTTCAACTCTCGGTAGTCGATACACAAACTGAATGTACCATCATTCTTTTTGACAAACAAAACAGGAGCTCCCAATGGTGATGTACTTGGTCGTATAAAACCACGCTCTAAAATTTCTTGTAATTGGCTTTGGAGTTCCTTTATTTCGCTGGGTGAAAGTCTGTATGGAGCACGAGCTATTGGAGCATCTCCTGGTACAAGATCTATTTGAAATTTAACAGATCGGTGTGGAGGCAGTCCCAGTAATTCTTTCGAAAATACATCGGGAAATTCTTTTGCGACGGGAACATCATTGATGTTCTTTTCTTCGGTTTGTACTTTCTCGACATTTGCTAGAACAGCATAGCAACCTTTTCTTATTAGTTTTTGTGCCTTTAAATTACTAATAAGATTTAGCTTCGCATTGTTCTTTTCTCCGTACACCATTAAGGGATTTCCTTTTTCTCGTACAATGCGAATTGCATTTTTGTAACATAAGATTTCTGCTCTCTCCTTTTTTCAACCAATCCATGCCGATTATCACATCAAAACTCCCTAACTCTACTAGTATCAAATCAATCTTAAATATTTCGCTAACCAAATTAGTTTCTCGATTCCGACATATATTATCTGCTGTAATTAATTTACCGTTTGCTAATTCGAGTAAAAATTTGTTATCTAAAGGCGTCAATAGACAACTTAGTTTAGCACAAAAATCTATACTCATATAGCTTCTATCCACACCTGAATCAAATAAAACATAAGCAGATTTATTGTCAATAAGAAACGTACCCGTAACAAGCTCCGGGTCTTCCTGCGCTTCTGCCGTATTAATATTGAAAACTCTTCCGCGGCCCTGCCCACTAGTATTCCCCTGATTCGGGAAATTTCTACTAATGTGGCTCGGTTTTCCACATGCAAAGCAAACTATGATGGCATTATCTGTTCCGACATTATTTGTTCTTTTAATTTTGTTAAACTTTGGTCCGTAGGCCTCACACTTTGCCACACTATGACCATTTCTTCTACACCTAGTGCAAAATGTCGTGCAGAACCCCTGGTGATTCTCTTCACACCTTTGGCATGACTGTTTTTGGTTTTTGTTGCCATTGTTGTTATTGAGATTGTTGTTGGGGTTGTTTTTGTTGCTATTGTTGTTGTTGTTATTGTTGTTGGGACGGTTATTGTAGTTGTTGTTAGGACGTTTGTTGAAGTTGTTGTTGGAATTGATGTTGCGGTTGTTGGGATAGTTATTGCGATTGTGGTTGTGATTGTTGTTGTTGTATTGGTGACTCTTGTCATTGGTTTCTTCCCACTTTCTCTTGACTTGTTTCATGTTAGCCTCTTCAGTCATCTGCTCTTTAATCCTTCCTTCGATCTGGTTCACTAATTTGTGAGCCATTCGACTTGCCTTTTGTATGGAGGCGGGCTCGTGTGAACTCACATCTTCTTGAATCCTTTCCGGTAACCCTTTTACAAATGTGTCGATCTTCTCTTCTTCGTCTTCAAACGTTCTGGGACACAATAGGCACAATTCAGTGAATCGTCGTTCGTACGTGGTGATATCGAAACCTTGCGTTCGTAATCCTCTAAGCTCTACCTTGAGCTTGTTGACCTCGTTTCTGGGATGATACTGCTCGTTCATCAATTGCTTGAATGCTGACCACGGTAGTGCGTAAGCAGCATCTTGTCCTACCTGCTCGAGATAGGTATTCCACCATGTTAGCGCCGTACCTGTGAAGGTATGCGTAGCATACTTTACTTTGTCTTCTTCAGTACATTTACTTATGGCAAACACCGATTCAACCTTCTCGGTCCACCGTTTCAATCCAATTGGACCCTCGGTTCCATCAAATTCCAAAGGTTTGCAGGCAGTAATTCTTTGTAGGAGCATCCTATACAATTTCTTGTGAAATTAGTTCCACTGCTAGATCCAGAGTTATTGTTATTTTGCATCGCAGCCTGTACTGTGGCTATGTTTGCTGCAAGGAAAACACGGAAGTCTTCCTCGCTCATGTTCAAATTCTGACGAGTCGCCGGTGCCATTTCCTTCAAAAATAGCCCAAAAGAATTAAGTTAATCATATAGAATTTTAAGAGTAGTCAATAGTATTTCATAGCATAGTATGAACTTATTTATAAAAGCTTTTTCTTCATATTAGCGTTTTATATTTTTTAATTCGGGTAGTACCTACCCGTTAAGTTCATACTTAGTAGCTAATATACAATTCAACTACTACAATTCTATATGAAAAAACTGATTATAATAAAATTTCGCGTTCAAATTTTATACAATATTTTACAAACTTACAATACCGCTATTATACATATAGGATGAAATATAGCACATAATAACTTTGCTACTAGGCAGCTATAAAGGCAATTCTAGTTAATACGCAAGTTGTTCAGCAAAAGAAATAAAGACAAGTAATTCATAAGTCCATAAACAAGTCATGCATTCTGGTTTTACTAAGACGACTTCCCATCCTTGGTTTTGTGGAAAGTAACCGTTATGACCATTGGCTAGGCAGCATGTTGTAATGTTGTCAAAAGGACGAGGGTTTCGTAATGTCCAACAACCCCGTAATAATCTAAAAACCTTGTTTCTCACCCCAACTACTGAATACGTCACCTGTGGGAATGTTTCATTTAATAGTTGTAATCCGATGTTCTTTTTCTCACTTTGGTGAGAAGCGAACATCACTAACCCGTAAGTATAACATACTTCTTTATGTTGCATGTTAGAAGCTCTTTCTAACTCATGAAATCCTATGTTGGGATATGTTGAGTCAAAATAGGTTCTTAACCCGTAGCGTAAAATTGCATTTGGGTTCCCCGCATTTAATGCTTTAAAGAAAACACGGCGTAACTTACGGTCTCCCCAATGTGATATACCCCACCTATCAAAGGAAAGCCTTTTATAAACTAAGGCATTTCTGGAAAGTCTTTCAAATGTTTGACAAGTTAATTTAGCCATAACTAATTGTGCTGATGAATTCTGACCGACTCTAGACAAGATTTCCTCAATCATATCCTCTGGTAGGTCTTCTAAAATATTCGGTTGTCTACCCTTAACGTCTATTTTGTTTTTATACTGTAAAATAGACAAGGATTAGATTCATAAAAGATAATTAACAAACAATACAAGCAATTTTTACATAGAACATAAAAGTACAAGCACACTACAATACATATAATATACAACATGATTACAACTCCCTAATCTGAATCACTGGTTTCTTCTTCTTCGGACTTGGTTCATTTTCCTAATTTTCTAGGGATATATGGTGTTCCTCTAATATGAGCCGTCGTTTTCCATAATGGTTTAGAAAAACCTGGTGGTTTAGAGGTTCCCGGGTTATTGTTACAATTTAGGAAATACAGAGGTTGCCGATACCTATAAAGCTCATCGGGGTTGGAATCAGGTTTCTCTATTTTATACCTTTTCCCTTATTATTTTCTTTTACTTTATTAAATTGGGTCGAGGTAATTTCTATAACATCATCGGAATCCTCATCGGGATTCAATTCATTGGAAAATTGGTAATCTTCCCAATATTTTGCTTCCTCGGCGGAAACACCATTGACCATTTTTAACTTTGGTCCGTTGGTTGAGGATTTTCTTTTATTTAATCGATTTACTGTAGGTATCAATATTTCTTCCTCCGGAACCTCTTCTTCTTCCGGTTCCTCCTCTTCCGGTTCCTCCTCTTCTGGTTCCTCCTCTTCCGGTTCCTCCTCTTCTGGTTCCTCTTCGGGAATTTGTGAATCTTCTAAAAGTATATTCGACTCTTCATTATTATTAGGTGAGTCAATGGGATTTGTACTAGAGGTAGACATCTATCACACAATATCAAACACGTTGAGAGATTAATATATTTACATGTTAATAATATATAGTTTCCAACAAAAACTGTAAAGCAATCGTTTTTGAAGAAAAACACGGTCGAAGTCCAGACTCACTAATGCATCCTAAGAAACTCGGTAAGACACACTAATGCAAAAATTCTGGTTCTCTAAGACCAATGCTCGGATACCAACTGAAATGTCCCATTCATATCGATTATAAACGTTCCATATTAATTGATTTCGTTGCGAGGTTTTGACCTCTATATGAGACGTTTTTCAAAGACTGCATTCGTTTTTAAAACAAACCATAACCTTTATTTTATCGACAAGGTTAAAAAGACACCACCTAGATTATCCAGAAATGATAATCTAAAAATATCACACTTACACACTACCGATACATATTGGTTTACAACATTAATATGTTACAATAAAATAATCTCGAATGCAGTTTTAAACAATATTATACAAGCAAGCTGACACCAAATCTTGTCCATATATTAGCATGCAACAGCTGAAGCTCTTAGTAATCACCTGAGAATAAACATGCTTTAAACGTCAACAAAAATGTTAGTGAGTTATAGGTTTAACCTATATATTTATCAAATTGTAATAATAGACCACAAGATTTCATATTTCAATATACATCCCATACATAGAGATTAAAATCATTCATATGGTGAACACCTGGTAACTGACATTAACAAGATGCATATAAGAATATCCCCTATCATTCCGGAAAATCCATCGGACATGATAAAACAACATCGAAGTACTAAAGCATCCGCAACCATAGATGGGGTTCGTTAGGCCCAATAGATATATCTTTAGGATTCGCGTCAATTAGTAGATCGATTTACTAATTCTTAGGTTACCAAGCAAAAAGGGGCATATTCGGCTTCGATCATTCACCCATATAATGTAGTTTCATTTACTTGTGTCTATTTCGTAAAACATTTATAAAACTGCATATATTCTCATCCCAAAATATTAGATTTTAAAAGTGGGACTATAACTCACTTTCACAGATTTTTACTTCGTCGGGAAGTAAGACTTGGCTACTGGTCGATTCACAAACCTATAACAAATATGTACATATATATCAAAGTATGTTCAAAATATATTTACAACATTTTTAATACATTTTACTGTTTTAAGTTTATTAAGTCAGTTGTCCTCGTTAGTAACCTACAACTAGTTGTCCACAGTTAGATGTACAGAAATAAATCGATATATATTATCCTGAATCAATCCATGACCCAGTGTATACACGACTCAGGCTAGATCATAACTCAAAGTATATATATTTTTGGAATCAACCTCAACCCTGTATAGCTAACTCCAACATTACTGCATATAGAGTGTCTATGGTTGTTCCAAATAATATATATACATGGGTCGATATGATATGTCAAAACATTTGCATACGTGTCTATGGTATCCCAAGATTACATAATATATTAGAATACATGTATAATACAATATGAGTTAGCTAGGATATGATTAATATAGATTTGTTACCAATTTTAACGTAGTTACAACAAGCAAAAATATCCAATCTTGTTTTACCCATAACTTCTTCGTTTTAAATCCGTTTTGAGTGATTCAAGTTGCTATGGTTTCATATTGAACTTAATTTTATGAATCGAAACAGAAAAAATATAAGTTTATAGTCAAAAATATAGGTTACAAGTCGTTTTTGTAAAGGTATTCATTTCAGTCGAAAGAACGACGTCTAGATGACCATTTTGGAAAACATACTTCCACTTTGAGTTTAACCATGATTTTTGGATATAGTTTCATGTTCATATGAAAAATCATTTTTCCAGAAGAACAACTTTTAAATCAAAGTTTATCATAGTTTTTAATTAACTAACCCAAAACAGCCCACGGTGTTACTACGACGGCGTATATTCGATTTTACAGTGTTTTTCATATTTTCAGGTTTTAATTCATTAAGTTAGCATATCATATAGATATAGAACATGTGTTTAGTTTATTTTTAAAGTCAAATTAGAAGGATTAGCTTTTGTTTGCTAACAAGTTTAGAATTAACTAAACTATGTTCAAGTAATTACAAGTTTAAACCTTCGAATAAGGTAGTTTTATATATATGAATCGAATGATGTTATGAACATCATTAATACCTCAAGTTTAGTAGGTAAACCTACTAGAAATGATGAAAAAATAACTTGAGCTTCAAAGGATTTTGATGCCTTGGAAGTTCTTGAAATAGAATCATGACACAAAAACAAGTTCAAGTAAGATTATTACTCGAATTAAGATAGTTATAGTTATAGAAATTGAATCAAAGCTTGAATATGAATATTACCTTGATTTAGAAAGATAACCTACTGTAAATAACAAAGGTTTCTTGATCTTAGATGATTGCTTGGAATGGATTAGGAAACTTGGAAGTAAACTTGTAAACTTGGAAGTGTTCTTCATGTGTTCTTGAGTAATTGTTTTTATGATGATTATAGGTAATAACAGTGAAGACCCGTCCTAATCCATCCAGACGAAGTCCATATCGATTACAAATGATTCACAACAGTTGATTACATCGCGAGGTAATTGACCTCTATATGATAAATTTTACAAACATTGCATTCGTTTTTAAAAGACAAACTTTCGTTACATCGACAGTTGACAGGCATGTAAAGCATTTCATAATATATCCAAATATAATTGACTTAATAATAATCTTGATGAACTCAACGACTCGAATGCAACATCTTTTGAAATATGTCATGAATGACTACAGGTAATATCTCTAATATGAGCAAATGCACAGCGGAAGATTTCTTTCGTACCTGAGAATAAACATGCTTTAAAGTGGCAACCAAAAGGTTGGTGAGTTCATTAGTTTATCATAAAGAATCATTTCATAATTTTAATAGACCACAAGATTTCATACTTCCATTTCTCATAATCATAAGTCCCATGCATAGAGACAAAAATATCATTCATATGGATTGAACACCTGGTAACCGACATTCACAATATGTATATAAGAATATCCCCATCATTCCGGGATCCTCCTTCGAACATGATATAAATTTCGTAGTACTAAAGCATCCGGTACTTTGGATGGGGCTTGTTGGGCCCGATAGATCTATCTTTAGAGTTCGCGTCAATTAGGGTGTCTGTTCCCTAATTCTTAGATTACCAGACTAAAAAGGGGCATATTCTGTTTAATAATCCAACCATAGAATGTAGTTTCGATCACTTGTGTCTATTTCGTAAAGCATTTATAAAACCAGCGCATGTATTCTCAGTCCCAAAAATATATATTGCAAAAGCATTTAAAAAGGGAGCAAATGAAACTCACCTATTGTATTTTGTAGTAAAAATACATATGACGATATTAAACAAGTGTAGGGTTGGCCTCGGGTTCACGAACCTATATCAATTGTATATCTATTAAAACATATAATCAACATATAATAATAATCAAACTAGTTTATGTAAATTCCGTATTTAGTTTAGTAATGTATTTGTTATTTAAAAAAAATTATATATTTAATGTTTTAATTATATAAAATTTATACTAGATTGCAATTAGAATATATATATATTTTATTTAATATATCTTAACTTATGTTTTATCTACATTTATTCTGTATATACATTTAAAGTAATTTGATGTTTATAGTTATATCAATGTATATATTCATATTTAATTAGTATTATATCAATAATTCCTTATATGTATCATTTATATACGAATATGTTTAATATATAATTATATGTAATAAAAATATGTGTTTTTATGTATAGTATTTATTTGTCATGAAAATAATGGGAATAACAATAAGTTTTTAAAAAGAAATGATAGTTTTAAAAATAAAGTCAATCTTATTAAAAAATGATAATAATAATAATAATATTAGTACTTATTACTTAATAATAATAGTAATAATAATAATAATAATAATAATAATAATAATAATAATAATAATAATAATAATAATAATATTAATATTAATATTAATACTTAATACTAATACCACGCGTTTTATTTAGGGTTTCCTAAAGCAGATCGAACCAGATCGAGATAGTAGAAGCAATTCGCAGAGAGAAAGGTTATCATCGAACCAATCCATCAACAATTATCATCGTTATTACCAATCTTCTTCATCATTGATTCTCGATTATAACTAGAACAGAAGAAAGATGATGTAGTCTTCCGGTGGTGTTTGGGGTTGAATACGAATAAGAAACAGAACAGATTCGATCTTGTAGGTTCTGGTCATCAAACTTTAACAATAGCAGGTAATTGATCCCTTATTATTCTTTTAATTTCTTCATCCCTTTATAAATTATTTCTGTATTTTATTTATAAAATTTTTTTTTCCTTCTGAACCGAACATGGACATTAAAGGTGGGAAGATTTTATATAATATTGATGATGAAACTGGGGTATTTTGGAATAGGTAGTGAGGGTGATTGATTGGCGGTTTGATTGAATGGAAACCCTAATTAGAAGTTGCAGAGTGTGTAGCAGCAACATGGGATTGCAAGTCTGATAATGGTTGTTTGCAGGGGGTTTATTGAATCACGATGGTTTCACATAATCTTCTTCATATGCAACAGGTATGATCCTTATTAATTCGTCTGGAAGGATAGCCAAGTTATAATCAGTCAATCAGGTACATATATATTTATATGATAAATCTTGATTTCTCTTACTGATACAATTTGGTTTGGATTATACTTAATCAGTTAAAGTCTTCATGATTTTAAAGTTTACTAATTGTTTTTACTAAAAGGTTATGGTTTGTAGACTATCTCATATTGATTGGTTTGTGGTTTCATTATAAATGAGGATATGAAAATTTGGTTGCTATGGAAAAGAACATGGGCAGGTTGTTTGAGAGTAGTTACAAGGTAGTTGAGTTTTGTCACGACAATCCTTGGATCATGAGTGAAGGTATTATATCAAATATTTGTATCACTTTATTTTATGTAGTTTAAGTAAAGTCTTATATGTCTATTAACCATACTCTTACTTTTCATGTTTGCATAGTTGTATTTTATCATGTGATTTAATAGAAATCAAAGGTTCGTTATGGGTGGCTTTCGTTAACTATACCCATTTGTGACTGCAGAACAGAATAATAAAAGTGATAGGGTTTCGGCTGTGAGTCTTACCAGAATTGCAGCAGCAACATTTGAAGATAATGGTGTTGATGTTTCAAGTGGATTTCGGGTCTGGGTTGAAGATTGATACAGAAACAGATAGCTAAAGCCGTAGCACATAATGCAGGTCAGTTAGTGGTGTTTGGTTTGTTTGTGCAAGTAAAACAGAAATAAACAAGCTGTAGCAGCAGTCCTTTATGGTGGTGTAAAATGATCATCATGTGCTTGGTGTTTTGGTGTCGATTACGGGTGGTGGTAGAGGGTTTTGGTTCAAAGATTTATGACAAAGAAAGCAAGAAATAAGAACATAGCGAATAACAGTAATATTATGATCAAGGTAGAGGTCATATGGTGATTGTTTCGTACAGTAGCAGTCGTAGGGTTATTGTTTGCTCGATTCAAACCGAAACAGAAACATAATTGTAACAGTTGCAGTTTAGATGATGTAAAAGATGGTGTGAATGATTTTGATCGATGATGGTGTTGGGTCTTCTTTATAGTTATAACAGGAACAAGATCATAACAGAATGTGGTTGTCTTTGTGGTGGATTGTGGTGATCTAGGTGTCGGGTTGTTCATGGTGGGATTATGGTTCGAAATGTGGTAGTGAAAGATGAGATGTGTGGTTAACTGGAAATGGGTTCTTTTTTGTGTTGGTTATCTCATATGCCAATGTATATGTAATGTATATATAGATATAAAGGTAGATAGTGCTAGGTAAGAAAAATGGTGTTGGCATCTTTTGATAATACGATTGCAAAAATAAAACAATTGCAAGTGGGGTGGTTGTGGTTATCAAAGAATGTATCAATATATCCATATCACATAGTGTCAAACAAACATAGTACTGAATTATTATATTAATTATATTATTAAATTTAAAAGAAGTGAAATGTGAAATGAAACGTACAGTTAGCAGCCTTTAAATTGAAATTTTGTGCCGACAATTTTATCTCCCATAGTATATAGTGCTCCGTTGTTAATTAGTTGCGGATAAAAGTTTTCATAAAAATTCCATACATTTAAATTAACTATTTTTTATTTATTTTGGTCATTATGGTATAAAATTCGATCATTAACTATTAAATAAAAAATTACATTAGTTATTCACTCCCAATCCCAAGTAAAGTGTGAAAAGTTTTAAAATTAAACAAATAGTTCCTAAATATATATTTTTTAATAAGCCTATAACTCATTTTCGGATCATCATTTATTTTAAAATCACATAAGTTCTACTTAACTCCTCTAGATAATAATCGAAATGTCCAACAAGTATTACAATCATTTAATATTTATTTTTAATATACTTTATTTATATATAGTTATGTTTTAAATAATAATTATTATAATATCATATTTTATTTTATTTTACAAATAAATTTTTAACAACAACATATAATACATCAAATTATAATTTTGAATTATTATTTATATATACATACACACATATCTATTTACAATTAATTGTTCGTGAATCGTCGAGAGCAGTCGAATGTCAAATGAATATATTAAACACAGTTCAAAGTTTTTGAGACTTCAACATTACAGGCTTTGCTTATTGTGTTGGAACATATAAAGATTAAGTTTTAATTTGGTCGGAAATTTCCGGGTCGTCACAGTACCTACCCGTTAAAGAAATTTCGTCCCGAAATTTGAGTGAGATGGTCATGGTTAACAATAAAAATGTTTTCATGACGAAAATGAGTTGATAAATAGAGTTTTATCATCATTGAGTAACATGGATAAAAATAACTCGATTATTCGAAGAGTACGAATGAAGCTATCACCCAAGAGTGAAATAGGAAAATAAAGATTCATCTTAACTTTTAACAGAGTCAGGGTTGATTTTCGGAATTCAAGGGATTTAAAGAAAATTTTCGAAATCTAAAAGATTTGATTCTTCGGCGAGTAAGGAAATTAAGATCTCTATAATTAATGCGGAAATCTGCCTTGATTTCTTTGTCTGGTATATTTACTATAATTGAACTTCTTCCGTTCCATTACTTTCACCATTCCTATACTTTCTTCCTCTATTTCTACTTCTAAAATATTGTGGAAATGATCCATCCAGTTCTGATTCTTGATATTTTCCTATCTATGTATCTGTCATCCTTCTTTTCAATCTCCCATCAGAAAATTTGTTTACTTCTACTATTGCCTTGGGGGATACTATTCTTAATTATACCGTATCTTTATATTGCTATTTGTATTAATATCCACGGTTTGTAACTTCTGTGTTGTTATTGGATTTTATATCTTCCTTTATATTTCAATGTCCCTGCTTCTGTCTCCTATAATTATTGTCATCCACAGTTAATGCGCTCTCTTATTTGCTGCGATTTATACCCCCTTTCTATTTCAGAGCTTCATGCTTTTGTTTACTTTTTGCAAGTAACGGTCCAGAATTCATAGGTATGGAGTTTCGAATTATCATAATATACAAGGTAGAAAGGAAAGGTAGTAGCACGATTTGTTTTGTCAAATTACCTGAATCACTGAGAATAGAACTATCACGAATATATTTTCTTGATATGTTCAGAAGTTAAGCAGAATGAAAGAGTTATGTAACATGGCACATGATGACGTTATAATCTGTGAATCATCCTGTTCCATTTAGAAACTCAGCATGACTTACTGTAATATAATCACGTTGATCAAGTGTCATTATATTATACTAACTCATGCATCAATTTCCCAACATTACTTCAATAACATTCATATTTTAAGCTCCAAAGTTTACATAATATAGAAACTAACAGTTTCTATATGATGTAACACTGATAGCACTAATAGATTAATGATTCAGATAAGATTAGTTATGAAAATATTTCCAGAAATATAGAGGATATTTATAATGAAAGATATGATGATATCTTGGAATTTCTAATATCGATGGATGATGAAGGAGATTTATCCTTAAGGGTTTAGATTTGGAAGCAAGGTATTCGCTAAAGATTTCATCAGAAACAGAATCATTTGGATTCTTTAAAGTCAAAGTTATTCCTTGTGATTTGTCCACTGCTTCCTTCATAGTTTCGCATGATCCGCTTTTCGGTACTAACTTTTCTATTGAATGTTTCCAATATAATGTTACACAGGAAGCACGAAGAGGTATATAATTTCGGACGAGAATATTTATGAAAATATCCTCAGAAATATCGAAGATATTGATGATGATATTTTGGAATTTCTAAGTTCGATGGTTGATGGAGAAAGATTTTCCGCAAGATTTTAATATGACTTCGGAGCAAGATATTCTCTAAAGATTTCAACGGATCTAGATTTGTCTGGGTTCTATGAATTTAGGGTATGTTACTTGTATTTCTCCTTGGTTTCCTTTATGGTTAGCTCAATCCGTTTTCCAGTTCCAACGTTTCTGAGCTTTTCCAACATACTATTCTTTATCATAAAATTTCCGACGACTAAGGTCGTTTACGATTGCCTACAGTTTCTGCTGCTTCATTCAGCTTTTTCAACATACAGAGTATCGATTCGTAAACTGGGTACCTTTTCAAAATTTTTGAATTGAAGGTCGTAATTCTAGGAGATAATTATTATATATACAATTGTTGATGTAGATATGCTGTGAGTTTTCAAAGTACTGATTGCCGATTCCTCTACATTTACTGCTACCATATCTGAATCATTGGTTATCGTTTTGAGATGCTTTCAAGATAATTGTGTTTTTAGATGATTAAACGCTGAAGGTAATATGGTGGAATATAACAGGTTCTCCGATAATAATAAAAGAGTACACATATAAATCAAGGTTATAATAAGGTTGTTTTGAACGAAAAGTCAAAGTTGACTTGCTGGAGCTGTGACAAAATTTACTAATTCAGAAAGGGATTGCAAAGTTATTTTGGGTAATAATAAGACAAAAAATTAGCATAGCTATGTTTTAAACGTTTACTCAGTTGCCGAGAGTTTCTCAGGTGAAAAGTTATATGCATCAATCTTTTCTTCCGTAGATGAAATGCGGCTGATTTATCCTCTCGATTGAGGTGTTTTCAAGAATTACGAAAGGTTTGGACGCAGATTGTAATCGTCAAGATACAAATGAGGTTTTAGGGTGAAATCAAGTGGCAAACTTGAAGATTTGTTTAGTTTCATATGTCATAATTAATATTTTAATTCATTTTAATTGTCCAATGTTGGTAGTCCTCGATTGATAGTCCGCGGTTAGCAAATCAACAATTTATATATAATTTAATATATAATATTCGAATTAATCAATACGTATCGTGACCCGTATTCGTCTCAGACTCGATCACAACTCAAAGTATATATATATATATATATATATATATATATATATATATATATATATAGATGGGTCGATATGATATGTCAAAACATTGTATACGTGTCCAGATATTTAAAATGCGTAAATAACAGAATGACGATAAATAAAGTGCGTAAAATAAATAACAGAAATTAAATGACGATAAGTAAAATTGCGAGAATGTAAATTGCGATAATTAAATTGCGATAAATAAAATGTAACCAGTTAGCGAGGAACAGTTAGCTAGGATCTTGTTACCATGATTTCTTAACAAAATTTCATATTGTTAATTAGTCTGTTTCTAATCAATTTTTTTTTTATTGTGTTCATTATTTCTTCATTATGCCACTTGTTGAATTCTGATAAATCAAAATCCAAATTTGAAATTGGATGAATATGGTTATTCTGTGGTGAACGAATTTGTATATCGGTGGATGTAAATATGATAGTAAATGACTGTTGAATCAAATTCGAAGAACGTACAATGTAACTTATTAATGTGAAATTTTAAATATTCCTCGGGTATTACCTACCCGTTAAAATATTTTCACCATTAACAGTTTGTACAAGAGAATTTTTAATTACAATCTTTATGAAAACATATATACATATATATTTTCTTCAGATGTACTCATGGATTTAATAAGTTAACATGATATTAAACTCATTTGCTTTTCGGTTGGAACTAGAATAAATAATCTCTAAAACTTTAGAGATTACATATTCGTCATGTCGAACGAAGATAAATGAGCTAGAACGATACGTAGAACGAAGATCATACTCAAAGTACAGACGATGATATTGAAGCATGGATTGTTGATGGTACTGGTACTGTTATTGATGGTACTGTTGGTGCCGGTGATGTTGCTGAAGCTGGTACATTTTGCACCATATTCTCCGAATTGATTATTCGAGCGCGAAGTTCGTTGACTTATTACTCCAGGATGATTGTCGGTCAGAACGAGCGGATGAATAAGGTTTAGAATTGTGGATAGAATATGATCTTGTCGAGTTACCCTGGAAATGAGACTAAAAATGGTGTCTCGAACAGGTTCGCCGGTATACGCTTCAGGTTCATTATCAAGAGGTGAATTCAGTTGGTGGAAGGGATTGCCTTCTGCGCGTTTCCATTAATTAAGTCAACTACGAACCCATTAGATGAATTGATAATGGATGATTGGTTGATTCATGCCGATGACGCTGTTTTCGGAGCTTAGGTGAACATCTAGGTCGGAATAACTATCGGAATAGCTATCGAAATCTGAGGGACTCGAACTGGTTGCAGGATTCATCTCGTACGATCAGATGAAGGATTTTCGATAAGAAATAGGTTATAGGATGTAGATTAGTACCCTGCAATACATAATTTACATATGCATACATAATACTAAAATCCCATAAGTTACGGAGAAATCTACAAAAGTTGTCAGGCAAAGTTAGAGTAACAGATACGCTAAGATATAAAGTAGCAGATATGCTAAGATAAGAATTTTGGTCTTTACACTATTCATGCAGTCAATGCAGTAAAACGTGTCTAGACTAAGAATGATAAGCAGGTAATTTCCTAAGGATGATAAGCAGATGATTTCCGACTCGGAATGATAAGCAAAATTTTTGACATGCAGACACGGTCGAAGTCCAGACTTACTAATGCATCCTAACGACTTATCAGTTAGACATACTAATGCAAGACCTGGTTCGCTAAGACCACCGCTCTGATACCAACTGTGAAGACCCGTCCTAATCCATCCGGACGAAGTCCATATCGATTACAAACGATTCACAACAGTTGATTACATCGCGAGGTAATTGACCTCTATATGATAAATTTTACAAACATTGCATTCGTTTTTAAAAGACAAACTTTCGTTACATCGACAGTTGACAGGCATGTAAAGCATTTCATAATATATTCAAATATAATTGACTTAATAATAATCTAGATGAACTCAACGACTCGAATGCAACATCTTTTGAAATATGTCATGAATGACTCCAGGTAATATCTCTAATATGAGCAAATGCACAGCGGAAGATTTCTTTCGTACCTGAGAATAAACATGCTTTAAAGTGTCAACCAAAAGGTTGGTGAGTTCATTAGTTTATCATCAAGAATCATTTCATAATTTTAATAGACCACAAGATTTCATACTTCCATTTCTCATAATCATACGTCCCATGCATAGAGACAAAAATATCATTCATATGGATTGAACACCTGGTAACCGACATTCACAATATGTATATAAGAATATCCCCATCATTCCGGGATCCTCCTTCGGACATGATACAAATTTCTAAGTACTAAAGCATCCGGTACTTTGGATGGGGCTTGTTGGGCCCGATAGATCTATCTTTAGAGTTCGCGTCAATTAGGGTGTCTGTTCCCTAATTCTTAGATTACCAGACTAAAAAGGGGCATATTCGGTTTAATAATCCAACCATAGAATGTAGTTTCGATCACTTGTGTCTATTTCGTAAAGCATTTATAAAAGCAGCGCATGTATTCTCAGTCCCAAAAATATATATTGCAAAAGCATTTAAAAAGGGAGCAAATGAAACTCACCTATTGTATTTTGTAGTAAAAATACATATGACGACATTAAACAAGTGTAGGGTTGGCCTCGGGTTCACGAACCTATATCAATTGTATATCTATTAAAACATATAATCAACATATAATAATAATCAAACTAGTTTATGTAAATTCCGTATTTTGTTTAGTAATGTATTTGTTATTTAAAAAAAAATTTATATATTTAATGTTTTAATTATATAAAATTTATACTAGATTGCAATTAGAATATATATATTTTATTTAATATATCTTAACTTATGTTTTATCTACATTTATTCTGTATATACATTTAAAGTAATTTGATGTTTATAGTTATATCAATGTATATATTCATATATAATTAGTATTATATCAATAATTCGTTATATGTATCATTTATATACGAATATGTTTAATATATAATTATATGTAATAAAAATATGTGTTTTTATGTATAGTATTTATTTGTCATGAAAATAATGGTAATAACAATAAGTTTTTAAAAAGAAATGATAGTTTTAAAAATAAAGTCAATCTTATTAAAAATGATAATAATAATAATAATAATAATAATATTAGTACTTATTACTTAATAATAATAGTAATAATAATAATAATAATAATAATAATAATAATAATAATATTAATATTAATATTAATACTTAATACTAATACCACGCGTTTTATTTAGGGTTTCCTAAAGCAGATCGAACCAGATCGAGATAGTAGAAGCAATTCGCAGAGAGAAAGGTTATCATCGAACCAATCCATCAACAATTATCATCGTTATTACCAATCTTCTTCATCATTGATTCTCGATTATAACTGGAACAGAAGAAAGATGCTGTAGTCTTCCAGTGGTGTTTGGGGTTGAATACGAATAAGAAACAGAACAGATTCGATCTTGTAGGTTCTGGTCATCAAACTTTAACAATAGCAGGTAATTGATCCCTTATTATTCTTTTAATTTCTTCATCCCTTTATAAATTATTTCTGTATTTTATTTTTAAATTTTTTTTTTCTTCTGAACCGAACATGGACATTAAAGGTGGGAAGATTTTATATAATATTGATGATGAAACTGGGGTATTTTGGAATAGGTAGTGAGGGTGATTGATTGGCGGTTTGATTGAATGGAAACCCTAATTAGAAGTTGCAGAGTGTGTAGCAGCAACATGGGATTGCAAGTCTGATAATGGTTGTTTGCAGGGGGTTTATTGAATCACGATGGTTTCACATAATCTTCTTCATATGCAACAGGTATGATCCTTATTAATTCGTCTGGAAGGATAGCCAAGTTATAATCAGTCAATCAGGTACATATATATTTATATGATAAATCTTGATTTCTCTTACTGATACAATTTGGTTTGGATTATACTTAATCAGTTAAAGTCTTCATGATTTTAAAGTTTACTAATTGTTTTTACTAAAAGGTTATGGTTTGTAGACTATCTCATATTGATTGGTTTGTGGTTTCATTATAAATGAGGATATGAAAATTTGGTTGCTATGGAAAAGAACATGGGCAGGTTGTTTGAGAGTAGTTACAAGGTAGTTGAGTTTTGTCACGACAATCCTTGGATCATGAGTGAAGGTATTATATCAAATATTTGTATCACTTTATTTTATGTAGTTTAAGTAAAGTCTTATATGTCTATTAACCATACTCTTACTTTTCATGTTTGTATAGTTGTATTTTATCATGTGATTTAATAGAAATCAAAGGTTCGTTATGGGTGGCTTTCGTTAACTATACCCATTTGTGACTGCAGAACAGAATAATAAAAGTGATAGGGTTTCGGCTGTGAGTCTTACCAGAATTGCAGAAGCAACATTTGAAGATAATGGTGTTGATGTTTCAAGTGGATTCCGGGTCTGGGTTGAAGATTGATACAGAAACAGATAGCTAAAGCCAATGCAGGTCAGTTAGTGGTGTTTGGTTTGTTTGTGCAAGTGAAACAGAAATAAACAAGCTGTAGCAGCAGTCCTTTATGGTGGTGTAAAATGATCATCATGTGCTTGGTGTTTTGGTGTCGATTACGGGTGGTGGTAGAGGGTTTTGGTTCAAAGATTTATGACAAAGAAAGCAAGAAATAAGAACATAGCGAATAACAGTAATATTATGATCAAGGTAGAGGTCATATGGTGATTGTTTCGTACAGTAGCAGTCGTAGGGTTATTGTTTGCTCGATTCAAACCGAAACAGAAACATAATTGTAACAGTTGCAGTTTAGATGATGTAAAAGATGGTGTGAATGATTTTGATCGATGATGGTGTTGGGTCTTCTTTATAGTTATAACAGGAACAAGATCATAACAGAATGTGGTTGTCTTTGTGGTGGATTGTGGTGATCTAGGTGTCGGGTTGTTCATGGTGGGATTATGGTTCGAAATGTGGTAGTGAAAGATGAGATGTGTGGTTAACTGGAAATGGGTTCTTTTTTGTGTTGGTTATCTCATATGCCAATGTATATGTAATGCATATATAGATATAAAGGTAGATAGTGCTAGGTAAGAAAAATGGTGTTGGCATCTTTTGATAATACGATTGCAAAAATAAAACAATTGCAAGTGGGGTGGTTGTGGTTATCAAAGAATGTATCAATATATCCATATCACATAGTGTCAAACAAACATAGTACTGAATTATTATATTAATTATATTATTAAATTTAAAAGAAGTGAAATGTGAAATGAAACGTATAGTTAGCAGCCTTTAAATTGAAATTTTGTGCTGACAATTTTATCTCCCATAGTATATAGTGCTCCGTTGTTAATTAGTGGCGGATAAAAGTTTTCATAAAAATTCCATACATTTAAATTAACTATTTTTTATTTATTTTGGTCATTATGGTATAAAATTCGATCATTAACTATTAAATAAAAAATTACATTAGTTATTCACTCCCAATCCCAAGTAAAGTGTGAAAAGTTTTAAAATTAAACAAATAGTTCCTAAATATATATTTTTTAATAAGCCTATAACTCATTTTCGGATCATCATTTATTTTAAAATCACATAAGTTCGACTTAACTCCTCTAGATAATAATCGAAATGTCCAACGAGTATTACAATCATTTAATATTTATTTTTAATATACTTTATTTATATATAGTTATGTTTTAAATAATAATTATTATAATATCATATTTTATTTTATTTTACAAATAAATTTTTAACAACAACATATAATACATCAAATTATAATTTCGAATTATTATTTATATATACATACACACATATCAATTTAAAATTAATTGTTCGTGAATCGTCGAGAGCAGTCGAATGTCAAATGAATATATTAAACACAGTTCAAAGTTTTTGAGACTTCAACATTACAGGCTTTGCTTATTGTGTTGGAACATATAAAGATTAAGTTTTAATTTGGTCGGAAATTTCCGGGTCGTCACAATAACCAAAGCTTGTATTTGATGATTTTTGCTGGAAAAATAGTAACTTAGACATTCATGGAAGAGTGTGTATGTTTTGAGAGAGAATTGGGAAGAAAATTGGAAGTGAAATGGAGTAGGTGGTGACTGGTGAAGGTGAGTGGGGTTAAAAGGAGTTCTTGTTTTTGTTTCCTTGCTCATAAGTCATGCCAGTTGTCTAATTGTTGGTTCCACATGTTTGTTGACTATCTAGGGCTGCTAAGAGCTGAATTATTATGTGTATATTCCAATAGTATATACGTCTAGGAGCTGGGTATTGTACGAGTATGAATACGGTTGCATACGAGTAGAATTGTTGATGAAAATGAATGAGAATGCAATTGTAAGCATTTTTGTTAAGTAGAAGTACTTTGATATGTGTCTTGAAGTCTTTCAAAAGTGTACTAATACATCTAAATACACTACATGTATATACATTTTAACTGAGTCGTTAAGTCATCGTTAGTCGTTACATGTAAGTGTTGTTTTGAAACCTTTAAGTTAACGATCTCATTTAATGTTGTTAACCCATTGTTTATTATATCTAATGAGATGTTAAATTATTACATTATCAAGATATTATGATGTATGAATATATCGTAATATGATATATATACATTAAAATGTCGGTACAACGATAATCGTTACATATATGCCTCGTTTCAAAATTATTAAGTTAGTAGTCTTGTTTTACATATGTAGTTCATTGTTAACATACTTAATGATATATATAATTATCATTTTATCATGTTAAATATAGTGTAACAATATTTTAATATGATACATATGTATTTAGTAAGACGTTGTAATAACCATAATCGTTATATATATCGTTTCGAGTTTCTTAACTTAGTAGTCTCATTTTTATGTATATAACTCATTGTTAATATACTTATGGAGATACTTACTTATCATAATCTCATGTACACTATATGTATATCCATATATATATCGTCATGTTGTTTTTACATGTTTTAACGTTCGTGAATCGCCGGTCAACTTGGGTGGTCAATTGTCTACATGAAACTCATTTCAAATAATCAAGTCTTAACAAGTTTGATTGCTTAACATGTTGGAAACATTTAATCATGCAAATATAGTTTTCAATTAATATATAATCATGGAAAAGTTCGGGTCACTACAGCCCTTTAAAATCCACATAACCAAATAAAGCCATTTCCCCGGGCGTGAACCTTGAAAGATCGACCTTCAAATACTTTGCAATCTTTGTAACAAACACACCACCCACCGTACCCTTTTTCGCTTTTAACCCCATCTTGTTGAAAAGATAATCAGCAACTACATGAGGAACATGAATGTGTGTCCTATGGGAGATTTGGTGAGTAAGCCAAATATCTAAATAAGACATCTTTTCATTGCTGTTGAAACGGTAGTTGACCGTATTGGCAATGAATCGCGCTATTGTCCTCAAGTCATGGGTCCTAAGGGTGTTAGCTACAGTTTTACCTGGGCTAAAGACTCCAGAACTAATTACGTGCCAAGCTGCAGGGTAGTTAAAATCTTCAGTGTTGAGGATCGGAATGTGGCAATTCAAAAGGTAGTCCAAAGGGCATCGGAATCTCTAAATTCGGAGTAGATTCCTAAGGCTCTAACGAATTGGAGCATGTTCATTCTCCTTTGTTTTCCCCCAATTGAAAAGCCATGTAGTTTTGATCAGTAATGCTTGACATCGTAAAGTTTACAATTAGGGTGGAGGCGAACTCTAGGGTAGGGACGGCGTAGATGGGCTCATTGTACCTAAAAATCGGGACCCAGGGGTTGATACTCATGTTTCCATACTCAACATCAAAAAGTCGTTCAGTCTCATCCGTGAAACCACCCTCGTCTAAAAGGGACCAATCAATTGCCTTTCCAACATAAAAAGTCTCCTTAAGCATAATTGCTAAACCATCCCTAAAGTGTGGGTTAATTAAAATCTGCTGTAACCAAGGGTCCGTGGAGAGCCTTTGAATATCCTCGAGAATCTGTGGCATTTCCTCATCCTCAATTACTTCGGTATCCTGAACTGGTCTCTTACCCCTGCCCTTAACACCGATACTCTTTTGACGCTTTCCAGTACCTGAGCCACCATGTGTGTTGGAACATTAGTCTGCATGTCAAGACAACAAAGAGAAACATTGTGGAGAAATACAGGTTAGCATGCAATAATTCACTTTCAAACTCTAATCACAATTTCCAAGTTGATTTCCAAAATTCACAATTGGTTTCATCATATAAGACATGTGCATGAATAACAAACATGAATGAAACAATTGCATTTAAACATGGCGATAAGTGAAATCAAACATAACCAAAGACTTAGTGAACTTTCAAACTTTTACAAAATGTTGTGCATTTAGCTCATGCAATAAATTTTTTTCAACACTATGCAATATCATAAGTGAAACATGCAATATATTCAACTATTAAGCTCCTCTTGGTCAAACAAGGTCAACATGAACAAGTAGCAAAAAGTCAACCCTAGTCAATGCCTAATTAGTGAAAAATTCGACTAGGACAAGAGTAATCCTCAAATCATATCATCTTTACATGTTATGACATCAAAATACTGCAAACAAGCATATTATCACTAATCACAAACTCAAATTAGTTAAACCAAGTCAAAACCCAAGCTCATGAACCCTAATTTGCAAATTCAAATCATACAAGCATGAAAGATGGATTCAAAGCAAGATTATCATGGTAGACTGACAATTAAGCATCAACACCTAACACTCTAATTTGGCTCGGAATTAAAAACCCCTAAATTGGATGAACCCTAGAATTTCAAAGTTGAAATCTTTGTAACTAGGCATGCAAAACATGTTAATCAACAACAATGTAGTCTAGAATCATCAACAAATTGAACATTAACATCACAATTCAAGCATAATCTACTAATTAAGCATAAAGAGAAAAATTGTAAAAATCATCCAAATCATGTTAAAGAACGAATTAGAATGATAGATTCTTACTTTTCCCATGTTAAGTGTTGAAGATTTGCAAGAAAATGGATGTAATTTGAAGTATTGGGTCGATTTATGGTGATTAGGGTTGAAGATGCGCCGCTATTAGAGAGAAAAATTGAGTTGGGTGTGAAAAAGTAGTGTTTTGTTCGTTCAAAATTGTTTAAGTAACAGATGCAAAAGCGCCGCACTTGGAACAGGTGCGCCGCTCCTGCCAGCTCAAAAGCGCTGCAATTGGGTTAAAAGCGTCGCTCCTAAACAAGCAAAAGCGTCGCTCCTACGTGCGAAAGCGTCGCTCTTGGTTACTGATCAAAAATTGTTCCAAAACATGGTGAAAAGCGTCGCTCTTTAGAAGCAAAAGTGCCGCTTCTTCAATAGAAGCACCGCAATTAGACCTGATTGCAGTTTTTCTCATTTTTAAGCACATTTTGACCAAGTAACAAACTATTTTTGGATTTTTCAATTTAACAAAATGCAAAAAAGCTATCTAAATGCAAAAACAAATAAATAAAGAGAATATCATACAATCCTACATGTAATGCAATTAAAGAAAATATAAACAAGATTGTGGAAATTGTTTAACGAGTCTATCACCCGACTCAATTTCCACTTGAGGCTTAGTTAACACCGGGGTGGTAAACCTCCCCTCCCTTTGAGCTAGGGGAACCGTTACCTTTATCACTTTCATTCATAACCAACATTACCCAATCATTAATCGCATTGGTTTCCTTGATCAACTCCTCAAGCTTGTCTTTTTTCCTATTTTGACAAGTTTGACACTAGATATTTTCTCATCTTCTCATCCTTTTGGGATGAGACATGATGAATTTGACGGTATAATTTTTGCATTGACTTATCAATAACATTATTTTTATGATTAAGCTTACTTGGGACTTTTCGGGTCAAACCACCACCACATCTAGTTGTTGAACAAACTCGCTTTGGGCTTGTAGTGCATTGCACACTAGCAACAACTTGTGGTGTGGTTGATGGTTTTGTTGGTAATTTAACACTTTTGCTCTTAATGCTTACGCATTTTCCTTTGTCTCTAAGGGTCAACCTTCCGGTTCTAAAGTCAAAGAAAGAACTCGCGGTTGCCAAAAATGGCCTCCCTAATACTAGGGGTACAACCGGGTCTTCCTTTATGTCAACAATTACAAAATCGGTTGGAAATTCCATGCTCCCTACTTTGATAATTAGGTCCTCGGTGATCCCCACACTTGGGTTAATTGATTGGTCAATTAATTTCACTCCCATTTTGGTGGGTGAAAGGTCTCCTGGGCCAAGCTTTTTATAAATGGATAAGGGCATGAAATTTATGCTAGCTCCCGAGTCGGCTAATGATGTAAATGGTTCCGACCCGTTTACTTTGCATGGTATTAAGAATGGTCCGGGATCGCCCATTTTAGTTGGTAAGTTTTGTTTTCTCAAAATCCCATCACACTCCTTAAGTAAGAAAGTGGTGGATGCTTGTTCCACCTCTCTCTTCTTGGCCATAAGGGCTTTCAAGAATTTCCCATAATTGGGCATGTTTTCAAGCACTTCCGCCAAGGGGAGTTTGACATAAATATTGTTGTTTTCATCTTGGGTCAACTTACAATCCACATCCTTTAGATGTGTAGGAGGTAATGGTTGAGATTGTGAGACCAGTGCCTCCTTTTTCCCTTCAATTGATGGAGCAAATTCCTCAACTTCCTTGCTTTGTGCTTTTATATCCAAGATGCTTTCTACCTTATCCCCTTTTTCTAAGTCACCCAATTCAACCTTCTTTAATTCACCATCTAGATCCTTGCATATCAACTCGGTAGCTTCCATTGTCATAACACTTTTTATTTCGTATGGAATGAACTCCGCTTCATCTGAATCGTCCGAGAACTTGAACACACTGAGATCCATTGTATCCATATCTAAAGCTTTGTCCAAATCAAACTCTCCCTCATCAAGATCAATTGCAAAAACTTGAGGAGATTCGGTTTCCTCCTCCTCTTCCATTGAAGAAATAGAATTCACTTGAGCATAGTTGTTGTTAGGATTTGAAGAGCTTGCTTGGTTGGTGTTTTGATTGGTAGTGTTGCTTTCTATTGGAATAACTCTAGTGGTGTTGTTGTTTTGGTTTTGGTTTGGGTTGTTATGGTTGGTGTTGTAATTGGTACTTGGGTTAACTTGAGTGTTGGATGGTAAAGTTCCTTGAGGTCTTTCGACAACTTGACTTGAAAGTCTCCCAACGGTGCTCTCAAGATTTTGGAATAATTCTTGGTTGTGTCGAATTTGTTGCTTCAAGAACTCATTTTCCTTTAACAATAACGCTTCGGTTGATTCTACCTTCTTGATGTAAGTTTGCATAAGCTCCTCTAAGCTTTTAGAAGGTTGGGAAGGTTGGTTATTTTGTTGATTTTGTTGGTTTTGATTGTAACCTTGGTTATTTTGGGGTTGACTATAACCTTGGTTTTGATAATTTTGGTTTCCTTGGTAATTTGGGTTGGAATGGTTGTTATAAGATTGGTTGTTATAATTGTGTTGGTTGTGGGATTGGAAGTTATTTTGGCGGTTTTGGTTATAGTTAGAATTATAGCCTTGGTTTTGGTTTTAGTTGGAGAATCCGGGAGGCGTGTTGGATTGAGTGTTAAATGACACTTGCTTTTGGCTAGGGTTGTAGTAGCTATTGTTCGATTGGAAAGAGTTGTTGCCTTGGGTAGAAGTTCCTCCTCTTTGAAAGTTTTGGTTGCTCACAAAGTTCACATGAGCTTCCGAATTCATAGGAATGTCATCCAAGTCAATGTGAGTACATTGATTAACTTGGGGACAATTTTTGGTGAGGTGTGGTCCTTCACACCTTTGACAACCGACTTGCATCGCCACTAGCGTTTGTTGTATCTTTTTCAGTTCTTTCCCATAAAATTGAAATTGGTTATTCAAGCTTGCCAAGGTAATTTGCCCATCTTCACTCTCCACTTGAGCCACATTCTTTCTCGCCAAATCTCTTGGTGAAGGTGCCCATTCATATGTATTAACTGCGATATCCTCTAGTAATTTTTCGGTCGCATTGGGTGAGTTGTACATAAACACTCCACCCTAAGATGAATCAAGATATTGCTTAGTTTAAAAATTTGTACCCCGGTAGAACGTATTGATGTACTCTTTCTTGGTTAGACCATGAGGTGGGCAAGCTCTTAATAACTTCTTGAAATGCACCCACGCATCATACAAAGACTCATCCGCCCTTTGTGTGAACCCATTAATTTCCATTCTTAAACGCTCTACCTTTGAAGGTGGGAAAAAGTGATTGATAAATGCTTCATTCAAATCTTGAAAAGACCTAATCGAATCCGATGGCAAGTTCCTTAACCAAGCCTTAGCTTCTCCATCAAGCGTGAAGGGGAATGCCCTTAGCTTAAAAGCATCTTCAGTGACATCTTTGTTCTAGTAGATATCACAAATATCGTTGAAATATTGAATGTGATCAAAAGGGTTTTCATCTATTAGCCCACAAAAAAGTCTATCCTTGAACATTGTGAAAAAGTTACCCTCGATCTTCCAATTATCCGCTTCAATTGGTGGTTTTGTGATAGCCGGAGGTACAACTGTTTGTGCCACCATTCTAACATTCCACATCGGAGTGTCATTTGGATCATTTGCAAGTACTTCATTAACAATCAGTGGATTAACATGTGGATTACCCTCTCCTTCTCCGTCCATTTCTATCAAACAAAATGGAAAAACCTCAAAATTCTTCCTTAAATCTCATTCTTCTCTACGCTTATAAACCCCGTGTATATGTTTTTCCAGATCGGAAAATGGTTGTGTGAAATCTTGATCCTTGTGGGATCTTCTTCTCATACACCAATAGACCTAACCTTCAAAGACAACACAAACACAAGTGATTATCCAATACAAAATAATAAATAAAAGACAATAAAAGTAACTTTTGTAAGGACGAATCCTTACAAAAGGATCGAATAACTAAACGCTTAAACCAAATACACAACCTAACTTAGCTAACTGCTCCCCGGAAGAGGTGCTAAGAAAGTGTGATGTGGCGTGGATATACCATACATAACTCCCTAAATTTATACAAGATTCAAATATCACAAAAAGCACGCACAATCTATCGAGCACTTAAAACCCGGTTGCTATAGTACTTAATGCAAGTATTCTTATCAAGTTCGTCCCGAGAGAGCAGTGTAGATTATGTATTTGAAACTAATAGTTATCCTAGGGGTTTTGTTTGATTTGGGGGGGGGGGGGGGGGGGTTTGCGAGAAATTTTGACTAATCAACTAACTTTACAATAAACAAACTAAAACTCAACAAGTAACAAGTAACAAGTAACAAGTAATTAAGAAATGAGAATTAATCAATATGATGGATAGTGTTCACTTATCTAATCCTCTTTATGCTTAGATGGTCCTTGTTTTCCCCAAATTGTTATCACTTAAGTTGTTTGAACTAGTAGATATTCTTAATCCAATTTTACCTTGCAAATTTACATAAGCTTAGTAACACAAGATCAAGCAATGTATGAGTTGATTATTGAGATTATGCCCAGGTTAAAATCACTTAAAACCCTTTAACCATCAAAATCACCTAAGATAGTCAAACACCACTATGATGAACAAAGGTCAATTGAAAACCAACTTAGTCTAGAAACACAATCACTTGAAATTCCTATTCTAGTTGTCTAGATCACCAAAGGTGTTGAAGCACAAATTGATTCACTACTAAAATCACTTAAAGAGCTACTCAATTCATGTAATCAAAGAAAAACCAATATCAAAATAGCAATAGACCTCATGGCTAACTCAATAACACTAGCTCATGTATTTTCATTCAAAACAACTTTCATTCAATAGATTAAGGGCACATCTCATGCATTAAAGATTCATAGATAAACAAACACGAGAGATTTAGCTACTCATAGCAAAGATTACACTAGCAACAATCATAAAAGTATCAATAAACATCATCTTGAGTGATTACAAGCTAAGAATCAAAGATAAATGAAGATAAAGTAAAGGTTACAACTATTTGATTGAAAATATGAAAGAGTAAAGTTAAGATTACAACCCAATTTGATAACAAAAGAAAGATTTAGCACTAATGAAGATGAAACTTGAGCTTGCTTCCTCCAAATCACCTTAGAACACTAATGGATGATGAAATTAGGGTTTTGTGTGTGAAATTCGGAGTAAAAACTGCAGCTCTCTTGCCAAATGACCTATCTTATTCTATTTATAGTTGTGAGGAAAGTGGGATGAATCAACGTCAGGAGCGCCGTTTTTAGCATAGGTGGTGAGGAAAGTGGGATGAATCAACGTCAGGAGCGCCGTTTTTATCATAGGTGCGGCGCTCTTGGCATCAATCTAGTGCGGCACTGTTGGATTTGGTGCGGCGCTTTTGGCCAGTAGGAACGTCGCTTCTACCTATGAAGAGCGACGCTTCTGCTCACTGTGAAGAAATTGAGATAAAACGTTGGTAATTTCCGCTTTTATGTCAATTGCGGCACTCTGGGCTGTGAGGAGCGACGCTCCTTAGTCAGGAGCGACGCTTTTGATGCTGTTTCCTGCACTTGTCATTTTCTTTGCACTTTTTGAACGTTTCTTGGTCAATTTTACACCAAGTTAGGCATTTTTCCTTGAGTGGACACTTTGGCACAGGAAAACAAATTTTAAGCCCCAACGATCATCAAAACTGAATAAAATGAGGTCGATATTGCGTAATAAATATATCTAAATGGAGCAATATCAACAACTGATGTGTGCAGTGGTGTATACGAAATACTATTATTTTTACTACAAAATATTATTAAATACGATACAATTTACACAAGTTATTTATTTATTTATACAATAGATATACCTAAACCTTGTTACAACACTTATAAGCAGTGTACCTAATCGTAGAGTAGTGTAGTTTTTAGTAAGTCCGGTTCTTTCCACAGGGATTCAATTATTGCGTACACTATATTTTTAAACAATTATATTTGTGTGTGTGTGTGTGTGTGTGTGTGTGTATATATATATATATATATATATATATATATATATATATATATATATATATATATATATATATATATATATATATATATATATATATATATATATATTAGTAATATAGTAGTATTATTATTATTATAAAATGAGGGTTTTACCGTTTAATGATCGGTTTGTCGATTTTAAGTCTTATATCACAGTTAAAACCTAATGCAAAATATTAAATATAAATATAACTTAATTTAAAGCGTAAAGAAAATGACGATAAATAAAAGTGCGATAATTAAAAGTGCAATAATTTAAAGTACGATAAATAAAATGACGATAAATAAAAGTGCGATGAGATATAAATTAAGAGAATAATGCTTATTTAAACTTCCATAATCATAATGTTTGACGTGTTGATTTTAATTTATTACCAAGGGTTAATTGTCCTTTGTCCTGGTTTATTTGATACGTCCATCTGGTTTTTGTCCATAATAGTCCATCGGTCATAAATATAAAGTGCGAGTGTCCTCGTCAAATTACCCTTATACCCAAAGTCAAATATTCCAACTAATTGGGGACTTAAACTGTAACAAGGTCTTAATACTTTGTTAATGATTACACCAGGTTATCGACGGTGTATAATCCAAGGTTTTAATACTTTGTTAACAATTACACCAATTTTCCTTGTATGTAATTCACCCCTGTTTTAATGAGTCCATTGACTATTAATCCATCCCCGTGTCTGGTCAAATGAACAATTATTAGTACTTATAAATATCCCGCCCATCGTATCCGATCGAGTGTATGTGGTTATTTATAGATACATTAAATTGTAAATCTCTATATTAAATTAACGAACTATCATTCAGTTAAACAAATATAAAGCCCATTAATAGCCCATAGTCCAATTTCCACAAGTATCGATCTTTTGTTCAAACCCCAATTATGGTCCAAAGTTCAATAACCCCGTCTTAATATTTAGTCCAACATCACGATTACTTCGGTTTAAATAAGCATAATAATAACTTAGCTACGAGACATTAATTTTAAAACGTTGAACATAACTTACAATGAGTATTAATCGCGTAGTGTTACACGGACAGAATTTCGACTTACAAAACCTTAAAACATTTTCTATAATAACCTTATTATTATTAAACTTAAATTATAATTATAATTATAATATATATATATATATATATATATATATATATATATATATATATATATATATATATATTGATCAGAGAAATAGATAGAGAATGGTGTAAATTACTCGTCGAATTGCATGGCCTTTTATAGGCGGATTTCAGTTTTGGTGTGCTCCGCGACTGCGGATGTTTTCTTCCTCGCAGCTCCGCGACTGCGGAGCTTTGGATTCCAGCTCACACATAATTTGGATCCAAGCTTGTCGACGTTATTTATTTAATATATAAATATAATATATATATATATATATATATATATATATATAATTTATATAATTATTTATATATTATATTATATTCGTGTGCATAGTTGACTTATAATTTTAGCTCCGTTGAGTCACACGTTGATAGTTGGTTCATGTCTCATTTCCATATTTTCGAACGTCCTTTCGTACGCTTAGATATCTTGTACTTTGCGTTTTGCGGCTTGTACTCTTGTTAATATTTAGACGTTAATTATCAATAAATTGATCCACTTGCATTATAACTTGTACGTTTGAGTTTTTTGGTCATTTGCGTCTTCAAATCGTCAAATCAGTCTTTTGTCTTCACCTTTTATTATTTAAACGAATATTACTTGTAAATAGAACAATTGCAACTAAAAGCTTGTCTTTCTGGAAGGATAATGCTATGAAATATATGTTTGTTTTTAGTATTATCAATAATGCCATCCAGCTACACCCGGAGGGCTAGCTACAACACAACAATACGACGATATATAACAATAAAGCATAAAACGCCCAAGTGATGCGTGCGTGACAATACATCTTTTACCCTCTAAATTTATACAAGATTCAAACACTACAAATAAGCACACACAACTAACGAGCACTTAGAACCCGGTCATTATAGTACTTTAATGTAAGTATTCGTTTCAAGTTCGTCCCAAGAGAGCGGTGTAAGTTGGATAATTGAAACTATTAATTGTCCTAGGGTTTGTTTGATTGGGGGGGTTTTGATTGATATCAACTAACAACTAAAACTTGTACAATTAAACAAACTTAAACTTAACAAGTAAACTAGTAGCAAGTAACAAGTAACGAAATATTAAGACTTAAATCAAATTAACTAAGAAGTGTTCACTTATCTAATCACCTCTATGCTTGGCTTGCCCCGTTTTGCCTATATTGTTATCTCATTACTTGCCGGACTATTAAATGTTTAGCATCACTACTAAACCTCAAATCAAATGATACTCCACGAATTCTCATAAGCTTTATATCTTAAGATCGAGTTAAGCATGATTTGGTCATTGAGATTGATCTTAGTTTAAAATCACTTAAAACCCCCAACTATCGAAATCACTTAAGATAATCGGCATTACTATGTTGACTAGCGGCCAATTGAAAACCAACCTAGATCAAGAACACAATCATTTGCAATTCCTAAACTAGTTGTCTAGATCACCTAAGGTGTTGAAGCACATATTGATTCACTTCTCAAATCACTAAGAGAGCTACACAACATATGTAATCAAAGTCAAGCCTAAAACAAACTCATAGTAATGGATCTTTAGCCAACTCAACAACACATGATCATGTAATTCATTCAAACAACAATAATCAATTGATTTGGGGCAAACACTAGCATTAGAGATTCATAGATAAGCAAACACAAGAGATTTAGCCAATCATAGCTAAAATTAAACTAATAACAAGCATAGAAATGTAAATCATCATCATCTTCAAGTTATTACAAGTAATCAATGCTAAATATGAAAAGTAAAGTGAAGATTACAACTAATTAGTGCAAAATAGATAAAGCAAGGTGGAGATTACAACCCAAAATGAAGAAGAACACTAAAATGGAGAATGGATGATGTAGATCTAGCATCTAGATTCACTAATCTTTGAATTGAAACATGAAATTAGGCTTTGATCTTGATGGAATCATGATTAGAACCCTTTTAGGGCTCCAAAACGGCCTAAGGAACAAGCTCTCTAACTCAAAAATCTCAAATTTGCAGGTCGGCTGAATTTTCTGGCTGAATCAGCACCAGGAGCGACGCTTTTGGAACAGGAGCGTCGCTTTTGATCCTGTAGGAGCGGCGCTTTTGGCATAGGAGCGACGCTTTTGATCCTGTAGGAGCAGCGCTTTTGGCATAGGAGCGACGATTTTGGCTACTGATCTTTTTAACACACGTTTTAGCACATAGGAGCGCCGCTTTTGACCTTAGGAGCGGCGCTTTTGATCCTGGAACTTCATACACTCCAAAACTTCACTAGGTTCATTCCTTTGGTCCAAGGGTTGATTCCTTAGCATAAATATGATCTTTTAGACCGCTTTTGTCCCGAAACAACTAAATACTACAAACCGCTCACTAATCATCACAACCCGTATCGAAATGCCATGAAAGTAGGAAGATATTGCGAAGATGAATATGTATATTTTGAGCAATATCAAATCTCCCACACTTGAACATTGCTTGTCCTCAAGCAATATAAGATAAAGCACTCTAAACTCAACCATCAATACCCAAACTAGTAGCCTCAAGCTCAAATGCAATAAATATCAAACCAAAGTTGCATTTCAAATAAATATGGCCAAAATGCAAAGTATTACCTCAAAGCACTTGCCATTCTTCAAATCATCACTTGAACTTGAGACTTGGGCAAACTCTTCAATCAACAATTACAAACAATCTTCACTCTTCTCAAATCCAAACCTTCAAGCAATCACATCATCAACTTCAAATATTCTCTTCAACTAGCACATCTTCAAGTCTTCAATCTACAAATACCAACACAATAATAATTCAAGCCTAAATCTACCCAAATCAAACATTCCCCGGTCAAAGTCAACTCCATCTTCTAGAAGGTCATCAAACATCAATCACCAAGAATCAAATTTTCACCAACTCAAACTTTGACCTCCTTGACCTTAACCAAATATGTAGGATTCACGGGATAGCCATAAACTCATCAAACAAATCGATCATATCAAATATAAGCCTACTAGAACAAACTCAAAGTGTACACAAAATATGTAAAATGCACCCCGAAATGAATAAGGGCCATGAAAATCGTACACATCACCACTAATCATGAAATGCATCGTGTAAAGAATATGATTCCAAAAAGAATGCTCACCTCATCAACCCGCAATGGCTATCCCTCTTCCACCTCCATGCCCCCAAAACACCTATTTTTCGTCAATTCCAAGAATGATCGTCAATTCCAAATATATGTCGTCAATTCCAATTGATAATCGTCAATTCCAAGAATAGGGTTAAGGTGGGTGTGCCAAAGGTAAGGGACTGGGTGCCCCACCTTTATTTGGTTACCCGGGCACGGGGTAACCGGCACTCATCAAGCTTTCTATCACAACTCTATGGTTTCTCTCATAGTAGGGCGAAAGCATTGACGGAGGTTCGTGGAATAAGGGCCTCACGTGGCTAAATAAGAGAGTCTGCCAATTCCAAATTTTTGAACGAATAGGAAGACTTTAACTTCCTTTCAAATAATCGAGCTTGACTTGGGAGACTTTACTCCCAATCTTGGAACAACATAACTTGGAAGACTTTACTTCCAAGTTTGGAAGACTTTACTCCCAAAATGAGATGATGCTTATCTACTTCCCACATAACAAGCTTTTATGCTTATTTTTAGAAAAGGTAGGAAGTAGTTACTACCTTTCCGTTAATTGCAAGCGCAAGGGTGCCATAGCTTTTGGCTATGGGTTGTGTTGTCTAGCAACACTAGCACGAAGCCATTGCTCCTAAAAAGGATAGCACTTTGTGAAGCTCAAGGCTCCTCTTCCCACGGCACTTAGCATAGCTAAATGTAAAATGGTGTAGATTAGGAAGTCTCCTACACCAAGTGAATTAACCATTCAAGTTTATTTTTGAGACATAAGAGAGTGGACTTTAACCACCGAATTTTTGAAACCGGGAAGACTTTACTTCCCTCACACTTGAATGGAACTCTAACCATTCAAGTTGAAACTTGGAACCAAAAATGAATGGAACTTTAACCATTCAAAACAATGTAAGTTATGGCTTAATTTGACCAAAATTTTCCATTTAATTCAACAAGTTACTTTGGAAAATTTTAAAATTTTTGTGAAAATTTTATAAAAATAAGTCCACCAGAATTTATCTCTCCCCCCACACTTGAGATCATGTAATGCCCTCATTACATGGAATCGAAATAAAATAATAAATTCGAGAGGGCAAAATAAAAAGTAGGAGAATCAACGGTACCCGAGAACAAAAGCCAGTTCCACAAGTATTCATCAAATTGCATGAAATTCTCTTGACGTATTCGCATTGCCAAACTTCCTTCATGATTTTGATTAACGAGTCTTTATCTTGACTCGTCCCCGTCTGCTCAACATTCCTTACCGAGGTGGTTCTCCCCCACACTTTATCGGACGGCATGTGAAATCGGTGGAAAAAGTTCCACGAATCAAGAGAGTGAGCCAATCATTAACCCCTTGGGTGGTGTATAAGAAGAGAATAATCTTCTTCATTTGCATGAAGAAGAATGAACCAACCCAAAAGTCAACAATTAACTCTCTTCCAAACACGGTTTTGAACACGAGTTTCGCTTTCTTAATCGGCTCACACAAACACGAATTATTAACCTCGGGTTGCAAAACCTCCTTAAAATCATCAATACCATACTCGAGAGGATTGTTATACACTTTGAAAGTTTCGGGTATGATATTCTCAACCTCGTCTCCTTCATTATTATCATCTTCACTATCATCATCACTATCATACTTTCCATCACTAAGTGGATTATCATGGATTGTAAAAACGTTGGGTGTTGACAAAGTTTCACTCACTTTATCATCTTCCTCATCACTCTCACTAACTTCTTCATCATACTCCTTACCATCATCTTCACCTTCATCATTATCCTTATCACCAACATCTTCACCAACCCGGAATGGATTATCATAGACTTTAAAAACATCGGGCGTTGGTGAAGCTTCAATCAATTCATCATCTTCTTCATCACTTTCATCACCTTCATAAAATTCATCATCCTCATAATCTTTATCCTCTTCATCGTCTTCACTCTCATCTTCATCATTAGTTATCAAAGATTCGGGTACTTGAGCCATCTCCACTACTTCGGTCTTGACATAAAAGCTATCATCATCATCATCATAAAAGACCCAATTTCTTGACCTAGAAGTAGAGACTACAGGTGAGGTGGGTGGTGAAATGGTAGTGGATACAAAATCTTCAACTAAAGGGAGCATGGAACATACGGCTTTCTCTAAGCTTTGAAATGAAGCTTGTTAAATTTCCAATATTTCTCTCAAATCTCTTCTTTCTTGAATTAGAGCCTCCATACGGTTAAGGCGGGTTCTCACAACGTTTAAGAATAATTCTAATAAATTCGAATCGATCTCCTCTTTTTGTTGATCTTGCAATTGATGTTGAGAAAATCCCATGTCGAGTCATATCCCTCATAACAATAGTCCATTGGTTGACTTATAAAGTCAAAATTAGAAATAGGACCATCATCACAAGGTTGATCGATGGGGGTGAAATCATTCATGTAACTATCATCATAACCCCCGTCATCATAATAACCATCATAAGCACCAAAATAACCATTCAGCTCACCATTAGCTTGTCACGAATCTATACACCCATTATCATTCATACCCATGTAACCATCATTCATATACCCATAACCATCATTCATACCCAAATAATCACCATTGTTGCCTAAATAACCATTTTCATCATTCATGCCCAAATAACCATTATTCATATCCAAATAATCACCATTGTTGCCCAAATAACCATTACTCATATCCACGTGACTTGAGTCTTCTATCAATTGTCCATCATAATTTGCAATTTTTGACATCAAGTAGTCACACAAAGCATCATATTCCGCCATCTAGCTTAATCACACCACAAACAAACAAGCGTTTTCCGAATACAAGCAAATATAAACAAAAAGTAACTTTTACAAGAATGAAATTTTTACAAAAGGATTGAACAATTAAAAGTTTAAATCAAATAACCAACTAAGCTAACCGCTCCCCGGTAGCGGTGCCAAGAAAGTGTTGATGCTTGCGTGACAATACATCTTTTACCCTCTAAATTTATACAAGATTCAAACACTACAAATAAGCACACACAACTAACGAGCACTTAGAACTCGGTCATTATAGTACTTTAATGTAAGTATTCATTTCAAGTTTTTTCCAAGAGAGCGGTGTAAGTCGAATAATTGAAACTATTAATTGTCCTAGGGTTTGTTTGATTGGGGGGGGGGGTGTTTGATTGATATCAACTAACAACTAAAACTTGTACAATTAAACAAACTTAAACTTAACAAGTAAACTAGTAGCAAGTAACAAGTAATGAAATATTAAGACTTAAATCAAATTAACTAAGTAGTGTTCACTTATCTAATCCTCTCTATGCTTGGCTTGCCCCGTTTTGCCTATATTGTATCTCATTAGTTGTCGAACTATTAAATGTTTAGCATCACTACTAAACCTCAAATCAAATGATACTCCACGAATTCACATAAGCTTTATATCTTAAGATCGAGTTAAGCATGATTTGGTCATTGAGATTGAGCTTAGGTTAAAATCACTTAAAACCCCTAACTATCAAAATCACTTAAGATAATCGGCATTACTATGTTGACTAGAGGCTAATTGAAAACCAACCTAGATCAAGAACACAATCACTTGCAATTCCTAAACTAGTTATCTAGATCACCTAAGGTGTTGATGCACATATTGATTCACGTCTCAAATCACTAAGAGAGCTACACAACATAAGTAATCAAAGTCAAGCCTAAAATAAACTCATAGTAATGGATCTTTAGCCAACTCAACAAAGCATGATCATGTAATTCATTCAAACAACAATAATCAATTAATTTGGGGCAAACACTAGCATTAGAGATTCATAGATAAGCAAACACAAGAGATTTAGCCAATCATAGCTAAAATTAAACTAATAATAAGCATAGAAATGTAAATCATCATCATCTTCAAGTTATTACAAGTAATCAATGCTAAATATGAAAAGTAAAATGAAGAATACAACTAATTAGTGCAAAATAGATAAAGCAAGTGTAAGACCCTGGATTCTGATTCTGCCCAGTCGCGCGGGGTCATGGCGCGCCGCGCAAATGGTCGCTGGCAGACTCCTTTGTTCTTTTAGAGTTTTAAAAAGGGCATTTCGGTCTTTTCGCCTTAGAGCCAGATTTGTGGACTTAACCTCATCCACCCATTTCATTTATTCATTTCTTTTTCCTTTTCTTTTCATATTTCTCTCAAGAACTCAAACACCCATTTGATTCAAAGGGATTTTTGGAAAGGAAGAAGCGGGTATTGATCTTTGGCGTAGTAGACAAGTTTGTTCTCCTCGTTCTTAGCAACACGGTGATACCAGTGGTAAGCTCTAACTCTGAATTTCGTTTTTGTGTTCATCATTCAAATTTGGAGCTTTTGATTGTACGATTCATAGATGGAACCCATTTAGTTGTTAATTGAAGATTAACACCAAGATTTGGGTTTATAAGTGTTAAAGGTGGGTTTTGGGTTGGTTAATGATTTAACCATGTTTAAGACTTGAGAATGGTGTATAATCACTAGTATTAGTGATTATTGATGATTTGGAGACCTTTAGGGTTCTTGTGGTTGACTAATTTTGACTAGAGTCAAAATTAAGGTTTGTTGATGATTATGACCCGAATGTCAATTCGTTGAGGTTTATAAACTTAAAATGGATTAAGTTGAAGTATAAAACCGAGTTAACTATGTTTTGGTGTCAAAACTTGTAATTGGTGAGATTTTGACTTTATGGGTCAAAATTAGGGTTTATGGACGATTTTGAGAACGGTAAGTGTTTAACACTTGTGTTCGGGTTTAATTGGCATATTAGGACCATTATCACTTGTGTTAGTGATTATTGGTTAGTTTGGGCACAGTTTGTGCTTGGAAGTGCAATTGGGTCGAAATTGCACTAAGTGTCGAATTGGGTTGGTTTGTAAATCCATCCTAATTGTGTTGTGGTATTTATGATAATGGAATAGGTACATTCCTTCGGTGAGCTGCGGATTATTCGGAAGCGTTCATCAAGGCGACAAGGTGAGTGTTAATATCCTATGTACATATGTATGTGTAGGATGGGTGCGGGTCGGGTGAAGTGGTTCTCAGTTATATAGCTCACTTCACATATAGGTGGATTTGATGGACTTTTGTATGAGTCCAATTGGCACGGTTGTGCATTTTGGTTAACCTCCTTTTGGCGAGGTGTACACTTGTGTGTACGTTATCACATGTATTGTGATGTGGATTTGGATAACCCCGATGTGGTGGATTTTATAATCTCGTGACCGTGGGTTTGTTATTGAAGAAGTGAATCGCGTGTAGTTCGGATTCACGATGACTCGTGTAGTTCGGTCATCTTATTGAGGTAGTAATCTCGTGTGGTTTTGGATTACTAAGGCTCGTGTAGTTCGGCCAACCTCGATGGTGTCTTATTGAGGTAGTAATCTCGTGTGGTTTCAGATTACTAAGGCTCGTGTAGTTCGGCCAACCTCGATGTTGTCTTGTTGAAGATAGTAATCTCGTGTGGTTTCGGATTACTAAGGCTCGTGTAGTTCGGCCAATCTTCATTGTGGTGTTTGGTATTTCGGTAATGGATTAATGGGTTAACCTTATTCGTTTATATATTGTTATATATATATATATATATATATATATATATATATATATATATATATATATATATATATATTGTTGTATTGTCGTGATGTAGCTAACCCTCCGGGTGTAGCTTCTTGGCGTTGTTCACATCGTCATTGGTGAACTTATGTTTGTTGATGCATATTTAGCTTGTTGCTTAGTGATCGTACGGTATGCTTAGATTAGCTTGTCTTTATGCTTGGATGCTTCGGTATACGGTATTTGATATTTGTGTGGCGTGTCTATTTTATACATATATATGTATGTAGTATGTTATCACTCACTAAGCGTTAGCTTACCCTCTCGTTGTTTACCTTTTTATAGATTTGCATGGATGTTGTGGCTCGGGTAAGCGTGGGACTAGTGGACTTGCGTAGTTGCTTTAGAAGGCTTGCTTTTGGATTTGATTAGGATTGGGTAGCGTATCCCCAATCGCCATGCTCGGCTTTGTTTTGTGTTAAAAATCATGTGGTTGAAAACTTGAATTTTGTACGAAAGTCGTAAAATGTAGTGACCCGAACTTTTTCATGTTTATATATATATTAAATGAAATTGTTATTTACATGATTAAGTGTTTCCAACATGTTAAGCAATCAAACTTGTTAAGACTTGATTAATTGAAATAGGTTTTATATAGACAATTGACCACTCAAGTTGACCGGTGATTCACGAACGTTAAAACTTGTAAAAACTATACGATGACATATATATGGTTATATATATATAGTTAACATGATTTTATTATAAGTATGTATCTCATTAGGTATTTTAACAATGAGTTATATACATAAAAATGAGACTATTAATTTAAGAAACTCGAAAACGATATATATAAAGATTATCGTTATAACAACGTCTTACTAGGTACATATGAATCATATTAAGATATTGATACACTTGGTTAATTATGTTAAATGATAAGTAAATATATTATTAAGTGTATTAACAATGAAATACATATGTAAAATTAAGACTACTAACTTAATGATTTCGAAACGAGACATATATGTAACGATTATCGTTGTAACGACATTTAACTGTATATATATCATACTAAGATATATTATATATCATAATATCATGATAATATAACAATTTAACATCTCATTTGTTATAATAAACAATGGGTTAACAAAATTCAACAAGATCGTTAACCTAAAGGTTTCAAAACAACATTTACATGTAACGACTAACGATGACTTAACGACTCAGTTAAAATGTATATACATGTAGTGTTTTAATATGTATTCATACACTTTTGAAAGAATTCAAGACACTTATCAAAATACTTCTACTTAACAAAAATGCATACAATTACATCCTCGTTCAGTTTCATCAATAATTCTACTCGTATGCACCCGTATTCGTACTCGTACAATACACAGCTTTTAGATGTATGTACTATTGGTATATACCCTCCAATTATCAGCTCTTAGCAGCCCATGTGAGTCACCTAACACATGTGGGAACCATCATTTGGAAACTAGAATAAAATATCTCATAAAATTACAAAAATATGAGTAATCATTCATGACTTATTTACATGAAAACAAAATTATATATCCTTTATATCTAATCCATACACCAACGACCAAAAACACCTACAAACACTTTAATTCTTCAATTTTATTCATCTAATTGATCTCTCTCAAGTTCTATCTTCAAGTTCTAAGTGTTCTTCATAAATTCCAAAAGTTCTAGTTTCATAAAATCAAGAATACTTCCAAGATTGCAAGTTTACGTCCAAGTTTTCTAAATCCATTCCAAGTAATCATCCAAGATCAAGAAACCTTTATTACTTACAGTAGGTTATATTTCTAATACAAGGTAATAATCATATTTAAACTTTTATTCAATTTCTATAACTATAACAATCTTATTTCGAGTGAAATTCTTACTTGAAATTGTTTTCGTGTCATGATTCTGCTTCAAGAACTTTCAAGCCATCCAAGGATCCTTTAAAGCTAGATCTATTTTTTCATTTCCAGTAGGTTTATCCAAGGAACTTGAGGTAGTAATGATGTTCATAACATCATTCTATTCATACATATAAAGCTATCTTATTCGAAGGTTTAAACTTGTAATCACTAGAACATAGTTTAGTTAATTCTAAACTTGTTCGCAAATAAAAGTTAATCCTTCTAACTTGACTTTTAAAATCAACTAAACACATGTTCTATATCTATATTATATGCTAACTTAATGATTTAAAACCTGGAAACACGAAAAACACCGTAAAACCGGATTTACGCCGTCGTAGTAACACCGCGGGGTGTTTTGGGTTAGTTAATTAAAAACTATGATAAACTTTGATTTAAAAGTTGTTATTCTGGGAAAATGATTTTTATTATGAACATGAAACTATATCCAAAAATTATGGTTAAACTCAAAGTGGAAGTATGTTTTCTAAAATGGTCATCTAGACGTCGTTCTTTCGACTGAAATGACTACCTTTACATAAACGACTTGTAACTTATTTTTCTGACTATAAACCTATACTTTTTCTGTTTAGATTCATAAAATAGAGTTTAATATGAAACCGTAGCAATTTGATTCACTCAAAACGGATTTAAAATGAAGAAGTTATGGGTAAAACAAGATTGGATAATTTTTCTCATTTTAGCTACGTGAAAATTGGTAACAAATCTATTCCAACCATAACTTAATCAACTTGTATTGTATATTATGTAATCTTGAGATACCATAGACACGTATACAATGTTTCGACCTATCATGTCGACACATCTATATATATTTCGGAACAACCATAGACACTCTATATGTGAATGTTGGAGTTAGCTATACAGGGTTGAGGTTGATTCCAAAATATATATAGTTTGAGTTGTGATCAATACTGAGATACGTATACACTGGGTCATGGATTGATTCAAGATAATATTTATCGATTTATTTCTGTACATCTAACTGTGAACAACTAGTTGTAGGTTACTAACGAGGACAGCTGACTTAATAAACTTAAAACATCAAAATATATTAAAAGTGTTGTAAATATATTTTGAACATACTTTGATATATATGTATATATTGTTATAGGTTCGTGAATCAACCAGTGGCCAAATCTTACTTCCCGACGAAGTAAAAAATCTGTGAAAGTGAGTTATAGTCCCACTTTTAAAATCTAATATTTTTGGGATGAGAATACATGCAGGTTTTATAAATGATTTACAAAATAGACACAAGTACGTGAAACAACATTCTATGGTTGAATTATCGAAATCGAATATGCCCCTTTTTATTAAGTCTGGTAATCTAAGAATTAGGGAACAGACACCCTAATTGATGCGAATCCTAAAGATAGATCTATTGGGCCTAACAAACCCCATCCAAAGTACCGGATGCTTTAGTACTTCGAAATTTATATCATATCCGAAGGGTGTCCCGGAATGATGGGGATATTCTTATATATGCATCTTGTTAAAGTCGGTTACCAGGTGTTCACCATATGAATGATTTTTATCTCTATGTATGGGATGTGTATTGAAATATGAAATCGTGTGGTCTATTGTTACGATTTGATATATATAGGTTAAACCTATAACTCACCAACATTTTTGTTGACGTTTAAAGCATGTTTATTCTCAGGTGAATACTAAGAGCTTCCTTTGTTGCATACTAAAATAAGGACAAGATTTGGAGTCCATGTTTGTATGATATTGTGTAAAAACTGCATTCAAGAAACTGATTTCGATGTAACGTATTTGTATTGTAAACCATTATGTAATGGTCGTGTGTAAATAGGATATTTTAGATTATCATTATTTGATAATCTATGTAAAGCTTTTTAAACCTTTATTTATTAAATAAAGGTTATGGTTTATTTTAAAAATGAATGCAGTTTTGAAAAACGTCTCATATAGAGGTCAAAACCTCGCATCGAAATCAATTAATATGGAACGTTTTTAATCAATAAGAACGGGACATTTCAGTTGGTATCCGAGCGTTGGTCTTAGAGAACCAAAAAATTTGCATTAGTGTGTCTTATCGAGTTTGTTAGGATGCATTAGTGAGTCTGGACTTCGACCGTGTTTTCTTTAAAAATGATTGCTTAACATTTTTGTTGGAAACTATATATTATTAACATGTATATATTATGTGATTTATTAATCTCTTAACGTGTTTGATATTGTGTGATAGATGTCTAACTCTAGCACAAATCCCATTGACTCACCTAATAATAACGAAGAGTCAAATATATATTAGACTAATTCACAAGTTCCCGAAGAAGAACCGGAAGAAGAATCAGAACCGGAAGAGGAGGAACCGGAGGAGGAAATAGAACCGGTGGGGGAAATAATAAAACGGTTAAGTAAAAGAAAATCCTCAACCAAGCGACCAAGGTTAATTATGGTCAATGGTGTTTTCGCCAAGGAAGCAAAATATTGGGAGGATTACCAATTCTCCGATGAATCGGATTCCGACGAGAATTCCGATGATGTTATAGAAATTACCCCAACTGAATTTAAAAAGGCAAAAGAAAATAATAAGGGAAAGGGCATAAAAATAGAGAAATCTAATTCCAACCCCGATGAACTTTATATGTATCGTCAACCCCCGAAGCCCTTAAGTTGTAACAATGACCCGAGAACCTCTAAACCACCAGGTTTTTCTAAACCGTTGTGGAAAACGACAGCTCGTATTAGGGGAACATCATATATCCCTAGAAACTTGGCAAAACGAACCAAAACTGAAGAAGAAGAAACGAGTGAGTCGGAATCAGATGGTTGTATTCGTGTGGTGTAATATATGTAATATAGTGTGCTTATGCTTTATGATATATGTAAAAATTGCTTGTATTAATAAGTATTTTTTTTTATGAATCTAACTCTTGTCTATTTTACAGTATAAAAACACAAAATGGATAGACAACCTAATATTTTAAGAGACCTACCCGGAGACATGATTGATGAAATCTTGTCTAGAGTCGGTCAGAATTCTTCGGCACAACTATTTACGGCGAAATCAGTTTGTAAGACATTCGAAGAACGTTCCAAGAATGTCTTGGTTTATAAGAGACTTTCGTTTGAAAGATGGGGGATATCACATTGGGAAACCCATAAGTTACGATGTGTTTACTTTGACGCATATATTGCGGGGAACCCAAATGCTATTTTACGCAACGGGTTAAAAAATTATTTTGACTCAATGTATTCGAATATAGGACTTCATGATTTAGAAAAAGCGGCTAACATGCAACATAAAGAAGTATGCTATGCTTACGGGTTAGTAATGTTCACGTCTCACCAAAGTGAGAAAAAGAACATCGGGCTACAACTATTAAACAAAACGTTCCCACAAGTGACGGAGTCGGTAATTGGGGTAAGAAATGAGGTTTTTAGGTTATTACGAGACTGTTGGTCATTACGTAACCATCGTCCCTTTGATGACGTTACAACACGCTGTCTTATCAACGGCCATAACGGTTATGTTCCACAAGACCAAGGATGGGAAGTAGTCCTAGTAAAACCAGAATGCATGACTTGTTTCTGGACGTATGAATTACGTGTCTTTATTGCCTTTGCTGAACGACTTGTGTACTAGCTAGAATTATCTTCACAACTATCTTGTATCAAAGTTATTGTGTGCTATATTTCATGCTTTATGTAAAATAAGCGATATTGTAAGAGTGTAAAATATTGTATAAAAGTTTGAACGTGAAATATTATTATAATCAGTTTTTCATATAGAATTGTAGTAGTTGAATTGTATATTAGCTACTAAGTATGAACTTAACGGGTAGGTACTACCCGAATTTAAACTTATAAAACGCTAATATGAAGAAAAAGCTTTTATAAATGAGTTCATATTATGCTACGAAATACTATTAACTACTCTTAATATTCTGTATGATTAACTTGTTCCATTTGACTATTTTGAAGGAAATGGCACCGACTACTCGACACACCGTGAATATGAATGAAGAGGAATTCTGTACTTTTCTAGCTTCAAACATAGCCGCAGTACAGGCTGCGCTACATACCAACAATAACCTTGGATCTAGCAGTACAGGAAATCGTGTAGGATGCACCTACAAAGAATTCACTGCTTGCAAACCTTTGGAATTTGGTGGAACCGAAGGACCGATCAGATTGAAACGGTGGACCGAGAAGGTCGAATCGGTGTTTGTCATAAGTAAGTGTACTGAAGAGGACAAAGTGAAGTACGCTACGCATACCTTCACAGGTTCTGCGTTAACATGGTGGAATACCTATCTAGAGCAAGTGGGACAAGATGATGCGTACGCACTACCGTGGTCAGCATTCAAGCACTTGATGAAAGAGAAGTACCGTCCCAGAACCGAGGTCAATAAGCTCAAGACAGAACTTAGAGGGTTACGAACCCAAGGATTTGATATTACCACGTACGAAAAATGATTCACAGAATTGTGCCTATTGTGTCCGGGAGCGTTCGAAAATGAGGAAGAGAAGATCGACGCGTTTGTGAAAGGACTACCGGAAAGAATCCAAGAAGATATAAGTTCACACGAGCCCGCCTCCATACAACAGGCATGTAGAATGGCTCACAAACTAGTGAACCAGATTGAGGAAAGAATTAAAGAACGGACGGCTGAAGAGGCCAATGTGAAGCAAGTCAAAAGAAAGTGGGAGGAAAATGGTGATAAGAATCACCAATACAACAACAACAGCAATTACAATAATAATCGCAACAATTATCCTAACAATCGCAACATCAATCGCAACTACAACAAACGGCCCAACAACAACAACAACAACAACAACAACAACAACAATAACAGCAACTACAACAATCATCCCAACAACAATAACAACCGCAACAACAACAACAACAACAATCAGAAGCAGCTATTTCAAAGGTGTGAAAAGTATCACTCGGGGTTCTGCACCAAATTTTACAACAAGTGTAAAAGAAATGGTCATAGCGCGGCGAAGTGTGAGGTCTACGGACCAGGGGTTAACAGAATGAAAGGAACAAATGGTGTCGGAACGAGTAATGGCGGAGCAAGTAGTGTCGGAGCAAGTTATGCAAATGTAGTTTGTTATAAATGTGGAAAACCGAGCCACATTATTAGAAATTGCCCAAACCAGGAGAACAAGAATGGACAAGGCCGCGGAAGAGTTTTCAATATTAATGCGGCAGAGGCACAGGAAGACCCGGAGCTTGTTACGGGTACGTTTCTTATTGACGATAAATCTGCTTACGTTTTATTTGATTCGGGTGCGGATAGAAGCTATATGAGTAGAGATTTTTGTGCTAAATTAAGTTGTCCATTGACGCCGTTGGATAGTAAATTTTTACTCGAATTAGCAAACGATAAATTAATTTCAGCAGATAATATATGCCGGAATCGAGAAATTAAACTGGGTAGCGAAATATTTAAGATTGATTTGATACCAGTAGAGTTAGGGAGTTTTGATGTAATAGTTGGCATGGACTGGCTGAAGAAGGTGAAAGCAGAGATCGTATGTTATAAAAATGCAATTCGCATTGTACGAGAAGAAGGGGAACCCTTAATGGTGTATGGAGAAAAGGGCAACATGAAGCTACATCTTATTAGTATTTTGAAGGCACAAAAACTAATAAGAAAAGGTTGCTATGCTGTTCTAGCACACGTCGAGAAAGTACAAACTGAAGAAAAGAGCATCAATGATGTTCCCGTCGCAAAAGAATTTCCCGATGTATTTCCGAAAGAATTATCGGGACTACCTCCACATCGATCTGTTGAATTTCAAATAGATCTTGTACCAGGAGCTGCACCAATAGCTCGTGCTCCTTATAGACTCACACCCAGCGAGATGAAAGAACTGCAAAGCCAACTACAAGAACTATTAGAACGTGGTTTCATTCGACCAAGCACATCACCATGGGGAGCACCTGTTTTGTTTGTCAAGAAGAAGGATGGTACTTTTAGGTTGTGTATTGACTACAGAGAGTTGAACAAACTTACCATCAAAAAACGTTATCCACTGCCGAGAATTGACGACTTATTTGATCAACTACAAGGCTCGTCGGTTTATTCGAAGATCGATTTACGTTCTGGATATCATCAAATGCGAGTTAAGAAGGATGATATTCCAAAAACTGCTTTTAGGACGCGTTATGGTCATTACGAGTTTATGGTTATGCCATTTGGATCGACTAACGCACCAGTTGTGTTCATGGACCTTATGAACCGAGTGTGTGGGCCATATCTTGACAAGTTTGTCATTGTTTTCATCGATGACATACTTATTTACTCAAAGAATGATCAAGAGCACGAAGAACATTTGAGAAAAGTGCTAGAAGTATTGAGGAAAGAAAAACTGTACGCTAAGTTTTCAAAGTGTGCATTTTGGTTGGAAGAAGTTCAATTCCTCGGTCACATAGTGAACAAAGAAGGTATCCAGGTGGACCCGGCAAAGATCGAAACCGTTGAAAAGTGGGAAACCCCAAAAACTCCGAAGCATAAACGTCAATTTTTAGGATTGGCTGGTTACTACAGAAGATTCATCCAAGATTTCTCCAAAATGGCAAAACCCTTGACTGCATTAACGCATAAAGGGAAGAAATTTGAATGGAAGGATGAACAAGAGAAGGCGTTTCAATTATTGAAGAAAAAGCTAACTACGGCACCTATATTGTCATTGCCTGAAGGGAATGATGATTTTGTGATTTATTGTGACGCATCAAAGCAAGGTCTCGGTTGTGTATTAATGCAACGGATGAAGGTGATTGCTTATGCGTCTAGACAATTGAAGATTCACGAGCAAAATTATACGACGCATGATTTGGAATTAGACGCTGTTGTTTTTGCATTAAAGACTTGGAGGCACTACTTATATGGGGTCAAAAGTATTATATATACCGACCACAAAAGTCTTCAACACATATTTAATCAGAAACAACTGAATATGAGGCAGCGTAGGTGGATTGAATTGTTGAATGATTACGACTTTGAGATTCGTTACCACCCGGGGAAGGCAAATGTGGTAGCCGACGCCTTGAGCAGAAAGGACAGAGAACCCATTCGAGTAAAATCTATGAATATAATGATTCACACTAACCTTACTACTCAAATAAAGGAGGCGCAACAAGGAGTTTTAAAAGAGGGAAATTTAAAGGATGAAATACCCAAAGGATCGAAGAAGCATCTTAATATTCGGGAAGACGGAACCCGGTATAGGGCTGAAAGAATTTGGGTACCAAAATTTGGAGATATGAGAGAAATGGTACTTAGAGAAGCTCATAAAACCAGCTACTCAATACATCCTGGAACGGGGAAGATGTACAAGGATCTTAAGAAACATTTTTGGTGGCCAGGTATGAAAGCCGATATTGCTAAATATGTAGGAGAATGTTTGACGTGTTCTAAGGTCAAAGCTGAACATCAGAAACCATCAGGTCTACTACAACAACCTGAAATCCCGGAATGAAAATGGGAAAACATTACCATGGATTTCATTACTAAATTGCCAAGGACTGCAAGTGGTTATGATACTATTTGGGTAATAGTTGATCGTCTCACCAAGTCAGCACACTTCCTACCAATAAGAGAAGATGACAAGATGGAGAAGTTAGCATGACTGTATTTGAAGGAAGTCGTCTCCAGACATGGAATACCAATCTCTATTATCTCTGATAGGGATGGCACATTTATTTCAAGATTCTGGCAGACATTACAGCAAGCATTGGGAACTCGTCTAGACATGAGTACTGCTTATCATCCACAAACTGATGGGCAGAACGAAAGGACGATACAAAGGCTTGAAGACATGCTACGAGCTTGTGTTATTGATTTCGGAAACAGTTGGGATCGACATCTACCGTTAGCAGAATTTTCCTACAACAACAGCTACAATTCAAGCATTGAGATGGCGCCGTTTGAAGCACTTTATGGTAGAAAGTGCAGGTCTCCGATTTGTTGAAGTGAAGTGGGGGATAGACAGATTACGGGACCGGAGATAATACAAGAAACTACCGAGAAAATCATCCAAATTCAACAAAGATTGAAAACCGCCCAGAGTCGACAAAAGAGCTACGCGGACAGTAAAAGAAAAGATATAGAGTTTGAAATTAGAGAAATGGTCATGCTTAAGGTTTCACCTTGGAAAGGCGTTTTTCGATTTGGTAAACGGGGGAAACTAAATCCAAGGTACATTGGACCATTCAAGATTATAGATCGTGTCGGACCAGTAGCTTACCAACTGAAGCTACCTCAACAACTCGCGGCTGTACATAACACATTCCACGTCTCAAATTTGAAGAAATGTTTTGCTAAAGAAGATCTCACTATTCCGTTGGACGAAATCCAAATCAATGAAAAACATCAATTCATTGAAGAACCCGTCGAAATAATGGATCGTGAGGTTAAGAGACTTAAACAAAATAAGATACCGATTGTTAAGGTTCGATGGAATGCTCGTAGAGGACCCGAGTTCACCTGGGAGCGTGAAGATCAGATGAAGAAGAAATACCCGCATTTATTTCCAGAAGATACGTCAACACCTCCAACTGCTTAAATTTCGGGACGAAATTTATTTAACGGGTAGGTACTGTAGTGACCCGAACTTTTCCATGTTTATATATATATATTAAATGAAATTTTTATTTACATGATTAAGTGTTTCCAACATGTTAAGCAATCAAACTAGTTAAGACTTGATTAATTGAAATAGGTTTCATATAGACAATTGACCACCCAAGTTGACCGGTGATTCACGAACGTTAAAACTTGTAAAAACTATATGATGACATATATATGGTTATATATATAGTTAACATGATTTTATTATAAGTATGTGTCTCATTAGGTATTTTAACAATGAGTTATATACATAAAAATGAGACTATTAATTTAAGAAACTCGAAAACGATATATATAACGATTATCGTTATAACAACGTCTTACTAGGTACATATGAATCATATTAAGATATTGATACACTTGGTTAATTATGTTAAATGATAAGTAAATATATTATTAAGTGTATTAACAATGAAATACATATGTAAAAATAAGACTACTAACTTAATGATTTCGAAACGAGACATATATGTAACGATTATCGTTGTAACGACATTTAACTGTATATATATCATACTAAGATATATTATATATCATAATATCATGATAATATAACAATTTAACATCTCATTTGTTATAATAAACAATGGGTTAACAAAATTCAACAAGATCGTTAACCTGAAGGTTTCAAAACAACATTTACATGTAACGACTAATGATGACTTAACGACTCAATTAAAATGTATATACATGTAGTGTTTTAATATGTATTCATACACTTTTGAAAGACTTCAAGACACTTATCAAAATACTTCTACTTAACAAAAATGCTTACAATTACATCCTCGTTCAGTTTCATCAACAATTCTACTCGTATGCACCCGTATTCGTACTCGTACAATACACAGCTTTTAGATGTATGTACTATTGGTATATACCCTCTAATTATCAGCTCTTAGCAGCCCATGTGAGTCACCTAACACATTTGGGAACCATCATTTGGAAACTAGCATAAAATATCTCATAAAATTACAAAAATATGAGTAATCATTCATGACTTATTTACATGAAAACAAAATTACATATCCTTTATATCTAATCCGTACACCAACGACCAAAAACACCTACAAACACTTTCATTCTTCAATTTTCTTCATCTAATTGATCTCTCTAAAGTTCTATCTTCAAGTTCTAAGTGTTCTTCATAAATTCCAAAAGTTCTAGTTTCATAAAATCAAGAATACTTCCAAGATTGCAAGTTTACTTCCAAGTTTTCTAAATCCATTCCAAGTAATCATCCAAGATCAAGAAACCTTTGTTACTTACAGTAGGTTATCTTTCTAATACAAGGTAATAATCATATTCAAACTTTAATTCAATTTCTATAACTATAACAATCTTATTTCGAGTGGAAATCTTACTTGAAATTGTTTTCGTGTCATGATTCTGCTTCAAGAACTTTCAAGCCATCCAAGGATCCTTTGAAGCTAGATCTATTTTTCTCATTTCCAGTAGGTTTATCCAAGGAACTTGAGGTAGTAATGATGTTCATAACATCATTCTATTCATACATATAAAGCTATCTTATTCGAAGGTTTAAACTTGTAATCACTAGAACATAGTTTAGTTAATTCTAAACTTGTTCGCAAATAAAAGTTAATCCTTCTAACTTGACTTTTAAAATCAACTAAACACATGTTCTATATCTATATGATATGCTAACTTAATGATTTAAAACCTGGAAATACGAAAAACACCTTAAAAACGGATTTACGCCGTCGTAGTAACACCGCGGGCTGTTTTGGGTTAGTTAATTAAAAACTATGAGAAACTTTGATTTAAAAGTTGTTATTCTGGGAAAATGATTTTTATTATGAACATGAAACTATATCCAAAAATTATGGTTAAACTCAAAGTGGAAGTATGTTTTCTAAAATGGTCATCTAGATGTCGTTCTTTCGACTGAAATGACTACCTTTACAAAAATGACTTGTAACTTATTTTTCCGACTATAAACCTATACTTTTTCTGTTTAGATTCATAAAATAGAGTTCAATATGAAACCATAGCAATTTGATTCACTCAAAACGGATTTAAAATGAAGAAGTTATGGGTAAAACAAGATTGGATAATTTTTCTCATTTTAGCTACGTGAAAATTGGTAACAAATCCATTCCAACCATAACTTAATCAACTTGTATTGTATATTATGTAATCTTGAGATACCATAGACACGTATACAATGTTTCAACCTATCATGTCGACACATCTATATATATTTCGGAACAACCATAGACACTCTATATGTGAATGTTGGAGTTAGCTATACAGGTTGAGGTTGATTCCAAAATATATATAGTTTGAGTTGTGATCAATACTGAGATACGTATACACCGGGTCGTGGATTGATTCAAGATAATATTTATCGATTTATTTCTATACATCTAACTATGGACAACTAGTTGTAGGTTACTAACGAGGACAGCTGACTTAATAAACTTAAAACATCAAAATATATTAAAAGTGTTGTAAATATATTTTGAACATACTTTGATATATATGTATATATTGTTATAGGTTCGTGAATCAACCAGTGGCCAAGTCTTACTTTCCGACGAAGTAAAAAATCTGTGAAAGTGAGTTATAGTCCCACTTTTAAAATCTAATATTTTTGGGATGAGAATACATGCAGGTTTTATAAATGATTTACAAAATAGACACAAGTACGTGAAACAACATTCTATGGTTGAATTATCGAAATCGAATATGCCCCTTTTTATTAAGTCTGGTAATCTAAGAATTAGGGAACAGACACCCTAATTGACGCGAATCCTAAAGATAGATCTATTGGGCTTAACAAACCCCATCTAAAGTACCGGATGCTTTAGTACTTCGAAATTTATATCATATCTGAAGGGTGTCCCGGAATGATGGGGATATTCTTATATATGCATCTTGTTAATGTCGGTTACCAGGTGTTCACCATATGAATGATTTTTATCTCTATGTATGGGATGTGTATTGAAATATGAAATCTTGTGGTCTATTGTTACGATTTGATATATATAGGTTAAACCTATAACTCACCAACATTTTTGTTGACGTTTAAAGCATGTTTATTCTAAGGTGAATACTAAGAGCTTCCGCTGTTGCATACTAAAATAAGGACAAGATTTGGAGTCCATGTTTGTATGATATTGTGTAAAAACTGCATTCAAGAAACTGATTTCGATGTAACGTATTTGTATTGTAAACCATTATGTAATGGTCGTGTGTAAACAAGATTTTTTAGATTATCATTATTTGATAATCTACGTAAAGCTTTTTAAATCTTTATTTATGAAATAAAGGTTATGGTTTGTTTTAAAAATGAATGCACTCTTTGAAAAACGTCTCATATAGAGGTCAAAACCACGCAACGAAATTAATTAATATGGAACGTTTTTAATCAATAAGAACGGTACATTTCATAAAACGGCCGATGTGGGCCCGGTCTCGTAAAACTTATTTTTATGAATGGAACGTGTTAGTTTTTCATATATGAATATGTTGTGAAAAGCGTTTTGTCTAAATACGTCGGGAAGTGGTCAAACATTTTCACGTTTCAAGACTTTTTGGACAGACCAGATCGGCGCTCCGCGCGGGGTACTGTCGCGCCGCGCCAGTTGCTGAACAAACAAAATTTTCTTTTTTGTGATACTTTAAGCGGGTTCGAACGTGGTTTGGTTTGGGTTATTACAAGTGGTATCAGAGCATGGTCTAAGGGATTTAGGTGACTTGAGATAGGTGCCTAGACTTAGACTTTTGTGTGTGCTTAATTTGTTGCGGGACTTGTAGGATTACGGGTCGAAATGGGTTTAGTTAGTGCCTTGTTTATAGGTTGACTAACGTTTATATTAGTAATGCGGATATTATTAATATATGATTGTGTTGTGATGATAATTCTCGCGTGTGTTTATATCGCGTAGAATTTCGTTTTTGTTTGTTTATAGCATCGAGCGAGACGGTCGTTGTACTAACAAGTCGATACAGCGTGTGTGCGTAATAAGGACTTGCAAACCTTATTACGAGTGCAAATCGTGTCTAACAAGTGATGTACGATGAGTGTTTAGCAAGATGGGATGGTGTTGTGTGTGTGGTTTTATACGTTCGTGATCTAATCGCTTTGCATTCCTTAGAATGGCGACGGGAAGTGGGATCGAGACGAACAACGCTGAGATTAACGCTAGAGTTGCGACCGCCGTTGCGGAGCAAATGGGTGCGTTTCGAGAAGAAATGGATAGGAAGTATACCAAACTTCAAAGTAGTGGTGAAATGGAGCATTGTCTTAAGAGCTTCATGAGGACTAAACCCCCGATGTATGACGGGAAACCGGATCCTTTGATAAGCACAACTTGGATCTCGGATGTCGAAGGGTGTTTTCGTACTATTGATTGCCCTCCCGAGAAAAAGACGAGACTCGCTACGAGTTTGTTGCGGGGTAGGGCGAGGGATTGGTTGGATGGTAAGATTGATCTTGCCGGTGGTGAAACGTTTATGGCGTTATCGTGGGACGAGTTTAAGAAGGAATTCTTCGAGGAGTTCCGGACTTCAGCCGACTTGTCGGAAATGCGTAATGAGTTGCGAAATTTGCAACAGGGTTCTATGGATTTGAATACTCTCAAGACGACCTTTATGGCGAAGGCTCCTTTTTGCCCGGAGTATTTGGGGAATGATCATTGTTGATGCAAGATTTCTATCGGACCTTGAATGATGAATTTAAGAATAAAATTAGCCGGGGTCAAGCAAAATCGTTTGCGGAGTTATTCGCCTTGGCTAGAGGTTTTGAGTCGTATTCACGATCTAAGAAGAGTGAACCTGCAAGTGAGAGAAGGGTTGTTTCGTATGGTGCTCCGAGTAAGAGGACTAAGGGTCCGAGTATGAGCACGGGTGGTACACGGACGGGTATATCGGATTCTAGTGCGTCTAGATGTTACAATTGTGGCATGAGGGGTCATAAGTCTTGGGAATGTGCGGTACCAAAGGGTGATGGCATGGTGTGTTTCAATTGTCAAGAGGAAGGACATCGTAAGTCAGAATGTCCCAAGTTAGCGGGGACGGGTGCGGCAAGGAGACGTTAAGGTACGTTTCATTTTAATAAATATGCCCTTTGATTATTTATTATGCGCCGTTGAGTTTGAGTTTATTAAATGCATTGTGTTGTGCATGTTGTTGTTATGGGTAACGTTCTTAATGGAAGTACCCTATGGTGACGTTTGATTGTCGGGCGAAGGGCGTAAGACTTGGTGCAACCAAGCATTCCTTAGTATTTGAGAAATGTTTTTACCAAGCCATGTAAATGGGTTTTGGTGTTCGGTTGTTAAGCGCGTGTTCGCTTGTGTGTTGAAGTTGATGAACCATGAGGTTCGGCGGGTGGGATGAAACCCTTGAAATCAAGTGTTTTGGATCTCGATGTATGTTGGTAAAGGAGTCTACGTGACGCGACATTAGGTGCCTCTTTTATACCTACTAGCGTGGTGTTTGACTCCGTTTATGTTGTGGTTACATTGTACTTAGCGTACCGAAGTGAAACCCTTAAGTACATGATTGACTAGGTGGAATTTGACAAACTAAAGCAATTGGATGATTGCGAGGGTATGGTTTGTGTAATCGTGGTACACTTTTCATTCGAAGTGTTTAAGGATTGATTGAAATCCTTCGTGTGCTCAAGGTTGGAGCAAGATGTGGAGTTGGTTCGTGTGAACCCAATTGTTGGTAAAGTCTACCTTTGGTAGAATTGTACGGTTGTACAAGATGCAGTTATGGAACGTAGTTCCAAGTAGGGGTTACACTCCCGCACGAGGAAGTTCTAGTGTGAGATTTCGGATGACGTTTTTAGTAGATTCGGAAATTGTGTTGGGACCTAGTTTTGGACGATTTGTGGTAGAGAACAATTTCGGTTAGATTGTACTTATGGTTTGGATTTAAATTATCATCGAGGTGGTAATGTGGTAAATCTCGTTGAGAGATAATGGACGTGTTGGGCGAGCAGGGTGAAATCCCTCGGTTAAGGGATGTGTGTATCGGATTCTCTTTTAGAGAACTATTGTTGGGTACCTATGTTTGATATATGCGGTTCTTGCTCGATTGTGTGAATGGTTTGTGGTATCCGTTAGGATTCACTAAGGCGTAGCAGAGCGTGATGTTACGCTACTCGTTGTTCGAGGCCAAAAGGGCGTTGATTGATGAAGCATGACCTTCGGGGTCCGCTGACTTCATCATGGTATTGATTGATTGGTGAAGCATGACCTTCGGGGTCCGCTGACTTCATCATGGGAGTACGTGATTGGTGGAGCATGACTTTCGAGGTCCGCTAACTTCATCATGAGCGTGGTGCTATATCGGTGAAGCATGACCGTTATCCGGTGTTGAGATTGGTGGAGCATGGCCTTCGGGTGGATCGATTGTGGTTTCGGATTCACGATGACACGTGTGGTTTCGGTCATCTTATTGCGGAAGTGAGTCGCGTGTAGTTCGGATTCACAAATGACTCGTGTGGTTTCGGTCATTGTATTGAGGAGTGAGTCTCGTGTAGTTCGGATTCACAAATGACTCGTGTAGTTCGGTCATTCCTCTGGGATAGTAACTCTCGTGTAGTTCGGATTCACTAAGGCGCGTGTAGTTCGGCCAATCCCGATTGTTGTGGAGGTGAAGGTAGTGAGTCGCATGTGGTTTCGGATTCACTAAGGCGCGTGTAGTTTTCGGCCAGCCTTCGTGTTATGTGATCTGTCAGTTGTTTTATACACCGATGGTGGGGTCGTAAGGACCATGACGTTTGATCTATTGGTTGTTTTATACACCAATGGTGGGGTCGTAAGGACCATGTTTGATCTATCGGTCGTTTTATACACCGATTGTGGGGTCGCGAGGGCCATGTTGTATGTTTAGTGATGCGATAGCCGTGTTTCGCTCACATGTTGTTACGGGTGTGACGATAGTCGATTTTGTACACCTTGGGATCAGCATTTCCATAGTCGTTTTGGGCGCTATCGGTTTTAGCCGTTTGTTTACGATGTTACGGTAGTTGATTATTGGTCGTATTGCGCACTACAAGGGATGTTTAGTGGTAAGTGTTATCCGTAAGGGTTCGTTTGGTTCGGTCTTCATCGTTTCGGGTTGTTGACCTTAGGTTGAGACTTGGTTGCTTTTAGCATTGTACTCGGTAAGGGTACGCTAAGGGATTGATATCTCGGTACGAGATTGGTTGAGTTTTCCCGATGTTAGGGAATGAGCATGGTTTTAGTGCTCGGATTGTGGATTTGATAAATTGCGGGTGACGATTTAGTTGCTAAAGGCGATTCATTGGGAAGAATTGCTTAGGAAAGTCGGTTGGGACTTATGTTTGAGGACCGTGGAGTGTGGTCCGTTTGGTTAAGTGGTGAAGATCACGAGGACGTGATCGATTTTAAGTGGGGGAGAGTTGTAAGACCCTGGATTATGATTCGCCAAGTCGCGCGCCGCGCAAATGGTCGCTGGCAGGCTCCTTTGTTATTTTAGAGTTTTAAAAAGGGCATTTCGGTCTTTTTGCGTTAGATCCAGATTTGTGGACTTAACCTCATCCACCCATTTCATTTATTCATTTCTTTTTCCTTTTCTTTTCATATTTCTCTCAAGAACTCAAACACCCATTTGATTCAAAGGGATTTTTGGAAAGGAAGAAGCGGGTATTGATCTTTGGCATAGTAGACAAGTTTATTCTCCTCGTTCTTAGCTACACAGTGATACTAGTGGTAAGCTCTAACTCCGAAATTCATTTTTGTGTTCATCATTCAAATTTAGGGCTTTTGATTGTACGATTCATTGATGGAACCCATTTAGTTGTTAATTGAATATTAACACCAAGATTCGGGTTTATAAGTGTTAAAGCCGGGTTTTGGGTTGGTTAATGATTTAACCATGTTTAAGACTTGAGAATGGTGTATAATCACTAGTATTAGTGATTATTGATGATTTGGAGACCTTTAGGGTTCATGTGGTTGACTAATTTTGACTAGAGTCAAAATTAGGTTTTGTTGATGATTATGACCCGAATGTCGATTCGATGACGCTTATAAACTTAAAATGGATTAAGTTGAAGTATAAAACCGAGTTAACTATGTTTTGGTGTCAAAACTTGTAATTGGTGAGATTTTGACTTTATGGGTCAAAATTAGGGTTTATGGACGATTTTGAGAACGGTAAGTGTTTAACACTTGTGTTCGGGTTTAATTGGCATATTAGGACCATTATCACTTGTGTTAGTGATTATTGGTTAGTTTGGGCACGGTTTGTGCTTGGAAGTGCAATTGGGTGGAAATTGCACTAAGTGTCGAATTGGGTTGGTTTGTAAATCCATCCTAATTGTGTTGTGGTATTTATGATAATGGAATAGGTACATTCCTTCGGTGAGTTGCGGATTATTCAGAAGCGTTCATCAAGGCGACAAGGTGAGTGTTAATATCCTATGTACATATGTATGTGTAGGATGGGTGCGGGTCGGGTGAAGTGGTTCTCGATTATAGAGCTCACTTCACATATAGGTGGATTTGATGGACTTTTGTATGAATCCAATTGGCACGGTTGTGCGTTTTGGTTGACGTCCTTTTGGCGAGGTGTACACTTGTGTGTATGTTATCACATGTATTGTGATGTGGATTTGGATAACCCCGATGTGGTGGATTTTATAATCCCGTGACCGTGGGTTTGTTATTGAAGAAGTGAATCGCGTGTAGTTCGGATTCACGATGACTCGTGTAGTTCGGTCATCTTATTAAGGTAGTAATCTTGTGTGGTTTCGGATTACTAAGGCTCGTGTAGTTCGGCCAACCTCGATGTTGTCTTATTGAGGTAGTAATCTCGTGTGGTTTCGGATTACTAAGGCTCGTGTAGTTCGGCCAACCACGATGTTGTCTTGTTGAAGATAGTAATCTCGTGTGGTTTCGGATTACTAAGGCTCGTGTAGTTCGGCCAATCTTCATTGTGGTGTTTGGTATTTCGGTAATGGGTTAATGGGTTAACCTTATTCGTTTATATATTGTTATATATATATATATATATATATATATATATATATATATATTGTATTTTCGTGATGTAGCTAACCCTCCGGGTATAGCTTCTTGGCGTTGTTCACATCGTCGTTGGTGAACTTATGTTTGTTGATGCATATTTAGCTTGTTGCTTAGTGATCGTACGGTATGCTTAGATTAGCTTGCCTTTATGCTTGGATGCTTCGGTATGCGGTATTTGATATTTCTGTGGCGTGTCCATTTTATACATATATATGTATGTAGTATGTTATCACTCAGTAAGCGTTACCTTACCCTCTCGTTGTTTACCTTTTTATAGATTTGCATGGATGCGGTGGCTCGGGTAAGCGTGGGACTAGTGGACTTGCGTAGTTGTTTTAGAAGGCTTGCTTTTGGATTTGATTATGATTGGGTAGCGTATCCCCAATCGCCATGCTCGGCTTTGTTTTGTGTTAAAAATCATGTGGTTGAAAACTTAAATTTTGTACGAAAGTCGTAAAACGGCCGATGTGGGTCCGGTCTCGTAAAACTTATTTTTATGAATGGAACGTGTTAGTTTTTCGTATATGAATATGTTGTGAAAAGCGTTTTGTCAAAATACGTCGGGAAGTGGTCAAACATTTTCACTTTTCAAGACTTTTTGGACAGACCAGATCAGCGCGCCGCGCGGGGTACTGGCGCGCCGCGCCAGTTGCTGAACAAACAAAAATTTTTTTTTGTGATACTTTAAGCGGGTTCGAACGTGGTTTGGTTTGGGTTGTTACAGCAAGGTGGAGATTACAACTCAAAATGAAGAAGAAACACTAAAATGGAGAATGGATGATGTAGATCTATCATCTAGATTCACTAGTCTTTGACTTGAAACATGAAATTAGGCTTTGATCTTGATGGAATCATGATTGGAACCCTTTTAGGGCTCCAAAACGGCCTAAGGAACTAGCTCTGTAACTCAAAAACCCCAAATTTGCTTTTATAGGTCGACTGAATTTTCTGGCTGAATCACCACCAGGGGCGACGCTTTTGGAACAGGAGTGGCGCTTTTGATCCTGTAGGAGCGGCGCTTTTGGCATAGGAGCGACGCTTTTGATCTTGTAGGAGCGGCACTTTTCACATAGGAGCGACGCTTTTGGCTACTGATCTTTTTAACACACGTTTTAGCACATAGGAGCACCGCTTTTGACCTTAGGAGCGGCGCTTTTGATCCTGGAACTTCATTTTCACTCCAAAACTTCACTAGGTTCATTCCTTTGGCCCAATGGTTGATTCCTTAGCATAAATATGAACTTTTAGACCGCTTTTGTCCAGAAACAACTAAATACCACAAACCGCTCACTAATCATCACAACCCGTATCGAAATGCCACGAAAGTAGGAAGATATTGCGAAGATAAATATGTATATTTTGAGCAATATCACCAAGGTTAACCCCTTAACCCAAAACCAAAAGTCAAATACCATAATGAAGATTGGCCGAACTACACGAGCTATAGTAAATCCGCATCCACACGAGACTACTATCGTCATTACCACAACAACATCGAGGTTGGCCGAACTACACGAGCCTCAGTAAATCCGCTGTGACGACCCATAAAATTCCGACCAAATTTAAACTTAAATCTTGTATGATTTCGACACGATAATCAAGGTCTATTTAACCGAGTCTCAAAATGTTTGAACTATTTTTCATGAATGCATTTGACCTTAACTATTCCCGATGATTCACGAACAATTTGATTGTAAGTAAATATGTAATTGAATATATATATATATATATATATATATATATATATATATATATATATATATATATATATAAATGAAAATGTAAAATAATAAAACAGAATCATTAAGTTGTTATTAAAAGTGAATCTATATATAAATATATATGATTTCTATGTATAATTATTATTACATGTATATTGTAATATATATATATAATTTATAAATAATAAATATTCAATAAAAGTTATTATATAATATATGATATTACATAGTTAATAATATATAATATAAGTTAAAATATAGCTATTAATATTATTATTAGTACTTCATTATGATTAAAAATAAATATTAATAATAAAATTAATATCAGTATTATTAATATTATTATATAATGCATAAATGTGAAATTTGATATATTTGATTTATTATAACATTATTATTATTAATATTATTATTATCATTAATAACATCAATATTAATGTAATTAGTATTATTATTAGTATCATTATTATTATTATCATTTTTATTATTATCATTATTATTAATAAACTTATCATTTTTGTTATTTTAACATCATCATATTATTATTATTAGCATTATTTTTAAATTTATTAAAATTAGTATATTATCGATAATATTATTATTATTAATATAATATCTATTAATTAATATTATTATTACTAATATGTTATATTTATTGTTAATATTAATTATAATTGTATAAAATCTGATGGAATCAAATTCTGTTTAAAGTCACCATCGACCTTTATTTTTTTTTGTTTCTGTTTGCTGTCCGATTCTTTTTGTTATCTGTCGACCTCAAACTTCATTAGAGAACAAAATTGGCGAGTTATTTAAATCGATTAAAAACGTATTATGTTAGCCATCACCATCGTTTTAATTTTTTTATTCATCTTCTGTTCTTGATTAATAATTCTGTCGACCATTATTCAATATATAATCAACCATTGTATGTGTAATTCGATCACTCAAATTCCTTTTCATAATAAAATCAAATTGTTAAACTAAAACCAAAAATAGGAGCTGAAAACAGTCGACTGCTCTGTCTTCATCTTTTTTTTTTTTAAACCTCGAATTCGAATTTCATTTGAAAATCTAAAAATGCAATTATATTAGGAATCCTTTAGTCAACGTTTCTGCAAAGTTTCATCCCTCAATTCCTAATATCGAGTTCAAATTTACGAGTCAAACTTAATTTTCAAAAAATCAAACGTATTGTTCTTGGTTAAATTCGAATTCATTTTTATGTGTTAGGTTCAATTGATGATTTAGAAAGATTACATAAACGCTTCAAAACCTTTTTCATGTTATAATTACAGTCTAAAACATCCTTAAATTTCAATTTAGATTTTGAGTTGATCGAGTTCTAAAACGGGTTCTGTAAGTGTTTTTTTTTTAAATTTCTAGTCTGTTAATTTAAAATTACAATTACAAGTTGTTTTGGTTTCATTTGATAATCCTAAAATCACTTAATTAAATTAATGTATGAATTATTTGGATTGCTGTACGAATTAATGGATGAAGAGGATGAAAAAAATAAGCAGAAAAATAAAACGGTTATATTTAATTAAAATGGAATAAATCTAGGAAAATGGAAATGGTTCGATGGTTGGGGTGTTTCGGGTTAAGCTAGAGGTCGGGAGTTCGAGCCCGGTTCAGGGCATTTTTTTTTTTTTTAAAACCTTTTTGACGATAGATTTCTAATTATAATTATTATTATTATTATTATTATTATTATTATTATTATTATTATTATTATTATTATTATTATTATTATTATTACTATTATTACTATTATTAATATTGTTGTTAATATAACTGTTATGGTTATTATTATAACTATTATTATTATGGTTATTATTAGCATTATTATTATCATATTTATATTTATAAGTATTATAATAATTATTGTTATCATTAGTATTAATAAGTATCATTAATATTATTATTAATATTATTAATATAGTATTATTATCATGATTAGGATTATGATTATTATTATTATCATTAATATTTCTATGAAAATAATAAAATTTATTATTAGTTTCATTAAAATTAATATTTGTATCATTTTATAATTGATAACATTATTATTAGTATTATTATTATTACTAGTATTATAATTATTATTAATATTACAATTATCATTATAAGTATCATAATCATTATTATTATTATTATAATTATAAGTATGATTATTTATATTATAATGAGTATTACTAATATATAATTGCTAAAATCATTATCATAAGTATCATTACCCGAAAAATTAATATTTTACAGTTATTATTATAAATATCATTATTATTATCATTAAGATAATTATTAACAATAATACCTTATTTAGTAATATTAAGTATTATAATTATTATCATTTTTATCAATATTAATATAATTTTAGTATTACTATAAATACTATTTTTAACAAACAAATGATATATACATATATAAAAATATATTTAATACATATAACATAACAAAATTACTAGTTTTATATACAAAATGAACATATGAGACGTATATATATTATTAATATAAAATGATATAATTAGTAAATCATATATATATATAAACTTATTCGATTACGATTATGTGTATTAATATATATATATATATATATATATATATATATATATATATATATATATATATATATATATATATATATATATACAAATGATATAGGTTCGTGAATCTGAGGCCAACCCTGCATTGTTCAGTTTCATCGTATGGATATTTTACTACAAAATATTGTATCGTGAGTTCATTTGCTCCCTTTTTACTCATTACATTTTTGGACTGTGAATTCATGCAAAGTTTTAATAACTGTTTTACAATATTTATATGCGTGAGTTCATTTGATTCCCTTTTACTCTTTATATTTTTGGGACCGAGAATACATGCGCTGTTTTTATAACTGTTTTATTAAATGCTTTTGAAATCTATATTTTTAGACTGAGAATACATGAAATGCTTTTATAAATGTTTGACGAGATAGACACGAGCAAAATATTCCTCGAATGAATTATTATACAGATAGAGGTTCTGTTGATTATTATTGAAATAGCTAGACGTTATAATTGCCACTAATTGATGTGAATATTTTCCCCTGATTATTATAGCTTGGTAACCTAAGAATTAGGAAACGGGTATGGCCCCTAATTCACGCGAATCCTAAAGGTAGCTACCGGGTTTAACACCCCCACCCAGAATGTTCACTAGACGGAAGATCTAATGGGCGTGGTTTTTAGTACTTCGAAGTTTATATATTATACAGACGAGATGTTCTATTTTGGGGATATTATTGATGCGCATTATATGTTAAGGTCGGTCACCAAGCCAAGCAACGAAAGCAAATTGAATGTTATATATCGAGAGAATAATTTTATACACAGGTTATGTGTATGTTATTTTGTACACGAGATATATGTACGGTTACTAAGATTTATGAAAAATGGTTTCGTACACGAGAAAGGTGTACTGTATTTAAAAGATATCGCATGTACATTACAGGTGGGTATAGGATTTGGACCCATTTGTACCATGCACATTTAAATCTTGTGGTCTATCAAAATGATGAATTTTATTGTTTATGATAAACCTATGAACTCACCAACCTTTTAGTTGACACTTTAAAGCATGTTTATTCTCAGGTATTAAAGAAATCTTCCACTGTGCATTTGCTCATTTTAGAGATATTACTTGGAGTCATTCATGACATATTTCAAAAGACGTTGCATTCGAGTCGTTGGGTTCATCAAGATTATTATTAAGTCAATTATAGTTGGATGTATTATGAAATGGTATGCATGCCATCAACTTTCGATGTAAAGAAAGTTTGTCTTTTAAAAACGAATGAAATGTTTGTAAAATGTATCATATAGAGGTCAAATACCTCACAATGAAATGAATTATTATGTAACGTTTATAATCAATATGAACGGGGAATTTCAGTTGGTATCAGAGCGGTGGTCTTAGCCAACTAGGTCTTGCATTAGTGTGTCTAACAGGTAGTTGTTAGGATGCATTAGTGAGTCTGGACTTTGACCTAGTAGTTGTTAGGATACATTGATAAGTCTGGACTTGAACCTGGTCTGCATGTCAAAAAGTTTTGCTTATCATTTCTTGTCGAAAATTATCTGCTTATCATTCTTAGGGAATCACTTACTTATCATTCTTAATCTAGACATATCTTACTGCATGGATTGCATGAATAGTGTACAGACAAAAATTCATATCTTAGCGTATCTGTTACTGTAAGTTTTGCCTGACATATTCCGTAAATTCCTCCGTAATCTACGAAATCTTTTGTTCTATATATATATATATATATATATATATATATATATATATATATATATATATATATATATATATATATATATATATATATATATATATATATATATATATTATATATATATATATATATATATTCTATGTAATTAGAATACCATCCGATAGCCGAAAATCATTTCATATCAAAAAACCCTTTACTCAATCGTACAAAATGGAACTCGCCACTAGTTCAAGTCCCTCGGATTCCGATGTCCCTCGGATTCCGATATGGAGTTTCACTCGAGCTCCAAAATCAATATAACTGGAATGGATCAACAAATCAGTCATCACCAATTCTGGATGAATTGGGGATGGGTTCGTAGTCGACTTCATCAATGGAGACGAGAAGAAAGCGATCCTTTCCACCAACCGAATTCACATCTTGGTGAAGAACCTGAAGCATTTACTGGCGAACCTGTCCGAAACAACATATTCACCCCCATTGCCAGGATATCTCACAACGATTATATGATATTCCAAATTTTGAACCTTATTCATCCACTTGTTCCAACCATCAATCATCCCGGAATAATAGAAGAAGTCAGCAAGCTTCGCGCTCGAATAGTGACTTTGGAAAATATGATGCACAACTTGCAGGCATCACAGATAGCACCATCCGTACCAGCAGCACCAGTAGTACCACCATCATCAACACCAATAGTACCATTACCACCAACAACAACATCCGCATCCCACACCTCGACATCACAATCTGTACCTCGAGCATCAACGTCGTACGTACCATAGATACCAAGGAGTACTAATAAAAATCAATGATGAAGTATTGATTCATAACTTCATTGGAGAACTATTAGGCGGCGATTATGTAATCTCTAAAGTCTTAGAGATTATGTATTCTACATATCTGTTCTACATCGATTATCTTTGTTCTACATAATCATTTATCTTCACTGAACATGGCGATTATGTAATCTCTAAAGTCTTAGAGATTATTTATGCTAGCTCAAACCAAAAATCAAATGAGATTAATATCATATTAACTCATTAAATCCATGATTACATCTGAAGAAAAAGTATATGTATATATATTTTCATAAAGATTGTAATTAAAAATTCTTTTATACAAACTATTAATGGTGAAAATATTTTAACGGGTAGGTAATACCCGAGGAATATTTAGATTTCACATTAATAAGTTATACTGTACATTCTTCGAATCTGATTCAACAGTCATTTACTATCCTACTTACATCCACAGATATACGTATCCGTTCACTGCAGAATAACCATTTTCATTTAATTTCATATTTGGATTTTGACCTATCAGAATCCAACAAGTGGCATAATGAAGAAAATATTTGACAAAATAAAATTTGTTAGAAACAAACAAATTAACTATGAGAAATTTTGTTAAGAATCCACGCTAACAAAATCCTAGCTAACTGTTCCTAGCCAAGTGTTAATTCCTTAATACATTTATTTATCGCAATATTAATTCTCGCAATTTTATTTATCGTTATTTAATTTCTGTTATTTATTTTACGCACTTTAAATATCGTCGGATAAATCGGGACACATATACAATGTTTTGACATATCATATCGACGTCATCTATATATATTATTTGGAATAACCGTAAGTCACTCTATATGGCGGTAATGCTCGAGTTAGCATATAAAGGGTCGAGGTTGATTCTAAAATAATATATATACTTTGAGTTGTGATCGAGTCTGAGACATGTATACAATGGGTCACGACACATATTAATTAATTCGAATATAATATATTAAACTACATATGAATTATTGAACTACTAACTATGGACTACTAACTGTGGACTACTAACATTGGACAATTAAAATGAATTAAAATATTGATTATAACATATGAAACTAAACATTTCTTCAAGTTTGCCACTTGATTTTATCTTAAACCTCATTTGTATCTTAACGATTACAATCTGCGTTCAAACCTTTCATGATTCTTGAAAACACCTCAATCGAAAGGATGAACCAACCGCACTTCATCTATGGAAGGAAAGATTTATGCATGCACCTGAAAAACTCTCGAAAACTGAGTAAACGTTTAACACGTAGCTGTGCTAATTCCTTTAGCGTTATTATTACAAAAAATTACTTTGCAACTCCTATTCGAGATAGCCAGTTTTGTCACAGCTCCAGCAAGTCAAATTTGATTTTTCGTTCGAAACAACCTTATTATAACCTTGATATATACGTTGTCTTTTTGCCTTCGTTACCGGGAAAACTTTTATATTCCATCATATTACTAGCAGACGTACCAGCAACCTCGTTACTCTTTGACTTAAATCTCTCTGACAAATCACTATATTTATCTATTGAAGTCTTATCATGAACTCATCGGCATCTTGTAACGATAATTACCATACCAAATATCGAGAGGCATCAATCGATAATCTCGAATTTCTCAGCGATTCTACGACAATAATTATATATATATATATATATATATATATATATATATATATATATATATATATATATATATATATATATATATATATATATATATATATAGAGAGAGAGAGAGAGAAATATAGAAATATATATACATATATATATATATATATATATATAACTTCTATCTCCTGGATTTACGAACTTCAATTCTGAATTTCTGAAAAGCGCTTTAGCCTATGAAACAGTTTTCTGAATTTTGAAAAAGCTAATGAAGCAGTGAAAACTGAAGACTGCCTAAACAGTTAAAAGTTTGATAATAAAGAATTGAGCAAACCATGAAGAAGACTCTGAACAAATCACAAGGACTAAACTTGTACATAAAGAATCCAGATGATTCTGTTTCTGATGAAATCTGTAGCAAATACCTTGTTACGTAATTGATCATTGTGAATGAATTTCTTCATCGCAATTTGATTGTAGAATTCTAAGATATCATTGTATCTTTCATTATAAATATCCTCAATATTTCTGAATGTATCTTCATAAATATTCTTGTCTGATATTATTTATCTCTCCGTGTTATCTGAAACTGTTAATTTTTAAATTTCTGAAAAATTTTAGTTTGAATTATGAATGTTTTGAAGTAGTGTTGGAAATTGATGCATGAGTTAGTATAATATAATGACACTTGATCAACATGATTATATTACAGTAAGTCATGCTGAGTTTCTATTGGAACGTGATGATTCACAGATTCTAACGTCATCATGTACCATGTTACACGACGCTTACACTCTACATAATCTCTAAACATATCAAGAACATATTTTCTTGATAGTTCTATCTGTTCTCTTAAATTCTGGTAATTTAACTGATCAAGATCATGCTATTACAATTTCTCTCTTAGAACATTAACTATGTTCATTCCGAAATTCATATCTACGAATTCTGTACCATTATTCGCTTGACTTAAAGTCAGGAAGAGAAAACAAATGTATGAACTGAAAAAATAAGGAAACGAAGGGAGTGGATTTATAGTGAAAAATCAGACAGAGCAATCGAGACAGATCATTGCATTTAACCAAAGAGGATTCTAATTTCCTTAATTACCAAAGAATCAAATCTTATTACGAAGATTTCCTCTAAATCCCTCGTATTCCGGAAATCAATCCTATCTATGTCAAAAGATATGACGAAACTTTATTTTCTCATTACACTCTTTTGTAATAGCTTCACTCGTACTCTTCACATAAACGAATTGTTTTTATCCATATTACTCAATGATGCTAAAAATTTATTTATCAACTCATATGAGTCATGAAAACATACTTATTGTCAGCCGTGACAATCCCAATCAAATTTCGGGACGAAATTTCTTTAACGGATAGGTACTGTGACAACCCATAAAATTCTGACCAAATTTAAACTTAAATCTTTTATGATTTTGACACGATAACCAAGGTCTATTTAACCGAGTCTCAAAATGTTTGAACTATTTTTCATGAATGCATTTGACCTTGACTATTCCCGATGATTCACGAACAATTTGATTGTAAGTAAATATGTAATTGAATATATATATATATATATATATATATATATATATATATATATATATATATATATATATATATATATATATATATATATATATATATATATATATATATATATGAAAATGTAAAATAATAAAACAGATTCATTAAGTTGTTATTGAAAGTGAATCTATATATAAATATATATTATTTCCATGTATAATTATTATTACATGTATATTGTAATATATATAAAGTTTATAAATAATAAATATTCAATAAAAGTTATTACATAATATATCATATTACATAATTAATAATATATAATACAAGTTAAAATATAGCTATTAATATTATTATTAGTACTTCATTATGATTAAAAATAAATATTAATAATAAAATTAATATCGGCATTATTAATATTATTATATATTGCAAAAATGTGAAATTTGATATATTTGATTTATTATAACATTATTATTATTAATATTATTATTATCATTAATAACATCAATATTAATGTAATTAGTATTATTATTAGTATCATTATTATTATTATTTTTATTATTATCATTATTATTAATAAACTTATCATTTTTGTTATTTTAACATCATCATATTATTATTATTAGCATTATTTTTAAATTTATTAAAATTAGTATATTATCGATAATATTATTATTATTATTATCATTAATATAATTATTATTAATTAATATTATTATTATTACTAATATGTTATATTTATTGTTAATATTAATTATAATTGTATAAAATCTGATGGAATCAAATTCTGTTTAAAGTCACCATCGACCTTTATTTTTTTGTTTCTGTTTATTGTCCGATTCTTTTTGTTATTTGTCAACCTCAAACGTCATTAGAGAACAAAATTGGCGAGTTATTCAAATCGATTAAAAACGTATTCTATTAGCCATCACCATTGTTTTAATTTTTTATTCATCTTCTGTTCTTGATTGATAATTCTGTCGACCATTCTTCAATATATAATCAACCATGGTATGTAATTCAATCACTCAAATTCCATTTCACTATCTCTATCAAGTACCATTCATAATAAAATCAAATTGTTAAATTAAAACCATAAATAGGAGCTGAAAATAGTAGACTGCTCTATCTTCATCTTTTTTTTTAAAACCTCGAATTCGAATTTCATTTGAAAATATAAAAATGCAATTATATTAGGAATCCTTTAGTGAACGTTTCTACAAAGTTTCATCCCTCAATTCCTAATATCGAGTTCAAATTTACGAGTCAAACTTAATTTTTAAAAAGTCAAACGTATTGTTCTTGGTTAAATTCGAATTCGTTTTTATGTGTTAGGTTCAATTGATGATTCAGAAAGATTACATAAACGCTTCAAAACCTTTTTCATGTTATAATTACAGTCTAAAACATCCTTAAATTTCAAATTGGATTTTGAGTTCATCGAGTTCTAAAACGGGTTCTGTAAGTGTTTTTTTTTTAAATTTCTAGTCTGTTAATTTAAAATTACAATTACACGTTGTTTTGGTTTCGTTTGATAATCCTAAAATCACTTAATTAAATTATTGTATGAATTATTTGGATTGCTGTATGAATTAAGGGATGAAGAGGATGAAGAAAATAAGCAGAAAAATAAAATGGTTATATTTAATTAAAATGGAATAAATCCAGGAAAATGGAAATGGTTCGATGGTTGGGGTGTTTCGGGTTATGCTAGAGGTCGGGAGTTCGAGTCCGATTCAGGGCGTTTTTTTTTTTGAAAAGCTTTTTGAAGGTACATTTCTAATTATAATAATAATAATAATTATTATTATTATTATTATTATTATTAGTATTATTATTATTATTATTATTACTATTATTATTATTGTTAATATAACTGTTATGGTTATTATTATAATTATTATTATTATGGTTATTATTAGCATTCTTATTATCATATTTATATTTATAAGTATTACAATTATTGTTATCATTAGTATTAATAAGTATCATTATTATTATTATTATTATTATTATTATTATTATTATTATTATTATTATTATTATTAATATTATTAATATAGTATTATTATCAATATTAGGATTATGATTACTATTATTATCATTAATATTTCTATGAAAATAATAAAATTTATTATTAGTTTTATTAAAATTAATATTTGTATCATTTTATAATTGATAACATTATTATTAGTATTATTACTAGTATTATTACTAGTATTATAATTATTATTAATATTACAATTATCATTATAAGTATCATAATCAATATTATTATTATTATTATTATTATTATTATTATTATTATTATTATTATTATTATTATTATTATTATAAGTATGATTATTTATATTATAATGAGTATTACTAATATATAATTACTAAAATCATTATCATAAGTATCATTAACCGAAAAATTAATATTTTACAGTTGTTATTATAAATATCATTATTATTATCATTAATATAATTATTAACAATAATACCTTATTTAGTAATATTAAGTATTATAATTATTATCATTTTTATCAATATTAATATAATTTTAGTATTACTATAAATACTATTTTTAACAAACAAATGATATATACATATATAAAAATATATTTAATACATATAACATAACAAAATTACTAGTTTTATATACAAAATGAATATATGAGACGTATATATATTATTAATATAAAAATGATATAATTAGTAAATCATATATATATATATATATAAACTTATTCGATTACGATTATGTGTATTAATATATATACAAATGATATAGGTTCGTGAATCTGAGGCCAACCCTGCATTGTTCAGTTTCGTCGTATGGATATTTTTACTACAAAATATTGTATCGTGAGTTCATTTGCTCCCTTTTTACTCATTACATTTTTGGACTGTGAATTCATGCAAAGTTTTAATAACTGTTTTACAATATTTATATGCGTGAGTTCATTTGATTCCCATTTACTCTTTATATTTTTGGAACTGAGAATACATGCGCTGTTTTTATAACTGTTTTATTAAATACTTTTGAAATCTATATTTTTGGACTGAGAATACATGAAATGCTTTTATAAATGTTTGACGAGATAGACACGAGCAAAACATTCCTCGAATGAATTATTATACAGACAGAGGTTCTGTTGATTATTATTGAATTAGTTGGACGTTATAATTGCCACTAATTGATGTGAATATTTTTCCCTGATTATTATAGCTTGGTAACCTAAGAATTAGGAAACGGGTATGGCCCCTAATTCACGCTAATTACCGGGTTTAACACCCCCACCCAGAATGTTCACTAGACGGAAGAGCTAGTGGGCATGGTGTTTAGTACTTCGAGGTTTATATATTATACGGGACGAGATGTTCTGTTTTGGGGATATTATTGATGCGCATTATATGTTAAGGTCGGTTACCAAGCCAAGCAACGAAAGCAAAGTGAATGTTATATATCGAGAGAATGATTTTATACACAAGTTATGTGTATGTTATTTTGTACACGAGATATGTGTACGGTTACTAAGATTTATGAAAAATGGTTTCGTACACGAGAAAGGTGTAGTGTATTTAAAAGATATCGCATGTACATTACAGGTGGGTATAGGATTTGGGCCCATTTGTACCATGCACATTTAAATCTTATGGTCTATCAAAATGATAAATTTTATTGTTTATGATAAACCTATGAACTCACCAACCTTTTGGTTGGCACTTTAAAGCATGTTTATTCTCAGGTATTAAAGAAATATTTCGCTGTGCATTTGCTCATTTTAGAGATATTACTTGGAGTCATTCACGACATATTTCAAAAGACGTTGCATTCGAGTCGTTGGGTTCATCAAGATTATTATTAAGTCAATTATAGTTGGATGTATTATGAAATGGTATGCATGCCGTCAACTTTTGATGTAAAGAAAGTTTGTCTTTTAAAAACGAATGCAATGTTTGTAAAATGTATCATATAGAGGTCAAATACCTCGCAATGAAATCAATTATTATGTAACGTTTATAATCGATATGAACGGGGCATTTCATCCACAACCACACGAGATCACTACCTCAATAAGATGATCGAACTACACGAGTCATCGTGAATCCGCATACACACGTGATCCACTTCCCACATCAAAACCAACGGTCACGGGATTATAAAATTCACCACATCAGGGTTATCCACATCACAACTCAACACCAACCCTTTGCCATTGGGGTTATACTATCCACATCACAAGCACATGTGATAATGTACACACAAAGTGTGCACCTCGCCAAAGGTGGTCAACCAAAACGCACAACCGTGCCAATTGGGCCTATACACAAGTCCATAAAATCCACCTATATGTGAAATGAGCTCTATAACCGAGAACCACTTCACCTGACCCGCACCCATCCTAAACATACATATGCACATAAGATATTAACACTCACCTTGTCGTCTTGAAGAATGCTTCCGAATAATCTGCAACACGTCAATGGAAAGTACCTAATCCATTATCACAAAACAAGCAACACAATTAGGGTGGATTTACAAACCAACCCAATTCAACACTTAGTGCAATTTCGACCAATTGCACTTCCGATCACAAACCGCGCCCAAACTAACCAATGATCACTAACACAAGTGAAGATGGTCCTAATACACCAATCAAACCCAAACACAAGTGTTGAACACTTATCATTCTCAAAATCATCCATAAACCCTAATTTTGACTCAATTCAAAATTAGTCTTTCAAATACACTAAAATGGGTTCCAACACTTCCATAATCACAAAGCCTAGTGATTAAACCCAAATACAAGTCCCAAATCATGGCCAAGTTGGTTTCCAACCCAAAACCCACCACCACCAACAACAACAACAACAAACCCGATTACTAGCAACACTAAGCTCACTTCATGAGTTTAAATGAGTTTCTCAATAATTTAAGTTCAAACCCTAACTTGAATATCAAAATCAAACAATGAAATTTGGAGTTAGGACCTACCATAACAACTAAAACGTAGCTAGGATCGAGGTGAATAACTTTAACACTCGAGCTTTTGATCAATTCGAGCTCCTTCTTTTCCAAAACCCCAATTCTCACTCTAGAGCTCTCTCTCTCTCTCTCTAAGATAGTTGAGAGTGTTTGTGGATGTGAAAATGATCCAAAGTTGGATCCAAACCAGCTGATATGGCTTCAGATCTGACCCCAAGTTAAATGACCGAAAAGCCCCTCATTTAAGTCTAATTTGAAAAAGACAGAAATCTGTCGCAGGCCACGTGCGCGGCGCGCTCCCTTAAGTGTGCGCGGCGCGCGCACATGTCTGAGCAGATTCTGAGCTTTTAATTTTACACCACGCTCCACCCACTATACGTACATCATTCTTACGCTATGTACCATAAATATTTGGGTCTTACAACTCTCCCCCACTTAGAATCGATCACGTCCCCGTGATCCTTGTCACTTAACTGACCGGACCCACACTCTATGGTCCTCAAACATACGTTCCAAACCAACTTCTACCACATTTATCATTATCCCGAAGATTATTCCATTTACCAATTACACACGTGCACGCATTTCGAGGCATGTGATGCACAAATCATCCGAAAGCAACTACAAACGCTTAGCATACATGGAAACCATCACGCGTTCTTCCTACTCCTCTAGGCAATTCTTCCCAACGAATCACCCTTAATACTAAATCGTCATCTGCGATTTATCAAATTCTCAAATCCGAGCACTAAAACTTGTTCAAACCCTCACGTCGGGAAAAACTCAACCAATCTCTTACCGAGATATCAATCCCTTAGCGTACCCTTACCAAGGACAATGCTAAAAGCAACCAAGTCTCAACCTAAGGTTAACAACCAGAACGATGAAGACCGGACAAAACGAATCCTTACGGATAACACTTATCACTAACCATCCCTTGTAGTGCGCAATACGACCAATACGCAACTATCGTAACATCATAAGCAAACGGCTAAAACCGCTAGCTCCCAAAATGACTATGGCAACGCAAATCCTAAGGTGTACAAAATCGACTATTGTCATACCCGTAACAACATGTGAGCGAAACACGGCTATCGCATCACTAATCACATAACATGGTCCTCAAGACCCCACCATTGGTGTATAAAACAACCAATAGTTCTCAATACTAACCACATGAAGGCTGGCTGAAACTACACGCGCCTTAGTGAATCCGCACCACACGCGACTCACTACCTTCACCGCACCAACAATCGAGATTGGCCGAACTGCACGCGCCTTAGTGAATCCGAACTACACGAGAATCACTATCCTAATAGAATGACCACATCCACACGAGTCATTGTGAATCCGAACTACACGAGACTCGCTTCCTCAATATAATGTAACATCCCGCCTTTTTCCTTTTACTTTTCCGTTTAACTATTTAAATCCCGTTATATGTTTATAACATCTCCGGTTAATACGTGTTTTAAAAATATCTCGTCTAGGTATTTCACGCACCCGCAAACGAACTTGAAGGACTAGTTTTGCCAAAATGCCAAAGAGGTGACTAGCCTTTGACTAGTCAACCCCCACCCCCATCTTTTCTTTTTCATTTCCCTTTTCTTCTTTTACTTCCATATTTTCTCTCAATTCTCCAATTTCAAGAATCATCGTCTAAATCAAATCGAGCAAGCATCCATCTAAACAAATTGCATATTCGGAATCCTCTCATCTTCCTCTTCGATTCCATACCGATTTCATCAAGTTTGGGTAACTTTCTAAAATCACTAGATTTTGTGTTCTTGATGTTTTTAACTTATAAAGTTGTTAATTAGTGTCTATGGCTCAAGTCTAACATGATTATATGATTTATATGCTCGATTTCGTTATTTAAAGTAACTAGCTTGAATATGAACTTTGGTGTGTTTGATTTGGTAATTTGGTTGCTTAAATGTTGTTGTTATGGTAAAGTGCAAGTATTAAATGTGTTACTAGTAGCACTAGCTTCAAATTGATGTGTAGGTTGTTTTAGAAAACTTCGTAAACTTGATTATTGGTTTTGGTGGATTTGGGTTAGGGTTTGATGAACTTGAAATGAACTTTTGATGCTTTGAATGACATGAAATGTTATTCGTAAGTGTTAGGTTGTATTGTATGCTTGATCACCTTCGAAACGGCATATCATTCATGTAAATTGGTTGCCGAATCATCGAATTTCATTTATGAACTTGAGTGCATTTAATGAGGAGCTTTGAATGTGATTTTGGTTGTTGTAAAAGTAAATGTGATGGATGAAATGTGTTTAGTTGTTTTCCTTGTCAAAATACCTTTCCGATGATATAAGATACATGCTTTGGTTGTTTGCGGGTCATAAATGGTGATTGGTTGAAGTTAGGTTCGTGCATAAAACTTAAAAACTGCCAGAATTCTCTGCACAGGTAATGGCGCGGCGCGCCATATACCCGCGCGGCGCGCCAAAGTGGTCTGTCCAACTTTGTCGATTTTCGAATAATGTTTGCTATGCTACGCACCTCCGATTCACATGTAACTTGTTCTAACATGCTCATATATGATTAAAAACCTCAGAAAAATAGTTCGGGACTCGACCCGAACGTGTTGACTTTTTCGTTGACTTTGACCGACCAAAGTTTGACTTTTTGTCAAACTTAACCAAATGATTATGCAACCTTCCTAACTTGTTTCTATACTTGTATCTTGCATGAAACTTGACAATTTGATTTCACATGCTACATAATCGAGTCGTAACGAGCCATAGGACTAATTGAACATCTTTGACCTATCGTGTTTACCGTTATTGATACGACCTATTTGTTTAGGTCAAGACTAGCACTATCCTTCGCACACGTTACTTTGTGAAGTACTTTTCATAGGTGCACTCAAGTTGAGATCATAGTCCCATCTTTCAAACAACTTTTATGCTTTAAACTATGGGATGAGAAACATATACGTATCATACTTTTATACATCGAACACGAGTACGAAAACGAACATTCCACGTACGGGTTTGAACGAAAATCCTCAATTCAATTATCATTAGTTACACTTGCAGGGTGTAAACATGAACTTATATTATGTGATCACATGGGCTTGACGAGCCTCATTCGGACGGTTCGCTACCGTTAGCGGGTGAAATATATTTTCGGGTCTAGTGTATGTTCTAACACTACGCAAAGGGTGCAAAATAGTTAAGTTTGATAATTGGGTGCCCGCGAAACAAATAACAACTTTGGAATGCAAATGATTTTGACAATCATATTATATTAAATCTTGTGGTTCAAATGCAACGTTTACCAAAACACCTATGATTTCACCAACATTTTTGTTGACAGTTTTCTATATGTTTTCTCAGGTCCTTGAAAGCTACTTGATACATGCTTCCGCACTCTTTTTGATACTTGCTTGGATGTCGAGTATGCATGCATAGTTGGAGCGTCTTTTGACTACTTTAAATTGTGTCGCATAGGTTTCATTCGTACGTTAAACTTTGTATTGTAACTAATCTTTTGAACTACATTTGTAAACTTGAAACATCCTTTTACTTATGAAATGAATGCGACATTTTTGGTCAAACGTCATAATAAAGACTTATGGCCACGCAACGGGACCGAAGTAGTCGGCGCCGTCAAACATGATTTGGTAGGGTCGCTACAGATGGTATCAGAGCATTGGTTGTAGGGATTTAGAGTTCATTGGTGTCAACCCCGAGTCATAGGGTACATTGGTGAGTCTAGACTACAACCGGCATATAGACTTCAAGTAGGAATTACTTGACTACTTGTGCATTATACTCGAACTCGTCTATCACATCAAATTCTTATTCAACCTTAATCTCACGTTACTTAATTTAATTGACGCGCCACCTTGACTATATGAATTAGTGTCGAATGCACATATGAATTAGGGTAATATAATTTCCGGGATTATATTACGGTGACTCATATGAACATTCCGACATTATGACATAAAGAATTTAAGGCGAGTCAAGGAAAATTTTTCTCTCTCCTTATTCCATATCATGGTTAGTATTATTAAGAATACTAATCAACGGTATTCTTGTGTTTTGAAGGAACAATGCCTCCTCGTCGTGTGCCACACCATGAGACTCCCGAACAAGCTCTACAACGAATGATAGCCACCGCCGTGGAAGCGGCCATGGCCGATCACTCCTCCAACAATAACAACAACCACAACAACAACAACAACAATGGAGCCGGTAACTCAAACGAAGGGTGCTCCTACAAATCCTTCATGGGGTGCAAACCTCACACTTTTGATGGAACCGGGGGACCGGTTACTCTTACTCGATGGTTCGAACAAACGGAGGCCGTCTTTAGCATAAGCAGTTGTCGGGACCAAGACAAGGTCAAATACTCCACTCACACCTTTGCCGGTGTCGCTCTTACATGGTGGAATACTTATGTACAATCGGTGGGTACCGATGAAGCTCACGCCCTCTCTTGGGCCGATTTAAGGGAAAAGATGGTCATCGAATATTTCCCTCGCAAAGAAACCCGAAAGCTCGAACAAGAGCTAAGAACCTTAGAGGCGGTCGGAAACGATCTCAAGGCCTATAATCAACGATTCGCCGAACTATCCTTGATGTGTCCCAACCTCGTGAACCCCGAATCTCAAAGGGTCGAACTTTATATGTATGGTCTTCCAAAGAGCATCAAACAAGGGGTGATGTCATCCAAACCCGCTAACCTACAACAAGCATTGAACATGGCCCGCCAATTGATCGAAACGGTTGACGAAATCATAGTTCCGGCACCTAAGGCCGAGGATAAATCGGGCGGCAACAAAAGAAAGTGGGAACCCTCCCAATCAAGCAACAACAAATTTGCTAAGAAGCCTTACACCTCCGACGCCAAGAAAAGTTATGGCGGAAATAAACCCTTTTGCAACAAATGCCACAAGCACCACTATGGTGAATGTAGCAATCTATTTTGCCACCGGTGCCAAAGGGGTGGTCATGTGGCCAACGATTATAGAAGTTCCGCCCCCGTCGCTCAAAAGGTGCCCAATGCACCAAAACCGGGTACTTGTTATGAATGTGGCCAAACGGGACATTTTAGAAATGCATGTCCGAAGAAGAAAGCCAACCCCAACACACGCGGCCGAGCTTTCAACATCAACACCGAGGAAGCCCGAGATGACAATGAATTAGTCACGGGTACGTTTCTCCTCAACAACACTTATGTTACTTGTTTATTCGATTCGGGTGCCGATAAGAGTTTTGTATCCAAGACTTTGACTCATTCTTTTAATACTCCACCACTCCCACTAGATACCACTTATACCATTGAAGTGGCCAACGAAAAACTATTCAGTGCCGACACATATTACCGGGGGTGTACGTTAAACATTTTGGGTAATGAGTTTGAAATTGACTTGATACCCATGGAACTAGGAAGCTTCGATGTATTAATCGGTATGAATTGGCTAGCCAAAACGATATCTTACATCCTTTACGATCTTAATGCAATCTGAATCCCTATCGAGAATGGTGAACCTTTGATCGTCTATGGCGATAAGATTTGCACCGAACTCAACCTCGTTTCGTGTATTAAAGTTAGAAAACTACTCCGTAAGGGTTGTTTTGCGATCCTTGCTCACGTTAAGAAAGTCGAGTCCGATGAGAAGCTGATGTTAAAGCAGAGGGGTATAAAATACTATTAAATTTTTTTGCAGGAAAAACTATTAAATACGATACAATTTTACACAAGATATTTATTTATTTATAGAATGGATATACTTAAACCTTGCTACAACACTTATAGGCAGTGTACCTAATCGTAAAGTAGTGTAGTTTTTAGTAAGTCCGGTTCGTTCCACAGGGAAATTTTTAAACAAAGCTCGACGCTATATTAGTTTACTTTTATAAAAATACAAATATATATATAAGTAATATTATTATTATAAAAGGGGGGTTTTTACCGTTTAATGACCGGTTTGTCGATTTTAAAACTTTAGTCGCAGTTAAAACCTAATGTAAAATATTAAATAAATAAAAGACTTAAATTAAAGCGTAAAGTAAATAACAATAATGAAATTGCGAATAATAAAAGTGCGATAAAATAAACTTGCGATAATTAAAGAGTACGATAATTAAAAGTGCGATAAAATAAATTAACAATAAAAATGCGATAATTAGAAGTGCAATTAAATATAAAATAAAGGAAATTAAATATGAAATAAAAGAATTATGCTTATTTAAACTTCCGTAATCATGATGTTCGACGTGTTGATTTTAGTTTTATGCCCATGGGTTAATTGTCCTTTGTCCTGGATTATTTAATCTGTCCGTCTGGTTTTTGTCCATAACAGTCCATCAGTCATAAATATAAAGTGCGAGTGTCCTCGTCAAATTATTATTATACCCGAAGTTAAATATTCCAACTAATTGGGGATTCGAATTGTAACAAGGTTTTAATACTTTGTTTAATGAATACACCAGGTTATCGACTGCGTGTAAACCAAGGTTTTACTACTTTGTTAACAATTACACCAATTACCCTTGAATGTAATTTCACCCCTGTTTTAATTATTCTAGTGGCTATTAATCCATTCCCGTGTCCGGTAAAATGAACGATTATTCGTACATATAAATACCCCGCCCATCGTGTCCGATTGAGTGTATATGGTAATTTATAGGGACGCCCAATTGTAAATCTTTATATTAACATTAACAAACTTTCATTTAGTTAAACAAATATAAAGCCCATTAATAGCCCATAGTCTAATTTCCACAAGTGTCGTTCTTTTGTCCAAACCCCAATTATGGTACAAAGCCCAATTACCCAATTTTAGTAATTAGCCCAACATCATGATTACTTCGTTTTAAATAAGCATAATAATAACTTAGCTACGAGACATTAATGTAAAAAGGTTGAACATAACTTACAATGATTAAAAATAGCGTAGCGTTACACGGACAGAATTTCGACTTACACCCTTACAATATTCGCTAACATACCCTTATTATTAGAATTATAATTAAAATTAAAATTATAAATTATAAATATATATATATATTTTACGATATAGATAGAGAAGAGAGAAAGATGGATGGATTTTTGGTTCACCAAAACTCGATTTTATAGGAGATGTGGCCTGACTTTTCATGCCATGCGATCGCATGGACTTTCTTCTTCCTGGCCATGCGATCGCATGGCCAGCTGGGAGAGTTCACATGTTGCTTGTTTCCTTGTGCCGACGTTTTATAAATAATATAATATATTAAATAATTATAAGAATTATTTAAATATTATATTATATTTATGTGCATAGTTGACTTGTAATTTTTAGTCCGTTGCGTCGAGCATTAAGAGTTGACTCCGGTCCCGGTTCCGGATTTTCGAACGTCCTTGCGTACAATTTTATATTTTGTACTTTGCGTTTTGAATCTTGCACTCTTGTAATTTCGAGACGTTTCTTATCAATAATTGGAACCTCTTTGATTGTCTTTTGTACTTTTGAGATTTTTGGTCGTTTGCGTCTTCAATTCGTCGATTCTATCTTTTGTCTTCACCTTTTATTATTTAAACGAATATCACTTGTAAATAGAATAATTTGCAACTAAAAGCTTGTCTTTCTTGAGGAATAATGCTATGAAATATATGTTCGTTTTTAGCATTATCAAATATTCCCACACTTGAGCGTTGCTTGTCCTCAAGCAATATCGTCTTGAAATACTAGAATCACTTCTTTATTCTTCACACTTTGTACATCAGTGATTTTCTATACGGTGGTATAAACAATGGTAGTAACGATATGGTTTACAGTCCCACATGACTATAAAAATTTAGATCCATTAAGGAAATTGGATCTTTATGAAAACATTTGATCTTTTGAAAATTAAATCTAGTTTTTACCCTAGATAAGTTTTCCGGAATAACCCTTTACCGGTGTTTGCAAAATATTTTTGTGGGTTTGGTGGGTTTCAGATTTGAAAATTTTAGCTCAAAACTTGCGGTTTTGTGTCACCCACTTGCTAACCTTGTATTTGGAAAGCAACACGTCCAGTTTACTTATCCCGTATATTACCTTTCAGTAAACTACCGTCCGGTTGAAAAGGAAAGCGTTGAACAAGCAACTGTTAAGGCAATGTCCCCTGACATGCTTTTAATTATGGTCTATAACGTGTCGGACGCAATTACTATCCTTGGTAGGAGCAATAGTAAAGCTTACCCTTATGATTTTTCGGTATGGCACAAGGTCCTGTCTTTGACCACTATGCAACCACCTTTCTTACGGTTGACACCCGATTTGGTTCAGGTGACCTAATGAATTCCAGGTGAATTCCTAGGATTTCACGTTCAATGGTAATGAACGCATTAAAAATAGGGTTTTCAGAAAACAAATCGGTTTGTAATTTTGATCAAAATATTTTCTCGTTCAAGCTCGAGTTTAGATATCATTGAATTCCATGAGTTTGAATTCTCAATCTTTAAGGTCAATCTCTAGGATTGAGTAATATCAGTCTTAAAAGCTGATTTTTAATCTTTAAGGAGATTATCCTTTCTGGGGATCTGATTCATTAGTCTTATCCAGCTAATTTGCATGGTGCCCCCCCATTTTACAAGATAAATCCTTCTCATGGTTAGGATGAATCTGACCACTTGGCGACCCTGTTTAATGCTGAGGTCCGTGGATTTCCTGCTGATTTTAGTGATGACTTTTCTAGATTTTTCGTCAACCTACAGCTGGTCTGGACGACAACTTCATGACCTAAATCAAGAAGCGCGTTTCTTTTTCGGAAGACTTTACTTCCTTTTAATGATGGAATTGATTCATCGTGTAGATCCATCTTTTCTTTTCTTTCATTGGGTAAAACAGTTTAGTTTAGTCCAAAGCAAAAGTATTTTCAGTTATTTGTTACAGATATATGTGACATATGTTTAAGATAACTTGGTAAATTTTCCCACACTTGGCTTTTATTTTCCTTTTTTATCGTCCTCTATTCCATTTTAAATGAATTTCAACATTTTGGTTTGTTTCTCAATTTATGTCCTTTCCGAGGTAACAATAATTTCGGTGTTAACACCTAGTTTTATCGTTCATAAATATGTATAAACATGATTTTGAGTTCATTTAATTGAAAATTTTGAAAATTTTTTACTAGAATTGGGTAGTCAGTATATAAGACTAGGGCTGTTCTTTTTTTATCAGAGAGCACTAGATTCTAATACAACTACTGCTTTACTAGTATTTTTAATGGTAACCAAGTGTATAAAGTAAAAAATTTTAAAATCCGAAAGAATTTAACCCCTTCCCACACTTAAGATCTTGCAATGCCCTCATTTGCAAGAAATCAGTAACAATTTAAATTATTGAGGGTGATTTGTGTGAAAATGATTAAATTTTACCAAAGTTTTCAAATATATTGGCGTTTGTTTGCTGAATGATAAATGGTGCACGTCATTTGTTCATTCCGTCTTGTTGTTATTTCACATATATTTTGCATCTTGTCGTCAAAATTAGTTGCTTTTCCTGAACTTAATGCCAGTCTTTGAAAATGCGTTGTTTTACCCTGTTGTGTACATAAGATAAACTGCAAACATATATACATATTTTTGAAGTTTGGTATATTACCCCACATTCAAAAATTATTAAAATCTAAGAATAAAAGTTAGATAATTATAAAAATGATTACAATATTAACAAAAGTATTAAACGTATCAATAATTACAAATTACAAAATAAAAATAAAAATAAGTAAACTAAGGATGATATTGGTACCAATAGGGGTTCCAGGCATAACCATAAGTGCTATAGAATGCTTCGGCAGGGTCATACGTAGGATATGGTGGCTGCATCTCTATAGACCAAGGAGGGAAGATGGGTTTCGGTGTAGGAATATAGTTTCTACCTATATGTTGGCAATGAGCTATGATTTGGTTCTGATGAACTTGCCAATCTTCAAATGCTCTCTGTCTAGCATTTTCGTATTCCTGAGAAGCTATAAACCTATGAATTTCTTGCATCTCATTCCCCCCTCCTACATTACCTTGCTGCTGGTTTCTCTCCACCTGTGGATGTCTACCATGGTATCGTACTGCGGCGTTATTTCGCCTCTTCAAAACTTTCGCACCATGGTATACATTTAAACCTATAGTATCGCGGGGTTCCGTCTCTTCTAGTAATAATCCCCCCCGACTTATATCCACACCGAGATATTCACCAATCAAAGTAATAAAAATACCACCTCCTATTATGCTATGTGGTCGCATCCCCCGAACCATAGCTGATAAATAATAACCCACACAATATGGTATACTTACAGCGCTTTGTGGGTCTCGAATACACATATGGTAAAACAAATCTTGTTCATTTACCTTTTCTTTGTTTTTACCCCTTTGTGTAATCGAATTAGCTAAAAACCTATGTATCACTCTTAATTCGGCTCTATCTATATCCAAATAAGAGTAATTTCCCCCTTTGAAACGGTGATGGCTTATCATTTGACTCCACACACCGTGTGTATCAAAATTTTCATCTATCTTTCTACCGTTTAGTATCAATCCTCTACAATCGGCAGACGCTAACTCCTCAGGCGTATATATACGTAAAGCCTGAGCCATGTCCAGTAAAGACATGTGGCGCATCGAACCGCCTAACAAAAATCTAATAAAAGAACGATCGGTTAAACTAGCTACCCTATCATTCAACTCTATACTACATAACAATTCTTCACACCATACTTTATATACAGGTCTACGTATGGTGAATAAATGCACCCAGTCATTAAAAGAAGAATTACCATACCTCTGTACAAGTAATTCCCTAATTGGCCCGGCCAATTCTACAGCTTCTAAGGGTCCCCATTCTATGACCCTCGGTACCTCAACAACCTTAGAATGAAGAGTATGCAAACCCCTTTGATATTTTGGATAATCTATCCAAAGTCTGTCAAATCTCAGGTTCGGGTGCAACTCTTCCAAGTGCATATTGGAAAAGGTCATGACTGGATGAGGTATATCTTGCTTGTAGTAGTTATCCACCTCCTGTTGTTCCAAATTCTCAGCAGGAGCATTGCGGGCTTGGGATGAAGATTCACCCCTTTCATTCTGCAAAACACATCAAACACAATTTTTGTGCATCCAAATATGCATTAGTGTCAGCAAAATCATCAATCAAAATAATTACAATGACATTATCAATTTATATCAAACTTAAGCTCATTTTCACATTTTTATCAAATCTACACTTTTTCAAATAAGCATATACGAAAATGTTCGCCAAGTTCATAAGCATTCAATTCAAATAACATGTCAAAATAATCATTACTAGCAATTAAACAAGTCTCAAATGGCATTATCTTTCAAAAATCAAGTTCATGAATTTTAGACTTGAAAAAGTCCACTTTAATTCTCAAAATCATGTTTAGGCTCAAAGTTTGGATCATTTAACTACCTAGACATGTTACACTACTCAATTTAGCAACAATTCATGACAAAAATCGGCCATAACCTGTTTATATCAAAAAGCCCCAAATTTGCTCAAGAACACAAACCCTAGATTACTCAAAATTTGAAGTTTAAGGCTTCTAATCATGTTAAACAGCATCAATCTAGGTTATACAAGCAAAATACATAAACAATTTAAGCCTAATTACACAAAAAAGAATCAAAATCAAATTGGGGAAAAATTTGCTCAAGAACACCAAATTTCGGATTAAATGGTGTTTATGTGTAGAAATTTACCATTTTTCTTGAGTAATTCTTAGATAGCATCCTTCTCAACATGATTTTAGCAAAAAATTTGGTGATTAACGGTTAAAAATTGGGATTTTTTGGGTGTTTTTGGGTGGTTTTTCAGGGTTTTTTTCGCAACTGTTTTTGGGTGTGGAGTGTGAAACTGAGCTGATGCAGCTCTTATTTTTTTTTCTGTAATCCGGTCCTCCCGCGAGTCGCGGGGATTTACCCTCCAAACTCCGCGACTCGCGGAGTTTTTTTTTTTTTTTTTTTTTTTTTATAATCATTAATTTATTAAAACAATTAAGTAATTAATTTTAAAATTTTGTTTCCCTTGTTATTTAGGACGAGGTCGTTTCGGATCGATGTCCTAGTCCGTCCTTCGACAAAATTTTAAAATTTGTCTTTTTGTAGCGATTGTTTTAAAAGCTAAGATTTTTGGGTTTTTTAATGTTTTTGGCATACTTTAAATCAATAAGATTAAAAATAATTATAATAAAAGTTCTCGTCCCTCCCTCGGGTAAAGCAATTTCGGTTCAAAGACCTAGTCTTCAACTTACGACGAATTTTTAAAAATCATATTCTTAACTTGATGAGATAAAGTAAATTTTTTGTTTTTAAATTCACACAACTTAAATATAAAATTCAAAATTAATATTAAAAATTCACACCAAACTCAAAATTTGAAATGCATAAAATTAAAAATTTATATTTTAAAAATTAAAAATTCACACCAAACTTAATTTAAAAATTCATATTATAAATTCATACCAAACTTATATTAATTTTTCAAATATTTACAATTTTTAAATATATTGTTTTCACAAAGTTTACAATATTAATTTAAGATTTATATTAATTTTAAAAACATGGTAAAAATAAAATTAAAAATCTTTTTGTCTTTTTATCCCACTTTAATCTATCAAATATTATCAAAAATATACGCCCCTCTTTTCGGTAAAGTAATTTCGGTTCCAAGACCTAATTTAACTCATGACGAATTTTTGAAATATTTTGGGTTGATTGATTAAAGATATTTATACCTTAAGAATAAACGTTAAATTTCGCAGTGATGTAATAAATTTTTGAATGATATCAATAATTTCGGTCGCCAAACCTAATTTTATTTAATACCAATTTAATACTTTTTAGCGAACAAATTAGCGTTTATTATCAAAAGGTTAAAAATAAAAATAAAAATAAAAACTGTACAGACATACCTGTGAAATAGATTTCTTAGTTATATGATCTATCCCATTCATAAGATAGTCGGTTTAATTGGTTTTCCATAGCTACATAAGCGTAACCTCGAGCATTTAGTGTCTTTTCTTCTAAACATATGAACGGTCCGTCTCTGCATAAAGTAACAAATTCGGTATTTGAATAGGTTTGATTATTTGAACATTTACCTCCATGTGACCATTTTCCGCATTTGTGACATCTTTCTAGGTGTCGTGCTCTTCTTTTCGCTGCGGATTTTGATTTTCCTTTACCAAATTGTAACTTATTATCTTCGCATCTGGATTCTTTTCTAACTCCGTCCATTCTTTCTCTGATTACTGATACTATTTCACTCGGTAGTATGTCATTATTTCTTTTAGTGATCAAAGCGTGTAGCATTAGACCATGGTTTAGTTCACATGCAGTCTTCATTTTGTAAAAACCTAAAAAAAATAAAAATTCAGAATGGGGGGAGAAGACTAGTTCTTTAGGGTCTGCTAGGGAAAGACCATTCGGGTTCCATTTTCGAGAACTACACGAAAACAGACAATCTAACTCTAACAGAAATACATATTATCCTTTAAAGACTTGATTCTCCCCACACTTAGTTAGCTGTGGTGTCGAAATTGTGATTAACTTCGTTGTCGACTTCCATCGGACCATGTATGTAATGTTTAACTCTGTGACCATTAACTTTAAATTCAATCCCATTTGAATTTATCAATTCTATCGTTCCGTATGGGAAAACTCTTTTGACTATGAATGGTCCAGACCATCTTGATTTCAATTTTCCAGGAAATAGCTTGAATCGTGAATTGAAAAGAAGAACTCTGTCTCCTTCTTTAAATTCTTTTGAACTTCTGATTTTTTTATCATGCCATTTCTTCGTTCTTTCCTTATAGATTAACGAATTTTCGTATGCTTCATGTCTTAATTCTTCTAATTCGTTTAGTTGACTTAATCGTAGACGTCCGGCTTCATGTAAATCAAGATTACATGTTTTCAAAGCCCAAAATGCTTTGTGTTCAATTTCTACTGGAAGATGACATGCTTTTCCATAAACAAGTCTAAAAGGTGTGGTTCCAATTGGAGTTTTGTAGGCTGTTCTAAAAGCCCAGAGTGCATCCTCCAATTTAATGGACCATTCCTTCGGATTTGATCCTACGGTTTTCTCTAGAATACGTTTTAAAGCTCGGTTGGTATTTTCAACTTGTCCTCTTGTTTGTGGATGATATGCGGTGGAGATTTTATGAGTTACTCCATATCTTTTAAGAACTTTCTCAAGTTGATTATTACAGAAATGAGTACCCCGATCACTTATTAAAGCTTTCGGTGTTCCAAACCTTGCAAAAAGACGTTTTAAAAAGTTGACTACAACTCGTGCATCGTTAGTTGGGAGAGCTTGTGCTTTCGCCCATTTAGATACATAATCAATGGCTACGAGTATATATAGATTATTATGAGATTTTGGAAATGGACCCATAAAGTCAATACCCCAAATGTCAAATACTTCACATACTTGGATGACATTTTGTGGCATTTCATCACGTTGACTTATTTTTCCTGCCCTTTGACATGCATCACAGGATTTGCAAAGAAGGTGTGCGTCTTTGTAAATTGTAGGCCAATAGAATCCAGCTTCATAAACTTTTCTTGCTGTTAGTTGAGGCCCATAATGCCCTCCTGTTGGTCCTGTGTGACAATGGTTTAAAATTTTACTAGCTTCATCTCCAAATACACATCGGCGTATTATTCCATCGGGACAACTTTTAAACAGATGTGGATTTCCCAGAAATAGTGTTTTATATCACTGAAGAATTTCTTTCGTCTTTGGTACGATAATCCTTTTTCAAGGAATCCACAAACTAAGTAATTTGCATAGTCTGCAAACCATGGGATTTCTTTATAATCTATCTTCAATATATATTCATCAGGAAAGTTGTCTTGTATGGCCGATTCATTTAGAACTTCTAATTCGGGATTTTCAAGACGAGAAAGATGATCAGCGGCGAGATTTTCTGCTCCTCTTTTATCTCGGATTTCAATATCAAACTCTTGTAAGAGTAAGATCCAACGGATTAATCTTGGTTTAGCATCTTGTTTTGAAAATAGGTATCTAAGAGCAGAATGGTCGGTATAGACCACCGTTTTTGCTAGAACGAGATATGATCGAAATTTGTCAAAAGCAAAGACAATAGCAAGGAGTTCTTTTTCAGTAGTTGTATAGTTCGTTTGTGCTCCTTGTAATGTCTTACTAGCATAATATATAGGTTGAAATCGTTTTTCAATCCTTTGTCCTAAAACGGCTCCCATTGCAAAATCACTTGCATCGCACATTAGTTCAAATGGTAGATTCCAATTTGGTGTTATCATGATTGGTGCATTAGTGAGTTTCTCTTTAAGAATATTAAAATATTTGATACACTCATCTGAAAAGATGAATGGCGCATCCTTTTCTAGGAGTTTATTCATAGGAGTGGCAATTTTAGAAAAATCTTTTATGAAACGTCGGTAAAAACCGGCATGCCCTAGAAAACTCCTAACTCCTCTAACATTTGTGGGATGTGGAAGTTTAGCAATTACATCTACTTTAGCTCTATCCACTTCAATTCCTTCTTTTGAAATTTTATGTCCAAGAACGATGCCTTCTTTAACCATGAAATGGCATTTCTCCCAATTAAGTACTAGATTTGATTGTTCGCATCTAATTAGCATTCGTTCCAGATTAACTAGACATGATTTAAATGTATCACCGAAGACTGAAAAGTCATCCATGAATACTTCCATGCATTCTTCTATCATGTCGTGAAAAATCGCCATCATGCACCTTTGAAAGGTTGCAGGGGCGTTGCAAAGTCCAAATGGCATGCGTTTGTAAGCAAAAGTACCATAAGGGCACGTGAATGTGGTTTTCTCTTGATCTTCGGGTGCTATTGGAATTTGAAAATATCCGGAAAATCCATCTAGAAAACAATAGTAACTATTTCCGGCTAATCTTTCCAACATTTGATCTATGAAAGGTAAGGGAAAGTGATCTTTTCTGGTGGCGTCATTTAATTTTCTATAATCAATACACACACGCCATCCTGTTACAGTCCTAGTAGGAATAAGCTCGTTTTTCTCATTTGTAATGACAGTCATGCCACCCTTCTTAGGTACGCATTGAACTGGGCATACCCATGGACTATCAGAAATTGGATATATCAAACCTGCATCTAGCAGTTTAATAATCTCTTTCTTAACTACATCTTGCATATTAGGATTTAGTCTTCGTTGGCGTTGCACATACGTTTTATGACCTTCTTCCATAAGGATTTTATGTGTGCAATACGAAGGACTTATTCCTTTAATATCATGAATCTTCCATGCAATGGCTGGTTTATGAGCTTTCAACACAGAAATGAGTTGTGATTTCTCATTTTCAGTAAGAGAAGACGATATTATTACAGGTAATTCAGATTCACCATGTAAATAAGCGTATTCCAAATGGTTTGGAAGTGGCTTTAACTCTAATTTCGGGGGTTCTTCTATCGATGATTTATATCGATATCTGTCTTCTTCTTTTAGCATTTGAATTTCTTCTGTTGTTGGTTCATATCCATTAGCTATAAGTGTAGCTAACATTTCAGCTTCATCAATTGGTTCATTACCTTCTCCTAAAGAACATTCTCCTGTTCCTTGTAATTCTGGAAATTCTTCTAATAATTCTGCATGTGCATCTTTAGTTTGAATATAATAACATGTATCATCTGCAGATTGTGGTTGTTGCATTGCTCTATCAACTGAAAAGGTAACACTCTCATCCTCTATACTTAGGGTCAGTTTCTTACCGAACACGTCTATCATTGCTTTAGCCGTGTTTAAGAATGGTCTTCCTAATATGAGAGGAACTTGAGAATCTTCTTCCATGTCCAAAACAACAAAATCTACTGGAAATACTAAAGTACCAACTTTAACTAGCATGTTCTCCATTATCCCTCTAGGATATTTTATTGATCTATCGGCTAGTTGTATGCTTATTCTTGTTGGTTTCAATTCTCCAAGGTCTAGTTTAGCGTATAATGAATACGGCATTAGATTTATACTAGCACCTAAGTCTGCCAATGCTTCTATTGAACTAAGACTACCCAGAAAACATGGAATTGTGAAACTTCCTGGATCAGATAGTTTTTCTGGTATCTTATTCAACAGCACTGCTGAACAATTAGCATTCATAGTAACAGCCGAGAGTTCTTCTATTTTCTTTCTATTTGAGATTAGATCTTTCAAGAATTTAGCATATCTAGGCATTCCTGAAATCACATCAATGAAAGGAAGATTTACATTTATCTGTTTAAACATATCCAAAAATTTGGATTGCTCGGCTTCAAGTTTCTCTTTCTTCATTTTACTCGGGTAAGGAAGTGGTGGTTGGTATGGTTTAACATAAGGTTTATCCTTAACTGTGTTATCTTCATTAACTTTTTCAACTACCGGTTCTTTTTCCTTATCTTGATCAGGTTGTGGTTCTTGTGGAGTAGGAATAGTTTCATCAGAAGTTACAGGTATTTCAGGTGGTTTAAGTGTTGTACCACTTCTTGTGGTAATGGCTTTAGCTGTTTCATTCCGGGGGTTAGCGTTTGTATCACTAGGTAGACTTCCCGGTTTTCTTTCACCTATTAACCTTGCTAGGTTACTTACTTCTTGTTCCAGATTTTGAATAGAAGCTTGTTGATTTCTAAATGCTTGAGCATTTTGTTCATTGGTTTGTTGTGGTGGTTTGTTTTGAAAATTCGGTCTTTGCTGGTTGTAAGTATTATTGGATACTTGTTGATTGCTAGGACCTTGTTGGTTGTTGTATGGAATATTTCGGTTATAATTCTGGTTTTGATTGTAAATCGGTCTTGGCGGTTGATAATTATTCTGATAATTATTTCCAGGCCTTTGGTTTATGTATGAAATATTCTCTCTTTGTTTCATTGTTAATTCAATACTGAGACAATCTTTTGTCAAATGTGGTCCTCCACACTGCTCACAACTAATTCGTATTGAGTGAATATCTTTAGTCATCTTTTCCATTCGTCTCTCCACAGCATCTATCTTTGCGGAAATGGAATCTAAGTTATGGCTAGAATCGGCTCTAGCTGCTTTAGATGATCTAATGATATCTTTTTCTTGGTGCCACTCATGTGAGTGAGAAGCAGTATTATCAATAATTTTGTAAGCATCAGTTTCGGTTTTCTTCATAATAGAACCACCAGCTGCTATATCTATGTCTTTTCTTGTAGTGATGTCGCATCCTTGGTAGAATATTTGTACTATTTGACAGGTGTCTAAACCATGTTGCGGACATCCTCTTAATAACTTTCCATATCTTGTCCATGCCTCATATAGAGTTTCATTTGGTTTCTGTGTGAACGTAACAATTTCTGCTTGAAGTCTTACGGCTTTAGATGCAGGAAAGAATTGTTTAAGAAATTTGTCAACTAAAACGTCCCATGTATCAATCGCCCCTTCAGGTAACGATTCCAACCAATCTTTGGCTTCTCCCTTTAAAGTCCAGGGAAATAACATGAGATATATCTGTTCATCCTCCACTTCTCGGATTTTAAATAGTGTGCAGATCCTATTAAAGGTACGTAGATGTTCATTTGGATCTTCCTTCGACGCACCACTAAATTGGCATTGATTAGTCACCATGTGTAGAATTTGTCCTTTGATTTCATAATCTGGCGCATTAATGTCTGGATGAGTAATTGCGTGACCTTGGCCAGTGCGTTTAGCTCTCATTCGGTCTTCCATACTTAAAGGTTCCAGATTCTCCATAATTGAATTTGTTGAATTGGTATCACTAGATGATTCTGATTTAATGGTTCGTTCCTCAACAATCTCTGTTTGAATGATTGGTGGCTCCGGAGGAAAGTTTAGTGGTTCAGGATCTACGAACCGTTCCTGAATATTCTCCGGATTCTCAATTGTGAGGTCGGGTTCAAAAAATGGATTATCGGAAATTTGAACTGAAGTACTTGGTCTACTAGATGACGATTCTAAAGAAAAATCAACGGCGGTTATATTTGCTAAATGTCTTGATCTAGTTACAGGTGGTGAACGTACAAAAGGTGGTGAACGTCTTGCTCGGTGCATTCACTGAATATCCTATTAGTTTTTAAAAAGGAAAGAAAAATTATAATAAGTTATCCAATCAATAGACTTTTCTGATTTTGCCCACGTTTCGAATAGCCAAAAGATGCAGCAGAGGGGCAGGATTCGTTTGGTCTCAATATAATTGAGGACTGTTTGGCTCCAATAACCCGGTCCACGTACAAATCCAACTATTACTACGAACCAGAAAATTTTGATGTCTATTAATTTAACCACTTAAAATAAATTTTCGTAATTTTAAGAAATTTAGATAAGAAGTAGAATAAAAAAAAAAATCTAAGTCCTAAAACTAGAATGGCGAGAAATAAGAGAGAAAAAGAGTTCGTCGAAAAAGGTCGAAAAAGAAAAATGGTTGAAAAATAAAAGGTGACGGAAAAATAAAAGAAACTTATAAAAATTTAAAAATACTTGACTAACCTAACCTTATTACTACAACTAACTTAAAATTATAATCGCAAATTGAAATTACTAATTGGAATGATAATTGATACATAGTAAAAGGTGTCTAAAAATATTAAAGCTTACAGGATAAACTAAATCCCAAATGGAGATAACTTAAAAAGAAACTAAAACTTAAAAAGGCGTCGCAAAATTCTAAAGCACCTAAATCTTAGTCTAAAGAAAAAGCACTTTAAGGAATTCTACGGCAAAGCCTAAAAATCTAGGAGTAAAAATAACTATAGCAAAAACTAAGTTTAAAATTAAATATGAGCTAAAAATATAAAAGTTACGCTACAACGATTAAAAAGGGACAAAATATAAAAATATACAAAAAGTTGTAAAAAGTACAATTTTTATAAAAATATTATTTTTATATTATTTATTTAATAAAACTACTAATTTTACAATTTAAATAAACTAATTAAACTAAAAATACAAATTAATAATAAAAACTAAATTAATATATATTATATATAACCCTAATTAGGGTTTTAATATTATAATTATTATTATTATCCTTAATTAATGCAGGCAGGCTGCAGTCTGGCGTGTCAGATGGGCTCATGCGATCGCATGAGTCCTCAGTTGCCCAGCCATGCGATCGCATGGGCTAGGGTTTCGGGCCAAAAGCTGGGCTGCTACAGTGTTCGGGCCGAATTAATATATATATATACTTTTTTTTTCTGTTTTAATAAAATTATGTAATATATTTATATAAATTAAATAAAACTTATATTTTTATAAAATAAAGATAAAGAAACTTTTATATAAATTACAAACTTAAAAAAAAATATTTATATTTTTGTTTTTATTTTTATATTTTCGAATATTTAAAACGTATTTCTACAAAACGTACTAAAAATAAAAATCTTTTTTTTTTTTTTGTGTGTGGCGTTTCGCTTCGGCGTTTCCCCGGCAGCGGCGCCAAAAATACTTGATGTTAAAGCAGAGGGGTATAAAATGCTATTAAATTTTTTTGCAGGAAAAACTATTAAATACGATACAATTTTACACAAGATATTTATTTATTTATAGAATGGATATACTTAAACCTTGCTACAACACTTATAGGCAGTGTACCTAATCGTAAAGTAGTGTAGTTTTTAGTAAGTCCGGTTCGTTCCACAGGGAAATCTTTAAACAAAGCTCAACGCTATATTAGTTTACTTTTATAAAAATACAAATATATATATAAGTAATATTATTATTATAAAAGGGGGGTTTTTACCGTTTAATGACCGGTTTGTCGATTTTAAAACTTTAGTCGCAGTTAAAACCTAATGTAAAATATTAAATAAATAAAAGACTTAAATTAAAGCGTAAAGTAAATAACAATAATGAAATTGCGAATAATAAAAGTGCGATAAAATAAACTTGCGATAATTAAAGAGTACGATAATTAAAAGTGCGATAAAATAAATTAACAATAAAAATGCGATAATTAGAAGTGCAATTAAATATAAAATAAAGGAAATTAAATATGAAATAAAAGAATTATGCTTATTTAAACTTCCGTAATCATGATGTTCGACGTGTTGATTTTAGTTTTATGCCCATGGGTTAATTGTCCTTTGTCCTGGATTATTTAATCTGTCCGTCTGGTTTTTGTCCATAACAGTCCATCAGTCATAAATATAAAGTGCGAGTGTCCTCGTCAAATTATTATTATACCCGAAGTTAAATATTCCAACTAATTGGGGATTCGAATTGTAACAAGGTTTTAATACTTTGTTTAATGAATACACCAGGTTATCGACTGCGTGTAAACCAAGGTTTTACTACTTTGTTAACAATTACACCAATTACCCTTGAATGTAATTTCACCCCTGTTTTAATTATTCTAGTGGCTATTAATCCATTCCCGTGTCCGGTAAAATGAACGATTATTCGTACATATAAATACCCCGCCCATCGTGTCCGATTGAGTGTATATGGTAATTTATAGGGACGCCCAATTGTAAATCTTTATATTAACATTAACAAACTTTCATTTAGTTAAACAAATATAAAGCCCATTAATAGCCCATAGTCTAATTTCCACAAGTGTCGTTCTTTTGTCCAAACCCCAATTATGGTACAAAGCCCAATTACCCAATTTTAGTAATTAGCCCAACATCATGATTACTTCGTTTTAAATAAGCATAATAATAACTTAGCTACGAGACATTAATGTAAAAAGGTTGAACATAACTTACAATGATTAAAAATAGCGTAGCGTTACACGGACAGAATTTCGACTTACACCCTTACAATATTCGCTAACATACCCTTATTATTAGAATTATAATTAAAATTAAAATTATAAATTATAAATATATATATATATTTTACGATATAGATAGAGAAGAGAGAAAGATGGATGGATTTTTGGTTCACCAAAACTCGATTTTATAGGAGATGTGGCCTGACTTTTCATGCCATGCGATCGCATGGACTTTCTTCTTCCTGGCCATGCGATCGCATGGCCAGCTGGGAGAGTTCACATGTTGCTTGTTTTCTTGTGCCGACGTTTTATAAATAATATAATATATTAAATAATTATAAGAATTATTTAAATATTATATTATATTTATGTGCATAGTTGACTTGTAATTTTTAGTCCGTTGCGTCGAGCATTGAGAGTTGACTCCGGTCCCGGTTCCGGATTTTCGAACGTCCTTACGTACAATTTTATATTTTGTACTTTGCGTTTTGAATCTTGCACTCTTGTAATTTCGAGACGTTTCTTATCAATAATTGGAACCTCTTTGATTGTCTTTTGTACTTTTGAGCTTTTTGGTCGTTTGCGTCTTCAATTCGTAGATTCTGTCTTTTGTCTTCACCTTTTATTATTTAAACGAATATCACTTGTAAATAGAATAATTTGCAACTAAAAGCTTGTCTTTCTTGAGGAATAATGCTATGAAATATATGTTCATTTTTAGCATTATCAGAAGCACATCGATGATGTGCCAATTGTTAGTGACTATTCCGATGTATTTCCCGACGAATTTCCAGGTCTTCCACCTCATCGACCGGTTGAATTCCAAATCGATCTTATTCCGGGGGCCGCACCCGTAGCACGTGCACCTTATAGACTCGCTCCATCCGAAATGCAAGAATTGCAAAGTCAAATCCAAGAACTACTTGATCGTGGTTTTATCCAACCTATCCATTCACCTTGGGGCGCTCCGATTTTGTTTGTTAAAAAGAAAGACGGATCCCTACGAATGTGCATTGATTATCGTGAACTAAACAAATTGACGGTTAAAAACCGATATCCTCTTCCTCGCATCGATGACCTCTTTGATCAACTACAAGGGTCTTGTGTATATTCAAAAATCGATCTCCGCTCGGGTTATCATCAATTAAGGGTTAAGGGGGAAGATGTCTCCAAAACCGCTTTCCGAACTCGTTATGGTAGTTATGAATTTCTTGTAATGCCATTTGGTCTCACTAACGCACCAGCGATGTTCATGGATCTTATAAACCGCGTGTGCAAACCGTATCTTGACAAATTCGTTATCGTGTTCATCGATGATATTTTGGTTTATTCTAAAAGCGAAGAAGAACACGAGGAACACCTCCGGCTCGTGCTTGAACTTTTAAGACAAGAACGACTCTGTAGCGACCCGACCAAATCGTCATTGACGGCGCCGTCTACTTAGGTCCCGTTACGTGGTCATAAGTCTTTAAAACAACGTTTGACCAAAAGATATGTCGCATTCATTTCAAATGTAAAGGTTGTTCAAGTTTACAAGAATAGTTCCACCACAAGTTACGATACAAAGTTTTAAGTACAAATGAAACTTATGCGACACAATTTAAAAGTATCCAAAAGACGCTCCATGTATGCATATATACTCGACATCCAATGCAAGTATCAAAATAATGAGCGGAAGCATGTATCATGTATCGTTCAAGGACCTGAGAAAAACATAGAAATCTGTCAACGAAAACGTTGGTGAAATCATAGGTTTAAGTAAGTAAGTACAAGTGAACCACAAGATTTGCATCAATGAAATAATAGTAATACATTCCAAAAGTTTGTTTCACGAGCACCCAATTATCAAAGCTTAACATTCCTTCCATTGTATACCCCATCACTTAGTGCTAGAACAAACACTGATTCTCGAAATTATATTTCATCCGTAGACGGTAGCGAACCGTCAAGGATGAGGGTTGTCAACCCATATGGCCATATAACATAAGTTCTCGCTTACACCCGGCAAGTGTAATTAATGATAATCGAATTGAGGATTTTGTTCTAAACTCGTATGTAGAATGTTTGTTTTCCCGTTCTTGTGTTCACTTAGTTCAAAAGAATCGTTTATGTTTTCTCATCCCAATATAAGTTCAAAAAGAGTAAAAGTGGGACTATGATCTCACCTTGAGTGCACGAGTAGTAAAGTACTTCGACAAGTAAACGTGTGCAAAGAACAATGCTAGTCTTGACCTAAACAAATAGGTCGTATCAATAACGGTAAACACGATAGGTCAAAGATGTTCAATTAGTCCTATGGCTCGTTACGACTCGATTATTTAGCATGTGAAATCAAATTGTCAATTTTCATGCAAGATACAAGTATATAAACAAGTTAGGAAGGTTGCAAAATCATTTGGTTAAGTTTGACAAAAAGTCAAACTTTGGTCGGTCAAAGTCAACGAAAAAGTCAACACGTTCGGGTCGTGTCCCGAACTATTTTTCTGAGGTTTTTAATCATATATGAGTATGTTAGAACAAGTTTCATGTGAATCGGAGGTCCATAGTATGCCAAACATTTTTCGTAATTTGGACATGGTGGTCAGAACCTGACCACGGCTTATGTCGCGCCGCGACATAGTCTGGCCGCGCCGCGGCATTGGCCGTGCGCTGGTACCTGGTCAGTCTCAATTGTTCAAGTCCCAAATCAAAACTCTTTCAAGCATAAATTACAAACCGCTAACATTTAGAACTCGCACCTTATATCGTTGGAAAGGTAATTTGACAAAGAACACAACTAAACACATTTCATCAATCAATCTACCTATTATAACAACCAAAACCGCATCTAATGCTCAACATTAATCGCATACAAGTTCATAAATGCAATTCAATGATTCGGGCAACCAATTTACATGAATGATATGCCGTTTCGAAGGTAATCAAGCATACATTCTAACTAAACACTTACCAACCATAATCCATGGCATTCAATGCATCAAAAGTCCATTTCAAGTTCATCAAACCCTAACCCAATTTCACCAAAATCATAAATCGAGTTCATGAACTTTTCTAAAGCAACCTACACATCAAATTGAAGCTAGTGATGCTAGTAACACAATTAAAACATCAACTTTTAACATCTAACAACATATGATCATCCAAAATTCAAGAATAACACACCAAAATTCAAGTTCATGCTAGTTACACTAAAACAACGAGATCGAGCATATAAATCATATATTCATGTTAGACTTGAGCCATAGACACTAATTAACACTTTTATAAGTTAAAAACATCAAGAACACAAAATCTAGTGATTTTAGAAAGTTACCCAAATGAGATGAAGTTGGTACCAAAACGAAGAGGATGAAGAGAGGATCACGAATATGTAATTTATTTTGTTGTAAGCCTCCTAGATCGAATTTAGATGATGATTGAATGAATTTGGTTTTGAGTGTGTGTTCTTGCTAGAGAGAAAGAGAGAGATGGAGGTGGAAATGAATGGGTGAAAGGGGTTTGACCCTTTGACCTAGTCAAGGGTTTGATCCCTTGTCAAGTTTAGTCCCTCAACTTTCGTTCGGGTGCGGGAATTACCTAAACGAGATAATTTAAAACGCGTATCAACGGGAGATGTTATAAACATATAACGGACTTTATATTAGTATAACGGAAAAGTAAATGGAAAAAGGCGGGATGTTACATTACCCACTCCTTAAAAGAAATTTCGTCCCGAAATTTAAGTAGGCGTAGTAGTCGTTGTTTCTTCCTCGAGATCTTGCGTTTCTGAATTCACAAATAGATGAGGATACTTCCTTCGCATTTGATCTTGTCTTTCCCAAGTAAACTCGGGTCCCCTTTTGGCGTTCCAACGGACTTTAACAATCGGGATTCGGCTTTGTTTCAATGTCTTGACGGAGGTGTCCACAATTTCAACCGGTTCCTCCACAAAATGAAGTTTATCATCAATAGTAAGTTCTTCGAGAGGGATGACGATATCGGGTTCGGAGAGACACTTTTTCAAGTTAGATACATGGAAGGTAGGATGAACGGAGTTCAATTGAGGCGGAAGATCTAAACGATAAGCAACGGTTCCAATACGCTCCAAGATTTCGAAAGGACCAATATACCGCGGATTTAGCTTCCCGCGTTTCCCAAAACGGATTACACCCTTCCAAGGTGCGACTTTTAACATTACTCGGTCACCGATTTGAAATTCAAGATCGTTGCGTCGTTTGTCGGTATAGCTCTTTTGACGACTTCGGGCCGTCCTAAGCCTATCTCGGATTTGAACGATTTTCTCGGTGGTTTCGTGAATGAGTTCGGGTCCGGTGATTTGCACGTCGCCTACCTCGGCCCAACAAAGAGGTGAACGACATTTGCGGCCATATAGCGCTTCAAAAGGTGCGGCTTTAATACTCGCGTGATAACTATTGTTGTAAGAGAACTCGGCGAGAGGTAAGTGCTTGTCCCAAGCTTTTCCGAAATCAACCACGCAAGCTCGTAACATGTCCTCTAAGGTTTGAATTGTACGTTCGCTTTGTCCATCGGTTTGAGGATGATATGCGGTGCTCATGTCTAAACGCGTTCCCAACGCTTCTTGCAATGTACGCCAAAATCTAGAAACGAAACGGCCATCTCGGTCGGAGATAATCGATAATGGTACACCGTGTCGGGCTACGATCTCCTTAATGTAAAGTTGTGCAAGTTTCTCCATTTTGTCCGTTTCTTTCATGGCAAGGAAGTGTGCGGATTTGGTGAGACGGTCAACAATAACCCAAATGGTATCATAACCGCCCGTCGTTTTTGGTAGCTTGGTGATAAAATCCATCGTTATCCTTTCCCACTTCCATTGTGGGATCTCGGGTTGTCGAAGTAGTCCGGACGGTCTTTGGTGTTCGGCTTTGACCTTGGAACATGTCAAACACTTGGAAACATAAGTAGCTACGTCCCTTTTGATGTTCGGCCACCAATATAGTTGTTTAAGGTCGTGGTACATCTTATTGGCACCGGGGTGAATCGAGTATCGTGACTTATGGGCTTCATCTAAAATAAGGCTTCGTAGATCCCCATAACTAGGCACCCAAATTCTTCCGGCGAAATATCGGAGTCCGGTTTCTTTAACTTCGAATCGAGAGGTGAGGACGTTCAAGTGTTCGAGAGAGATGTTTTCATCCTTGAGAGCCTCATCTTGGGCTACCCGAATTTGGCTATTAAGGTTGGTGTGAATGGTGATGTTTAAAGCTCGGACACGGAGAGGCACCGCTCTTTCTTTTCGACTTAAGGCATCGGCTACTACATTTGCCTTCCCGGGATGGTAACGAAGCTCGCAATCGTAATCGTTTAAGGTTTCAATCCACCTTCGTTGTCTCATGTTTAGTTGCTTTTGATCGAAAATGTGTTGAAGGCTTTTGTGATCGGTGAAGATAGTACTCTTGGTTCCATAAAGATAGTGTCTCCACATTTTAAGTGCAAAGACAACGGCTCCGAGTTCGAGATCATGTGTCGTATAGTTTCGTTCATGAATTTTGAGTTGTCGAGAAGCATAAGCAATGACTTTTGTTCGTTGCATCAATACACACCCAAAACCATGTTTCGAGGCATCGCAATATACAACAAAGTCATCATTGCCTTCGGGAAGTGACAAGATAGGAGCGGTGGTTAGCTTCGTTTTCAAGATTTGGAATGCGGATTCATGTTCGGTCGCCCAAATGAATTTCTTTCCCTTGTGATTCAATGCGGTCAGAGGACGTGCAACCAAAGAGAAATTTTCGATGAATCTACGATAGTACCCGGCGAGACCCAAAAATTGACGAATGTGAGTAGGAGTAGTAGGAGTCTCCCATTTGCTAATGGCTTCGATTTTCGTTGGATCGACTTTAATACCTTGGTCACTTACAACATGACCAAGAAATTAAACTTCCTTTAACCAAAATTCACACTTGGAGAATTTGGCATAGAGTTGTTCTTGTCTTAAAAGTTCAAGCACAAGTCGGAGATGTTGTTCGTGCTCTTCTTCATTTTTAGAATAAATCAATATGTCATCGATGAACACAATAACGAATTTATCGAGATACGGTTTGCACACGCGGTTCATAAGATCCATGAACACCGCCGGTGCGTTAGTGAGACCAAATGGCATGACAAGGAATTCATAACTACCATAACGAGTTCGGAAAGCGGTTTTGGAGACATCTTCCCCCTTAACCCTCAATTGATTATAACCCGAGCGGAGATCGATTTTCGAATATACACAAGACCCTTGTAGTTGATCAAAGAGGTCATCGATGCGAGGAAGAGGATATCGGTTCTTAACCGTCAATTTATTTAGTTCGCGATAATCAATGCACATTCGTAGGGATCCGTCTTTCTTTTTAACAAACAAAATCGGAGCGCCCCAAGGTGAATGGCTAGGTTGGATAAAACCACGATCAAGTAGTTCTTGGATTTGACTTTGCAATTCTTGCATTTCAGATAGAGCGAGTCTATATGGTGCACGCGCTACGGGTGCGGCTCCCGGAATAAGATCGATTTGGAATTCAACCGGTCGATGAGGCGGAAGACCCGGCAATTCGTCGGGAAATACATCGGAATAGTCACTAACAATTGGCACATCATCGATGTGCTTCTCATCGGACTCGACTTTCTTAACGTGAGCAAGGATCGCAAAACAACCCTTACGGAGTAGTTTTCTAACTTTAAGGCACGAAACGAGGTTGAGTCTGGTGCAACTCTTATCGCCATAAACAATCAAAGGTTCACCATTCTCGATAGGAATTCGGATTGCGTTAAGATCACAAAGAATGTGAGATTTCGTTTTGACTAACCAATTCATACCGATTATTACATCAAAGCTTCCTAGTTCCATGGGTATCAAATCAATTTCAAATTTCTTACCCAAAATGTTTATCGTACACCCCCGGTAATATGTGTCGGCACTTAATAGTTTCCCGTTAGCCACTTCAATGGTATAAGTGGTATCTAATGGAAGAGGTGGAGTGTTAAAAGAATGAGTCAAAGTCTTGGATACAAAGCATTTATCGGCACCTGAATCGAATAAGCAAGAGACATAAGAATTTTTGAGAAGAAACGTACCCGTGACTAGTTCAGTGTCATCCCGGGCTTCCTCGGTGTTTATGTTGAAAGCTCGGCCGCGCGTATTGGGGTTATCTTTCCTCTTCGGGCATGCATTTCTATAATGGCCCGTTTGGCCACATTCATAACAAGTGCCCGTCTTTGGTGCATTGGGCCATTTTCGAGCGACGGGAGTGGCACTTTTACAATCGTTGGCCTTATGACCAACTCCTTGGCACCGGTGGCAAATTAACTTACTACATTCGCCAAAGTGATGTTTGTTGCATTTGTTGCAAAGAGGTAGGTTCCCGGCATAACCTTTCTTGCCGTCGGAGGTGTAAGGCTTCTTAGCAAAGTTGTTGTTGCTTGATTGGGAGGGTTCCCACTTTCTTTTGTTACCGCCCGATTTATCCTCGGCCTTAGGTGCCGGAACTACGATTTCGTCAACCGTTTCAATTAGTTGGCGAGCCATGTTCATAGCGGCTTGATGAGTAGTGGGTTTGGATGACATCACCCCTTGTTTGATGCTTTTTGGGAGACCGAGCATGTAGAGCTCAATCCTTTGAGATTCGGGGTTAACAAGATTAGGACACATCAAGGATAGTTCGGCGAAGCGTTGATTATAAGCTTTAAGATCGTTTCTGACCGCTTTCAAAGCTCTTAGTTCTTCCTCAAGCTTTCGGGTTTCTTCGCGCGGAAAATATTCAACAATCATCTTTTCCTTTAGATCGGCCCAAGAGAGGGCATGAGCTTCATCGGTACCCACCGATTGAACATAGGTGTTCCACCATGTTAGAGCAATTCCGGAGAAAGTGTGCGTGGAGTATTTGACCTTGTCTTGATCCCGGCAACCGCTTATGCTAAAGACGGCCTCGGTTTGTTCAAACCAACGAGTAAGCACAACCGGTCCCCCGGTTCCATCATAAGTGTGGGGTTTGCACCCCATGAAAGCTTTGTAGGAGCACCCTTCGCTAGAGTTACCGGCTCCTTGGTTGTTGTTGTTGTTGTTGTGGTTGTTATTATTATTGTTGTTGGATGAGTGACCGGCCATGGCCGCATCTACGGCGGTGGCTATCATCCGTTCGAGAGCTTGTTCGGGAGTTTCATTGCGGCGTACACGACGAGGAGCCATTGTTCCTTCAAGACACAAGAATACATTGATTAGTATTCTCAATAATACTAACCGTGATATAGAATAAAGATAAAGAGAAGTTTTTCCTCGACTCGCCTTAAATTCTTTATGTCATAATGTCGGAACGTTCATATGAGTCACCGTAATATAATCCCGGAAATTATATTACCCTGATTCATATGTGCATTCGACATTATTCTATAAAGTCAAGGTGGCGTGTCAATCAAATTAAACAACGTGAGATTAAGATGAACTAAGATATGAGTAGAAGCGTTCGAGTATAAATGCACAAGTAGTCAAGTAATTCCTACTTCAAGTCTATATGCCGGTTGTAGTCTAGACTCACCAATGTACCCTATGACTCGGGGTTGACACTAATGAACTCTAAATCCCTACAACCAACGCTCTGATACCATCTGTAGCGACCCGACCAAATCGTCATTGACGGCGCCGTCTACTTAGGTCCCGTTACGTGGTCATAAGTCTTTAAAACAACGTTTGACCAAAAGATATGTCGCATTCATTTCAAATGTAAAGGTTGTTCAAGTTTACAAGAATAGTTCCACCACAAGTTACGATACAAAGTTTTAAGTACAAATGAAACTTATGCGACACAATTTAAAAGTATCCAAAAGACGCTCCATGTATGCATATATACTCGACATCCAATGCAAGTATCAAAATAATGAGCGGAAGCATGTATCATGTATCGTTCAAGGACCTGAGAAAAACATAGAAATCTGTCAACGAAAACGTTGGTGAAATCATAGGTTTAAGTAAGTAAGTACAAGTGAACCACAAGATTTGCATCAATGAAATAATAGTAATACATTCCAAAAGTTTGTTTCACGAGCACCCAATTATCAAAGCTTAACATTCCTTCCATTGTATACCCCATCACTTAGTGCTAGAACAAACACTGATTCTCGAAATTATATTTCATCCGTAGACGGTAGCGAACCGTCAAGGATGAGGGTTGTCAACCCATATGGCCATATAACATAAGTTCTCGCTTACACCCGGCAAGTGTAATTAATGATAATCGAATTGAGGATTTTGTTCTAAACTCGTATGTAGAATGTTTGTTTTCCCGTTCTTGTGTTCACTTAGTTCAAAAGAATCGTTTATGTTTTCTCATCCCAATATAAGTTCAAAAAGAGTAAAAGTGGGACTATGATCTCACCTTGAGTGCACGAGTAGTAAAGTACTTCGACAAGTAAACGTGTGCAAAGAACAATGCTAGTCTTGACCTAAACAAATAGGTCGTATCAATAACGGTAAACACGATAGGTCAAAGATGTTCAATTAGTCCTATGGCTCGTTACGACTCGATTATTTAGCATGTGAAATCAAATTGTCAATTTTCATGCAAGATACAAGTATATAAACAAGTTAGGAAGGTTGCAAAATCATTTGGTTAAGTTTGACAAAAAGTCAAACTTTGGTCGGTCAAAGTCAACGAAAAAGTCAACACGTTCGGGTCGTGTCCCGAACTATTTTTCTGAGGTTTTTAATCATATATGAGTATGTTAGAACAAGTTTCATGTGAATCGGAGGTCCATAGTATGCCAAACATTTTTCGTAATTTGGACATGGTGGTCAGAACCTGACCACGGCTTATGTCGCGCCGCGACATAGTCTGGCCGCGCCGCGGCATTGGCCGTGCGCTGGTACCTGGTCAGTCTCAATTGTTCAAGTCCCAAATCAAAACTCTTTCAAGCATAAATTACAAACCGCTAACATTTAGAACTCGCACCTTATATCGTTGGAAAGGTAATTTGACAAAGAACACAACTAAACACATTTCATCAATCAATCTACCTATTATAACAACCAAAACCGCATCTAATGCTCAACATTAATCGCATACAAGTTCATAAATGCAATTCAATGATTCGGGCAACCAATTTACATGAATGATATGCCGTTTCGAAGGTAATCAAGCATACATTCTAACTAAACACTTACCAACCATAATCCATGGCATTCAATGCATCAAAAGTCCATTTCAAGTTCATCAAACCCTAACCCAATTTCACCAAAATCATAAATCGAGTTCATGAACTTTTCTAAAGCAACCTACACATCAAATTGAAGCTAGTGATGCTAGTAACACAATTAAAACATCAACTTTTAACATCTAACAACATATGATCATCCAAAATTCAAGAATAACACACCAAAATTCAAGTTCATGCTAGTTACACTAAAACAACGAGATCGAGCATATAAATCATATATTCATGTTAGACTTGAGCCATAGACACTAATTAACACTTTTATAAGTTAAAAACATCAAGAACACAAAATCTAGTGATTTTAGAAAGTTACCCAAATGAGATGAAGTTGGTACCAAAACGAAGAGGATGAAGAGAGGATCACGAATATGTAATTTATTTTGTTGTAAGCCTCCTAGATCGAATTTAGATGATGATTGAATGAATTTGGTTTTGAGTGTGTGTTCTTGCTAGAGAGAAAGAGAGAGATGGAGGTGGAAATGAATGGGTGAAAGGGGTTTGACCCTTTGACCTAGTCAAGGGTTTGATCCCTTGTCAAGTTTAGTCCCTCAACTTTCGTTCGGGTGCGGGAATTACCTAAACGAGATAATTTAAAACGCGTATCAACGGGAGATGTTATAAACATATAACGGACTTTATATTAGTATAACGGAAAAGTAAATGGAAAAAGGCGGGATGTTACATTACCTACTCCTTAAAAGAAATTTCGTCCCGAAATTTAAGTAGGCGTAGTAGTCGTTGTTTCTTCCTCGAGATCTTGCGTTTCTGAATTCACAAATAGATGAGGATACTTCCTTCGCATTTGATCTTGTCTTTCCCAAGTAAACTCGGGTCCCCTTTTGGCGTTCCAACGGACTTTAACAATCGGGATTCGGCTTTGTTTCAATGTCTTGACGGAGGTGTCCACAATTTCAACCGGTTCCTCCACAAAATGAAGTTTATCATCAATAGTAAGTTCTTCGAGAGGGATGACGATATCGGGTTCGGCAAGACACTTTTTCAAGTTAGATACATGGAAGGTAGGATGAACGGAGTTCAATTGAGGCGGAAGATCTAAACGATAAGCAACGGTTCCAATACGCTCCAAGATTTCGAAAGGACCAATATACCGCGGATTTAGCTTCCCGCGTTTCCCAAAACGGATTACACCCTTCCAAGGTGCGACTTTTAACATTACTCGGTCACCGATTTGAAATTCAAGATCGTTGCGTCGTTTGTCGGTATAGCTCTTTTGACGACTTCGGGCCGTCCTAAGCCTATCTCGGATTTGAACGATTTTCTCGGTGGTTTCGTGAATGAGTTCGGGTCCGGTGATTTGCACGTCGCCTACCTCGGCCCAACAAAGAGGTGAACGACATTTGCGGCCATATAGCGCTTCAAAAGGTGCGGCTTTAATACTCGCGTGATAACTATTGTTGTAAGAGAACTCGGCGAGAGGTAAGTGCTTGTCCCAAGCTTTTCCGAAATCAACCACGCAAGCTCGTAACATGTCCTCTAAGGTTTGAATTGTACGTTCGCTTTGTCCATCGGTTTGAGGATGATATGCGGTGCTCATGTCTAAACGCGTTCCCAACGCTTCTTGCAATGTACGCCAAAATCTAGAAACGAAACGGCCATCTCGGTCAGAGATAATCGATAATGGTACACCGTGTCGGGCTACGATCTCCTTAATGTAAAGTTGTGCAAGTTTCTCCATTTTGTCCGTTTCTTTCATGGCAAGGAAGTGTGCGGATTTGGTGAGACGGTCAACAATAACCCAAATGGTATCATAACCGCCCGTCGTTTTTGGTAGCTTGGTGATAAAATCCATCGTTATCCTTTCCCACTTCCATTGCGGGATCTCGGGTTGTCGAAGTAGTCCGGACGGTCTTTGGTGTTCGGCTTTGACCTTGGAACATGTCAAACACTTGGAAACATAAGTAGCTACGTCCCTTTTGATGTTCGGCCACCAATATAGTTGTTTAAGGTCGTGGTACATCTTATTGGCACCGGGGTGAATCGAGTATCGTGACTTATGGGCTTCATCTAAAATAAGGCTTCGTAGATCCCCATAACTAGGCACCCAAATTCTTCCGGCGAAATATCGGAGTCCGGTTTCTTTAACTTCGAATCGAGAGGTGAGGACGTTCAAGTGTTCGAGAGAGATGTTTTCATCCTTGAGAGCCTCATCTTGGGCTACCCGAATTTGGCTATTAAGGTTGGTGTGAATGGTGATGTTTAAAGCTCGGACACGGAGAGGCACCGCTCTTTCTTTTCGACTTAAGGCATCGGCTACTACATTTGCCTTCCCGGGATGGTAACGAAGCTCGCAATCGTAATCGTTTAAGGTTTCAATCCACCTTCGTTGTCTCATGTTTAGTTGCTTTTGATCGAAAATGTGTTGAAGGCTTTTGTGATCGGTGAAGATAGTACTCTTGGTTCCATAAAGATAGTGTCTCCACATTTTAAGTGCAAAGACAACGGCTCCGAGTTCGAGATCATGTGTCGTATAGTTTCGTTCATGAATTTTGAGTTGTCGAGAAGCATAAGCAATGACTTTTGTTCGTTGCATCAATACACACCCAAAACCATTTACGCCTACTTAAATTTCGGGACGAAATTTCTTTTAAGGAGTAGGTAATGTAATATCCCGCCTTTTTCCGTTTACTTTTCTGTTTAACTATTTAAATCCCGTTATATGTTTATAACATTTCTGGTTAATACGTGTTTTAAAAATATCTCGTCTAGGTATTTCACGCACCCGCAAACGAACTTGAGGGACTAGTTTCGCCAAAATGCCAAAGAGGTGACTAGCCTTTGACTAGTCAACCCCCACCCCCATCTTTTCTTTTTCATTTCCCTTTTCTTCTTCTACTTCCATATTTTCTCTCAATTCTCCAATTTCAAGAATCATCATCTAAATCAAATCGAGCAAGCATCCATCTAAACAAATTGCATATTCAGAATCCTCTCATCTTCCTCTTCGATTCCATACCGATTTCATCAAGTTTGGGTAACTTTCTAAAATCACTAGATTTTGTGTTCTTGATGTTTTTAACTTATAAAGTTGTTAATTAGTGTCTATGGCTCAAGTCTAACATGATTATATGATTTATATGCTCGATTTCGTTATTTGAAGTAACTAGCTTGAATATGAACTTTGGTGTGTTTGATTTGGTAATTTGGTTGCTTAAATGTTGTTGTTATGGTAAAGTGAAAGTATTAAATGTGTTACTAGTAGCACTAGCTTCAAATTGATGTGTAGGTTGTTTTAGAAAACTTCGTAAACTTGATTATTGGTTTTGGTGGATTTGGGTTAGGGTTTGATGAACTTGAAATGAACTTTTGATGATTTGAATGACATGAAATGTTATTTATAAGTGTTAGGTTGTATTGTATGCTTGATCACCTTCGAAACGGCATATCATTCATGTAAATTGGTTGCCGAATCATCGAATTTCATTTATGAACTTGAGTGCATTTAATGAGGAGCTTTGAATGTGATTTTGGTTGTTGTAAAAGTAAATGTGATGGATGAAATTTGTTTAGTTGTTTTCCTTGTCAAAATACCTTTCCGATGATATAAGATACATGCTTTGGTTGTTTGCGGGTCATAAATGGTGATTGGTTGAAGTTAGGTTCGTGCATAAAACTTAAAAACAGCCAGAATTCTCTACACAGGTAATGGCGCGGCGCGCCATATACCCGCGCGGCGCGCCAAAGTGGTCTGTCCAACTTTGTTAATTTTTGAATAATGTTTGCTATGCTACACACCTCCGATTCACATATAACTTGTTCTAACATGCTCATATATGATTAAAAACCTCAGAAAAATAGTTCGGGACCCGACCCGAACGTGTTGACTTTTTCGTTGACTTTGACCGACCAAAGTTTGACTTTTTGTCAAACTAAACCAAATGATTATGCAACCTTCCTAACTTGTTTCTATACTTGTATCTTGCATGAAACTTGACAATTTGATTCCACATGCTACATAATCGAGTCGTAACGAGCCATAGGACTAATTGAACATCTTTGACCTATCGTGTTTACCGTTATTGATACGACCTATTTGTTTAGATCAAGACTAGCACTATCTTTCGCACACGTTACTTTGTGAAGTACTTTTCATGCGTGCACTCAAGGTGAGATCATAGTCCCATCTTTCAAACAACTTTTATGCTTTAAACTATGGGATGAGAAACATATACGTATCATACTTTTATACATCGAACACGAGTACGAAAACGAACATTCCACGTACGGGTTTGAACGAAAATCCTCAATTCAATTATCATTAGTTACACTTGCAGGGTGTAAACGTGAACTTATATTATGTGATCACATGGGCTTGACGAGCCTCATTCGGACGGTTCGCTACCGTTAGCGGATGAAATATATTTTCGGGTCTAGTGTATGTTCTAACACTACGCAAAGGGTGCAAAACAGTTAAGTTTGATAATTGGGTGCCCGCGAAACAAATAACAACTTTGGAATGCAAATGATTTTGATAATCATATTATATTAAATCTTGTGGTTCAAATGCAACGTTTACCAAAACACCTATGATTTCACCAACGTTTTCGTTGACAGTTTTCTATATGTTTTCTCAGGTCCTTGAAAGCTACTTGATACATGCTTCCGCACTCTTTTTGATACTTGCTTGGATGTCGAGTATGCATGCATAGTTGGAGCGTCTTTTGACTACTTTAAATTGTGTCGCATAGGTTTCATTCGTACGTTAAACTTTGTATTGTAACTAATCTTTTGAACTACATTTGTAAACTTGAAACATCCTTTTACTTATGAAATGAATGCGACATTTTTGGTCAAACGTCATAATAAAGACTTATGACCACGCAACGGGACCGAAGTAGTCGGCGCCGTCAAACATGATTTGGTCGAGTCGCTACATATAATGACCACATCCACACGTGTCATTGTGAATCGGAACTACACGCGACTCACTTCCACAATAAGATGATCGTACTACACGTGTCATCGTGAATCCGCATCCACACGTGATCCACCTCCCAAATCTCAACACAGGAATGGTACTCCCATTCCCCATCGGTACTCGCATTTCTCGATACGTTATACCTTACCGATATAACACTACCCCATGATAAAGTTAGCGGACCGAGTCACGGCCATAACCTACTAATCACCCACGCTCTTTTGGTCTCATACGACGAGTAGTGTAACATCACGCACTGCTACACCATAGTGAATCCTAACGGAATACACTAACCATCAACACACGCTCTTTTGGCCTCGATCACAACGTAGTGTAACATCGTGCACTGCTACACCACAGTGAATCCTAACGGATTACACTAACCATCCACCCCAAACAAATATCCATTAGTGTACTTAACGTCGTGTAACACTAACCCCCAGGTGGTGTCTTAACACCGCGACTAACCCACCCAAGTAAAACCATCACATACATACACGCATCATACGTACGCGTACACAACGCCAACACAATCGAGCAAGAACCGCCCATATCGCACATAGGTACAAAACAATGATCCTCTAGAAGAGAATTCGACACGTACATCCCTTAGCCGAGGGATCTCACCTTGCTCGTCAAACACGTCCATTATCTGTAAATGAGATTCACCACATTACCACCTCGGTGATAATTTAAATCCAAAACCATAAGTACAATTTATTCCAAATCGTACTTTTACCACAATCGACCAACATATGTCTCAACGCTAGCTCCGAATCCATATGAGCATCGTCCAATAACAATACACTAGAACATCTTCGTGCGAGAGTTCAAACTCCCCCACTTAGAACTCCGTTCCATAACCACATCACAATACCTTGCTCCAACCTTGAGCACACGAAGGATTTTAACCTATCCTTAAATACTTCGAACGAAGAGTTCTCCACAATTTGCACAAACTTTATCTTGCAATCCTCCAATTGCTCTAGCTTGTCAAATTTTCACCTAGTCACTCATGTACCTAAGGGTTTCTCCCCGGTACCCTAAGTCCAATGTAACCGCAACACCATCGGAGTCGAATACCACGTTAGTAGGTATGAAAGAGGCACCTAACATCGCATCAAGTAGACTCCATTACCAACATACACCGAGATCAAACACTTGATCTTTAGGGTTCTATCCACCCGTCGAACCTCAGGGTTCATCGACTTCAACAAGGAAGCAACATGCGCTTAACAACCGCACACCAAAGCCCGCACCCATGGCTTGGTAGAAACATTTCCCAATACTAAGGAATGCTTGGTTGCACCAAGTCTTACGCCCTTCACCCATTAATCAAAACGTCACAGTAGGGTAATTCCATTAGGAATGTCACCCGTAACAATAACATGCACAACACAATGCATTCAACAAACTGAGCCCAAACGGCACAATATAAAATAATCAAAGGACATATTCATTAAAACGAAAAGTACCTTAACATCTTCTCGTCACACCCGTCCCCGCTAACTTGGGACACTCCGACATACGATGTCCTTCTTCTTGGCAATTGAAGCACACCGTGCCATCACACTTTGGCACCGAACATTCACAAGACTTGTGACCCCTCACGCCACAATTGTAACACCTAGACGCACTAGAATCCGATATATTCGTCCGTATACCACCCGTGCTCACACCTGCACCCCTAGTTCTCTTACTTGGAGCACCATACGAAACAACCCTTCTCTCACTTGAAGGTTCACCAATCTTTGATCGCGAATACGATTCGAAACCCCTAGCCACTGCGAATAACTCCGCAAACGACTTCGCGTGACCCCGGATAATTTTATTTTGCAAGTCATCATTTAGAGTTCGATAGAAATCTTCCATCAACATACGATCATTCCCAATATACTCCGGGCAAAAACGAGCCTTCGCCATAAAGGTCGTCTTGAGAGTATTCAAGTCCATAGATCCTTGTCACAAATTTCGCAACTCATCACGCAATTCCACCAAATCGGCTTGCGTCCGGAACTCCTCGAAGAATTCCATCTTAAACTCGTCCCACGATAACGCCATAAACGGTTCACCACCGACAAGATCAATCTTACCATCCAACCAATCCTTCGCCCTACCCCGTAATAAGCTAGTAGCGAGTCTTGTCCTTTTCTCGAGAGGGCATTCAGCAGTGCGAAAACACCCCTCGACATCCGAGATCCATGTTGTGCTTATCAAAGGATCCGGTTTCCCGTCATACATCGGAAGTTTAGTCCTCATGAAGCTCTTAAGACAATGCTCCATTTCACTACTACTCCGAAGTTCGGAATACTTCTTATCCATTTCTTCTCGAAACGCACCCATTTGCTCCGCAACGGCGGCCGCAACTCTAGCGTTAAACTCCTCATCATTCATCTCGATCTCGTTTCGCGTCGTCATTCTAAAGAATGCAAAACGATTAGTCCACGAACGTATAAAACACCGCCCCATCTTGCTCAACACTCGTCGTACATCACTTGTTAGACACGATTTGCACCCGTAATAAGGTTTGTAAGTCCTTATTACGCACACACACCATATCAACTTGTTAGTACAACGACCGCCTCGCTCGATGACATAAACAACACAACCAAATATTCTACGCGACATAAACACAAGCAAGAATAATGTCACTGTAGTGACCCGAACTTTTCCATGTTTATATATATTAAATGAAATTGATATTTACATGATTAAGTGTTTCCAACATGTTAAGCAATCAAACTTGTTAAGACTTGATTAATTGAAATAGGTTTCATATAGACATTTGACCACCCAAGTTGACCGGCGATTCACGAACGTTAAAACTTGTAAAAACTATATGATGACATATATATGGATATATATGTATATATAGTTAACATGATAAGTATGATAAGTATGATAAGTAAGTATCTCACTAGGTATATTAAAAATGAGTGATATACATAAAAATGAGTTTATTGAATTAAGAAACTCGAAACGATATATATAACGATTATCGTTATAACAACGTCTTACTAATTACATATGAATCATATTAAGATATTGATATACTATGATAAACATGATAAATGATAAGTAAACATGTCATTAAGTGTATTAACAATGAACTACATATGTAAAAACAAGACTACTAACTTAATGATTTCGAAACGAGACATATATGTAACGATTATCGTTGTAACAACATTTAACTGTATATATATCATACTAAGATATATTAATATATCATAATATCATGATAATGTAATAATTTAACATCTCTTTAGATATAATAAACAATGGGTTAACAATATTTAACAAGATCGTTAACCTAAAGGTTTCAAAACAACACTTACATGTAACGACTAACGATGACTTAACGACTCAGTTAAAATGTATATACATGTAGTATTTTAATATGTATTCATACACTTTTGAAAGACTTCAAGACACTTATCAAAGTACTTCTACTTAACAAAAATGCTTACAATTACATCCTCATTCATTTTCATCAACAATTCTACTCGTATGCACCCGTATTCGTACTCGTACAATACCTAGCTTCTAAATGTATTTACTATTGGTATATACACTCCAATGATCAGCTCTTAGCAACCCTTGTGAGTTACCTAACCATGTGGAAACCATCATTTAACATCTAGCATGAAATATCTCACAAGATTACAAACTAATGGAGGCTATATGTCAATGCCTCATTCACGTGTAGATTCACCAACCATAAACACATTTCAATTTCAATTTTTATGCATCAAACTACTCTCTCTCAAGTTCTCTCTTGGTGTTCTAAGTGTTCTTCATCATCTTCATCAAAATCTAGCTCAATCTAGTTCATAAATTCATACATAAACCAAGTTATAAAACAACTACTCAAGAACACACCAACAACACTTCCAAGTTTGCTAGCTTACTTTCAATCTTGCAAATCCACTTTGAGTGATCATCCAACCTCAAGAAATCTTTCTTATTTACAGTAAGATATCTTTCTAATACAATGTAATACTCATATTCAAACTTTGATTCATTTCTATAACTATAACAATCTTATTTCGAGTGGAAATCTTACTTGAACTTGTTTTCGTGTCATGATTCTACTTCAAGAACTTTCAAGCCATCCAAGGATCATTTGAAGCTAGATCTATTTTTCTCATTTCCAGTAGATTTATCCACAAAACCTGAGGTAGTAATGATGTTCATAACATCATTCGATTCATATATATAAAACTACCTTATTCGATTCATATATAAAACATCATTCGATGCATGTATTGTGTTTGTCTGTCTTGTATCTGTACCTAGGTATATATATATATCTACGAATGTTTCTATATGTATATATGTTTAAGCATGTGTTTTTATCCAAGCTTATGTGTGGTGCGGGTTTATATATATATATATATATATATATATATATATATATATATATATATATATATATATATATATATATATATATATATATATATATATATATATATATATATATATTATTTTTGTTTGTATGAATGCCTATTTGAGATTAAATGGTTATGTGCTCTATATGATCCATGCTATTTGCCCTACTGTTGTGCATTACTGCTTTACTGCTATATGTGTTTTCTTTTTTGGTTACTGTGTATGGTTGCATCTTGCTAGGCGCACATAACTCTTACAGGTACGTATCATTTACCCTACATAACTCTTACAGGTACGTATCATTTACCCTATCTATTTCGTTTTTATGAGCATTTCTGACCAGAGGTCCTTTTGGAAGCAATCTCTTTTACTCTAGAGTAGAGGGAGGGACGACCTTATCTAGGCGAGGGTTCTATACTCGCGGGTGGAGTATTGACTTCCTTCTAATCTAGGCTACGTGGAATGATTGTCTACACCCACATCTCCTATACCCCACTTTTGTGGGATTGAGTATTGTTGTTGTTGCTGCTATCAAAATACTAATTATTTTTCTCTTTACCGTTCAAATTACTTTTTTTTTTTTTCAACTGTTGGAATATATTAGATCATAACAACTTACAACCCAGGGCAGGGTATATTTTTACCCATCACCAATACACCCTCAAACGCTAAACCACATAACATCACAAACAAATACACATTGACATCGTTCAATTACAACCGAAGCTTATTACCAACAATCTCCATACATGGCTGCTACCTGTTGCACATTCTTTGTAATTCAAACTTTTAGACTTGTCAGCTTCATCCGAATGTAATTTCTTACCCCCTGATACACTTCATCAACATATGTCTTCAACTTCATGATTTGTCTTCTATTTCTTTCCATCCACACGAAATTAACTGCTGCAGCAACTGCAATTTTGTTCAAAATGTTTTTTGCATCCTTCACAGTAGGATATTTAGCAACATCTTGACCTATACACATCAAATCATTATGTTACCCTTTATAAACAAGTAGATTCTTTGTCTTCTCCCAAATTTGACTTGTGAAATCACATTAAAAAAACAAATGTGAGTGAGAATCTTCCTGTTCAAATTACTTTGATTGTGGATTTAATTTTTTTTTTTTTTTTATAGTACACGAAGAAGACTTTGTTACGATTTGAGAGGATCACATAGTTTAGTTGTCTCGTAGTATGGTTCATGAGTTATGTGTGAAGTTTGTGTGGATTAATTAATAATGAAATTATAGATACGTAGTAGTATAATTTACTTGAAGTAAGCTTTAGTCCTGTGCCGAATTTTGGATCCCGTCACAAGGTCAATTTTTTACTTTAATATTCTTCGTGTAGGCATACTGATTTCATTATGTTTGACATTATTTAATTATTTATGTGCAAGAACTTCATTTGAAATGTGTACTAGTACTTTTTGTGGATGAGCTTAGCAATGTTGAATCTAATGAAGAAGAAACTGCTAAGTTTATGGCTGCGAAAAATGTGTCTAAGACAACGGCTCCGATTGGTATGAAATCTGGCCAGTTGTAAGTTCTTATAGTTTCTTATAAGGTTCTAGGTGTGTCTTTGGTTTGTTAGGTTGTGCTAGTCTTGTGTTCTAGTATGTAGGGCTTGTGTTTTGTGGTTGTTTTGTGAGGCCGCAAGGTGCGCTTGTGGTCGTTGCTCCTAATTGTATTTTTTTATTAGTTTTTGAAATAATTTTCACCGGGTAAAACCGTTTACCCAAAAAAGAATATAGTACTTTTTTTTGTTCACAACACTACGTTGTATAAGTCTAGGTATCCAAATTTTAGTTTCTTAATATTTACATTATTTTTTGTTTTTTTTTTTTTTTTCAGATCTTAGCATCCAAGAAGTTGGACCGAATGTGCCAATCAAGCGTCCGGACCGTGGTACACTTGCAATGCGATCCGTGAAGCTTCTTGTTAATCATTTTCCAGTCAAATTTGATCCATCTAACCATAGGCGGATCCAATGCATTAAGAGGGGGGGCGCCCGCCCCCGGTGGATTTCGAAATTTTAGTGCAAATTTTTTCGGTTTTTTGATTTTGCCCTCGGTGGGAAAAAATTTTTGCCCCAAACCCTTCGTATTTTGCCCCAAAACCTCCATATTTTGCCCCAAAACCTTCGTATTTTGCCCAAAAACCTTCAAATTTTGCTATAAAAAACTCTATATTTTGCCCCAAAACCTCTATATTTTGCAAAAAAAAAAATTCCTACGTTTTAAAAAAAAATTCGCCCCCGGTGAAAAATTTTCCTGGATCCGCCATCTAACAGTATTTTTACGTTATGACGTGGATATTAAACAAGTGGCTTCATCGTCAGCAACTCGCTCGGTGAAAAAAACAATCCCAAAATCTGACCAACAACTGATTCTTGAGAAGCTATGTTCGCTTTACCCAGTTCAGTTTCCGTTACTCCAAACTGCTTATGATGGTGAAAAGAATATATTTAGTGCAGTCGAGTTGAAACCCGGGACCTACAATGTGGAATTATTTGGGCGGTCTTATTTGTGCACCATCAAGTTTGGTAACGAGTTGAATTTATCAAAGCTACAAGAGTTTTTGAGCGGAAACGCAACGCAAGTCCCTCGGGAAGTTTTACAAGCTTTGGATGTAGTCACAAAGGCGCATCTTTTTCGAGAAAAGGTTTCTGTCGGGAGAGGAATATACCCTCGTGTTCACAAAACGGAAGATGGTTTTTGTTGTGGTGTAGCAGGGTACAGAGGCTTTCAACAAAGCTTAAAGGTCACTTCAAATGGGTTAGTAATGTGTTCCGACTATTCTGCACAGAGGCGAAACTAGGATTTTTTTGACCGGGGGCAAAAAAAAAAAAAATTAAACCGTAGCAATTTTTTTGGATACAATTTGAAGATTTTGGGGCAAAAGTTGGAGATTTTGGGGCAAAATTTGAAGATTTTGGGGCAAAAGTTGAAGAATTTGGGGCAAAATTTGAAGGTTTTGGAGCAAAATATGTAGGTTTGGGGGCAAAAAAAAAAATCCACGGGGGGCAAAGTCGAAAAATCCAAAATTTTTACACTGAAAAAAAAAATCCACCGTGGGCACCCGCCCCCCCTGCCCTTCATCATTTTCGCCTCTGATTCTGCAGTACCTTTTCGCAAACGGATGCCGGTTATTGATTTTCTTTTAGAGTACATATGGGAAATTGAGAAGGTGAATGATATATCAAGGTTTGGGAACAAAGTTATGTCCGCTTTGAGAGGATTAAGGGTTGGTGTGACTCATCGTCTTACCGATCAAAAGTACGTTGTATCGGGATTGACTGAAAAACTTGAAGGATATTTCTTTTGATAAGGTAGATCCTAAAGGAAACGTAAAAACGGAAGTTGTGATGCTTACCGGTTACTTTAAAAAACAGTGGGATAAAAAATTGTGTATAAGGATATTCCTTGTTTAAAGTTAGGAAATAGTAATAAACAGAACTATGTTTCTATGGAATTTTGTATCTTGGCTGAGGATAAACGGTATCCTAAGGAGCAGTTGGGTAGGAATGCTGCTACGAAACTAAAAGAGTTGTCTCTTCTCGCACCCGATAATCGGAGGAGGGAGATACGAAGAATGGTCCGTGAAGAGTATGAAACCGGTAGTCCGGGGTATGTTTTTTTCACCTTTTTCCATATTAAAATTATTTTTTTCCAATGTCTCATATACACTTCGTTTTCAATTTGGGAGATTATTTTTGATCTGATACGTACTAAGTATAGATGTAGAATTTGTGAAGTCCTTTATCTAATTACTATCCTCAAATAATTTGTCTAAGTTTACCAATTTTAAAGAGAGATTTTGTTGAAACCAATGGATAACATTTTACTTGTTGAATTATAATTCTTTTGTTTGGCACGAACAAATGATTGACAAGGAGTCCTCAACAAATCATTTTTCTTTTGTTTGGCAAAATTTGACATTTTACGTGTTATACTAACCAATATCCTTGTGATTGCCCGTGTGACCTGTAATTTCTTTTTTAAATCGGTTAACTAAATACTCCATAGTAAAACTTAAACGGGGGCCATTGTAAATTGTACTCCGTAATATTTATTTAAAATTAAGATGGGTCAAGCTAATATAACATAACATTTATTTAAAATTGCGCCCAGCTCCACGTCCAGCTCCTCGTTCCTCTTCTCGTGTTTTTGTGAAATATCTGAGGATGGAGGGAGTGTATATTTGTGTAGTACTTTTTGCTTTTGAACTTCTACATTTATTTAATTAGTATGTTATTGTTGTTAGTATTTTGTTCTGGGTTAGTCCTCGTGAGAAATATGCTGATGTGGCGCATATGTGGCGGCTAGTCCTGGGAAGGGAGGAGTGTCTTGGTTGGAAGCACTCTAATAGGAAATAAATTATAGGCTCAATGTGTTAAGGTGGCCATTGTGAACTGTAATATTTATTATTATATTATACAACATACTAAATATAGACAACACCGGCCAACTACATTCCGACACATCATCTAAATCGCTGCAGCATAACAGTATCTACATTAGCTACAGTACCACCAGGGGTATTTTTGTCTTTTTACACCCCTATACAAAAAAAAAATTGAAACAAATCTGATAAAAAAGATCATACACCAAAATTGATAACTTATTATTTTTTTATAAATTGGGAAAAAAAAAATTCATACACCACCCCTGCTCACCATTCGCCACCTCCCACCACCACCATCAACCTCCTTCCACTGCCACCATCAGCCGCCACCATCAACCTCTTCCAGTCCCGCCCTCAACCCTCTCAATGTTCTGCCCAAACTCCGGCAGGAAAAAAAAAGACAGAAGAAGAGAATCAAAGGGAGAATAAGAATATAACTCGTCGCCATCACCACCGTCATGATTAGTGACCAACATACAAGCACCGTCATCGAACGACGTGGTTGGTGACACCACCAACATGCTGGTATTGAGTATACCGGATTTTTGTTTTGGCCGGAATCTGTTGGTGGTTGTTGGCGGTTTAAAAAGAAAAATCAGATCTAGCAGCGGTTTGTTGATGTGGTGACGGATGGAGGGAATGGATGGTGGAGTTGAATGGTCGAGTTAGATGGCGGAGGTATGTGATGAAGGTGGTTGGTGGTTGGCGGTGGCGGATGATGAAGGTAGATGGCGGTGGTTTACAGCGGTGGTGGATGGATGTGGTAAATGGTGGAGTTGGAGAAGGTAGTTCTAAGATGGTTTAAGTTTTTTAAATTTGAAGTATATAAAAAAGATGATGAGTGAAATTATTTTAGTTGATAATGAGAAAGTTGGACAGAGTTCTCCATCTGACATCATATTTGACATAGTGTAGTCACATGCTCCGATGCAAAAATATATTTGGTTTGAGATCCATTTTCATTTTTCGTATTTTCTGAATTATATAATTTATTTATATTTAATATTTATATTTATATTTATATTTATATTTATATTATACTAATATAATATAAAATATGAATATTGAGTCTTACAACCAACTCTGACGATACATCAATTAGACTAGACGTACCTAACATACTTCATTTCAATAAGATAAAGATCACATTTATCTTGAATATCCATCATCTATTACAGTTACACTATATATTACTCCCTTCCTCCGTCTCATATTAATAGTCTACCTTTCCTTTTTTGTCCGTCTCAAATTAATAGTCCACTTCTATAAATGGAAAAGAATAACTGGTTAAAGTACTTTTATACCCTTGATTTATTTAAGTAAGACAAAAGTATAGGTAAAAAGTAATGGGTAAAACTGAATAGTAGGGAAAAAGTAGACAAAAAATACATGTGATAGTCATTTTTTCTTAAACTGTGTGTTTTTTGTCTGTGGACTATTAAATTGGGACATAGGGAGTATTACGGAGTGATTTTTATTTAATTACCCTTATATAACCAATAAGTCAGAGGGTCAAATTGAATGAAGTTTAAACATCGTAAATTACAATGTAGATTAAACTTCTTTTTTTTTAGTAAACATTATATTTCATTTTCTTAGATTTTTTTTTTTATCTTTTTCATAACCTTTTTTCACCTTTTATTTACAACTTTTTTTCATTTCTTTTTTATGCCGTTATTTTTTACATGTTCAATTAATTGACCACTAATCAATCAAAATCACCAATCGTTAACCGATCGAAAGGAAAAAGAATTACCCTTTCTTTACAACTTTTTTTCCTTTTCTTAACAACCTTTAATTCACTTATTTTTTTAATGTTCAATAACCAACCAATAACGCCACCGTTAACCGACCAAAGGCTATTTCTTTTGAACCTGAAGGTGAATGATAAATTGTGTGTTTTGTGTTTGTTTTTTTGATACATAATCTTATATTAACTATACGCATAATATTACCGAATGACATAAAAATGTTAGAACGCAGCGAAGCGCGTAGGACCTCTTTCTAGTTTAAAATTAAAATGGGGGCAAACTAATATAATATAAAATAAAATATAGTTGCCTAATAGGAAATAAAATATAGGCCGAATGTGTAAAGAGTATCTCAAAGCCCACTTCTTGCCACTATTATTCCTAACATTATATTATATTGGTTTGTGTTTGCAGTTCTATGGTGATTCAGATTTTTGAAATCAGTGTTGGTATGAATATGACTGAGTTGGATGGGCTTGTGCTGGCACCCCCTAAATTAAAGCTTGGTAGTTTAAAAGGTCAAACGAACATTGTAACGGTGGACAAACATAAATGTCACTACAACCTTATGCAAGGAAGAACTTTAGTTACTGGTAAAGCGGCTGAAAGGTGGGCATTGATAGATTTCAGCCAAAGTGATCGTCGGAATAGGCTAGATGTTAACTCGTTCATCCCAAAATTGATGAATCGATGCTCAAGTATTGGTGTACAAATGTATGAACCTCTGATGGTACATCAGACCACTATGAAGGAGCTCTCTAATAGCAATAATATCCGTCGTCTTTTTCAATGGGTTGTGGACGAGTGTAGGAATCAAGCCGAGGGTCAACTTCAATTGGTTGTTTGTGTGATGGCTGACAAACACGCTGGATACAAGAATCTCAAATGGGTAACCGAGACCGAGATTGGTGTGCTGACTCAATGTTGCTTATCTCAAAATGCTAACAAAGCGAATGATCAGTTTCTTGCTAATTTGGGAATGAAGATCAATGCAAAGTTAGGAGGTAGCAATGTGGAGCTCGTCGAACGATTTCCTCATTTTAACGCTGATGATCGTGTCATGTTCATTGGAGCTGATGTGAATCACCCGGCTGCATCAAACAAGTTATCACCATCGGTGGCGGCCGTTGTTGGCTCAGTCAATTGGCCTTCCGCTACCCGCTATGCTGCTCGTGTGTCTCCACAAAGCCACCGTAAAGAAGAGATTGTTAATTTTGGAAACTTGTGTTTGGACCTGATTAACACTTATGCTAAACATAACCGGGGAGTGAAACCGAACAAAATTGTTGTGTTTCGTGATGGTGTGAGTGACGCGCAATTCAGTATGGTTCTCAACAAAGAGATGGTGGATATGAAACAAGCTATTTACACCCAAAGCTATCGCCCACTTGTAACTTTTGTTGTGGCTCAAAAACGTCACACAACTCGTTTGTTTCCGAATTACGAGGCGGATTCCGGAAACGTGCCTCAGGGAACTGTTGTGGACACGACAATTGTTCATCCCGTTGAATTTGACTTCTACCTTTGTAGCCATTTTGGAGGCATTGGAACGAGTAAGCCAACACACTACTCGGTAATTTGGGATGAGAATTACTTTTTGTCCGATGAGATGCAGAAACTGATTTACCACTTGTGCTATATCTTTGCACGTTGCACGAAACCTGTGTCCCTGGTCCCACCCGTATACTATGCAGATCTTGTGGCTTATCAGGGTCGGATGTTTCAAGAGGTGGTAATGGAAATGCAGCCTTCGGGTACTCAAATGTCTTCATCTGATCAGTTCTTCTACAATCTTGAGGATCATCTCAAGGATTCGATGTTTTTTGTTTAAGGCGGTTAGCCTTGACATGGTGTCGACGTGCCCTAACACAGGTCAAACATCCTTTTATGGGGTTTGTGCGTGAATCTAATGCATTTTGTGCTTTCGGAGTGTTAATTCGTAAGTTATATTTCGTTTGAGTCAAGTCTCTGTCTATTAAGTTATATGTTTGGTTTATTAATGTTTTACCTTCGCATTCCATTTCACTGGTTGTTGAAGGATAGTTTATGTTTAAAAATGTGTGAAACGATTGTAGTGTGACTATTTTTGTTATATGAAAAATTATTGTGTTTGTGTTTATTGTGTTTCCGTTGTAATATTATCATCCTTTATTACTGTAGATTTGCTGTTAGAAGATCTACTGATCTAGGTTAACATTTGTTATCTATTACATTCATTATGTGATTTGATTTTATATTTTACAAGTACCTACAGATTTTTTGTTGCTAGTGAACACAAATAGTGTAACTTTAGCTGTAAGAAAATCGAAACTTGAGATAAAATGTAATTACACATTAATTGACTATTATGGTTAACAACAAATAGTTTAACTTCCGTTAAGTGAAACTAATAAATTTTTTTATCTTATGGAGCAACTGATAAGAATTGGGGATTTAGGGTAGTAATGTTAAGAATTGGGGCTTTAACGGGATGTTTGGCTAAGATTACTTTTACAGCTTATGGATTTGTTGATCACAATTTATGAGCTTATGAGCTTCAGCTTATTGCTTATTCAAATCTAGAAGCTCAAATTTGTAAGCTTATACGCTGTTATAAGTGGTTTTATCGATTTTTTCAAATATCAATACGCATGTAAGCTGAAAACGAAGCTTACCCAAAGTGCTACCAGTATAGCAATATATAATAAGGTTTCGTATAAAACTAAACAAAAGTAGATCAATCTGAATGATCCGAATTCGTAAGTTAATCTCACAATTTGGTCTAGGGTTTAATTGAATTGATCTGGCATTACTCTCTTCATCCGTTAGTTTCAATCTTTAAAACCGATTTGAAATGGAAACAGGTAGCGAGAGTTAGTGAGCGACTTGCTAAAACATGCTTGTGGCGGGAAACCTTGTTGGATATCGGATAATTTGAAAGAAGGTCAACCACTGAAGCTTGGTTTGAGTGGTATGGGGTGAGAACCAACTTGGAGTACTGCCAACTCAGGTTCAATTCTCACTTCAAGCATGGAGTTTCCAACTTTTAATGATACTGTCAACATCAATGCGATTTAAGAAGTTCTCTGGGGTTTTTCCCCAACCTTCGATGGTACTGCCTACATCGTCGCGAATTGAGTTTCTCCTCGTGACAAATGGGAGCATTCGATGTCGATATCGCCGCTAACAAAAATTTAAAAGATGGCCATCTCGACTACTTCTTTTGGCTGGGCTTTGTTTTTTGAACATGCTGGTTTATATATTGTGTGCCCATCTATATAAGTCAAAAGCGGATTCATGATCGGCTTTGTTTGCGCCAGTAATTACGTTAATATTGTAGTAATGTACTCTGCTTAAACATCTAACATAGGAGTCACTGATTGTTGGGGAAATATATGGATTAGTGGGTAAAGAATCAACAACCGGATTGATACTAGAATCGTGTGAACACTTTCTTAAGAGAGTATTTCGACCCACTTGGTCACGGGTTACACGAAATCACTATTAGGATAAGACTAGTATGAACAATCGTCTTGACCAAAAGATAATTGTTCTTTACAATTCTAGAAAGTATAATCTGTAAGTTTTGTGTTGAAAGTGTGTTAGACATGTTCAAAATCTGGAACATTATGTCAAAAGTCTAACCTTTCATATGGAAATGAATCCATATATTTATAATGGGTCAAAAGGTGTCTTGAAGAGTCACACCTTTTCATATGAACCCATACAATGCTTGGAAGTTTATACCCATGTATTTGTGCTTAAACAAGTTCAAATACATGTAAAAACCGTTCATAAATGTCCTGGAACAACCCCATAACGTTTGGGGTTCAAATATGCCTTTTGGGTTGAAAATGCACATTTTCAGCGAATTCAGTGTTAAGCCGCGCCGCGGGCTAACAAAGCACAACACTTCCAAAAATGTCAAAACTCTCGAACTCAAAATCACCCTTTAAGCCGCGCCGCGGGCCCATGAGCCGCGTCGTGGCTTAAAGCTACTGCACACCAAAATCAAGTTTAAGCTTATTTTCAAGTGTGTTTAGCCTTTCAAGTCGCGTTTCGCATTCTTTCAAGTCGCGTTTCGCATTCCTTAAGTTCCAAATGTTATTTCCAAGCTTACTAACATATCCTCAAACCATTTTACACTTTACAAACATGTACTCCGCACTCTCCAAATCCGTATAGCGTTTCAATTGTTCGAGCACTTTCAACTTAGCAATCCAATCAACTAAAATGACGTTGGATCATGCTAAAATCACCAACACTGACAGAGTCCAACACACGTGGAATCACCCACCCGATCATATTCAGAATAGGAGGAAATTTTCAGGGACATGTAAGAACCCGCTGATGATGTAAGTTCGATTTAAGGGTTCAAATAACTCAACAAAATTTATTACTAGAAGACATAACAAGTCAAATAACATCAATGTACGACTTACCCCTATATGCATTTGAATCATGCTTGAAAGCAAGTTTCAAAATTCGCTAATCGGGAATTAATCGGTAGAAATTATAGAAGGAGTAGTCAGCAATTCAGAAATTAATCGATTTGTACTTTTTACATTTAAATAATATATTTCAAAATTATCTGTGTAAATAAATTTAGTTAAAATTTATGTTAAAATGTTAACCATTTTTGACTTTAACCGAATTTGATCAACAAATTCGATTTTGACCAATTAATCGTCGTTAACCAATTTATTAAACGAATTTTGAAAGAAAAAAAATGAGTAATCGGGGATTAATGGGTTTTTTACAAACAATGCTTGAAAGTGCAGAAATTGCTAGGAGAAGTGGTTAAAAACTGAAATAGAAAGAAAAAAAAAAAAAGGGTACGGTAAAATGTGTTGCAAGGTTTGAAAATAAGATCTCCTGTGAGGGTGTATGGATTTGAAGCAACAGACCATCTTGTGATTGTGAACTTGTTTCTTGTATAACGATGTTCAGTATAACCAAACATCGTGACAACCAATCGTGTGACCACTAGTAGCAATTTAAATTGATTAGTTATCAGTATTTCATTTTCAATAAACAAAGTGTGCTTCATCAAAGTTGATAGTGTGTATTAGGTAATCAACTTAATTTACACATAAAGACATATATGGTTGTACATAATTGTCAGAGCAGATAAACTACTGTAGTCGATACTACATATCTGATGCATAGAAATTTTAAAAGGTCAAACCACTTACCAAGACACAACAAACCTTGTAGTGTAGTGGTATATTTATGAATTTCTTATGATTGATGGTTTCACATTTGCAATTTTTTCCTTCCTAACTCTTTGTTTCATTACTATTTCCGTTTGAAAATTTTATGTGGATGCAATTTTTAATTTGGTTTTTTTTTTTTTTTTTTTAACGGTGGTTAAGGTCACTAACGGGGTCTGAATGAGATGTCAGAATCCACTCACCTGATTATTTCTTTGGACGAACATTACAGTCTTACCATCTCTCAGGAGGAAACCTCACGGCGAATGCATAGAAGTATCGCGTGTGGTAAAACCCCTAGAGTGAGGTCGAACGTAGGACGTTCGCAACTTCCGATGCCCATGAAATGAGTGTGTAACCTCGAGGAAAATACTTTGCAGCGGGGTTGAACCCATGACCTCCCTTATGGAAAGTTAGGTCATGATCAATACACCAACAACTTGCGATTTTGTTTCTTTTTAATTTGGATTATGAATGTGGTTCTTTAACAAACCGTTAAATGGATAATATTTTCTCTATTATATCTATTAAAGGAAAGAAAATTTTATCACTCGGATGTAAGTGACCTAACTAGATTATCCTATTATCATTATCGACTATTTTCCTACCGACCTTGAGATATAATCATAGTGAGGTTTTTACCTCTGATGAATTGTAACGTGTGTGGTGATTTTAGTGTGATCCAACAACATTTTAGGTAGTTGCGATTTACGTGTAAGAAAAGACTATTGAGATATACTTATTAACAGGTTCGGTGAACGTGGAGTACACGTCCGTAAGAGCTGACTCAATATCGCAGGCGCAAATGGCGGGGGTTCAAGGGGGATTTGCCCCCTTGCGGGGTTCAAGGTGCAGCGAAAAGGCACTACTGTTCTATACCAAAAAGGTGCTTTCAACTGTTTTTCTTATCAACTGTCGTGGCTGTTAATTAACAGTTACTCCCGCCAAATTTGAAAGGTTGCACCCTTTCAGTTTAACTGCCAATATTAACAGAATATCTTTATTTCGTTTTGGCACTTTTTGTTTACACAACACAACATACATAATTCTCATATCTCCAATAATCTGATTTGTGATTTCATTGTCAAAAACACAAATTGCGTTATTGTGACTACCCGGAAAATTTCGACCAAATTTAAATTTAAATCTTTAAATGATTACGACACGATAAGCAAAGTCTGTAAGGTTGGGTCTCAAAAATCTTTGAAACAGTTTACATGAATTCAATTGTCCTATGACTAATTCCGACGATTCACGAACAATTGTGTGTAAATAAATATATAGATAATTATATATTTATATATATATATATATATATATATATATATATATATATATATATATATATATATATATATATATATATATAAAAGTATAAATATGATTATATGTGTATATATTAATTTAATATAATACAAATTTATCATTTGAATTGAATTGAAAATTTAAAGTAATATATAGAATAGTTAAGTTGCTAATATAATGAACACACACACACACACACACACACACACACACATATATATATATATATATATATATACACATTATAAAATATAATAAATATATAGGATATGTTATAATAAAATATATTATATAATTAGTAAAAATAACATAAATAATAATATATAACATTAGTATATTAAATTTATGTATAAGTTTAATTTTAACTGTTATGTTATTACTTTTATTATTATTATTAATGTAAATGTTAATACTGATATCTGTAAAAATTAATATTATTATTTCTAATAAAAATATATGGAGAATGAAATTGGATACATATAACTTGTTATATCTTAAATACTATTTGAATTATTATTATTATTATTATTAGTATTATTATTATTAGATACTATTATTATTATCATTAAAAATTATTATTATCAATATTATTATTATATTATGATAGTTATTATTTTTAATAATAATGATACTATTATTAAGAGATTGATTAATTATTGAAATTAAATTAAATATAAAATATATATATAAGAACAGATATTACGCGTAATTTTATCTGCTTTATTTATCTTTCTATTTTTTTATTTTTTTATTTTTTTCGCTTTCATTATGTATAAGATCCGTGACCACAAAATTCCAACCTTACATATCAATTTAATTGATCTTTGATTCAAACTTCAATCATTCAAAATCAAATCTCTAAATCTCTCGCATGATACAACCTTTGCTGCTATATAAAAAAAATATATCTATATATATATATATATATATATATATATATATATATATATATATATATATATATATATATATATATATATATATATATATATATATATATATAAGAAAATACATCGCTATCTCTGTTCGTGAAGATGATAAATCAATGTGTAATTTTCGAAACAATCATCAAAATCTGATAATGCAAGAGTATTACAAATCATCCAATTCATCTTTCTGTAAGTTTGCTTGCTCCAATTCCTTATATTAATTCTGAATTTCGAAGTCAAACCTTAAGAACAAAAAGTCAAAGGATTTGCTTATTGTAAAATCCGAATTGGTTCTAATGTTTCCAGTACAATTGATGATTTAGGAAGTTTTTAAGAACAAATTCAAACTTATTTCATGTTGTGATTTCAAGCTAAAACGTTTGAAAAAAATTGAAATTGGGGTTTGAGTTCATAAGGGTCAAAACGAAATTGCTGCTATTTTGATTTTAATTTTCTTTTCAGATTCTGTTGTTCTAAAACACTCAAACACTTTTGTTTCTGTTTCTTTTGCGAATTAAAAACCCAATTATTACTTGCTGATATGATTCTTGGAAAATCCCAGTCGATTTGTAGAAGAAGAAGGAAAAACATAAATCGACTTAGATTCATTTAAGTTCAAATCATATCAGATAAATACAGTCAGAGCAGATGGTTATGGTATGTTTTAGGGGAATGAGAGTTCGTGGGTTCGAGTCCCGGCTCTGACGGTTTGCCATTTTTTTTTTTTAGTCTTCAAAGGTAGTTCCATAATATTATTATTATTATTGTTACCATTATTAAGATTATTATTTATTATTAATGCTATGTTAATTATTAATGTTAATTCCATGAATATTATTATTATTATTATTATTATTATTATTATTATTAATACAAGTACTAAGTAACATTTATTATTATTATGATTATGATTGCAATTATAATTATTATTATTGTAAGTATTATTATTATTAATAATATTAGTATTAACATTATTAGCAATATTATTAATAAAAGTTATTATTGCTACAACTATATTAGTATTATCGTCGGTTTTACTACTAATATCATAAGTATATATATAAACATTAGGGACCATATTCTCATTAGTAATAATAAGTATCATTAATATTATTATTATCAATATAGTACTAATATCATTATTAGAGTTATGATTATTATTATTATCATTAATATTTCTATCGTTAAAAATTAATATTTGTATCATTTTATGAATGATAACATTATTAATAGTATTATTATGAGTATTATAATTATTATTAGTAATACAATTATCATTATAAGTATCATGATCAGTATTATTATTATTACCATTATAAGTATGATTATTTATATTATAGTAAGTGTTATTAATATGTAATTACAAAAATCAGTATGATAAGTATCATTAACCGAAAATTTTATATTTTACAATTATTATTATAAATATCATTATTAATATCATTAATACAATTATTAACAATAATACCTTATTTAGTAATATTAAGTCTTATGATTTTTATCATTTTTTTATCGTAATATTACTAAAATTACTATTTTTAACAAACAAATGATATATACATATATAAAAATACATTTAATACATATAACATAATGAAAAGTAATATTTTATATAACAAAATAAATATATGAAACATATATATTATTAATATAAAAAGTATATAACTAATAAATTTATATATATATATATTATTCGATTACAACGATGTATATTAATAAATATACAAATGATATAGGTTCGTGAATCCGAGGCCAACCCTGCATTGTTCAATGTCATCATATGTATTTTTACTACAAAATACAGTATTGTGAGTTTTATTTGCTCCATTTTTAAATGCTTTTGCAATATATATTTTTGGGACTGAGAATACATGCACTGCTTTTATAAATGTTTGACGAAATAGACACAAGTACTTGAAACTACATTGTATGGTTGGATTACTATACCGAATATCGCCCCTTCAAGTCTAGTAGCCTAAGAATTAGGGAAATGGCCCCTAATTGACGCGAATCCTAAAGACAGATCTGTGGGCCTAACAAACCCCATTCTGGAATTTGGAATGTTTTAGTACTTCGATTTAAATGGTGATTGCGATTGCCAATATTAATGGCATACTTGCGAGTATGCGGGGAATATTCCATATGCATTATGATAATGTCGGTTACCAGGTGTTCATCATACGAATGAATTTTTAAACACTTGCGAGTGTATGATTATTGAATAAAGAAAATCTTGTGGTCTATTAAAATGTGAAAATGAATGATTATGATAAACTAATGAACTCACCAACCTTTTGGTTGACACTTGAAAGCATGTTTATTCTCAGGTATAAAAGAAATATTCCGCTGTGCATTTGATCATTTTAGAGATATTACTTGGAGTCATTCATGACATATTTCAAAAGACGTTGCATTCGAGTCATTGAGTTCATCAAGATTATTATCAAGTCATTTATAGTTGGGTATATTAAGAAGTGGTATGCATGCCGTCAACTTTCGATGTGATGAAAGTTTATCTTTTTAAAAACGAATGCAATGTTTGTAAAATGTATCATATAGAGGTCAAGTACCTCGCGATGTAACTAAATGTAATGTATTCGTCCATATGGATTAGGACGGGTTGTTATATGTGGTATCAGAGCGGTGGTCTTAGCGAACCAGGTCTTGCATTAGTGTGTCTAACTGATAGTTTTTTAGATGCATTAGTGGGTCTGGACTTCGACCGTGTCTGCATGTCAAAAGTTTTGCTTATCATTTAATGTCGAAAATTATTTGCTTATCATCCTTAAAGTCTAGACACGTCTTACTGCCTCTATTGCATAGACAGTGTATAGATAAATTCATATCTTATCGTATCTGTTATTGTTACCTTTGCCTGACAGCTTCCGTAGATTCCTCCGTAACTTATGGGATTTTAGTATTATATATGCATATGTAAATTATGTATTGCAGGGTACTAATCTACATCCTATAATCTATTTCTTATCGAAAATCCTTCATCTGATCGTACGAGATGAATCCCTCAGATTCCGATAGCTATTCCGATAGTTATTCCGATAGCTATTCAGACATGGATATTCACCTAAGCTCCGGAAGCAGTGTCACCAGAATGATTCAACCAATCAGCCATCCCCAATTCATCTGATGGGTTCGTAGTCGACTTAATCAATGGAGACGCGAAGAAGGCGATCCCTTCCACCAACCGAATTCATCTCTTGGCGAAGAACCTGAAACACTTACCGGCGAACCTGTCCGTAATATTATTTTCTCTCTCATTTCCAGAGTATCTCGTCATGATTATATACTATCTCAAATTCTGAACCTTATTCATCCGCTCATCCGAACCGACAATCATTCCGGTGTAATTGAAGAAGTCAACGAGCTTCGCGCTCGAGTTGTGGCCTTGTAAAATATAGTGCAAGACGTACCAGCATCAGCAACATCACCGGCACCAACATCAATACCAGTACCACCAACAACCCAAGTTTCAACATCGCACACCTCAACATCACAATCTATACCCCGAGCATAATCTTCGTTCTACATGGCGATTATGTAATCTCTAATGAGTTTAATATTATATTGACTCATTAAATCTATGATTATATCTGAAGAAAATATACATGTATATATATTTTCATAAGGATTGTAATTAAAAATTCTTTTGTACAAACTGTTAATGGTGAAAATATTTTAACGGGTAGGTAATACCCGATGAATATTTAGATTTCACATTAATAAATTACACTGTACATTCTTTGAATCTGATTCAACGGTCATTTACTATCCTACTTACAACCACAGAAGTACGAATCCGTTCATCACAGAATAACCATTTTTATTCAATTTCATATTTGGATTTTGACCTATCAGAATACAACAAGTGGCATAATGAAGAAAACATTGGACAAAACAAAATTTGTTAGAAACAAACAAATTAACTATGAGAAATTTTGTTAAGAACCCACGCTAACAAAATCCTAGCTAACTCGTTACATTTTATTTATCGCAATTTATTTATCGCCATTTATATTCTCGCAATTTTATTTATTGTCATTTAATTTCTGTTATTTATTTTACGCACTTTAAATATCGGGACACGTATACAAGGTTTTGACATATCATATCGACACATCTATATATATTATTTGAAATAACCATGGACACTCTATATGCAATAATGACCGAGTTAGCTATACAGGGTTGAGGTTAATTCTACAATAATATATATACTTTGAGTTGTGATCGAGTCTGAGACATGTACACGGGTCACGATACGTATTAATTAATTCAAATATTATATATTAAACTATATATGAATTATTGGACTGTTAACTGTGGACTATCGACTGTGGACTAATAACATTAGACAATTAAAATGAATTAAAATATTAATTTTAACATATGAAACTAAATATTTCTTCAAGTTTGCCACTTGATTTCATCTTAAACCTCATTTGTATCTTGACGATTCCAATCTGCGTTCAAACCTTTCATGATTCTTGAAAGCACCTCAATCGAGAGGATGAACCAACCGCACTTCACCTACGGAAGAAAAGATTGATGCATATAATTATGCACCTGAAAACACTCGGAACCTGAGTAAACGTTCACCACGTATCTGTGCTAACTCCTTTGGCGTTGTTATTACCGAAAATAGCCGTACAATCCCTTTCCAAGTTAGCCAATTTTGTCACAGCTCCAGCAAGACAGCTTCGACTTTTATTCGGATTAGTCTTATTATAACCTTGATATATAAGCTTGCCTTTCATCATTGTTACCGAAGAACTCTTTATATCCCATCACATTAACAGTAAACTTACCAGCAATATCATTGATCTTGGACTTTTCGAAAAATCATTACATTCAGTGAAACCCTATCGTATACTCATCCGCATTTTGTAACGAGAATTTCCATACCAATTACCTAGAGTTAACAATCAGTATTTTGAAATCTCGCAGCATGTCTACATCAATAGTTATATGTATACATATAACTTTTATCTCTTAGAATTATGATCTTCTATTCTGAAATTCTGAAAAGCACCCAGTCTACAAATCAATACTTCAAATTATGAAAAAGCTGAATACAGCAGCAAAAACTGTACACGACTTTAACAGTCGAAAGTTTGATGATAAAGAATGGAGTGTTGGAAACGCTCAATAGAAAAAAAAATTTACCAAAATGCGGATTATGCGAAATTATGGAGGAGACTGTGGACAAATCACAAGGACTAAACCTGTACTTAACGAATTCAGATGATTCTGTATCTGATGAACTCTTCAGCGAATATCTTACTCCTTATTTATTTTAAATCCTTGCGAAAGGATTTTCTTCATCAACCTTCGATCTTAGAAATTCCAAAATATCGTCATAAATATCTACGATATTTCTAAAGATATTTTCATAACTATCCTTATCTGAAATCATTTATCATTTCGCGATATCAGTGTTACATCATATAAGAAACTGTTTAGTTTCTATATTCTGTAGACTTTCTAGTTTAAACTATGAATGTTTTTGAAGTAGTGTTGGGAACTGATGCATGAGTTAGTATAATATAATGACACTTGATCAACATGATTATATTACAGTAAGTCATGCTGAGTTTCTAATGAAACGTGATGATTCACAGACCATAACGTCATCATGTGCCATGTTACACGACTTTTACATTCTATCTAATCTTCAAACATATCAAGAACATATATTCTTGATAGTTTTACCTTTTCTCTTAAATTCTGGTAATTTAACCAATCAAGATCGTGCAATTACAACTTCTCTCTTAAAACATTAGCCATGTTCATTCGAAACTCCATACCTACGAATTCTGGATCATCACTTGATGTGCTTAATGGATGGAAGAGAAACCGAGCATAAAGCTTCGAAGTGTAAATGGGGGTATAAATCGCAGCAAATAGGAGAGAGTATTAACTGTGGATGACAATGATTATAAGAGACAGAAGCAGGGACATCGAAATATAAGGGAAGATATAAAACTCAATAACAACCCAGAAATTTCAAACGTGGATATTAATACGAATAGCAATATAAAGAGAATAGTATCACCCTAAGGTAATAGTAGAAGTACACAGATTCTTCTGGTGGAAGATCGTAAAGAAGGATGACAGAAATGACAATTAGGAAAATATCAAGGATTAGAACGGAATTAAACATTTTTACAATCTTTTGGATGTATGAACTAAGATCGAAAGTATAGGAATGGTGAGAATAATGGAACGGAAGAGTTTAATTTACAATGGAAATACCAGACAGGGTAATTGAGGCAGATCACCGTATTTAATTATAGAGATCTTAATTTCCATAAATTCCGACGAATCAAATCTTTTAGATTCGAAGATTTTCTTTAAATCTCTTGAATTCCGAAATTCAACCGAGACAACGTCAAAAGTCAAGACGCACCTTATTTCCTAAATTCAACCATGACTACGTCAAAAATTGAGAAGAAACTTTATTTATTCATTTCAATCTTTTGCGACAGCTTCACTCATACGCTTCAAGTAACCGAATCGTTTAATCTATATTACTATGTAATGATAAAAACTCTATTTATCACTTCATTTCGGCATGAAAACATTTTTATTGTTAGCCATAACCACCTCACTCAAATTTCGGGACGAAATTTCTTTAACGGGCAGGTACTGTGACGACCCGGAAAATTTCGACCAAATTTAAATTTAAATCTTTAAATAATTACGACACGATAAGCAAAGTCTGTAAGGTTGGGTCTCAAAAATCTTTGAAACAGTTTACATGAATTCAATTGCCCTATGACTAATTTCGACGATTCACGAACAATTGTGTGTAAATTAATATATATATATATATATATATCTGTAAGGTTGGATCTCAAAAATCTTTGAAACAGTTTACATAAATTCAATTGCCCTATGACTAATTCCGACGATTCACGAACAATTGTGTGTAAATTAATATATATATAATTATATATATACATATATATATATATATATATATATATATATATATATATATATATATATATATTTATATATATATATATATATATGTATATATAAATAAAAAAATATAAATATGATTATATGTGTATATATTAATTTAATATAATACAAATTTATCATTTGAATTGAATTGAAAATTTAAAGTAATATATAGAATAGTTAAGTTGCTAATATAATGAACACACACACACACACACACACACACACATATATATATATATACATTATAAAATATAATAAATATATAGGATATGTTATAATAAAATATATTATATAATTATTAAAAATAACATAAATAATAATATATAACATTAGTATATTAAATTTATGTATAGTTTAATTTTAACTGTTATGTTATTACTTTTATTATTATAATTAATGTAAATGTTAATACTGATATCTGTAAAAATTAATATTATTATTTCTAATAAAAATATATGGAGAATGAAATTGGATACATATAAGTTGTTATATCTTAAATACTATTTGAATTATTATTATTATTATTAGTATTATTATTAGATATTATTATTATTAACATTAAAAATTATTATTATCAATATTATTATTATATTATGATAGTTATTATTTTTAATAATAATGATACTATTATTAAGAGATTGATTAATTATTGAAATTAAATTAAATATAAAATATATATAAGAACATATATTACGCGTAATTTTATCTGCTTTATTTATCTTTCTATTTTTTTTCGCTTTCATTCTGTATAAGACCTGTGACCACAAAATTCCAACCTTACATATCAATTTAATTGATCTTTGATTCGAACTGCAATCATTCAAAATCAAATCTCTAAATCTCTCGCATGATACAACCTTTGCTGCTATAAAATATATATATATATATACACATATATATATATATATATATATATATATATATATATATATATATATATATATATATATATATATATATATATATATATATATATATATATATATATATATATATATATATATGTATATAAAGAAAATACATCACTATCTCTGTTCGTGAAGATGATAAATCAATGTGTAATTTTCGAAACAATCATCAAAATCTGATAATGCAAGAGTATTACAAATCATCTAATTCATCTTTCTGTAAGTTTGCTTGCTCCAATTCCTTATATTAATTGTGAATTTCGAAGTCAAACCTTAAGAACAAAAAGTCAAAGGATTTGATTATTGTAAAATCCGAATTGGTTTTAATGTTTCCAGTACAATTGATGATTTAGGAAGTTTTTAAGAACAAATTCAAACTTATTTCATGTTGTGATTTCAAGCTAAAACGTTCGGAAAAAATTGAAATTGGGGTTTGAGTTCATAAGGGTCAAAACGAAATTGCTGCTATTTTGATTTTAATTTTCTTTTCAGATTCTATTGTTCTAAAACACTCAAACACTTTTGTTTCTATTTCTTTTGCGAATTAAAAACCCAATTATTACTTGCTGATATGATTCTTGGAAAATCCCAGTCGATTTGTAGAAGAAGAAGGAAAAATAGAAATCGACTTAGATTCATTTAAATTCAAATCATATCAGATAAATACAGTCAGAGCAGATCGTTATGGTGTTTTTTAGGGGAACAAGAGGTCGTGGGTTCGAGTCCCGGCTCTGACGGTTTACCAATTTTTTTTTTAGTCTTCAAAGGTAGTTCCATAATATTACTATTATTATTGTTACCATTATTAAGATTATTATTTATTATTAATGCTATGTTAATTATTAATGTTAATTCCATGAATATTATTATTATTATTATTATTATTATTATTATTATTATTATTATTATTATTATTATTATTATTATTATTAATAATAATTATAATACAAGTACTAAGTAACATTTATTATTATTATTATTATTATTATTATTATGATTATGATTACAATTATAATTATTATTATTGTTAAGTATTAAGTATTATTATTGTAAGTATTATTATTATTAATAATATTAGTATTAACATTATTAGCAATATTATTAATAAAAGTTATTATTGCTACAACTATATTAGTATTATCGCCGGTTTTACTACTAATATCATAATTATATATATAAACATTAGGGACCATATTCTCATTAGTATTAATAAGTATCATTAATATTATTATTATCAATATAGTATTAATATCATTATTAGAGTTATGATAATATTATCATTAATATTTCTATCGTTAAAAATTAATATTTGTATCATTTTATGAATGATAACATTATTAATAGTAATATTACGAGCATTATAATCATTATTATTAATACAATTATCATTATAAGTATCATGATCAGTATTATTATTATTACCATTATAAGTATGATTATTTATATTATAGTAAGTGTTATTAATATGTAATTACAAAAATTAGTATGATAAGTATCATTAGCCGAAAAATTTATATTTACAATTATTATTATAAATATCATTATTAATATCATTAATATAATTATTAACAATAATATCTTATTTAGTAATATTAAGTCGTATGATTTTTATCATTTTTTTATCGTAGTATTACTAAAATTACTATTTTTAACAAATAAATGATTCATACATATATAAAAATACATTTAATACATATAACATAATGAAAAGTAATATTTTATATAACAAAATAAATATATGAAACATATATATTATTAATATAAAAAGTATATAACTAATAAATTTATATATATATTATTCGATTACAACGATGTATATTAATAAATATACAAATGATATAGGTTCGTGAATCCGAGGCCAACCCTGCATTGTTCAATGTCGTCATATGTATTTTCACTACAAAATACAGTATTGTGAGTTTTATTTGCTCCCCTTTTAAATGCTTTTGCAATATATATTTTTGGGACTGAGAATACATGCGCTGCTTTTATAAATGTTTGACGAAATAGACACAAGTACTTGAAACTACATTGTATGGTTGGATTACTATACCGAATATCGCCCCTTCAAGTCTAGTAGCCTAAGAATTAGGGAAATGACCCCTAATTGACGCGAATCCTAAAGATAGATCTATGGGCCTAACAAACCCCATTCTAAAATTTGGAATGCTTTAGTACTTCGATTTAAATGGTGATTGCAATTGCCAATATTAATGGCATACTTGCGAGTATGCGGGGGATATTCCATATGCATTATGTTAATGTTGGTTACCAGGTGTTCATCATACGAATGGATTTTTAAACACTTGCGAGTGTATGATTATTGAATAAAGGAAATCTTGTGGTCTATTAAAATGTGAAAATGAATGATTATGATAAACTAATGAACTCACCAACCTTTTGGTTGACACTTGAAAGCATGTTTATTCTCAGGTATGAAAGAAATCTTCCGCTGTGTATTTGATCATTTTAGAGATATTACTTGGAGTCATTCATGACATATTTCAAAAGACGTTGCATTCGAGTCGTTGAGTTCATCAAGATTATTATCAAGTCATTTATAGTTGGATATATTAAGAAGTGGTATGCATGCCGTCAACTTTCGATGTGATGAAAGTTTATCTTTTTAAAAACGAATGCAATGTTTGTAAAATGTATCATATAGAGGTCAAGTACCTCGCGATGTAACCAAATGTAATGTATTCGTCCATATGGATTAGTACGGGTTGTTATAGTTATTGTCTTGTCCATGTAAAGATTTCATGAAACTAAGACATCGTTGGGATGAAATACTTTATGGAGAAAGTGAATACACGATTCAAGAATCAATCCGGATATTCAAACCATACCCAATTTCTAACATAACGCGGCGTGTTTGCCCGAGTTTTTGGCTCAACACGCCACTAACACGCCGTAGCGCGGCGTGTTGGTAGTCTTAAATGGTAACGTGCTTGGCGGTGGCATGGTGATGGTTCCTGGCGTGTTTGAAACATGGCTAAGTGTGGTTGGTTGGTTTTGAAAAAATTGACCGCTTATTAAAGAAAACGGGTAGTCAAAACGGTTGAAAAATAATAACTATAATTAATTAATTAATTAATAATAATAATAATAATAATAATAATAATAATAATAATAATAATAATAATAATAATAATAATAATAATAATAATAATAATAATACTAATAATAATAATAATAATAATAATAATAATAATAATAATAATAATAATAATAATAATAGGAATAATAATAGGAATAATAATAATAATAATAATAATAATAATAATAATAATAATAATAATAATAATAATAATAATAATAATAATAATAATAATAATAATAATAATAATAATAAATATTTTGCTCGTCAATATATCCATCTTCTAATATACAATCTAACACAACAAATACATCTTCTCTCACTTTTTATTACAACTTATCATTCACAATGGTTAACCCACATCAAAACCCGAACAAGTGGTCGTGTTATATAAATTTTTTGATAACGAACCGACTACTCCCGAATCGAAGTCTTCAACCCAAGTCGAAATCCACATGGTTTAGCCGCTTTCATTCAGAATCCGGTCCATATCAACAAACAAATTCAACAACAAATACAAATACTACTACAACTTAAAAAACAATTCAATTTTCAACAACAAACCCAATAGCAACAACAATCCGAACCAACACAACAATTTGAAGTCAGTGGATCGAGGTAAAAAAAATGAAGCTATAAATAAGGGCAAAGAACAATCGCGTGAACTGACGAAAAAAAGGTTTGGACACCACGAGAAGAAGTTTGTTTGGCAAAGTGTTGGATTGATACGTTTGAAGATTCGATTCAAAGAAACTCTTAAAAACAGGAGACTTTATGGGTTACCATAGCCAGAAAGTTCAACGATAATGAAAACGGCTGAGGAGAAGACGCGTTATCGGGCGAATGGCGATATTTGGACACGGGGCACAAGTCTTTTCAAGGATATTAGGAAGAAGAAGAAAAATGTAACCATAGACGCAGCGAGCGGAATGAACAAAACTTTTACGACGGTGTGGTACAATCGTATCGTCAGAGGGAAATGATAACGTAGGCCTTCAAAGAAGTTTGTGAATATTTGAAGGATAAACTGAACTGACATAATCCTGCTCCCTTTGGTGGAGCAGTAATTAGTGGAGTTTTATGAGATGAGGACAATGATGAAGTCTACTGTATAAGTGATATCACGGACGATCGGGCTAACGAGCTGTTTGATGAGGATGCGATTTTGAGGCCCATAAGAAGATATTTGGCAAAGAAAGCGGCTAGGAGTTCCGCTTCTTCTGATGTGGCGATATCATTTCGTAGGACATCATCTCATGGAACAAACTCTTCAAAACTGGAGGAGTTAATTAAAGATGTAAGCACGTATAAGGACATGTTTTGAAGAAAAAGATTGAATCAATAGACGCACTCACCAGACGAAATGTTATAAAGGCGCGGTCTACGCTGCATTTTATCGCATTAATTGAACGTTTATTTATCACAGACCCGAGGAAAAGAAATGTGTTATGAAGCTGAAGAAGAAATTGCTCGAAGAGTACGGTGACTTAATTCAATTGTCGGATGATGAGGAGGACAAGTACTTTTAATAATTATATCATTGTATTTTTTCAATTTTTAGAACTTTTTAATTAATGTATTTTTTTTTTTTTTTTTTTTTTGTAGTTTTAGTACTTTTAAATACTTATAATCATTTTTTAACTAGCTTAAAACCCGCGAATTCGCGAAAAATTTTTATGGGTCTAATCGAAATTGAATTTCTTTAACTAATAGGATGTTATATAGTATGGGAAACCCTACTTATTATTTTTTTGCTTTCTAATAAACGAACAAATACTATATAACATCTTATTAGTTAAACAAATTCAATTTTGATTAAACCCGACCTATTATTGTAAAGATAGCGAAAGTCGTTTGCTTTATTTATATGTGATAATATGTGTTAATAATACAAAGTTGATTAATAATTAGTATAAAAAAACATAATAGCATGAGCTATTAAGAAAACGGTGAAAAGTTGGTCCCAAGATTGTAGTATGCTAAAGGGGTTCACAGCAAAGTAGCAAGTGATTTTATGTATATAAGTTTTACCTTGCATTAGGCTTCAATGAGAACTTAGTACACGTGTTCGGGCTAGAGCAGCAGCAGGAAGCGAAGCGGCAAAAGTCGAAAATTTCATCGCGACATCCGAACTATTGCTTCCCCGAGCACCCCCAGAGACAGACCCACGATGATCTAAGGAAAAAAGACCGTCAAATATGCAGTGAATAACAATAATAGTATGTATTAAAACAAATTAGGCTGATAAGGGTCTCATACAATCTGATATAATCCATTCGACCAAAGATGATATAAGGACATGTATTAACTTGTTCTAAGATCAAAGCCGAACATCAGGGGCCATCTGGGTTACTTCAGCAACCCGAAATTCCACAATGGAAGTGGGAAGGAATAACAATGGACTTCATCACGAAGCTACCAAAGACGGTAGGCGGTTATGATACCATCTGGGTTATCATTGACCATCTTACCAAATCTGCACACTTCCTAGCCATGAAGGAAACTGATACAATGGAGAAACTCACGCAACTATACATAAAGGAAGTTGTATCTCGACATGGTGCACCCTTATCGATTATTTCAGACCGAGACGCCCGTTTCGCTTCTATATTTTGGCGTTCTTTGCAAGAAGCTTTGGGAACACGTTTAGATATGAGTACTGTGTATCACCCGCAAACTGACGGACAGAGCGAACGCACGATTTAAACCCTGGAGGACATGTTGCGTGCTTGTGTAATTGATTTCAGAAAAGCTTGGGAAAAGCATTTGCCTCTAGCCGAATTCTCTTACAACAATAGCTATCACGCGAGCATTAAGGCCGCATCTTTCGAAGCTTTATATGGCCGCAGATGTCGTTCCCCTATTTGTTGGGCTGAAGTAGGTGAAAAGCAACTCACCGGACCCGAACTCGTCCATGAAACAACCGAGAAGATTGTCCAAATTCAAGCAAGGCTCAAGACGGCCCGTGATCGTCAAAAGAGCTATGCCGATCTTAAGCGTAAAGATCGCGAATTCGAAGTAGGTGACCAAGTGATGTTGAAAGTCGCACCTTGGAAAGGTGTAATCCGTTTCGGAAAGCGTGGGAAGCTAAATCCGCGATACATTGGTCCTTTTAAAGTCTTGGAGCGTGTTGGACCCGTTGCTTACCGTTTGGATCTTCTGACTCAGTTGAGTGCAGTTCATCCCACTTTTCACGTGTTGAATCTGAAGAAATGTCTTGCTGAACCAGAACTTGCCATACCACTTGAGGAGCTTACGATTGATGACAAACTCCACTTCGTGGAAGAACCTGTTGAAATTATGGACCGTGAGGTCAAAACCTTGAAACGCAACAGGATTTCAATCGTCCGAGTTCGTTGAAATGCTAGACGATGACCCGAGTTTACTTGGGAACGAGAGGATCAGATGATGCAGAAGTATCCTCACCTCTTCACAACTCTACCGTCTACCTCAACTTAAAATTTCGAGGTGAAATTTTCATTAACAGGTGGGTGATGTAATGACCCGACTTTTTCGACTTACTTTTGTGCTTGTTACTTTCTGCGAAACTGCGTATTTGTGCGTACTTTGTTGGTTTATATTCTGGGATCTTATTTCATGATTAATTACTTTCGTTAATACCATACAACGTGCCATTAAGTACTTAGTTACTTAACTTGATCCTCGAATGCTTTTATGATTGTTAGTGTCACTTGACGTTGAGAACGAGCTATGTGTTTTGGTACACGTTTAACTTTTGTCGTAATTGAAATATTACGACTACGTAATACTAATTGTTATTTCCTAATAACAATTGCTTGGGTTTTTGGTTGCTTAATTACACTTAATAATTTACTTATGCTCACTAGTTAGTCTTGTTGGACTTTCTACCTTGTTGGACTCAAGCCCACCCTACTCTAGCTAATGGACTATTTAATTAACCCAATTTTAATAAGTTTATGACCCATATAAATGTAAGACAAAAACCCATTTATAAGAGGGAACATACTAGCATTTTTGTTAACCATAATCACAAATGTTGCATGAGATCCTAACATAAGCACCACCTTTAGACCACTACTAACCAAAAAGCAAAAAGGTATCCCCCTTTTCCCCCCCTAAACCCCACGGCTACCACCATCAATCTCCACTATAAATACCAAGCAAATCTCACCCATTTCACACTTAATCTCATTCATATTTTACACACACTTACTCTCTAATTCTCTCTCTAGTCTTTCTCACTCTAAAAAGTGTAAATTTTAAATTTTCTTCTTCTTCTTTTCTTCTTCATAGCATCGACATCATCATCATCATACAAGGATCAAGCTTTTTAGCTTCTTGATCTTGTTATATCTTGAAGATTCAAACTTTGATTTGAATCCTTCAAGAATATGAAAGATTCAAGCTTTCTAGCTTTGAATCTTCATTACTTTATTGGATCTAAGTTTTCTAGCTTATGATCCCTTTATTTTGTTAAAAAGATCAAAACTTGTGTTTATGATCTTCATGTAACTTGAAGATCTAGCCTTCTGCTTTAAGAATCTTCAAGAACATTAAAGATCCAAGCTTTCTAGCTTAGGGTTTCATTATTTTATTAAAGATCTTAGCCTTTTAGCTTATGGTCTCATTACTTTCATTAGATCTTAGCTTTCTAGCTTATGGTCTCATTAATCTTGTAAAGATCCAAGCTTTCTAGCTTAGGATTTTCTTAATACTTGAGATCTAAGTTATCATTGTAGATCTCACTTACTTGGAACCTTTTTGTTATTTTTGTGATGATAAATATTAAGTCTTCATCATCTCATATGATGAAGATGCATAAACTTGTGTCAAAAGGACAAAGGTTGAAGCTTTATTGGGTTTATGCAATAAAGAGATAACCTTGATGTTCAAAACTTGTAGAATGTTAGCTTATACTCTTAGTTGTGTTTTGATGGTTGAAACTAGTTGTGTTTTGATGGTTGAAACTTGGTCAAAGTGATGCTAAAATATCAAAGAGTTGTACACATGAAGCTTACACGCATCAAGGATGAGAACCGTGATGAGCATCAAACACCACGAAACCCACCAGAGCATTTGTTTGCTGTTTTTTGGGGTCTGATCAGACTCCTAGGACTTCTGGAAAATTGATTTTCAGATAGTTCGTTTCGAGTAGATGAATTTTCGTTTATGACTCACCTAAATCCGATATACGGTTTAGGATTTATAGCCTTCCGAAAGTCACTACGCCGTTATAACGACGTGCTGAAAATTCTGACCTACTCGCGCTTGAACCGTCGCCACGGTCAAACGACATCGAGTTAGGATCTGAAAATTGGATAGAGGTTAGAGGACCCACATACGGAGCCTTGGCCACTGACCATGCGTCTTTTCGTTTTGTATAGATGTCGTAGCAGCTGTCCGAAGTTAGCCTTTTGTTTCGATCTCTATTCTTGTTGAAAACCTTACTTTATCTTTTACGTATGATGATAATGATGATGATAATACTTAAGACTTAATTTATTCACTTATAAACTTTTGGGGACAATATACTGACTTAGTGACCTTTGACTTAGGTTGACGACCTTTCGGACCGACTTACTACTTGCATACTTTTCATATCGACTTTACCGCACATTCATTGTAAGTTATAGCTCCCCTTTTCTACTTTACTATTTTTGGGACTGAGAATACATGCGCTTTTTAAGTTGTTACATACTAGACACGAGTACTTAAACTTTATATATGTGTGGGTGATATAACGGCACAGAGATTCCTCTTAGCACGGTAACGTTTAATCATTGGTTTTTGAACCGGTGAACGCGAATATTTGATATGGAACCATAGGATTTGACATCCCCACTCGGGCTAGTCGCGCTAGCATTTAACGGGTGTTTGATACTTCGAGAACATACGCACTCGCCAAGTGTACTCTTAGGGTGATATTTATTATTACGTTAAGTTAGTTACCGGGTGCCCACAGATAAGCATATACTTTTCATACTGTTTTGAATACGAAATCTCGTGGTCTACATTACATTACTGAATACAAACTATAGCTCACCAACATTCGTATTGACCTTTTAAGCGTGTATTTCTCAGGTGCTTAGACGTTTTTGCTTCCGCTATTAGACTTGCTGTCTTGGTGTTATAGATTTGCTGTTACAGACTCGTTGTGTTAGACTTCCGCTGCATTACTTAGAGATGTCTCAATAATGGAACTTTTATTTTGCATTCGCAACTTATGTTATTTTGAATAATGGCTTTGTAACGACCTTTGTGTCACGTTATCTTTTGTAAAACGTTATCTTTTCATGAATGCAAAACTTGTTTTAAAACAGCATGTAGTATTATACCGTGTAATGGACCTGTTGTTGACGATTCGTACATGATGGTTTTGTACGGGGCGTTACACAAACTAATAAGACGACTACCAACAGGTACGTCTTTTTTCCCGTCAATTTGTGGAAAGTAAAGATACTATAGGAAATTATCCGTCATTTACGTCGGTGGAATGAAATTTTATGTATTTTGTCCATTTCATGAAGTAAAAAAACCCCATGTGTGTTATAGTCACTCAAGAGATAATATATGTCGACATGGTTCATCCATTTTATATTACTCCGTATTATTTTATATTTATCTTTTTTTAAATAATTGATAATACTAAATTTAGTAGGGCCAGTCTTTTGATGTATTTTATGATTGATAGCTTATAGTCTTTTTCAATTTTTGTAAAGATACGTTGACGTAGTGTGGATGTAAAATTCAATCTTTTTTATGAGATGTTATGGTTGGAATTAGTCTAACATAATATATAAACTTCAATAGAAAAAGGTAACGAGTGAGTAATTGAAACCATATATCATCATTAATTAATGAATGCATCAAATGATAAATCAATTTATTTAGACTTGTATAAGTGCATTTGAAGGTTGAGTGTTAAGTTTGATTTTTTGTTATTATATATAGATACTAATAGACAAAACATTATATTATATATACATACTAATAGACAAAACACTATTTCACTATTCACCAATAGTAATCAGGGGTATTTTCGTCACTTCACCATTTTTTTTTGTCTCCAACGATAAAAGAAGCAACTTTCGTAAAAGAACCAACCCTTCAATGTTACCAAAAGATGTCGAAAAAAATTCTTTTTTACAAAATATTCAACTAACTTTTTTTTTCTCTCTTTTCTTTCTCAACGATAAAAGAGGCAACTTTCATAAAATGAACAACCCTTCAATGCTACAAAAAGATTTCGAAGAACATTATTTTAGAAAAAAAAAGGCTAAAATAAGCAACTTTCACAAAAGGAACAACCCTTCAACGTTAGATGTCGAAATTTTTTTTTTTTTTACAAAATAGATCAAGACCTTTTTTTAACTCGCATTCAAAATGGAGTTTCCGGCGCGAAGCGAGGGCTCCGCAACTAGTTTAAAACACTAACTCATTAATCGAAGATATATTAATGATGATGAAATATTTTCTTATCTATGGATTATAAAGTTCTAAAATGTAAATGGTGCATTGGACCAAAAACATTTTAATTTGAATTACAGAAAGTAGTGGGCCCACATGCACCAACCGTAGACTGTGTTATGATGTGATTTTGTATCCAAAATTCTCAACCAGTCCAGCATGCATATGAGGTGGGCCCAGCCCATAAGATATGTTCTAATGGATGTGACCCCACACTATAAAGAAAGAAATGTCTGGCCCACAAATCAAATAAACACAAGAAAAAAAGTGAATAAAATGTTTCAGTCGATTACGATTTATAACCCCTCTCCAATCATTCCTAATTAACAGTCAAAAGTAAAGGACCGAGTCAATATATTAAGTCACTAGTCAAACAGAATATTGTATATTTGTTACTTAATATATATAGTACTCGTATAAACTTCCAACACCTTAAAGGCTGATGATTATTCACTATGGATTTATAATTTTTACAGTAATTTTTTGAGGTAAAAAATCACTATACATAGTAAACTCCTACTCTCTTCTTACTGATATAAGTGGTCACTTTAACTGGACATAAAGTGTTGGAATCTTTTTTTAATAAATCTCTTCTCTACATATTAATATCTTAAAAAAAAAAAAAATTAGTGTGATTGGTTGAAAAATGAAATTAACAACAATTGATTTGCTTATTAGTAATTGATTTTTTTGACAAAATAACGAATACTATATATCAAGTAGTTTTTATCTAAAAATAAAAGCATTAGAAATATATCGAACAAATTACAACAGAAAGCGTACTATATATCAAGTACGAGTAGTAGTTTTTATCGAAAATGAAAGCATCAGAATTCGAACAAATTACAACAAGAACGACCATACTCAAGACTAGATAGAAAACTCAACACTCATTATATTGCATGCATTAAATGTACTTTGAGGCGTACAATCATATCATAATGGCATATAGAAGGGTCATGTCTTTTCAAACAAGTAATAAATCAAAAAACATTTTTGCTTTGCATTTTTATGCAGATAGTTCTTCATTTCAAGTTATCTGATAAAGATGCATATTTTCATTTAAATGTACGGGGTTCAATCAGGCTGTATTTTAATTGCTTTTGGGTTTTTTTTTTTTTTTTTTTTTTTATATTTTTTTAACTATCTGTTTGAAGGTGTGCTTCTAGTGATCATGAATATTAAACTTAAAATTTCTTGTGCAAATATCAAAACGTTAGCAACTGAACTATCTTAAAATGACTTTTGTTTTACTTATCAGAGCACGAGGTGTCCGTGTCAATTTTTCAGTGTCAATTTCAGTGTCCATTTTTGACACTGAAATTGACTGACGGTGTGTAAGGTGGAGGTGTCAACAGTGTCCATTTCAGTGTCAATTTCAGTGTCCATTTTTTTTATTTAATTTTTTAATTGATTTTTAAATATTGTATTTAATTGTTAAAAAAACTCAAATAATAATAAACATCAAACAAACATAATTCATTAATAAAAAAAACGTACATTCCTAAAATACAAATTAAAAAACACTACGATCACGCTTATTCAAACAAACACACAAAAGAAACAAACTACTCCTCGTCCGTGTCCATTTGGAAGACAAAGCGTCCTTTGATCGATCAAATGGCGGTTTCCGTGTGTGATACTCATGCCACACCATTTGCCAAAAACTTTGCCCTACAACGAATATAATAAATATAAATAATATATAAACTTAAATAATATATATGCATAGATAATATATATGTACAAATAATATTAATATATATGTATAAAAATAGATATATAAACGCGAATATGTATAAAAATAGATATATAAACGCGAATATGTATAAAAATATATATATAAACGCGAATATGTATAAATAATATATATACCCGTCCGTGCGTTTCCTTCAAACGAATCTTCGGAAACCAAAAGCCAACTTTCCGCCAAACGTAACTCATCTCATTCGTTCCAAGTGTTTTGAGTGATGTTTACGGGTGTGTTTCTTGGCCTTTTTTCGACTTCTTTAGCCTTTCCTTTACCCTTTGCCTTTGCCTTTGCTCGTGCCCTCTCGGATGTGGGTGTCGGAACCTCGTCTTCAAAAGATCGAGTGAATGATTGTTGTGATCGTTGCAAACTTTTTTCCTTTTGCCATTCCATCCAACTAGCGTAATCTTCGGGTGACATTTGTGGTATTCGGGTTTGTGTGTTTTCGGGTTCGGGATGGGCTACGTTAAATTCGTGCCAATTAAAATTGTGACCCATCGGGTTTGATTCGTCGTAAACGTAGTTGGGTGAATTTGAGTCGGAAGAATTGAAATTCATTTTTGTGAAGAAGATTTGGAAGATGATTTGTGAAGAAGATTTGTAGTGAATGTGTGTATATATAGAAAAAGAAAGAAATACAAAAAAAAAAAAAACTGAAAAAAAAAAAATGAAACTAGCCGTTTCAACGGCTATATTTTTTAAAAATATTCAAACGGCTCCTTTTTTGTCACCGTCGGTTTTGGGTGGTTGGTGATCGACGGTGAGATCGACGCCGTCACGGTGTCGACCGACGGTGTGTACGAAAACAAAAAGAGGAAAAAGCAACAATTTAACAAAAGAAAAAAGGATTATTATTTGAATTTTGTCTCATAAGCATGTCGGGTGTCAACGTGCTTTATATGCACATTCATATTGGAATTTACCTTATACAAATCCAACAAACATCATATCATAACTACTGCAATAATTTAGTCTCCCACACCCTTCAATATAAATATCAAAAGTAGTCTCCCAACATTTTGATTATCCCAATAAACCCCCTTCAACTTTTGTCTTTTTCCACTTTTTCCTTTTTTCTTTAAAATTCTCTCACAGTTCACTGACAATTTCTTCTTCACTTTATTCTCCAATTTCTCTCTTTACCCACTCTCACTTTGTTCTCGAAATTCGTGTTACCGGCGCACACCTAAAGAAGCACAATTTACAACTTAAATACTCAACTTAAACTCACAATATATACACACACATTTTTACTTCAATTCATTCATCAATCATCATGCATCACACCATTTTAATTTTAACTCACCATTAAAATGAGTGTACAATTTCACTATAAATCAACTTTGGTTACATATTTCAATTAACCGGTGTTTATTATCATTTTCACAAATGGGCGATCTACACTCTATTGCTTATTTTAGCAATATTCACTCAAATAGCCATGTTTCTTCCTTGTGTTGGGACATCTCTCAATGTAAGTTCACATGTCATTACTTATGTGTGTACCGTTACACAACTTTTATTAAACTGATGAAAAGAACGTGTAGATATCCTAAATAATGTTGATGTTATCAATTTGACAAAAGTTATACATGATTATTAATTAATAATTAATGTACAACTTTTATTAAACTGATGCACAACTTGTGTAAATTGTCCTAACAAATTGTGAAATTAGGCACGAGAGTGCATCAGTTTGATGAAAGTTATGCATCCATACTCTTCCTAAATTTTTTACAAAAAAAATATTTTTGAGTTTGCATGATGAATATTTATACGCAGGTTACGATGTAGGTACGGAGATGAACAACACTCCACCATTATATGATCAATCAATGTTGGATTCGGATCTTTCGTCGGGTTATTTAGAGAATGCTATATTTGAATTTAGATCGAAACGACGTCGTTTAATTATGACACCAGATGATTACCATCAACCTAGCTACCACAATTCAACTCCTCCTTCATTTCCGGTAACTTTTATTTTCATTTATTTATTTATATGTTTAAACATCGCATAATATTATTGGTGTGTATTTATCATGTGGCTAATTCAACTTCAATTCATATGTTGATTATAAATATCTACAGGGATACTGGGATTTTACATCTACTGATCATGACTTTGGTGGGCTTAATGGTATGACCACAATGATTATTTACATTTATTTTATTTACGTTGACTTAAAAAAAATTAACTTTAAATTTTAATAATATTAGATTAATGGATGGATTTGTTTATTACAGTGAGTGGAGATAATTCATCTTCATCTTCTCAAAGCAGGAGTTCTATCAACACAAATTTTTTTGATAAGGAAATCATAAATACGTCAGGCCACGTCACTCGTACGTGTCATTCTATCATCGTTTATATACGTTTGACCATTGAACTAATCAATGGTTGACTTCATGAATAAATAGATACGTATGTACTCCGTATAAGATACTATACATATATATTTTTTGTTTGATAAAGTTATAATAATGTGGATATATATGGGCCAAAATAAATATACAATGATCGTGTAGTCATCATTATTGAAATCTTAAGCAAAATCATGTTTATATGAAAAATCTTCAAATATAATATATAATAAAGATGTAATATAAAATTGGAAAAAGTTTATGCCAATATTGAATTTTGTTTTAGATAAAAGTAAACGTATTTATTTACGGAGTATTTATTTTCAAACTGACAATGACATCTTCGTTTCTTTATATTATTTTATTTTAAATTTAAAATTATAATTATATATATTGTAATTGTAATATTGTATTATATATGTTTGCATAATTTTTCGAATTGATTTTACCAAGGTTAAGTTTATCAAACTTTGATTAACCATCGTAGAGACAATAAAGGTTTAACAAGAACTTCAATTGATCAATACAGTATACTACGGAGTATAATACTCTGTAGTAGTATCATAATGTCGTAATGACATAACTTTTTTACTTGTATGAATAATAATTACTAGTTTTCTAAATAAATTTGGTTGAAACATCATTAAACATATTCACTAACCATTTTGATCATCATAAATAGGTGGAATTGATCAAGAGAGAAAAAAGAAGGTGATAACAAGAGTGGTGTATCCATTTGCATTGGTGAAACCAGGAGGATTTAAAGGGGATATGACTCTAAACGACATCAATGAAAGAATCCTAATGCCACCAACGAGGCCGGTGAAACACCCGGTGGGGGACTTTGCTTGTCGGTCGTTGGTTTCGGTTGACGGACCAGGCCTCTCCGGGAAGGCTGTGGTTGCTCTCACCAGAATTCAAACACATGGTAGAGGCACCATCACCATTATCAGAACAAGAAACTAAGCGTTGTATACATTATCAACTTATATGAATAGATGTTTGTATCTTTGTACAAAGTATAAAATCAAGCGTTTATCGTCTAAGACACTCTACATATATATATATTTTTATTTCAATATAGCTTATTATTTATTTATTATCATTTGTCCATGTAAAAAGCATGACATGACGCATGGTGGTAAAGAAATGATCTCAAATTTCAATCTTTAATGTTGGATCAAATATTCCAGGTGCGATCTTGAAAGCCCATAAAATGGCGGGTACGTTTTTCGTGCGTACGTCTTGTATCAATTATTGTCGGAGTGCGAAAAAGAAGTCAGAAATTGGTGTTGCTGACTTGCTGAATACTTTGGTGAGTGGGAGATAAAATCTCGCTAGTGAAAATTATACTCGATCGTCATCTCGCGAACGCAAAACTTTTGCCTTGTTGATCCTAGCGATCGTGAAAAGGCTGCATGGCGGGCAGAATTGTAACGCGATTAGGACTTCATGTTTGCTTCTAATTCGTTGTACTTTAGCACTATAAGTATATCTCTAAGTACCCGTAACCAGCGTGCAAGAAAATTATAAAGGAAAGTCTCTAGATTGCGCCCGTAACGTTTACATTTCTCCGTGTTTTTAAGTTGAAATATATAACCACATTAAATACCAGCGTCGCTTATCTTTTTTATCGGTCTTATACTTTATATTTTCCGTTTATCGTTTGTGGATTAGTGATTGTGATCAATTACTTGTCTTGTTGGGTTATACAAATCCTAACAAGTGGTATCAAAGCTATAGGTTGCGAGATCGGGCACGATGGCGAACTAAAAGCAATGGTTTTCGATATAGTTGATGATTAGGTTTTTTCATCAAGGTTATTAATCGAAGGAATCTAAGATTTGTCTTGCAACATGTATCAAGACCAAATGACTTACTTGATTGCGAGAAACTCATGGGTATGTTGATGTATCTGGGAGAGTTGATCACATCGGGATTTGGGTAACGGTTCTGAAAAGTTATGATGCAATTGGTCGTGAAAATTTTATTATGATGGTGGTTTTTTTCAGCGAAAGGTTACATATTCAGGGGCCGGGTTGTGATGCCCCGTACTAAATCATCATGTACGGACCATCAACAACAGGATCATTACAAGGTTAAGTACTATATGCGATTTCAAAAAGAGTTTTCATTCATAATAAAAGTGACGTCATAACCAACGTCGAATGTTTAACAACCCAAAAGTATGCTTCTACGAATAGCAAGCATAAGTAATAGTACGTGACCCATAGATCGTTACAAAGACATCGTTTTAAAAGTATCATGTTTGAATGCAAAATAACGTTTCATGCGGTGACATCTCTAATAAGCGCAGCGGGTGTCTACAAAGCATGACTAATACAGCGGAAGCAAGCAAACCTTAAGCACCTGAGAAAAACATGCTTAAAAACGTCAACACAAAGGTTGGTGAGCAATAGTTTAAGTATAACAGTAATGTAAGGTAGGCCACGAGATTTCAGTGCTACAAAGAGCGTTTCAAAACAGTAATCCAAATCAGTATGTTTAAGTATATGCTCAACCGTGGGCACTCGGTAACTAACTTAACGTTTAATAATATATCACCCCTGAAAGTACACTTGGCAAGTGTGTATGTTTACGAAGTATTAAACACTCATTGACTGCTAGCGCGACTAGCCCGAGTGGGGATGTCAAACCCTATGGATCCATATCTAAGATTCGCGTTCACCGGTTCAAAAACCAATGACTAAACGTTACCGAGCTAAAGGGAATGTTTCTGCCGTTATATAACCCACACATATATAAAGTTTAAGTACTCGTGCCTAGTATGTAAAACATAAAATCCGCATGTATTCTCAGTTCCCAAAATAAGTTAAACTAAAAAGAGAATGCTATAACTCACAATGATAAAGTAGCGGTAAAGTATGACTCGGAAAGTAAGAAAGTAATGAAGGTTGTCCAAACGGGTCCTCACCCTAAGTCAAATAGTACTAAGTCAGTAAATCGTCCCAATAGGTTTAAAAGTATGTAAATAAGGTCTTAAGGGTCATCATCATTCATCATCAAACAAAAGGTGTAAAGTAAGTTTCGTTCATGAAAAGAGTTTAAAACAAAGGCTGAGTTCGGTCAGTCACCACGGCCTCTATACCTACTGAAATAAGATGAGACCAGTGGCCATGGCTCCGTATATGAGTCCTTTAGTTGTGGTAAAAATTACAGAAGCAAACTCGTCTTTGTTTGACCGTGGCGATGGTCTAAGTGCGAGTAGGTCAGAATTTTCAGCACAACGTTAAATGGACATAGTGATGATCGGAGGGCCATAAATCCTAAACCGTAACTCGGATTAAGACGAGTCCTATATGAAAAGTTATCTACTCGAACAGAGCTATCTGAAAATCATAATTACAGTAGCTCAGGTCATACGGGTCAGACACAGAAACAGTAGAACAGTAGGGTCAGTAGGTTCCGGTGGTTCTTGATGCTCGATGCTTATCATGGTTCTCATCCTTGATGCATATAGCTTCAAGTGTACAACTCGTTGATGTGTTTGAATCATTTTCACCAAGGTTTGACCATAATAACCCAAGTGTAAGTCTAAGACATGAAGCACAACTCACTTAAGTGTTGCAAGTGTTTTGATGAACCAAAGTTACATCAAAGTCTTAGATTCAACACATACATGAAATGTAAAAGTAATGTAGAACTATAAACTTGAAAATAAACTAACTAATCAAGATCTTAAGATGTAGAACATAGTTCTTAGTTTGATCTTGAAGATCTAAGACTCAAAAGTCTAGATCTAACATAAGTGTACAAAGTTATAATTAAAGAAAGCTTACTTACATGTTTTTGAACTTTTAAGTTAACTTTTAGTTCAAGATTAATGAGATCAATGTTAACTAGTAACACTTGACCAACAAGAACATAAATCATGAAATTAAAGTGCAAGTAAAAGAAGTAAATAAGCTAAGTAAACAAGTAGTTAGTTCAAGGTTGTTCATACTTTAAAGATTCAAGCCTAAGTCTTGATCTTTAGAAAATAAACTTTAAAGTTTACTTCATGAACTTCAACTATGATTTACAACCATGAACTTACAATCTTTTGAAACAACATATGTAGAACATAAACTAGTAAGTTTAGTTCTTGTGTGTTCTTGAAATTACAAGATAAAATGAAGAATGAAACTAGTAAGTTTGATTCTTGAAAACATGTAAGTAAATAATAACAACATCAAGTAAGTAAATCATAACAAAGAACAAGTAACTAAACAATAATATGAAACAAGTTATGATGATGATTATGTGGTGTTTAGGCCACGGTTTTGCAAGGAGAAAAAGAAGAGAGAAATCTTGAAAGAAACTCACAAATTGAGAGAAAACTTGAGAGGAAAAGAGAAGTATTTTTGTGTGTGTGAAAGATGAAATGAGAACAAGTGATAAGTAAATAAAAAAATGAAATTTGAATCCCTCTACTACATAAAAGCCGTCGTTTTTCAAGAGGAGGGGAAGAGAGAAAAGTCCACAAGGTCTCTACATGTATTTAGTTTAAAAGGTGGTTATTAAGGGTGCTTTCATGGGGATAAGGTGTAACTAAGTAATAACTAGATTCCATGCACAAAACTAACTAGTTAAGTTGAAAGTAATACTAGCATTTAATAAAATGGGCTAGTTGGTTCATTTAGTTAAGTTGAGTGGGCTAACAAGTCCATTAAAAAAGTAGGGTGGGCTTTCAAGTCCACTAATACTAATAAAAGCCCAAGTTCCATTAATTAACAAATTAATCCAATAAAAGCCCAAGTAACTAACTAGTAACCATAGTTAATTAAAATGATTAATAAACTTAATCATGAATGCAAATAATATCTAAAAATATTATTCGTGAAAGTTTCGTGTGTCACAAAAACGTTTCGGGCATTTAAAGTCAAGTATGGTGTACCATGGTAACAAGTAAATGTAATCACATACATTCGTTTAATCACAAGTATTAATAATAACCATTATTAATTAAAGATGGAAAAGTCAGGGTCGTTACATTACCCACCTGTTAAAGAAAATTTCGTCCCGAAATTTTAAGGGGTGACCAAACAATGGTACCGTATTCGAATAAGAAGGAGCGTATCAAAGTTCCGTGAGTCTCGTGGGCTCAGAAGTAAGTTATTTACACTGAAAGGTATTTCGGTGTATGAAAGTAAGAATAGGTATATGCCATTAATTAAGTCTCTTGTCCTAAGAGATCAACAAATTGATTTCGTTTTCGATTAACATGAGTATGTCATCTGAATGTATATCCACAAAAGGGAAAGATGGTGTGTTTAGCCTTACAGGCACCTTCAGTAAGCTGGATACGTGAAATGCATCCTGAATATTTCTAAGCTCATCCAAAACATCGAGCGCTTATGTCGTAATACAAAGCTGACAGATAGAATGGAAAACATGGTGATCACAACCATGCGACTTGATGTCTGGATAATGTTAGCCACGGATTTTTCTAACCCCTTGATTTCGGAAGGAGGCCATAGGCATAAGGAACCCGATATTTAAGAACGTTTCACTTGAATAAGTGAATTGAAATTTAGCTAAAAGTGATCAATCAGACTGGCAAGCCATAATTATTCATAGTGTCTTCAGAATGGTCTGAACGAACAATGAGGGATATCACCTAGTTTACCATACTGCAGGTGAACCTATCCTTGGATGAAATGAAAACACAGTTCCATGATGTAACTTCATCCTTTTAGTTACATGTTGAAGTTAGGGTTAACGTTAACTAGAGCAACATACAGTTGCAACCAATGAAAGAAGAAATATATAGAGTATCCACCTGAGTGTCGTAGATGTTTTAAGCGGTCTCTTCCCAAAAGGAATAACGAGATTCATAGGTTCTCAAAGTATATTATATTACATTTCCAAAAGAAAGTCGCACGAAAGGCGTGAGAGTAAACTCTTCGAGTGGTTCGTTCTGAATTTATCTGTGTACTTAAGGGGACGAGTGGATGAGAAGATACGTGAACTCTTAATCCTAAAGAATGGTTTATTCTGAGTGAAAAGAATCTCCAAAATGATTCTTGTATCTCAACATACTGATTCATAGAGATGATGTTTACGAGGGTGTTGCGTTTAGCCATGAAATTTTGAGAGTAGGAACTCACCTAGTGCCTGTCCTACGATGGGGTGACTACTGAGTGTACCTTGGAAAACTGGTTTATCGGCCCGCGTTTTTATCATGTCTAACTTTAAAAAGAACATTTTATGGGTGCAGAGATTTTCTTAACAAATTTTATAAAACCGCCATCCAAAGTGGCTCAAGAGTTTTTAACAAAGATCTTAATAGTAAGTTTCATCCCTATCAGGGGGCGAGAAAAAGTGTGATCCATACGTGGTGTAGTCTAATACGAAAACCTTTAATAAAATCAACCAAGGGAGTGTTGAAAATCAAACCTTTGAACGCTTGTTGTGACAACGTAAACGGAACGAAGTTCCTAGTAAATTTAGATGTAGGTACAACGTGTACCATTTTGCTCAAAACTATTTGACTTAAGTTGAATAACTCGGTAAAGGAGCGGTTTTTAAATAATTTGAAGATATAACTTAGTATCAAAATAAGTAAGTATAAATTTATACATATATGATTTTATAAATCGTATAAGTGACAGAAAAGTTTTTAGTACTTTCATTGTCTGTAAATCTTGTGAGGATTGCACAATTAAACAACGTGTAAAATTCTTGATAAACATAGTTTTTCGTATTTCAAGGGTTACGATTTGGAAAAGATTGAGTGGAAAAGCTTTGAATCATCGGGTGACCAGTTACTAGGTAATGAAGACTAATGACATAAATGTAGTTTTGGTAATTATCTGGACACAAGTCTTTGGGCAAAAAAAAAAATATATACGTGCGAAGCCGTTGCTAAAAGTGAGGTATGAAGGATAGAGCACGAGGATGGGAAGTTAATTGCTTCTTGAATTTGCAAAGTGCCAAACAGGTTATGACTAGTATTAAAGTCGGAATGATGATAGTGTTAATACCACTAAATGAAAATCCCTTGGAATGAGTCAGGACTTAGAGTTATGTAAGAAAGGGCATTGTCCCAACAGACATGGCAAATAAGATCCTTGGGGTAACGCAATCCAAAGGCTCTGAACGACGTGGCAGAAGTGTCTTCAACACATACACAATGAATCTCTCGATTTCGACGGTTATAAGGCCTTTATGATGACTTGGATATGAATAACACGAAAAGTTTTATATAATAAGCAACGAAAGTTTTATAGAGACTGTTTATGGTGACAATGTAAGAGAAGAAATGAAGTTCTTGGTAAATTAGGGTTAAGTACAACACGTACCGTTCAAAGTATAATATCCGTTGAATGATGGATTTGATTTGTAAAAGTGAAAGTAAAGTTTTATATGTATTTGTCAAAAATAAGTAATCATTTACTCTATTTTATATAACGGGTACAATTTCAAAAATTTGCATGAATGGCAAACAAAATAAATTTATTTTTATAAAGCTTTGAGAGGATAGCACAGTAAAAATAATGTGTGTAAAATTTTGGCAAACAAAATTTTCATATTTCGGAGGTTACCAGTTGGAAAAGATTGAAGAGAATCGAGTAAAAGACTTTTGAAAATTTCGAGTGATATTTGAGGTAATAAAAACCATTGAATTTATATGTGATTGATGACTATTAGTAGGGCATAAGTCTTTTGACCAAAAATACTTAAGTGTGAAGTTGTTGCTTATAAGTGAGTTACGAATGGAGTGTATGAGGTTGAGAGTTAACCACTCATTGATTTTAGGAAAAAAAATTTCGAACTGGTACAACTAATATCGAGGTAAGAAGGATGATGGTGTGGTTATCATCGAATAAGAAATTCCTCGTAATAAGTTAGGACTTAGAGTTGCGTAAGAATGAGTATCAAATGAGATTCTTGGGAAATCTTCAATACAGAATTTGAATTGCTGAAGTGGCGGAATACAATTTCCTTTAAGTATCATTGTGCAAGTTTGTCCATTGTGTCGGTTTCTTTCATGGCTAGAAAGTGGGCAGTTTTGGCTAGATGGTCAATAATAACCCAGATGATGTCCTAACCGCATACCGTCTCTGGTAGTTAATGATGAATTTCTTCCCATTTCTATTATGGGATTTCGGGTTGTTGTCATGTAACTAATAAGGTTCAGTTTTCGGGCTACATCTCTCCCCATAATAGTTTCACCATTCTTGCGAAGTATACAAATAAAATTTTCCCATTATAAATAAATTTCGCTTTCATCCTTGAAAGTCTGTTCGTTCCAACTATTTCATCAAAGCTTCCTAGCTCGATGAGTATTAGGTAAATCTTAAAGTTCATCCCAAATCAAATCTTACTGTACTACTGTGAAAAATTCTATCAATCTTCTCAAATAACATATGCATGTACGTAGGTAACTAATCCTTTTCAACTACTACATTAAAACTCCCAAGTTTGGTTAATATGAGGTCATCTCCAAATGACCCACCTGTTAATCTTAAAGTACTACCTTAAATTATTCCTCTATCTTCCTCAGTTTACCATTTGCTTGTGTCCTATAGAATACTTAATTCCAATGGTTATTGATGGTTTATTATTCATGATAATGCTAAGGTTCTTAGATGTAAGGTTTCTATCATTCTAGTATTGAACAACTCCAAAACAATAAAAAGTTGTGCTGAAACGTACCCTAATAAGAATCAGGATCCATGCAAGTTTCCATAATGATTTCTTTACCGCAGGTAAGTTTAAAGTTTTTCCTATATGAGAACTTTCTCCTTAAATGTCTAGGGTGTCGATATTTATAACAAATTTCCGGGTTATCAGTTCTGCAATCAAAGCCCTTCTTGTATAGTATCTGGGCTACATGGTTATTCTTTCCCTACCTTTAACAGACTATAATGCGTATGCTCGAATGATCCCTGCCAAAATTTTCCCTGGATCACCCCATATTCCTCATGTAGTAACATTGGAACTTCTGCATGATTTACTTCAATATAATCACGCTGGCATGGCATCATTATATTGTACTAAATCGTACGTTCATTCCAATATCATTTCATATGGTCAATGTAACGTGATCACTTCCAATTATACACAATTTCATCTAACGGTGCTTTATCTATGCCAACTCAAAACGGAATCGACATAACTAATCTCACAGTTTCTTGATGTGGTTGCGTAGGTTCCGTAGATCATGTATTAATGCCTAAGTGTCCCGAAGTTTCTTTAAAGGTTCGGATTCAGGTAACGTTGTTAGGTTCCTTCTAGATATTCATTCCGGGTCTCGCGTCGGGTTGTACGTGTAGAAAGTAGTGATACGATATGTCTCGAGGCGACTCGCAAGTCTTTGGGTATGGCTGAGTATTAGTAGAAGACACTATGACCTCATTAAAGGGAATGCCTTCCCGACTTCTCCAATGTTTAGGAGTGGTAGGGACCTAAGTGCAGAAGTGTCGTTAGATCGTCGAGCAGTGGTGAAGAATGAAAGAGTTAAGTGACGGTCATGAAGGCGTACAGAGTATGTGTCAACTGAACAATCTTCTAGATTGCGTGAAGTAATGTTTCGATTTCTGGAACGGTGGAGCAGTAGTAACAGGTGGATTACACTACTAGTTCTTAGGGTTCGACGAGTAGGAAAAGTAGTTCAGGAAAATATCTGAACTGGGAAGGATAAGTTCTCCACGTCGGTATAGCGAATAATAGACATGTAGCAAGCACGTAATCAGGCATAACAACTACAGCAGTCTAGATTGTTTACAACAGCACGTAGCATGGAAATAGTAACAGTATCATACCGAAGTAACATGCTAGAAGCAGATAGTGGCATGCAGTAATATAACACAGTAGCATGCAATCGAAAGTAGGTAATATCATGCAGTAGTGTAAACAAGTAGCAGCATACGATATATAGTAATAAAAGTAAGCAGCAGTATGCAGTAAGTTCAGCGGAAACAAGTAAACTAGCAAGTTGTAGATTAGTCCTATTAGTGAATCCTACTCGGGTCGGTCTTAGACTCACTAATGCAACCTAATTCCCAACAACCTGGCTCTGATACCAAATGTGATGCCCCGTACTAAATCATCATGTACGGACCATCAACAACGGGATCATTACAAGGTTAAGTACTATATGCGATTTCAAAAAGAGTTTTCATTCATAATAAAAGTGACGTCATAACCAACGTCGAATGTTTAACAACCCAAAAGTATGCTTCTACGAATAGCAAGCATAAGTAATAGTACGTGACCCATAGGTCGTTACAAAGACATCGTTTTAAAAGTATCATGTTTGAATGCAAAATAACGTTTCATGCGGTGGCATCTCTAATAAGCGCAGCGGGTGTCTACAAAGCATGACTAATACAGCGGAAGCAAGCAAACCTTAAGCACCTGAGAAAAACATGCTTAAAAACGTCAACACAAAGGTTGGTGAGCTATAGTTTAAGTATAACAGTAATGTAAGGTAGGCCACGAGATTTCAGTGCTACAAAGAGCGTTTCAAAACAGTAATCCAAATCAGTATGTTTAAGTATATGCTCAACCGTGGGCACTCGGTAACTAACTTAACGTTTAATAATATATCACCCCCTGAAAGTACACTTGGCAAGTGCGTATGTTTACGAAGTATTAAACACTCGTTGACTGCTAGCGCGACTAGCCCGAGTGGGGATGTCAAACCCTATGGATCCATATCTAAGATTCGCGTTCACCGGTTCAAAAACCAATGACTAAACGTTACCGAGCTAAAGGGAATGTTTCTGCCGTTATATAACCCACACATATATAAAGTTTAAGTACTCATGCCTAGTATGTAAAACATAAAATCTGCATGTATTCTCAGTTCCCAAAATAAGTTAAAGTAAAAAGGGAATGCTATAACTCACAATGATAAAGTAGCGGTAAAGTATGACTCGGAAAGTAAGCAAGTAACGAAGGTTGTCCAAACGGGTCCTCAACCTATGTCAAATAGTACTAAGTCAGTAAATCGTCCCAATAGGTTTAAAAGTATGTAAATAAGGTCTTAAGGGTCATCATCATTCATCATCAAACAAAAGGTGTAAAGTAAGTTTCGTTCATGAAAATAGTTTAAAACAAAGGCTGAGTTCGGTCAGTCACCACGGCCTCTATACCTACTGAAATAAGGTGAGACCAGTGGCCATGGCTTCGTATATGAGTCCTTTAGTTTTGGTAAAAATTACAGAAGCAAACTCGTCTTCGTTTGACCGTGGTGACGGTCTAAGTGCGAGTAGGTCAGAATTTTCAGCACAACGTTAAATGGACATAGTGACGATCGGAGGGCCATAAATCCTAAACTGTAACTTGGATTAAGACGAGTCCTATATGAAAAGTTATCTAATCGAACGTAGATATCTGAAAATCATAATTATAGTAGTGCAGGTCATATGGCTCAGACAAAGAAATAGTAGAACAGTAGGGTCAGTAGGTTCCGGTGGTTCTTGGTGCTCGATGCTTATCATGGTTCTCATCCTTGATGCATATAGCTTCAAGTGTATAACTCGTTGATGTGTTTGCATCATTTTCACCAAGGTTTGACCATAATAACCCAAGTGTAAGTCTAAGACATGAAGCACAACTCACTTAAGTGTTGCAAGTGTTTTGATGAACCAAAGTTACATCAAAGTCTTAGATTCAACACATACATGAAATGTAAAAGTAATGTAGAACTATAAACTTGAAAATAAACTAACTAATCAAGATCTTAAGATGTAGAACATAGTTCTTAGTTTGATCTTGAAGATCCAAGACTCAAAAGTCTAGATCTAACATAAGTGTACAAAGTTATAATTAAAGAAAGCTTACTTACATGTTCTTGAACTTTTAAGTTAACTTTTAGTTCAAGATTAATGAGATCAATGTTAACTAGTAACACTTGACCAACAAGAACATAAATCATGAAATTAAAGTGCAAGTAAAAGAAGTAAATAAGCTAAGTAAACAAGTAGTTAGTTCAAGGTTGTTCATACTTTAAAGATTCAAGCCTAAGTCTTGATCTTTAGAAAATAAACTTTAAAGTTTACTTCATGAACTTCAAGTATGATTTACAACCATGAACTTACAATCTTTTGAAACAACATATGTAGAACATAAACTAGTAAGTTTAGTTCTTGTGTGTTCTTGAAATTACAAGATAAAATGAAGAATGAAACTATTAAGTTTGATTCTTGAAAACATGTAAGTAAATAATAACAACATCAAGTAAGTAAATCATAACAAAGAACAAGTAACTAAACAATAATATGAAACAAGTTATGATGATGATTATGTGGTGTTTAGGCCACGGTTTTGCAAGGAGAAAAAGAAGAGAGAAATCTTGAAAGAAACTCACAAATTGAGAGAAAACTTGAGAGGAAAAGAGAAGTATTTTTGTGTGTGTGAAAGATGAAATGAGAACAAGTGATAAGTAAATAAAAAAAAATGAAATTTGAATCCCTCTACTACATAAAAGCCGTCGGTTTTCAAGAGGAGGGGAAGAGAGAAAAGTTCACAAGGTCTCTACATGTATTTAGTTTAAAAGGTGGTTATTAAGGGTGCTGATAGTGCTCCAAATGAACATATATTTAGTAGCAATATCCTCCCAAAATGTAAATTATTTAGTTGTAATTGTCCTATTTTAAGTTGTAATCATTTATATTAAATAAGTGCGAAGACAAAAGGCGAAAACGACGATTTGAAGACGCAAATGACCAAAAAGCTCAAATGTACAAGATACAATCCAAGTGGTTCAATTTATTGATAAGAAACGTCTAAAAATGACAAAAGTACAAGTTGCGGAACGCAAAGTACAAGATATTAAATTGTACGCAAGGACGTTCGAAAATCCGGAACCTGGACATGAGTCAACTATCAACGCCCGACGCAACGGACCAAAAATTACAAGTTAGTTATGCACAAGAATATAATATAATATATAAATAATTATATTAATTATTTATATTTTATATTTATATATTTATTATGTCGACAAGCTAGGAGCCAAAAGTTTGTGAGCTGGATTTTCAAACTCCACGACTCGCGGAGTTTGAAGGCCAAAAACTCCACGACTCGCGGAGGTGCCAAATTCCAAAATGCCTATAAAAGGTCACGAATTCTGCGAGTAAAAATAACTTAATAATAATAATACTCCGTAGTATAATATAAATAAATATATATATGATATATATATATATATATATATATATATATATATATATATATATATATATATATATATATATATATATAATATAGATTAGTGTTATATTAGATTAGTTCGGGTTATGTAAAGGTTATTTTACGGGTTTTAAAGTCGGAGCTCTGTCCGTGTAACACTACGCGATAAATAATCAATGTAAGCTATGTTCTCCTTTTTAAATTAATGTCTCGTACTTAAGTTATTATTATGCTTATTTAAGACGAAGTAATCATGATGTTGGGCTAAAAATATTAAAATTGGGTAATTGGGCTTTGTACCATAATTGGAGTTTGGACAAAAGAACGAAACTTGTGGAAATTAGACTATGGGCTATTAATGGGCTTTATATTTGTTTAACTAAATGATAGTTTGTTAATTTTAATATAAAGATTTACAATTGGATGTACCTATAAATAACCATATACACTCGATCAGACACGATGGGCGGGGTATTTATATGTACGAATAATCGTTCATTTAACCGAACACGGGAATGGATTAATAGTCTATGGAATTATTAAAACAGGGGTGAAATTATGTACAAGGACACTTGGCATAATTGATAACAAAGTATTAAAACCTTGGGTTACACGCAGTCGATATCCTGGTGTAATTATTAAACAAAGTATTAAAACCTTGTTACAGTTTAAGTCCCCAATTAGTTGGTATATTTGACTTCGGGTATAAGAATAAATTGACGAGGACACTCGCACTTTAAATTTATGACCGATGGACTGTTATGGACAAAAACCAGACGGACATATTAAATAATCCAGGACAAAGGACAATTAACCCATGGGCATAAAACTAAAATCAACACGTCAACCATCATGGTTACGGAATTTTAAATAAGCATAATATATTTTATTTCATATTTTCTCGTACTTTTATTTATTGTCATTTTAATTATTGTTATTTATTTTATATTGTTAGTTAAATATCGTCATTTACTTTACGCTTCGCTTAAAATATAAAATCGACAAACCGGTCATTAAACGGTAAAACCCCCTTTTATATATTATTAATATAATATATTTTGTACGAATATAATTGTTTAAAATATAGTGTGAAATAAGCCAGCTCCCTGTGGAACGAACCGGACTTACTAAAAACTACACTACTCTACTATTAGGTACACTACCTATAGTGTTGTAGCAAGGTTTAGGTATATCCCATTTGTAAATAAATAATTAAAACTTGTGTAATTTGTATCGCTTTTCCTAGTAAAAATATAAACTATTTCATACCCCCAAGCTATGACATCAAGTTTTTGGCGCCGCTGTCGGGGACTCGGCGAAACGCTATATTTTTAATTTATTTTTGTATAAATATATTTTTATATATTTTTAGAAAAACAATATAAAATTTTAAAAAAAAAAACGTTTTTTTCAAACTCCACGACTCGCGGAGTTTGCAGGCTTAAAACTCCACGACTCGCGGAGCCGCCCTGACCAGCCTGACCAGAAACCCTATTTCGCATTAATTACGGGGTATTATTAATTATTATTATTATTTAACCCTAATTACTTTATTATTATTATTATTTAGTTTAAGTTTTTAAATTAATTAGTTATAATTAATTATATTTAGTTTTAATATATAAAAAATTAATACTTTTATAAAATATAAAAATAAAAATATAAAAATAATATTTTTTATAAAAATAAGTAATTTTATCACTTTTTATAATTTGTATCCTTTTATTTAGTGTAATCGTAATATTTTATATATTTTTCGTTCGCAATTAGTTTTAAAATTAGTTTTTCCGTAGTTATTTTATATGTATAGATTTTTAGGCTTTGCCGTAAAATCCCTTAAGTGCTATTTCTTTAGACTAAGATTTAGGTGCTTTAGAATTTTGCGACAATTTTAAAATTTTAGTGCCTTTTAAGTCACGACTCGCTACTTTCTTATTTTTATTTTTCGACGTTTTTCGACGCGCATTCTTTTTCTTTCTTATTTCTCGACGCTTTAGTTTTTAGGACTTAGAAATTTTCTCTATTTCTTATCTACTATCTCAAACGGAAAGAAAAATTATTTAAGTGGTTAAATTAATGGACGTTGACAATTTTCTGCTTCGTAGTAATAGTTGGATTTGTTAGTGGCTGAGTTGTGAGCTTCCGATTTAAAGGGTTCTGGCTCCCTGCTGCATCTTTTGGCTATTTGAAACGTGGACAAAAGCAGAAAAGTCTATTAATTGGACAACTTATATAAGTTTTTCTAATTTTATAACTAATAGGATAATTAGTAAATGCACCACATTGTAGCTAAATTTTGGCCATCGCAATAAAATGGAAAATTTTGAAAACAAGGCTATGGAAACTCTTTTTGATATCCAAAATCAATTAAATCAATACTCTCAAACGGGTGTTGATGACAATTCATTCGGTCAATCTTGGATCATGAATGACGAAACAATAACTCGTTGTGAAATCTGTGGAGATTATCACTCAACATGGGAATGTTATTATTACGTTCCTATAGAAAATTACGCACCCACAGAACCTGAATGGAATGATAATGAAGAATACAATTCAAATTGGGATTATTCCCAAGAATATTTCCAAACTCAACAACCAGTAGACGAGGAAAATTACGTGTCTGAAAATTTATTAGACAATATGAAAATCAAACTCGAAGAACTCAATGCTCAAAATGAACAAATGAGAGAGTTTGTAAACCAGCAAGCTGAAACTCTATCAGACTACACACCTGTTGATCTGAGGAGTATTGTGCAAGAAAATCTCATATCATCGAATTTTGATGAATTCGAGAGCTCCGAAATCACCAATTATCCCGATGATACTTTTTATTCAGTCTTACCAATTTCACAACATATCGACACATTAGCCTCTACCGACGAAATCATCGATCCATCAATGGATAAAGAAGAAGTAAGGGTGACAAATTGGTACTCTTGGGAATACGATAACGTTGAAAATTTTACCCCCGAGGCCAAACCGAACTTCACCATTCCACAACCTTCCAACCCAATATTCTCAATAGACGAGTCATCCACCGGAAATGAACTACGAGCTGTAATAGATAATGACACCTCGAATTTCATATATATATATATATATATATATATATTGGGTAATAGAGGTGAAAACTTTGATCCTGAGAATAAAAGGAAGGAAATATTAGGAATTGTCCACCCTATAGAAATAAGTATGTCGGTGTATATCGATCCATTTGACCAAGAAATAGAAAAGAGACATATCCATTTACTAAAAGCTACACTTAAAAAAGAATTAAGTAGTGACGATCTGGTGAGTCTAAACTTTAAACCCATTGATATATTATACACCACCCGAAATGTAAATAACTGGCTCACTACTCTAATTCGTGGAACTCATTCTACCGACTTCACATGTCGTCAGCTAAGTGTGGGGAAGTCTAACCCCACTTAACGTTAAATTAGGGGTTCGGGTTAGTATATAACTCGTTAATAAAAATGCACAATTAGGGTAAAAGACGCATTTTCAAATATTAGCAAACAGTTCAGAAAAGCAACCGTTTTTGAAGAAAAACATGTGTGAAATAACAAAAGAAGGAATGAACGATGAGGCGCGCCATATATCATTCGACGAGCTTTGTAATTACAAACTGGGTATTTTTAATTACTTTTCTACACTAATCACCCTCATGAATTTATAATTATAGTCTGATTTCATGCAAATGAGGGCATTGCATGATCTCAAGTGTGGGGAAGGGTTATAAATTCTCTCGGGTTTATACTTGGTTTATTTGCCAAATTTTATGAAAATTTGAAAAATTTTCAACTAAATGAATTTAAAATCATGTTTATATATATTTATGAACTGTGAAAACTAGGTGTTAATACCGAAATTATTGTTACCTCGGAAAGGACATAAATTGAGAAACACCCTAAAACGCTTGAATTCATTTAAAATGGAATAAAGGAGAATAAAAAGGCAAAGAAAGAAACTAAGTGTGGGGAGAATGTACCAAGTTATTCAATTAAAAACTATCTATCACATGTTTCTGTAAAGTTTATTGCAGGTGCTTTTGTTTTGGACTAAATTAACTGTTTTACCCGATTTACTGTAATGAAAGATGGATCTACACGATGAATCAATTCCATCATTTAAAGGAAGTAAAGTCTTCCAAAAAAGAAACGCGCTTCTTGATTTAGGTCAAGAAGTTTTCGTCCAGACCAGCTGTAGGTTGACGAAAAATCTAGAAAAGTCAACATTAAAATCAGCAGGAAATCCACGGACCTCAGCATAAAACAGGGTCGCCAAGTGGTCAGACTTATCCTAACCATGAGAGGATCTGTCTCGTAAAATGGGGAGGGCGCCGTGCAAATTAGCTTGATAAGACTAATGAATCAGATCCCCAGAAAGGATAATCTCCTTAAAGATTAAAAATCAGCTTTTAAGACTGATATTACTCAATCCTTGAGATTGACCTTAAAGATTGAGAATTACAAACTCATGGAATTCGGTGATATCTAAACTCGAGCTTGAACGAGAAAATATTTTGATCAAAATTATAAACCGATTTGTTTTCTAAAAAACCATTTTCAATGCTTTCATTATCATTGAACGTAAAATCCTAGGAATTCACCTGGAATTCATTAGGTCACCTGAACCAAATCGGGTGTCAACCGTAAGAACGGTGGTTGCATAGCATGGTCGGAGACAGGACCTTGTGCCAGACCGAAAAACTATAGGGTGAGCTTTACTATTGCTCCTACAAAGGATAGTACTAGCATCTGACTCGTTTATAGACCATAATCAAAAGCATGTCATTAGACATTGCCTTAACAGTTGCTTGTTCAACGCTTTCCTTTACAACCGGACGGTAGTTTGCCGAAAGGTAATATACGGGATAAGTAAACTGGACGTGTTGCTTTCCTAATACAAGGTTAGCAAGTGGGTGACACAAAATCATAAGTTTTGAGCTAAAATTTTCAAATCTGAAACCCACAAAACCCACAAAAATATTTTGCAAACACCGGTGAAGGGTTATTCCGGAAAACTTGTCTAGGGTAAAATCTAGCTTGAATTTTCAAAAGATCAAATGTTTTCATAAAGATCCAATTTCCTAACGGATCTAAATTTTCATAGTCATGTGGGACTGTAAACCGCCTTTCAAATGTGCACTTTGCTTTGGAAACCGAAAGTAAATCGGCTATTTGATTGTAAGTGTCGTTGACCTAAACCCGAGGCAACTGTGGATGACACACCCACCTTTAACCATGGTTCTATCGTTACTACCATTGTTCATACCGCCATCTCAAAATCACTAATGTATAAAGTGTGAAGAATAAAGAAGTGACTCGTGTGATTTATTATATTTCAAGTTCTGTATTGCTTGAGGACAAGCAACATTCAAGTGTGGGGATATTTGATAGTGCTCCAAATGAACATATATTTAGTAGCAATATCCTCCCAACATGTAAATTATTTAGTTGTAATTGTCCTATTTTAAGTTGTAATCGTTTATATTAAATAAGTGCGAAGACAAAAGGCAAAAACGACGATTTGAAGACGCAAATGACCAAAAAGCTCAAATGTACAAGATACAATCCAAGTGGTTCAATTTATTGATAAAAAACGTCTAAAAATGACAAAAGTACAAGTTGCGGAACGCAAAGTACAAGATATTAAATTGTACGCAAGGACGTTCGAAAATCCGGAACCGGGACATGAGTCAACTATCAACGCCCGACGCAACGGACCAAAAATTACAAGTCAGTTATGCACAAGAATATAATATAATATATAAATAATTATATTAATTATTTATATTTTATATTTATATATTTATTATGTCGACAAGCTAGGAGCCAAAAGTTTGTGAGCTGGATTTTCAAACTCCACGACTCGCGGAGTTTGAAGGCCAAAAACTCCACGACTCGTGGAGCTGCCAAATTCCAAAATGCCTATAAAAGGTCACGAATTCTGCGAGTAAAAATAACATAATAATAATAATACTCCGTAGTATAATATAAATAAATATATAATATAATATATATATATATATATATATATATATATATATATATATATATATATATATATATATATATATATATATATATATATATATTATATAGATTAGTGTTATATTAGATTAGTTCGGGTTATGTAAAGGTTATTTTACGGGTTTTAAAGTCGGAGCTCTGTCCGTGTAACACTACGCGATAAATAATCAATGTAAGCTATGTTCTCCTTTTTAAATTAATGTCTCGTACTTAAGTTATTATTATGCTTATTTAAGATGAAGTAATCATGATGTTGGGCTAAAAATATTAAAATTGGGTAATTGGGCTTTGTACCATAATTGGGGTTTGGACAAAAGAACGAAACTTGTGGAAATTAGACTATGGGCTATTAATGGGCTTTATATTTGTTTAACTAAATGATAGTTTGTTAATTTTAATATAAAGATTTACAATTGGATGTACCTATAAATAACCATATACACTCGATCGGACACGATGGGCGGGGTATTTATATGTACGAATAATCGTTCATTTAACCGAACACGGGAATGGATTAATAGTCTATGGAATTATTAAAACAGGGGTGAAATTATATACAAGGACACTTGGCATAATTGATAACAAAGTATTAAAATCTTGGGTTACACGCAGTCGATATCCTGGTGTAATTATTAAATAAAGTATTAAAACCTTGTTACAGTTTAAGTCCCCAATTAGTTGGAATATTTGACTTCAGGTATAAGAATAAATTGACGAGGACACTCACACTTTAAATTTATGACCGATGGACTGTTATGGACAAAAACCAGACGGACATATTAAATAATCCAGGACAAAGGACAATTAACCCATGAGCATAAAACTAAAATCAACACGTCAACCATCATGGTTACGGAAGTTTAAATAAGCATAACATATTTTATTTCATATTTCCTCGTACTTTTATTTATTGTCATTTTAATTATTGTTATTTATTTTATATTGTTAGTTAAATATCGTCATTTACTTTACGCTTCGCTTAAAATATAAAATCGACAAACCGGTCATTAAACGGTAAAACCCCCTTTTATATATTATTAATATAATATATTTTGTACGAATATAATTGTTTAAAATATAGTGTGAAATAAGCCAGCTCCTTGTGGAACGAACCGGACTTACTAAAAACTACACTACTCTACGATTAGATACACTGCCTATAGTGTTGTAGCAAGGTTTAGATATATCCCATTTGTAAATAAATAATTAAAACTTGTGTAATTTGTATCGCTTTTCCTAGTAAAAATATAAACTATTTCATACCCCCACGCTACGACATCAGTGCTTTCATAGGGATAAGGTGTGACTAAGTAATAACTAGATTCCATGCACAAAACTAACTAGTTAAGTTGAAAGTAATACTAGCATTTAATAAAATGGGCTAGTTGGTTCATTTAGTTAAGTTGAGTGGGCTAACAAGTCCATTAAAGAAGTAGGGTGGGCTTTCAAGTCCACTAATACTAATAAAAGCCCAAGTTCCATTAATTAACAAATTAATCCAATAAAAGCCCAAGTAACTAACTAGTAACCATAGTTAATTAAAATGATTAATAAACTTAATCATGAATGCAAATAATATCTAAAAATATTATTCGTGAAAGTTTCGTGTGTCACAAAAACGTTTCGGGCATTTAAAGTCAAGTATGGTGTACCATGGTAACAAGTAAATGTAATCACATACATTCGTTTAATCACAAGTATTAATAATAACCATTATTAATTAAAGATGGAAAAGTCAGGGTCGTTACATTACCCACCTGTTAAAGAAAATTTCGTCCCGAAATTTTAAGGGGTGACCAAACAATGGTACCGTATTCGAATAAGAAGGAGCGTATCAAAGTTCCGTGAGTCTCGTGGGCTCAGAAGTAAGTTATTTACACTGAAAGGTATTTCGGTGTATGAAAGTAAGAATAGGTATATGCCATTAATTAACTCTCTTGTCCTAAGAGATCAACAAATTGATTTCCTTTTCGATTTACATGAGTATGTCATCTGAATGTATATCCACAAAAGGGAAATATGGTGTGTTGGTTTGTTACGGGAGCTTGGTAGGGTGGTTTAACTCAGATTTGGGTGGTATTGTAATGAACGAGTTGCATCGGTTTGAAAGTCGACATTGGGAGTTATCAAGGAAGTTTGGTGCTTGCAGGTTTGAAACGGGATAACCAAATTTTTGGGGTAGATATTCTAGCGTTTATGGAATATGCGGGCATGTTAGAGCTCCTTGTCACTAGGGTAATTAGTTGTCGAAGGGTGTCTGATAGAACACATTTGACAGTTACGCGGGTTTGGTTGATGGTTCAACAAAGGGATCGGTTTTTTTCGAAAGTGATCAATTAGGAATCGTGAGCTAATGGATTTACCTGGACCCAGCCACGACTCAATGCCTTCACTGGTCGCAAATTACTTTGCCATTGGAGAGTAAAACAAGTATTCGAAGGCCTAATGTTACCCAGAATCATCACACTAATCTTGAGAACATTGAAGAACAATGTCGCATAATCATCTCCACAATTCTAATAGTCGACTAACTCTCACTAGCTCGATAACTTCCATCGGTTACCAAACTCACACCGAGTTCTCCACACCCTCATCAATCCTAGAAAGCTCAAGTCACGGGACTTAAAAGATTATTCTTCACAACCTGGTTAAGAAACCATGTCCCAAACTCGAACTCATACCCGTCGGGTTCCCGTTACTCACTAACTGTCGGGTTATCGGGTTTACCCACAGGTGAATGGGGATCTTCATTTACTTACTTACTCACGGGTTGTTGGATTTCTCGCGGGGTATCGTATATCTTCGTTGTTAGTTATTCTCATTCACGATTCACGATTCACATTTTTCAATTTTTGTTTCACTAATGTTATTAAAATGAGTACTACATTCAAATGACTAATATATTGATGTGTAAAATCTATACTTATAATATACTAGACAAATTGACTCAAAAGGTTTACACAAACTAAAACCTGATCGTGCAGTAGCAAGTAAGTAAATTGACCTGTTCGTTCCATAAAGAGCAGTAGTTTTGAGAATTTTAAACTAACACTTATCCTAAATAAATTTGGAGAGTTTTTGATTTTAAACAAAAGAATGCAAAATAAATGACATGAATTCAGAGGAAATAGAGGCATCAACTTAGAATCAATTCCATAGGTCCTTGATTACTTTGATTAAAACCATTATATTCACTGATTATATGGTGATATTGTAATTATTCTTCGATTCTCACAATTTCTTAACTAGATCCTTAAGTATAACTGTCATTATCTTTGTTCACTAATCAATCCACCTATTAACAATCTAGGATGGTTTCCCGCACCTAAACTATCAATATTATCATGAAGAGATAGTCAGCTAACGCTGGGAGCACAATCAATCAATTACTCAAGACTATGATTCGATTTCAGGTCAATTAAGTGTTCCTTTTTAACCTCACAATTGCTGTAGCTAGTTAATCAATTCAATCAATATTGTCTAACTACACTGGTGTCCCGCATTTAATCTAACAGTATCCAGTTTATTTCTCAATAACCTAGAAAAGTCTATCAATCTTGTTAATTATTGTTAATTCAATCAACACACTACTAACCAAATCAATCAATAAGCATGAACAACGGTCGATCTTAAATCAAACATAATCAAGAATCAGTTTTGTAAATCAAAGAATAAGCAATCCATTGCCTAGGTTCAATCATCTAAGTGGATAAAAAATTAGCTAGACATAGTAGTCATAAAAGCAATCAAACACAAGGATAAAAAAAATTCATTAAAGTATTAATCAAGAATAAGAAAATAGAGTTACCAATGATTGAATCTCGTACAATGATAATCCAAGTGATAGAAACCCTTGAATAACCTTGAAAAGCTCTAAAATTCGTAAATGAAACCCCAAAATTCGTAAATAAAAACTGCATAAAAAGTTAGGGTATAAAGGCCTATTTATAGATGGAAAAATTAAGTTGTTGACCGACTCAAATCTCGCGACCGCGAGATGGAAATATATGAATTCCGCGACCGCGACATAGAACATGGTGACCGCTAGCTTGCATTTGCATAATGTAATACCCCGTCAGAATCCACTAACGGTGTATTAACTCTGGTCCCACAGTTTAGCGGTCACGCCCTATATATGAGACGTTTCCGAAAAGTATTCGCATTAAATACCAAAGCAAAGTCATTTACTAAAGAAAATGCAACTGAAAAGTATTTGACATAAACGACCAACGTAATTAAACCTAAAACATTACAATAAGTAAATAGTTTCAATGCGAATATTAGTTCTTTAAATAAGTCATGACAGAAAACATGCAGGATAACATTCCAGTTCTAGCAGCCAACATGCATGACAACTCTGCAAAGCGGAAGCTATACCTCTATGGACCTGAGATAAAACATGCAAAATGTCAACGGAAAACGTTGAGTGAAATCTACAGGTTTAGTAAAGCATTTTGTAAGTTAGGCTACAAGATTTCTGGAAAACATCGTAAGAAAAGCATACATTATCATGAGCACTTGATTATAAAACTTTATCCCGCGGATAGCTAAGCTACACGTGTTCCCTTTACCCTTTCTAAGCATACACCGATCAAGTGTACAAGTAACAACAAAATAAGCACCTGTTATGTTAAGGTGAGGTTTGTCAAACCTAACGGTACCGTCCCTATAAATCGAGCTTACTTAAAGTAATTAATATAATCAAGCTAAGGTATTTTTGATCTGAACTCATATGTATAGTTTTTTAATTTACTTGTGCCTAATATGTAAAACATTTGTAAAAAGCATGTTATCTCATCCCTGTAAAACAAAGTAGGGACTGTAGACTCACCTTAGCAAAAGCACTGAAATCTCTTAGTAAAACCGTAAAGTAGTCGAACAATCACGACCGAACAATGCAACCTACTTAAACAGGTCAGCTTAAGTATACACATAGGTCACACTATGTCAACCCATAGTGTACGCAAAGCCCTAGTGCTCAGACTGACTCAATAAGCAATTAAAAGTCAACTAATCAAAGCAATCGACCAAAGTCAAACCAAAAGTCAACTCGGTCAAAGTGGTCAACTAAAGTAAAAAATCTCAGTAGGTCATGCAAACAAGGTAAACATGTAAAATCTAGGTCAAGTAACACTTTACAGTTCATAGTTCCGCAAATTGCACATTCACAGTTTAACGCATGTCTTTAAAATACGTACATCGTAGAAAAACACGAGTATCACTCTTAGCATATAATTCATATAAAGATGGAAAACTCCAGATCACAACTAGACTCAAAATCAATTCCAAAAAGTCTAACCCGAGCCTCATACGATATCTACAACTTGGGTTTCCGAAAAGGTCTAGTTATGGTTTACCAAATCAGTTTCTACCCGCGCGTCAGTTTTAAAACATTTCTCAAACAATATAGATAATAGATTTTGCCGAACGGCCAATTGGAGATAACTCCAAACATACCAAAGTTTTAGTGATCAAATAATCAAAGACATCGCTTTAGCCAATTTGTACATCCAATCTTTACAGACCGTTCAGTTTTAATCAACAAACAGACATGTCACTTGGTCAAGCTTATATCTCATGGCAAAACATGTTTTTAGAAGTTAGCATGCAAATGAAATACATCAAGAAACATATAAGCTAACATAATTCAGAAGATCAAAGCCTCAACCAATTTCTAGTTCACACAAGGTAATTTCTTTCAAATTCGAAAACACTTTCAGCTCTCTTTAAAACACGAATCTTCGTTTTGACATAACGGAAGCATTACAAAAGCTTTTGACGCAAATATTTAGTCTAAAATGCATGATTTTTCACAAGGAATACAATAGTACACAATTCATTATCCATATCATAAAGTACATAACCCAGAAGATTCGTATATCACGTAAACCCTAACGAAAACTTCGATTAAACATATCTTGAGCATACGATAACGAAATCAAGTGAAATCAAAGTCCAAATTCAATAGTTTTTCGATGCCTTTTTATCTAAACACATTAAAAGTTTAGATCACAAGTCAATTTTATCAGATCATTAAAATACAAATTCGTTTTTCATGCAAACAACATCAATTGATCAATTAAACGATAAATGACAACACAAAACATCATTAATTGAGCACTAGACTTGATTACACTATGTAATTGACAAAAAAAAACTGAATTATAACAATTAGGGTTTGCAAGTATACCTTTCTAGCACAATCAACGCACAATACTAGATGTAGAACGATACAACGAGCAACTTTGATTCACAAAACTTTGTCTAATTTTGAAGATTGATGATGATGGTGGTGGGTTGTATGTCGACAGCTGAAAGGGGAGGGGGAGAGTAAAAAAAAATCGACTAGCACAAGTGGGGGAATGAGGGTTTCAAGTCCCTTGCCAAGTATTTATAGTTGGGGCCTTTAATTAAGAAAGATAATGACCCAATTAACATGTTATAGTCCAAAACAAGTCCAAAGGGGTAAGGGGAAAGGGGTTCGGCCGATGGCCTTATAAGGGGGGTCATTGGGCTCGTTTTGTTAATTCTTGGTACGCGCATTGTCTGTTTCGAGTGCCGTTAACTGTACCGGATCTCCGGAACGTTAATTAGTCGACGAAACGCAATCACCGTGTTTAATTCATTTAATAAATAATAAATTAAATAAGTTTTTCGTAAAAACAATAATTATTAAAAATAATTATTTCGTCATTTTTCTGAGTTCCGTAAACTGAAAAACTTTCTAGGCGATTAACTTAATCTTAACGTTTTCCATTTATTTCGCTATTCGAAATAAGTTCATAAATTAATATCACATATTAATTCAATTAATCCACTAGGATCAAATATGCATTCAATTCCATTAAACACACAAGGTCTAAGTAAACACCGTTAAATACTTAACGGACAAGTAACGATAGTAAACGGAAAAAGTCGGGTTGTTACATTACCCACCTGTTATGAAAATATTTCGTCCCGAAATTTTAGTGTACGTCCGTCGTATTCGTCTCCTCGGGAAACAGTTGCGGATACTTTTGTCTCATCTGATCTTCACACTTCCACGTGAATTCTGTTCCTCTACGGGCTTCCATCTGACTTTAACGATCGAAATTCTGCTTTGCTTTAGTTGTTTGACCTCACGGTCCATCATCTCAACAGGTTCTTCAACAAAAATTTCGCGTACAACTGCTCCTTCCTGAGCATCTCAAGTAACAAATGGAGATGTTGCTTATGTTCTTCCTTGCTCTTAGAATATACCAGAATATCGTCGATAAACACAATAAAAAATTTGTCCAGATATGGCTTACACACACGGTTCATGAGATCCATGAACACTGCCATCCAAACGGCATTACTGTGAATTCATGATGTCCATAGCGTGTTCTAAATGCTTTCTTCGGTATATCTGTCTCTTTTACTCTCATCTGATGGTAACCTGACCTTAGATCAATCTTAGAGTAACATGCTGATCCTTGCAATTGATCAAACAAATCATTAATCCTTGGCAACGGATATCTATTCTTGATAGTCAAGTTGTTCAACTCCATGTAGTCGATACACAGTCTCATAGATCCATCCTTCTTCTTCACAAATAGTACAGGAGCACCCCATGGTGAAGAACTCGGTCGAATAAATCCTTTATCTAAAAGCTCTTGTAATTGATTAGACAGCTCTTGCAATTCTGAAGGTGCAAGTCTATACGGTGCGCGCTACAGGTGTTGCTCAAGGTATTAAATTAATCTGGAACTCTACATTTCTATGCGGAGGTAGTCCAGGTAACTCGTCCGGGAAAACATCGGGAAATTCTCAAACAATCGGCACATCTTCGAGTTTCTTGCCTTCAGATTCAGTTTTGCTTACGTGAACCAGCATAGCAAGACAACCCTTTCTTATATGTTTCTGCGCCTTCAAACAGTTAATGAAGTGTAACGGTATATTGCTTCGCTCTCCATACACCATCAAAGGCTCATCTTTGGTAACATGTATACGAATTGCTTTCTGATGACAAACAGTATCGGCTCTATTCTCTGCTAACCAGTCCATTCCAACCACGAGGTCGAAACTTCCTAGCTTAATCGGTATCACATTTATTCTAAACGACGTTACAGTCAAAATCAAAGTGCAATCATGGTAAACCTTATCAGCACTCATTAGATTACCATTCCCTAGTTCTATAGAATATAAGTTTTCTAATGACGATACAGGATTCTTAAGATTATGGCAAAAATCTCTAGACATAAAGCTTATATTAGCTCCAGAATCGAAAAGTACATAAACATGATGATTGTCTAGTAGAAACGTACCCGTGACTAGCTTAGGATCATCACGAGCCTCATTGGAGTTGATTTTGAAAGCTCTTCCTCTAGCAGGTTCAACACTCTTACTTACAGTCGGACAATCCTTCTTAAAGTGTCTAGCTTTTCCGCATCCATAGCACATATTTGAACCAGCTTTACACTCGGCAGCCAAGTGTCCATTCTTCTTACACTTATCGCACTTCTTTAGGCAATCTCCTGGATAAAACCTGTTGCATTTAGCACACAACGGGAATCTTCCCTTATAGCCAGATCTAGTATTCGGAGTAGCAGTGTTGCCCTTAGCAGTATCTTGTTTCTTAAAGGGCTGCTGATTGTAGTTCTTTCTAGAGTTATTATTGTTGTTGTTCCATTTTCTCTTGTTGTCATAAGTCTTAGTCTCATTTGACACATGAGCCTTTCCTCGCTGTTCAACTTGATCCATCAACTCATTAGCCATTTCAATGGCCTCTTGAATAGTCCTTGGCTTCGATGTAGTCACACCGCTCTGGATGTTCTCAGTTAACTCTTTTACATACAGGGTGATCTTTCGGTGTTTGGGAGTAACCATATTCGGGCACATAAGAGCAAGCTCAAAGAATCTCCTATTATAGCTGGCTAAGTCAGGTTCAACTAGTTTCAAGTTCTGGAATTCCCACTCCATCTTCACAATCTCAGTACAAGGACAATACTCTTCGATCATTCGTTGCTTCAAATCCTCCCATGAAGTCTCAAAAGCCTAATCCATACCTACAGACTTTGCATAAGTATTCCACCAAGTTAAAGTGCCATCTAATAGATTACAAGATGCAAACTTCGTCCTATCAGCATCTCTACAACTGCTGATATGAAAAACTGACTCAAGCTTCTCAAACCAACGAGTCAGACCGACTGGGCCTTCAGTACCAGTGAATGTGTCCGGCTCGCAGCTCGTGAATGCCTTATATGTGCACCCTCCTTGGTTAGTGTTGGTGTTGACAATATTGGTTTGCTGATCTTCGGTGTTGGTAGTGTTGGTCTGGTTCCTTTAATTGCTGTTGGATCCATTTGGAGTTCAGCTACAGACTCGGTTAATCCTTCATTGATCCATTGTCGGACATCAGCTTGGGTAACACTCTTGGGCGGCATTATCTTTCTGGTCAAGATAACACACCGGGTAAGCGTCAACGAAATCAGTACGTAAAAATATACTAGCAACGGGTAGTGATGCATAGTAGATAATATTAAATCATAAAGATTCTAGTAGTGCTGGTAGTAAGTAGTAGTGGTACATAGTGCTTAGTTGTCACACCCCAAAATAGGGTCAGGGGTATTTGTGACCATTCATATCATAACACATTTGTATAACGAGAACGACTCTATATGAGACGTTTTGAAATAAACCTTTATTAATAAAACAGCAGAAGCATTAAGAGTTTTTACATCAAATCCAAACTGAAATAGTAATAGTTTTAAAATGCAAAGTAAATGTAATGAAATGAAGATTCCATGCAGCAGCATTCAATTCATCAAGCAGCAGTCATAGCAATCATCTTATTCGTCACCTGAGACAAAACATGCTTAAAGTATCAACCAAAAAGGTTGAGTGGATTTCATAGGTTTATATAATATGCATTAGAAAACAAGATTTAGTTTAAAGTTGATTGATACCAAATATATCAATCTAAAAGTGTTGCTGCAGTTTGTAATATTGCGACTAAACAAAAGTTACCCCGTGACACCTTGTACTGTCAGTGTCGTTGAATCATTATTATGTAACCAAAGACCAGAGGTTAAATGGTTAGAGACGTTAATCTCAATAGGCCTACTCACAATAATTAAGTTTGTGTTTCAAAGTAGCAATTAACGATATTACGGTGAGGATTTGCATGAATCAAAGCATGACAGCATAATAACATTTGAGTACTTGTGTCTAAAGTGTAAGACAGTTATAAAGCAAGCATGTGTCTCACCCCAAAAGTTATAAACAGTTAAGTAAACAGTAAAAGTGAGGCTATGAAAATCACCTTAAATTAGCAGTTGAAGTATTCCACGCAAGAAAGGAAAGTAAAGCAAGTAAGTGACCGGGATATCAACCTAGTGGTATAATGTTCGATTAGTAAATGTCTAATAGACAAAGTGTATGTTTATTAATATAATGAATTACATTAATAGTGACAGTCCAAAATAGGAAGGTTTCAATTTATGGAAAGTTTATAAACACGTAATCAGATAAACTTTCGATTAACGACTTCCAATTCGTAATGGCCTATTCAGGGCTAGGGCTTGAGCCATAGGTTCCTTTAAATTGAAAAAATCCAAACCCTTCATCCTAGAGTTTCGTAGACGCCACCTGATGTGTGCAGCGGTGCATACGAAATACTGTTAAATACGATACAATTTTACACAAGTTTTATTTATATATTTACAGATGGGATATACCTAAACCTTGCTACAATACTATAGGCAGTGTACCTAATCGTAGAGTAGTATAGTTTTTAGTAAGTCCGGTTCGTTCCACAGGGAGACGACTTATTTTACACTATATTTTAAACAACTATATAAAATATATATAATTATATATAGTAATAATATAAAAGGGGGTTTTCCATTTAATGACCGGTTTGTCGATTTTAAGTTAAACGTGAATATAAATGACAATAATTAAAATAACAAAATATAAAATGTAATTAAAAGTACGAGGAAATATAAAAATAAAATTATTATGCTTATTTAAACTTCCATAATCATGATGTTTGACGTTTTAATTTTAATTTATTACCCTGGGTTAATTGTCTTTTGTCCTGGTTTATTTGAAACCTATCTGGTTTTTGCCCATAATAGTCCATCGGTCATAATTATAAAATGCTCGTCAAATTAACCTTATTTCCGAAGTCAAATATTCCAACTAATTAGGGATTCGAACTGTAACAAGGTTTTAATACTTTGTTAATAATTACACCAGGTTATCGACTACGTGTAATTCAAGGTTTTAATACTTTATTAACAATTACACCAATTACCCTTGTATGTAATCCACCCCTGTTTTAATGAGTCCATTGACTATTAATTCGTCCCCGTGTCCGGTCAAATGAACAATTATTAGTATTTATAAATATCCCGCTCACCGTACCCGATCAAGCGTATGTGGTTATATATAAATACGTCAAATTATAAATCTCTATATTAAATTAACGAGATATCATTTAGTTAATATAAAGCCCATTAATAGCCCATAGTCCAATTTCCACAAGTGTCGGTCTTTTGTCCAAATCCCAATTATGGTCCAAAGTTCAATAACCCCGTCTTAATATTTAGTCCAACATCACGATTATTTTGGCTCAAATAAGCAGAATAATAACTTAAATACGAGACATTAATTTAAAAAGGAAGAACATAGCTTACAGTGGTTATTAATCGCGTAGTGTTACACGGACAGAGTTTCGACTTTAAAATCCGTAAAATAACAGTTACATTACCCAAAGTAACTAATATAAAACTAAACTAATATTTATATTATATATATATATATATATATATATATATATATATATATATATATATATATATATATATATATATATATATATATATATATATATATATATATTACAGAGGGAGAGAGATATTGAAAGAGGTGTGTGTTTCGAGCAAAAAACATTCCAATTTATAGATGTGGCCAGCCCTTGGGTCTCATGCGATTGCATGACTTTTGTGCTTCCTGGCCATGCGATCACATGGCCAGCTGTAACAGCTCACTTTGAGTTTAAAACGTGGGCGGCTCGATTATTTAATATATATAATATAATATATATAATTATATATATATTATATTATATTCTTGTGCAATGTTGACTTGTTATTTTAGCTCCGTTGACTCATGCGTTGATGCTTGGTTTATGCCTCGGTTTTTGGATTTCCGAACGTCTTTTCGTACGCTTAGATATCTTGTACTTTGCGTTTCGCGGCTTGTACTCTTGTCATTTTTAGACGTTATTCATCAATAAATGGAACCACTTGGATTGTATCTTATACATTAGAGCTTTTTGGTCATTTGCGTCTTCAAATCATCGTTTGCTTCTTCAGTCTTCGCACTTATTTATTTAAACGATTATTACATAAAAACAAAACATTGGTAACTAAAAACTTTACATATTGGAAGGATATTGATACTAAATATATGTTCATTTAGAGCACTATCAAATATCCCCACACTTGAGCGTTGCTTGTCCTCAAGCAATACAGAACTTGAAATAAAATCACACTTCACTCGAATCACTTTTTTATTCTCACACTTTATACATAAGTGATTTTGATACATCGGTATAAACAATGTTAGTAATGATGTGATTTACAGTCCCACATGACTATGAAAATTTAGATCCTTTAAGGAAATCGGATCTTTATGAAAATATTTGATCTTTTGAAAATTCATTCTAGCTTTTACCCTAGATAAGTTTTCCGGAATAACCCTTCACCGGTGTTTGCAAAATGTTTTTATGGGTTTTTTGGGTTTCTGATTTTAAAATTTTAGCTCAAAACTTGTGGTTTTATGTCACCCACTTGCTAACCTTGTATTAGGAAAGTACACATCCAGTTTACTTGTCCCGTATATTACCTTTCGGTAAATGACCGTCCAGTTGTAAAGGAAAGCGATGAATAAGCAACTGTTAAGGCAATGTCTAATGACATGCAGATGTTCATGGTCCACAACGTGTCGGATGCAATTACTATCCTTTGTAGGAGCAATAGCAAAGATCACCTATAATTTTTTTGGTCTGGCACAAGGTCCTGTCTTCGACCATGCTATGCAACCACCGTTCTTACGGTTGACACCCGATTTGGTTCAGGTGACCTAATGAATTTTGATGAATTCTCAGGATTTTACGCTCAATGGTAATGAACGCATTGAAAATAGGTTTTCAGAAAATAAATCGGTTTATTTTTGATCAAAATATTTTCCTGTTCAAGCTCGAGTTAAGATATCATTGGATTCCATGAGTTTGTAATTCTCAATCTTTAAGGTCAATCTCAAGGATTGAGTAATATCAGGCTTAAAAGCTGATTTTTAATCTTTAAGGAGATTATCCTTTCTGGGGGTCTGATTCATATGTCTTATCAAGCTAATTTGCACGGCGCCCTCCCCATTTTATGAGACAGATCCTCTTATGGTTAGGATAAGTCTGACCACATGGCGACCCTGTTTGATGCTGAGGTCCGTGGATTTCCAGCTGATTTTCGAGAAAACTTTTCAAGATTTTTTGTAGACTCTACAACTGGTCTGGATGACAACTTCCCGACCTAAATCAAGAAGCGCATTTCTTTTTCGGAAGACTTTACTTCCTTTTAATGATGGAATTGATTCATCGTATAGATCCATCTTTTCTTTTCTTTCTTCGGGTAAAACAGTTAATTTAGTCGAAAACAAAAGCACCTGCAATAACTTTACAGAAACATGTGATAGATAGTTGGTACATTCTCTCCACACTTGGCTTTTATTTATTTTTTTCTTTGCCTTTTTATTCTCCTCTTTTTCATTTTAAATGAATTCAAGCATTTTAGGTTGTTTCTCAATTTATGTCCTTTCCGAGGTAACTATAATTTCGGTATTAACACATAGTTTTTATCGTTCATAAATATATATAAACATGATTTTGAATTCATTTAGCTGAAATTTTTTCAAATTTTCACAAAATTTGGCAAATAAACCAAGTGCAAACCCGAGAGAATTTATAACCCTTCCCCACACTTGAGATCATGCAATGCCCTCATTTGCATGAAATCAGACTATAATTATAAATCCACGAGGGTGATTAGTGTAGAAAAGTGATTAAATATACCCAGTTTGTAATTTCAAAGCTCGTCGAATGATAGATGGCGCGCCTCATCGTTCATTACTTTTGTTATTTTATCACACATGTTTTTCTTCAAAAACGGTTGCTTTTCTAAACTATTTGCTAATTTTTGAAAATGCGTATTTTACCCTAATTTATCATGTATGTTTATTAACGAGTTATACACTAACTCGAACCCCGAATTTAACGGTAAGTGGGGTTAGACTTCCCCACACTTAGCTGACGACATGTGAAGTCGGTAGAATAAGTTCCACGAATTAAAATAGTTAGCCAGTTATTTACATCTCGGGTGGTGTATAATATATCAATGGGTTTAAATTTAGACCCACCCGATCGTCACTACTTAATTCTTTTTTAAGTGTAGCTTTTAGTAAATGGATATGTCTCTTTTCTGGTTCTTGGTCAAATGGATCGTTATACACTGACATACATATTTCTTTAGGGTGGACAATTCCTAACATTTCCTTCCATTCATTCTCGGGATCAAAGTTATTATCTCTATTACCCAATTGTGTGAAATCCGAGGTATCAATATCTATTACAGCTCGTAGTTCATCTTCAGTAGATGACTCGTCTATTGAGAATATTGGGTTGGAAGATTGTGGAATGGTAAATTTTGGGATCGAAGCAAATTCTTCTTCATTAACGGTCCTTATCGGTCCCACCACTTTGGTCTGGGGGGTAAAATTTTCAACGTTATCGTTTTCCCATGAGTACCAATTTGTCACCCTTACTTCTTCTTCATCCATTGATGGATCGATGATTTTGTTGATAGAGGCTAATGTGTCGATATGTTGTGAAATGGGTAAAAATGAATAAAAAGTATCATCGGGATAATTGGTGATTTCGGAGCTCTCGAATTCAACAAAATTCGATGATATGAGATTTTCTTATACATGACTCCTCTAATCAATAGGTGTATAGTCTGATAGAGTTTCATCCTGCCAATTTGCAAACTCTCTTATCTGTTCATTTTGAGCGTCAAATTCTTCGAGTTTGATTTTCATATAATCTAAAAAGTTTTCAGACACATAATTTTCCTCGTCCTCTGGTTGTTGAGTTTGGATATATTCTTGGGAATAATCCCAAATTTAATTGTAATCCTCATAATCATTCCATTCTGGTTCCATGGGTGCATAATTTTCCATAGAAACGTAATAATAACATTCCCATGTTGAATGATAATCTCCACAGATTTCACAACCAGTTATTGTTTCGTCATTCGTGATCCGAGATTGACCGAATGAATAGTCATCAATACCCGTTTGAGAGTATTGATTTAATTGATTTTGCATGTCAGAAAGAGTTTCCAAAATATTTTCGAGATTTTCCATAATACGCTTATTACTAAATTTTAGTTACAATGTGGTGCATTTACTAATTATCCTATTAGTTATAAAACTAAAAATTATATAAGTTATCAAATTAATAGACTTTTCTACTTTTGCCCACGTTTCGAATAGCCAATAGATGCAGTAGGTAGCTAGGACCCTTTAAATCGGAAGTCCAAAACTCGCCACTAACAAATCCAACTATTACTACGAACCAGAAAATTGGTGTCTATTAATTTTAATCGTTTAAAATAATTTTTCGTCGAAATTTAAAAATTTTAAAAATTCTATGTCCTATGAACTAGAGCTTAGAACTGAAAAAGAAAAAGTGCGTCGAAAAACGTCTAAAAATAAAAATAAGAAAGAAAAACGTCGAAACTTAAAAGTCTAAAAATTAAATCTAAAAAGTTGCGTCTAAAGATATTAAAGGTTAAAAGGAATTATATATCCAAAACGGCAATAACTTAATTAGGCACTAAAATCTAAAAACTGCGTCGCAAAATTCTAAAGCGCCTAAATCTTAATCTAAAGAAAAATCACTTAAGGAATTTTACGGCAAAACCTAAAAATCTAGAAATCTAAAATAACTACGGCAAAAACTATAACTTAAAACTATATATTACGAACGAAAAATATACAAATTACGAATTAAATGATTAAAAAGATACAAAAAGTAAAAATAAAACTAAAGTTATAAAAATACAATTTTTATAAAAATATTATTTTTATATTATTTATATAAAAGTATTAATTTTATATAATTAATTAAACTAAATAAACTTAAATTACAAAATAACTTAAATTAAAACTAAAATTAATTAATAATTTAATTAAACCCTAATCTATAATTAATTAATAATAATTTTTATTAATACAAACCCTAATTCGTACGTACTAGGATCAGACTTGTCACCTCAGATCAAGCGAACGCATGAGTTAAAGGTTATACGGCCATGCGATCGCATGGCCCAGGATTCCAGGATAGGCTGTTGGGCTGCTACAGTAATCGAGCCCGTTTAAATTTTATTTTAATTTTTTTTTATTTTTAATTTATAAAAATAATATATAGAATATTGATAAACTTATATTTTAAAATCTAAAATTAAAAATATGTATATATTTTTTTTCTTTTTATTATATTTTTAACACTTATTATAAATACAAAATATTTTTACGAAATGAGAAATAATATATCTTTACAAAAATATAGTATATAAAAATATAGTGTTTTTCACCGATTCCCCGGCAGCGGCGCCAAAAACTTGATGTGTGCAGCTGTGTATACGAAATTCTATTAAATACGATACAATTTTACACAAGTTTTATTTATTTATTTACAAATGGGATATACCTAAACCTTGCTACAACACTATAGGCAGTGTACCTAATCGTAGAGTAGTATAGTTTTTAGTAAGTCCAGTTCGTTCCACAGGAAGATGACTTATTTTACACTATATTTTAGACAACTATATAAAATATATATAATTATATATAGTAATAATATAAAAGGGGGTTTACAGTATAATGACCGGTTTGTCGATTTTAAGTCAAACGTAAATATAAATGACGATAATAAAAATAACAAAATATAAATGTAATTAAAAGTACGAGGAAATATAAAAATAAAATTATTATGCTTATTTAAACTTCCGTAATCATGATGTTTGACGTTTTAATTTTAATTTATTACCCTGGGTTAATTGTCCTTTGTCCTGATTTATTTGAAACCTATCTGGTTTTTGCCCATAATAGTCCATCGGTCATAATTATAAAATGCTCGTCAAATTAACCTTATTCCGAAGTCAAATATTCTAACTAACTAGGGATTCGAACTGTAACAAGGTTTTAATACTTTGTTAATAATTACACCAGGTTATCGGCTGCGTGTAATTCAAGGTTTTAATACGTTGTTAACAATTACACCAATTACCCTTGTATGTAATCCATCCCTGTTTTAATGAGTCCATTGACTATTAATCCATCCCCGTGTCCGGTCAAATGAACAATTATTAGTATTTATAAATATCCCGCTCACCGTACCCGATCAAGCATATGTGGTTATATATAAATACGTCAAATTATAAATCTCTATATTAAATTAACGAGAAATCATTTAGTTAATATAAAGCCCATTAATAGCCCATAGTCCAATTTCCACAGGTGTCGGTCTTTTGGACAAATCCTAATTATGGTCCAAAGTTCAATAATCCCGTCTTAATATTTAGTCCAACATCACGATTATTTTGGCTCAAATAAGCATAATAATAACTTAAATACGAGACATTAATTTAAAAAGGAAGAACATAGCTTACAGTGATTATTAATAGCGTAGTGTTACACGGACAGAGTTCGACTTTAAAACCCGTAAAATAACCGTTACATTACCCAAACTAACTAATATAAAACTAAACTAATATTTATATATATATATATATATATATATATATATATATATATATATATATATATATATAGAGGGAGAGAGATATTGAAAGGGGTGTGTGTTTCGAGCAGAAAAATGTTCCAATTTATAGATGTGGCCAGCCCTTGGGTCTCATGCGAGCGCATGACTTTTGTGCTTCCTGGCCATGCGATAGCATGGCCAGCTGTGACAGCTCACTTTGAGTTTAAAACGTGGGCGGCTCGATTATTTAATATATATAATATAATATATATAATTTTATATAATTATATATATATTATATTATATTCTTGTGCAATGTTGACTTGTAATTTTAGCTTCGTTGACTCGCGCGTTGATGCTTAGTTTATGCCTCGGTTTCGGATTTTCGAACGTCTTTTCGTATGCTTAGATATCTTGTACTTTACGTTTCGTGGCTTGTACTCTTATCATTTTTAGACGTTATTCATCAATAAATGGAACCACTTGGATTGTATCTTGTACATTTGAGCTTTTTGGTCATTTGTGTCTTCAAATCTTCGTTTGCGTCTTCAGTCTTCACACTTATTTATTTAAACGATTATTACATAAAAATAAAACAATAGTAACTAAAAGCTTTACATATTGGAAGTATATTGATACTAAATATATGTTTATTTAGAGCACTATCACCATCCGTCAAGAAAGTTCAATGATCAAAAATAAATCTAATACGTTTATTTGTTCGTGAAAATATTTACCCCCTAATATTATACGAAAGTATAATATTAATCATATATTAGAAATCGCGCGTATAGGAATACGTCGCATCAAGGTTTTTAATATAAGTCTTTATTATATCATAGTTATTTATTAATTACATGTTATCATTATTAATTTAAGTTATAAGTATTATTCTTTATTATTGATTTTTAATTTTAATTGTTTAGTATAATAGGGAAAAGAATTAATTATTTATTATAAGTATTATTTTGATGTTTTATAATAATATTAATAATATAGGATTAATGTATTTATATGTATTTAATTAGTTTAGCCAAATTATATACATATACGATTTAATTCATTGATTAATTCCATTAGTCACCTAATAATTATGTTCATAGTTTTTATAACTCTAGTTAGGCATATGAAACAGTAGAAAAGTTTAAAAATAATTTTTCCAAGTTTCTATATTTATTTCCATTTTTCTTTGCATATAGTCTCGGTTTAGATTAAATAAAAAATATTTAGGGATAAAATACTAAATCAACCTAATTAATTGGTTTTATATTTTTTACAAGTTTTATATACTGTAAATATATTATAAAAGTTTTTAGACCAAATTTATATTGCATATTCTAATTAGTTAACATTTTCCTTTCATTTAATAATTTTATTTCAACTAATAATTAAATTAATAGGATAAACGTATTAAAATTAATTTTTACAATTTTTATAGTATCTAGTAATCCTACTAATCATATAAATTTTTATAAAAACAGATTTAATACACGTTTGTATTTATTTTGTATTTTCTTTATTATTTCTCTCGGTTTAGAATAAAACAAAAGTAAATTCTATTTAAATTTTATATCAACCCATATATTTATTTTTATAATTCTCGCAGACTTATACAAGTATAATAATCTCAACAAAAATTTTTATAATATTTTTATTACTGTTTAATATTTTATTAGGAATTTTATACATAAATAGCATTTTCGGTTCATTAAATGAAAAATAAATATATAAAAATAGAAATAAATTATATTTTTCGATTCTAATATTTATTATAAGTTATTTACAATCTTTTGAAATTATTTTCATAAATTTTACATAATTATTACATATTATATATATAAACCTTATATATATATATATGATTAATTGGTATTAATATCAATTAATTATTAATTCTGTATTTATAAATATTCCAGAATCAGTAATATTACTTTTAGATCTTTTTAAGATGTTCATATGTATATGTATATTTTTGCATGAATTAAGAACAAAATAAATAAATAATGCAGTAATAAATAAATAAACCGAAAAATTAAAAAGAAGAAGAACCTCACAAGGGATGTTCTTCAAGAGAGGGTGAAAGAGTTTTTGGTACAATTTTTATGAAGAATGAGAGGGGTATTTATAGTTGGAATTTTGAAATAAAATATACAAGAAAAAATATAAAATGGCTAGTGTTTTGCTAATTGGATATTAAAAAAATTAAAAGTATTTAAGATAGGTCATGTAGTCATTTAAATAATAAACGTAGTTCCTCCATTATTATTTAAAAATAAAAATTAAAATTAGTTTTATTTATTTATTCATTTATTTTTTTTCTTTCAGCTGAAGCCTTTTAATTAAGGTTTTTATATTTTTTTTAAAAACTGGAAAATGATTTAATATATTTCTAAAAACGTTTAACATTTTATTTTTATTTTTCTTAAATAAAAAAATGATTTTAATATAATATAATAATTAATTTCGGTATTTCTTTGATGTTATGCGAGGTGTATACGAAATAGTTATATTTTTATTGCGAAATACTATTAAATACGATACAATTTTACACAAGTTATTTATATAGATGGGATATACCTAAACCTTGCTACAACACTTATAGGCAGTGCACCTAATCGTAGAGTAGTATAGTTTTTAGTAAGTCCGGTTCGTTCCACATGGAGCTAGCTGAGTTTAACGCTATATTTTTAACAACTATATTTATATAAAATATATATAATTATATATAGTATTATTATTATAAAAGGGGGTTTTTACCGTTTAATGACCGGGTTGTCAATTTTAAATAAAGCGTAAAGATAAATGACGATAATATAAATGACCGAATTTAAATTGCGATAAAGTTAATTGCAGTAATTAAAATGACAGTAAATAAAGGTACGATGAAATATAAAATAAAAGTATTATGCTTATTTAAACTTCCATAATCATGATGTTTGACGTTTTGATTAATTGTTACCCTGGGTTAATTGTCCTTTGCCCTGGTTTATTTGATACCTATTTGGTTTTTGTCCATAATAGTCCAATGGTCATAATTATAAAATGCTCGTCAAATTAACCTTATTCCCGAAGTCAAATATTCCAACTAATTAGGGATTCGAACTGTAACAAGGTTTTAATACTTTGTTTAATGATTACACCAGGTTATCGACTGCGTGTAATTCAAGGTTTTAATACTTTGTTAACAATTACACCAATTATCCTTGTATGTAATCCACCCCTGTTTTAATGAGATATGAATATTAATTTACCCACTTGATCAGAATGAATAATCAATTACCCTACCCAAATAATTAATTAAATAATCATAAAAGATGTCGTATAAATGTCACTAAATATGACATACATAATCATTTTAATAATTATTAGATTAACTAATTTGAAGATAGGTTCGACAGGTTCCAATGAGTTGTCATTCAATTAGACAATACCCCCTATCTATTAATAGTCAATAGTCCAATGTCCACAAGTGTTAGTATTTTGTCCAAACCTTAATTATGGTACAAAATCTAATAACCTCATCTTAATATTTAGTCTAACATCACGGTTACTTCGGCTCAAATAAGCATAATAATAACTTAGTTACAAGACATTAATTTAAAAAGGAAGAACATAACTTACAGTGATTATTTATAGCGTAGCGTTACCCGGTCAGAGTTTTGACTTACAAACTTACAACATTCGCTACCATAACCTTATTATTATTAATTTAAATTATAATTATAATTAAAATATAAATATAAATATAAATTGAGAGATAAGAGAAAGAAAATAGAAAAAGATGTATAAGAACTCGCAGAAAACTGGCGAATTTATAGGATGTGGCCTGCTACAGTAACTCATGCGGTCGCATGAGATTTGTGCCTTCTGGCCATGCGATCGCATGGCCGTCATTTCCTGGTCACATAATTTTTGGCTCCTAGCTTGTCGACATATTTATTTAATATATATAATATATATATAATTTTATATAATTATATATATATTATATTATATTATATTCATGTGCATTGTTGATTTGTAATTTTAGCTCCGTTGCGTCGTGCGTTGATAGTTGGCTCAGGTCCCGGTTCCGGATTTTCGAACGTCCTTTCGTACGATTTAATATCTTGTACTTTGCGTTTTGCGTCTTGTACTCTTGTAACTTTTGAGACGTTTCTTATCAATAATTTGAACCACTTAGATTGTACTTTGTACTTTTGAGCTTTTTGGTCATTTGCGTCTTCAAATCGTCGTTTTCTTCTTTTGTCTTCGCACTTATTTATTTAAACGATTATTACATAAAAATAGAACAATAGTAACTAAAAGCTTTACATATTAGAAGGATATTGTGCCTAAATATATGTTCATTTGGAGCACTATCAAATATCCCCACACTTGAACGTTGCTTGTCCTCAAGCGTTACAGAACTTGAAATAAAATCACACTTCACTCGAGTCACTTTTTTTTATTCTCACACTTTATACATCAGTGATTTTGATAGGGCGGTATAAATAATGATAGTAACGATGTAGTTTACAGTCCCACATGACTATTAAGAATTTAGATCCTTTAAGGAAATTGGATCTTTATGAAAACATTTGTTCTTTTGAAAATTCAATCTATCTTTTACCCTAGATAAGTTTTCCGGAATAACCCTTCACCGGTGTTTGCAAAATATTTTTGTGGGTTTTGTGGGTTTCAGATTTCAAAATTTTAGCTCAAAACTTATGGTTTTGTGTCACCCACTTGCTAACCTTCTATTAGGAAAGCACACATCCAGTATACTTGCTCTGTATATTACCTTACGGTAAACTACCGTCCGGTTGTAAAGGAAAGCGTTGAACAAGCAACTGTTAAGGCAATGTCCCGTGACATTCTTTTGATTATGGTCTATATCGTGTCGGATGCAGTTACTATCCTTTGTAGGAGCAATAGTAAAGATCACCCTATGATTTTTCAGTCTGGCACAAGGTCCTGTCTCCGACCATGCTATGCAACCACCGTTCTTACGGTTGACACCCGATTTGATACAAGTGACCTAATGAATTCCAGGTGAGTTCCTAGGATTTTACGTTCAATGGTAATGAACGCATTGAAAATAGATTTTCAGAAAACAAATCGGTTTTAATTTGATCAAAATATTTTCTCGTTCAAGCTCGAGTTTAGATATCATCGAATTCCATGAGTTTGAATTCTCAATCTTTAAGGTCAATCTCAAGGATTGATTAATATCAGTTGTGATGCCCCGTACAAAACCATCGTGTACGAATCATCAACAACAGGATCATTACAAGGTTAAGTACTATATGCGTTTTCGAAAAGAGTTTGCATTCATTAATAAAGTGATGTCTAAACCAACATCGAATGTTTTACAATCCAAAAGCATGCTTCACTAAGTAGAAGCAAATAATAAGTGTATGTGACCACAACGGTCGTTACAAGTCATAGTTCAAAAGTACAATGTTTGAATGCAAAATAAAGTAGTTCATGCGATAACAACTCTAAGTAGCGGGTGTCTACAGCACGACTAGTACACAGCGGAAGCTAACCTCCAGCACCTGAGAAAAACATGCTTTAAAATATCAACACAAAGGTTGGTGAGCTATAGTTTAAGTATAACAGTAAGTAAGGTAGGCCACGAGATTTCAGTGCTACAAAGAGCGTTTCAAAACAGTATGATAAAGTATATGTTAACCGTGGGCACTTGGTAACTAACTTAACGTTTATACCCCCTGAAAGTACACTTGGCAAGTGCGTATGTTTACGAAGTATTAAACACTCGTTAAATGCTAGCGCTACTAGCCGGAGTGGGGATGTCAAAACCTATGGATCCATATCTAAGATTCGCGTTCACGGTTCAAAAACCAATGATTAAACGTTACTGAGCTAAAGGGAATGTTTATGCCGTTGTATAACCCACACATATATAAGTTTAAGTACTCATGCCTAATATGTAAAACGTATAAAATCAGCATGTATTCTCAGTTCCCAAAATAAGTTAAAGTAAAAAGGGAATGCTATAACTCACAATGATAAAGTAGTCGTAAAGTCGAGTCGGGAAAAGTGTGCAAGTAATCGGTCCGAAAGTCCTCAACCTAAGTCAAATAGTACTAAGTCAGTAAATATTCCGAAAAGGTTTAAAAGTACGTAAATAAGGTCTTAAAGGTCATCATCAAACAAAAGGCGCAAAGTAAGTTTCGTTCATGAAAGTAGTTTAAAACAAAGACTGACTTCAGTCAGTCACCACGGCCTCTACCCTTACTGAAATAAGGTGAGACCAGTGGCCATGGCTCCGTATATGAGTCCTTTAAGTGTGTTAAAATTTATAGAAGCAAACTCCTCTTCGTTTGACCGTGGCGATGGTCTAAGTGCGAGTAGGTCAGAAATTTCTGCATAACGTTAAAGGACATAGTGACGATCGGAGGGCCATAAATCCTAAACCGTAACTCGGATTAAGACGAGTCCTATATGAAAAGTTATATAATCGAAAAGATCTATTTGAAAATCAAGGTCACAGCAGCCCAGGTTTATTGGTATGTTACAGAAACAGCAGAACAGTAGGTAGAAGACAGAAAGCAGTAAAATAATGAGTTCCGGTGAGTTTGGTGCTTGATGTTCATCATGGTTCTCATCCTTGATGCCTATAGCTTCAAGTGTATAACTCATTGATGTGTTTACATCATCTTTACCATGGTGTGACCATCATAACCCAAGTTTAAGTCTAAGACATGAAGCACAACTCACTTAAGAGTTGTATGAAGTTTGATGAACCAAAGTTACATCAAAGTCTTAGATCTAACACATACATGAACTTTAAAACTAATAATAAGTTACAAACTTGAAAATGAACTTATGAAATCAAGATCTTAAGTTGTAGAACATCGTTCTTAGTTTGATCTTAAAGATCCAAGACTCAAAAGTCTAGATCTAACATAAGTGTACAAAGTTATAATTAAAAAGTTTCATTTACATGTTCTTGAACTTTTAAAGTTACTTTTAGTTCAAGATTAATGAGATCAAAGTTAACTAGTAACATTTGACCAATCACAGCCAACAAACAAGAAATTAAAGTGTATACTATGAAGAAATAAACTAAGTAAACAAGTAACTTGTTCATGGTTGTTCATACTTTAAAGATTCAAACCTAAGTTTGATCTTTAAGAAAGTAAACTTGAAGTTTAGTTCATGAATCACAAGTATGATTCCAACACATGAACTTACAATCTTTGAAACAATAAAAGTAGAATCATAAACTAGTAAGTTTATGTTCTTGTGTTCTTGATAAATACAAGATATTATGAAGAATCAAACTAGTAAGTTTGATTCTTGAAATTTATAAGTAAATAATAAATAACAACAAGTAACAAAGTAACAACAACAACTAACAAATCTCAAGTAATTAAACAACATCAAAGATCAAAAGATGATGATGATACATGTGTGTATGTATTCGGTTTTGTAAGAAGAAAAGAAGAAAGAGTTGTCTCAAGTTACTTACAATCTTGAGAGAAAAAGAAAGGAAAGTTTGAGAGAAAATGGAAGCTAGTAAGAGTGTGTGTGAATGAATGAAGAATACTAGTTGATATGGTAACAAAATTTGAAACAAAAAGCACACTCCCAAGGCCTCTAGGCCGTCGGTCTTGGAGGGGATCAAGAGGGAGGACAAGATCCACTAGTTACTAGTATGTAAGGCTTCAAAAGTGTGGTTAATGGGTGTGTTTACATGGGAAAGGCAAGTAACTAGATTCCAATCTTCCTTAAACAAACTAGTTCATTCTTAAAATGATACTTTCATGTATGTAACAATGGGCTAGTTAATCCATTAAGGTGTAGGGTGGGTTTATAAGCCCATATTCAAGAGTCCATTACACTAATCAAAGCCCAAGTTCAATAATTCACAAGTTAAACCAATTAAAAGCCCAAGTAACTAATTAGCAACTTTAGTTAATAAAAATGATTAATAAACTTAATCATGAATGCAAATAATATCTAAAAATATTATTCGTGAAAGTTTCAAGTGTCCCAAAGACGTTTCGGGCAATTAAAGTCAAGTTCGGGCAATCATAGCAACATGTAAATGTAATAACATACATTCGTTTAATCGTACGTTTTAATAATAATAATTATTAATAAATAAACGTTGGAAAATCCAGGGTCGTTACATTACCCACCTGTTAAAGAAAATTTCATCCCGAAATTTAAGCTGAGGTAGATGGAGGAGTCGGGAAAAGGTGAGGATACTTCCGCATCATTTGATCCTCTCGCTCCCAAGTAAACTCAGGTCCTCGTTTGGCATTCCATCGTACTCGGACGATCGGAATCTTGTTGTGTTTCAAAGTTTTGATCTCACGATCCATAATTTCAACAGGTTCCTCCACAAAGTGGAGTTTGTCGTCAATAGTAAGTTCTTCCAGTGGTATGATGAGTTCGGGTGCAGCAAGACACTTCTTCAAGTTTGACACATGGAAGATAGGATGAACTGAGCTCAATTGTGCTGGTAGATTCAAACGGTAAGCAACGGTTCCAACAAGTTTCAAGATTTCAAAAGGACCAATGTATCGTGGGTTCGACTTTCCACGTTTTCCAAAGCGAATCACACCTTTCCAAGGTGCAACCTTCAACATTACACGATCACCAATGTTGAATTCAAAGTCTTTACGTTTAAGATCAACATAACTCTTTTGACGATCGCGGGCAGTCTTAAGTCTAGCTTGAATCTGAGCAATCTTCTCCGTCGTTTCGTAGACTACCTCGGGTCCGGTGATTTGCTTTTCGCCTACTTCGGCCCAACAAATAGGGGATCGGCACTTACGGCCATACAATGCTTCAAAAGGTGCAGCGTTAATGCTCGAGTGATAACTGTTGTTGTACGAGAATTCGGCTAATGGCAAATTCCTTTCCCAGGCCTTTCCGAAATCAATGACACATGCACGAAACATATCCTCCAAGGTCTGAATCGTTCGTTCACTTTGCCCGTCAGTCTGAGGGTGATACGCAGTACTCATGTCGAGACGGGTTCCCATATCTTCTTGCAAAGAACGCCAAAATCTAGAAGCAAAACGGGGATCGCGATCTGAGATGATCGATAAAGGTACACCATGACGATATACAACCTCTTTGATGTATAATTGGGCAAGTCTCTCCATTGTATCCATCTCCTTCATCGCTAAGAAGTGTGCAGATTTGGTAAGACGGTCAACAATAACCCAAATAGTATCGTATCCGCCCACCGTCTTTGGTAGCTTGGTGATGAAATCCATTGTTATCCGTTCCAACTTCCATTGTGGGATTTCTGGTTGTTGAAGCAAACCAGAAGGTCTCTGATGCTCGGCTTTAACCTTCGAGCAAGTCAAACACTTACCAACATAAGTCGCAACGTCCTTCTTAGGATTCGGCCACCAATACTGTTCTTTAAGGTCGTGGTACATTTTGTCCGCTCCAGGGTGAATCGAATATCTCGATTTGTGTGCTTCATCAAGTATCAGGTTTCGTAGATCTCCATAAAGAGGTACCCAAATTCTTACGGCATAACATCGGAGTCCAGACTCCCTAACCTCGAATCAAGAGACAAGTATGTTCAAATGTTCGTGAGATATGTTCTCCTCCTTGAGAGCCTCATCTTGGGCTACTCGGATCTGGCTGTTGAGGTTCGAATGGATGGTGATGTTCAGAGCCCTAACACGAAGAGGTGTCGTCCTCTCCTTTCGGCTTAAAGCGTCAGCTACAACATTGGCCTTGCCAGGGTGATAACGGAGTTCACAATCGTAGTCGTTGAGCGTCTAGATCCATCGACGCTGTCTCATATTCAGTTGCTTCTGATCAAAGATGTGCTGGAGACTCTTGTGATCGGTGAAGATAGTGCTCTTAGCTCCATACAAATAGTGTCTCCACAATTTGAGCGCAAAGACAACAGCTCCAAGTTCAAGATCGTGAGTAGTGTAGTTCCGCTCGTGAATCTTCAATTGGCGGGAGGCATAGGCAATAACCTTTGATCGCTGCATCAGTACACAACCAAAACCACTTTTCGACGCATCGCAATAAACAACAAAGTCGTCACTGCCCTCAGGAAGTGATAGGATAGGTGCGGTGGTTAACTTCTTCTTCAAAGTTTGGAATGCTGATTCGTGTGCGGGTTCCCAAATGAACTTCTTGCCCTTGTGAGTCAGTGCGGTCAAAGGACGCGCAATCAGAGAAAATCCTTCAATGAACCTTCGGTAGTAACCGGCGAGACCTAGGAATTGGCGAATATGCGTCGGAGTAGTGGGGGTTTCCCACTTGCTGATAGCTTCAATCTTGGTGGGATCAACTTTGATACCCTGGTCGCTCACAACATGACCCAGAAATTGAACTTTCCTCAACCAAAATTCACACTTGGAGAATTTGGCGTAAAGTTGCTCTTGTCTCAGGAGTTCAAGCACTAGTCGGAGGTGTTGCTCATGCTCTTCTTCGCTCTTAGAGTAGATGAGGATATCATCTATGAAGACGATAACAAACTTATCTAAGTACGGCTTGCAGACATGATTCATAAGGTCCATGAACACGGAAGGTGCATTTGTTAAACCGAATGGCATCACGAGAAACTTATAATGACCATAACGGGTCCTGAATGCAGTTTTCATCACGTCACTTTCCTTCACTCTCAGCTGGTGATATCCAGATCGCAAATCGAGCTTTGAGTAAACGCTCGATCCTTGTAGTTGGTCAAAAAGATCGTCAATTCGTGGAAGAGGATACCGATTCTTGATAGTCAATTTGTTGAGTTCACGGTAGTCGATACACATACGGAAGGATCCATCCTTCTTCTTCACAAACAGAACAGGTGCGCCCCAAGGCGAGAAGCTTGGTTGGATAAATCCTCGATCAAGCAGTTCTTGTAGTTGGCTTTGTAATTCTTGCATCTCGGAAGGTGCGAGTCTATAAGGTGCGCGAGCTACAGGTGCAGCTCCTGGCACTAAATTAATCTGAAACTCTACTGCTCTCTGCGGCGGCAATCCAGGCAATTCCTCTGGGAAGACATCAGAAAATTCGTTCGCAATTCGAACGTCGTTCACGCTCTTCACCTCAGTTTCTACCGCTTTCACATGTGCTAGGACACCAAAACGTCCCTTCTTCATAATCTTTTGCGCCTTCACGCAACTAATGAGGTTCAACTTCGAGGTACATCTCTCTCCGTAGATGATCAGTGGCTCACCATTTCCTTGTGGTATGCGAAGTGCTTTATCTCCACAGATAATATCGGCCCTTATCTTACTCAACCAATCCATACCAACGATCACGTCAAAACTTCCCAGTTTGATAGGTATCAAATCAATTTCGAAATCTGCACCAGCTATGTTGATAATAGTTCCACGACTAATATGGTCAACCTTTTCAAGTTTTCCATTGGAGACCTCAACAAGCAAACTCTCTTTTAACGGGACTAATGACCAATTAATCTTATCGCAAAAATGTCCGCATACATAACTTCTATCCACACCAGTATCAAACAAGACAGAAGCTAAAAAATTGTTGATTGTGAATATACCTGTCACCAAGTCGGGGTTTTCGCGTGCTTTCCTTGTATTAACATTGAAAGCTCTAACGCGGGGTGGTCCGCCGTTTTTTCGCTTGTTTGGGCACGCATTTCTGAAATGGCCCATCTGCCCGCATTCGTAACACTTCTTCGGCCCTGTGGGGTTCGGCTTCCCATTCAAAGTGGTGACCTTGCAGTCTTTTCCAACATGCCCAGACCGTTGGCACTTCTCGCAGACAACATTGCAATACCCAGTGTGGTGTTTGTAACACCTCTTGCATTGAGGTAGGGTTCCCTTGTAGTTCGGGTTAGAGTTGGTGTTGTTGTTGGGATTGGGGTTTCCACCGTTGTTGTTTCCTCTGAAACCCTCATGTCGTTTCGCCGGGTTCTGTTCATAGTTTCTTCCCCTGTTTTTGTTGTTGTTGTGGTTATCCCATTTGCGCTTCTCACTAGTACCTGCTTCAGATATATTTCTCCGGTTCATCAATGGTTATCTGATTCATCAAAGTATGCGCCATGCGCATTGCTTCGGGAACATTTGGGGGTTTGGATGAGGTGACGTTTCCCTTAATGCTCTTAGGGAGTCCCCAGAAGTACCTTTCCATTCGTTTGAATTCTGGAGTGACCATTGTCGGACACATCAGGGCTAGTTCCAAAAATCTCCTGTTGTAACCATCAAGGTCGTTCCCAACGGCCTTTAACTGCATGAATTCCATTTCCATCTTTTGGATTTCGGTTCTTGGAAAATACTCCTCAATCATAGCACATTTAAATGCTTCCCATGGCGTAGCATACGCCTCATCAATGCCTTGTGCCTGTGCCATTGTGTTCCACCACGTGAGTGCGCCGTCAGATAGCGTACAAGAAGCAAATTTGGTTTTGCTGTCCTCCGAACAGTTGCTAACTCGGAATACTGATTCAAGTTTCTCGAACCATCTGGTGAGACCAACCGGTCCCTCGGTTCCACTGAAGTTATATGGTTTGCAGCTCTGGAATTCCTTGTAAGTACACCCATTTCGAACAGGTGGGATAACCGGTGGTGGTGGCGGTGGAGCTTGGAGGTTTCTTTCTGCTAGGGCTGCGGCTACACGTTCTTGGATCATCTCTTCAATTTGAGCAGCAGTAGGTGTGGATCGACCGTTAGCCATGGTGTTCTATACAAACATTTTGACTCAAGTCAAAATCCAGCATTCAATATATAATAATATAGTATATAACAACCAACATGTAAACAGCACAACACATGTTAATTAAGTAACGCAAGTTGATACAAGTACCGCAAAACACCATACAGTAACGTAAGTAGAACACTTGTGCAAAAAGTAACATCACAAAGTTTCCATTCATTAATAATAATAAGTTTAATACATCTGAATAAGTTCGTACAATACATAAGTGAAATATGAAACTACAACTAGATTACATCATGAAATCTAATACAAAAGGTCCTACGGTGAAGGTGGGTGTAGGATGTCTAAAACCTGAGCCAACTGCTCCTCGAGCTCAGTAACCCGAGCTCGGAGGATTCCCACCTTCCTTGTCAATGCCTCGACAGTGGGAGCTGGTGGGGCGGGCAGTGATGGTGGTGCAGGTGGGGCCAGTAGGGCGGATGGTGCTGGTGGAGCGGGTGGTGCAGACCGCACGAAACGGGGTGCAGATGTCCCGGCTCCAGAAATAGTCAGCACGTAACGAGGTGCCTTACGTATGAGTGGGTCGGCAGGGTACGGCACAAGCCGCTTACGGGCAGTAACCCTCCGACGCCGACCAAAAGCGTCAGTGAAAGCACGACCTCCATTCACCCCTGGAATGATGGTGCCATCAGGACGGTACCGCTTCTTCGGTGGGGTGGAGGGTGCCTGTATAGGTACGTCACCAAGGTTCTCTTAGTCGGAGTCACTGGAGTCATCTGTAGAGGAGTCATCGGATGAAGGATCATCAGAATCATGTGGTGGTGACACGGGTGGCTGAACTGGTCGTCCATAAGCGGCCATCATCTGTCTGTATCTGAATGGCGGAATCGACACTAAACGTCCATCTGGAGCGCGTCGGCACGGCATGCGCATATGGTTACGGAATGGCCCTTCCCCGAACTCCGCGGGGATCACAACACCACCGATGCGGGGCTGTGACTCCGAGGATCCGGGAGCAGACGGATCTGGAATCTCCGTAGGGTCCGCGTGTCCGTCAATAGTAGCCAATGGTGCAGGCGGCTGGCTGCTAGTCCCGGAAGATGAAGCGCCGGGGTCACTCGTGCGTATCAGGATCGGTGGATCGGCAACGGTGGTAGGTGGAGTAGATGAAGAGTCTAAACTACCCAAAACGATAGCAGGTGGTACATCCGATATCTGAACAAGGAAAATAAATTTTCCATGTCAGTAAGTCATAAAGCAAGCACGTATTAGGCCAACAGTTTAAATCATGTATAACAATAAGTAGCATGGCAATAACAGCAAATCGTACGAAGGTAGCATGCAATCGAAAGCAAGTAATAGCATGCAGTAGTGAAATCATGTAGTAGCATACGGCATATAGCAATAACAGTAAGCAGCAGCATACAGTAAGTTCAGCGGAAACAAGTAAACTAGCAAGTTGTAGATTAGTCCTATTAGTGAATCCTACTCGGGTCGGTCTTAGACTCATAATGCAACCTAATTCCCTACAACCAATGCTCTGATACCAAATGTGATGCCCCGTACAAAACCATCGTGTACGAATCATCAACAACAGGATCATTACAAGGTTAAGTACTATATGCGTTTTCGAAAAGAGTTTGCATTCATTAATAAAGTGATGTCTAAACCAACATCGAATGTTTTACAATCCAAAAGCATGCTTCACTAAGTAGAAGCAAATAATAAGTGTATGTGACCACAATGGTCGTTACAAGTCATAGTTCAAAAGTAGTAAAGTATGAATGCAAGATAAAGTAGTTCATGCGACAACAACTCTAAGCAGCGGGTGTCTACAGCACGACTAGTACACAGCGGAAGCTAACCTCAAGCACCTGAGAAAAACATGCTTAAAAACGTCAACACAAAGGTTGGTGAGCTATAGTTTAAGTATAACAGTAATGTAAGGTAGGCCACGAGATTTCAGTGCTACAAAGAGCGTTTCAAAATAGTATGATAAAGTATATGTTAACCGTGGGCACTTGGTAACTAACTTAACGTTTATACCCCCTGAAAGTACACTTGGCAAGTGCGTATGTTTACGAAGTATTAAACACTCGTTAAATGCTAGCGCTACTAGCCTGAGTGGGGATGTCAAACCTTATGGATCCATATCTAAGATTCGCGTTCACGGTTCAAAAACCAATGATTAAACGTTACCGAGCTAAAGGGAATGTTTATGCCGTTGTATAACCCACACATATATAAGTTTAAGTACTCGTGCCTAGTATGTAAAACGTATAAAATCCGCATGTATTCTCAGTTCCCAAAATAAGTTAAAGTAAAAAGGGAATGCTATAACTCACAATGATAAAGTAGTCGTAAAGTCGAGTAGGGAAAAGTGTGCAAGTAATCGGTCCGAAAGTCCTCAACCTAAGTCAAATAGTACTAAGTCAGTAAATATTCCGAAAAGGTTTAAAAGTACGTAAATAGGGTCTTAAAGGTCATCATCAATCATCATCAAACAAAAGGCGCAAAGTAAGTTTCGTTCATGAAAGTAGTTTAAAACAAAGACTGACTTCAGTCAATCACCACGGCCTCTACCCTTACTGAAATAAGGTGAGACCAGTGGCCATGGCTCCATATATGAGTCCTTTAAGTGTGGTAAAATTTACAGAAGCAAACTCGTCTTCGTTTGACCGTGGAGACGGTCTAAGTGCGAGTAGGTCAGAAATTTCTGCATAACGTTAAAGGACATAGTGACGATCGGAGGGCCATAAATCCTAAACCGTAACTCGGATTAAGACGAGTCCTATATGAAAAGTTATCTACTCGAAAAGATCTATTTGAAAATCAAGGTCACAGAAGCCCAGGTTTACTGGTATATTACAGAAACAGCAGAACAGTAGGTAGAAGACAGAAAGCAGTAAAATAATGAGTTCCGGTGAGTTTGGTGCTTGATGTTCATCATGGTTCTCATCCTTGATACCTATAGCTTCAAGTGTACAACTCATTGATGTGTTTACATCATCTTTACCATGGTGTGACCATCATAACCCAAGTGTAAGTCTAAGACATGAAGCACAACTCACTTAAGAGTTGTATGAAGTTTGATGAACCAAAGTTACATCAAAGTCTTAGATCTAACACATACATGAACTTTAAAACTAATAATAAGTTACAAACTTGAAAATGAACTTATGAAATCAAGATCTTAAGTTGTAGAACATCGTTCTTAGTTTGATCTTGAAGATCCAAGACTCAAAAGTCTAGATCTAACATAAGTGTACAAAGTTATAATTAAAAAGTTTCATTTACATGTTCTTGAACTTTTAAAGTTACTTTTAGTTCAAGATTAATGAGATCAAAGTTAACTAGTAACATTTGACCAATCACAGCCAACAAACAAGAAATTAAAGTGTATACTATGAAGAAATAAACTAAGTAAACAAGTAACTTGTTCATGGTTGTTCATACTTTAAAGATTCAAACCTAAGTTTGATCTTTAAGAAAGTAAACTTGAAGTTTAGTTCATGAATCACAAGTATGATTCCAACACATGAACTTACAATCTTTGAAACAATAAAAGTAGAATCATAAACTAGTAAGTTTATGTTCTTATGTTCTTGATAAATACAAGATATTATGAAGAATCAAACTAGTAAGTTTGATTCTTGAAATTTATAAGTAAATAATAAATAACAACAAGTAACAAAGTAACAACAACAACTAACAAATCTCAAGTAATTAAACAACATCAAAGATCAAAAGATGATGATGATACATGTGTGTATGTATTCGGTTTTGTAAGAAGAAAAGAAGAAAGAGTTGTCTCAAGTTACTTACAATCTTGAGAGAAAAAGAAAGGAAAGTTTGAGAGAAAATGGAAGCTAGTAAGAGTGTGTGTGAATGAATGAAGAATACTAGTTGATATGGTAACAAAATTTGAAACAAAAAGCACACTCCCAAGGCCTCTAGGCCGTCGGTCTTGGAGGGGATCAAGAGGGAGGACAAGATCCACTAGTTACTAGTATGTAAGGCTTCAAAAGTGTGGTTAATGGGTGTGTTTACATGGGAAAGGCAAGTAACTAGATTCCAATCTTCCTTAAACAAACTAGTTCATTCTTAAAATGATACTTTCATGTATGTAACAATGGGCTAGTTAATCCATTAAGGTGTAGGGTGGGTTTATAAGCCCATATTCAAGAGTCCATTACACTAATCAAAGCCCAAGTTCAATAATTCACAAGTTAAACCAATTAAAAGCCCAAGTAACTAATTAGCAACTTTAGTTAATAAAAATGATTAATAAACTTAATCATGAATGCAAATAATATCTAAAAATATTATTCGTGAAAGTTTCGGGTGTCCCAAAGACGTTTCGGGCAATTAAAGTCAAGTTCGGGCAATCATAGCAACATGTAAATGTAATAACATACATTCGTTTAATCGTACGTTTTAATAATAATTATTATTAATAAATAAACGTTGGAAAATCCAGGGTCATTACAGAAGATCATAATTCTAAGAGGTAAATATTATATGGATACATATAACTGTTGATGTGAAAACATTGCGAGGCTCACAATACAGATTATTGATTCCCGATAATTGGTATGACAATTCTTGTTACAAGATGCGGATGAGTACATGATGAGACTTCAATAGATAATTATAGTGATTTGTCGGAGAGATTTAAACCATGGAGCAACGAGGTTACTGGTATGTCTGCTGGTAATATGGTAGAATATAAAAGGTTCCCCGGTAATAATAAAAGAGCACGCATATATATCAAGGTTATAATAAGGTTGTTTTGATTGAAAAGTCGAAGTTGATTTGTTGGAGCTGTGACAAAATTAGCTATCTCGAACTGGAGTTGCAAGGTTATTTTCGGTAATAATAACACTAAAGGAATTAGCACAACTACGTGTTAAACGTTTACTCAGTTTTCGAGAGTTTTTCAGATGCATAACTAAATGCATCAATCTTTTCTCCCGTAGATGAAGTCGGTTCATCTTCTCGATTGAGGTGTTTTCAAGGATCATGAAAGGTTTGAACACGGATTATAATTGTCAAGATACAATGAGATTTGAGATGAAATCAAGTGGCAAACTTGAAGAATTGTTTAGTTTTATATGTTATAATCAATATTTTAATTCATTTTAATTGTCCAATCATATTAGTCCACAGTCGATAGTTCACAGTTGACAGTCCAATAATTCATATACAGTTTAATATATATAATATACGAATTAATTAATTCGTATCGTGACCCGTGTACCTATCTCAGACTCGATCACAACTCAAATTATATATATTATTATAGAATCAACCTCAACCCTGTATAGAGAACTCGATCATTACTGCATATAGAGTGTCTATGGTTATTCCAAATAATATATATAGATGCGTCGATATGATATGTCAAAACCTTGTATACGTGTCCTGATATTTAAAGCGCGTAAAATAAATAACAGAAATTAAATGACGATACATAAAATTGCGAGAATTAAAATTACGATTATTAAATTGCGATAAATAAATTGCGATAATTAAAATGTAATATGGAATTAACAGTTAGCTAGGATTTTGTTAGCGTGAATTCTTAACAATAATCCTTATAGTTAGTTTTTCTGTTTCTAACAAATTTTATTTTGTCAAATGTTTTCTTCATTATGCCACTTGTTGGATTCTGATAGATAAAAATCCACATATTAAATTTGAATGAAAATGGTTATTCTGGGGTGAACGAATACGTATGTCTGTGGATGTAAGTAGGATAGTAAATGATCGTCGAATCAGATTCAAAGAATGTACAGTGTAACTTATTAATGTGGAATCTAAATATTCCTCGGGTATTACCTACCCGTTAAAATATTTTCATCATTAACAGTTTGTACGAAAGAATTTTTAATTACAATCTTTATGAAATTATATATACATATATATTTTCTTCAGATGTAATCATGGATTTAATGAGTCAATATGATATTAAACTCATTTGATTTACCGTTAGAACAAGAATATATAATCTCTAAAATATTAGAGATTACATAATCGCCATGTCAAACGGAGATAAATGATGTATAACGATTCATAGAACGATGATTATACTCGAGGTACAGAATGAGATGTTGAGGCATGGATTTTTGAAACTTGGGTTGTTGGTGGTACTGGTGCCATTGGTGCTGAGGTTGGTGATGTTACCGGTGTTGGTGATACTGCTGGTGCTTGCAAATTGTATACCGTGCTCTCTAAAGTTAATACTCGAGCTCGAAGTTCTCTAACTTCTTCTACTAACCCTGGTTGATTATCAGTGTGAGGTAGAGGTCGGATATCTTCTCTAGTTCCGTTAATGGTAGCTTCAAGATGAAAAATTCTTGCAAATAGGGTATAAACGGTGTTGCGAACGGGTTCGCCGGTGAGCGGGTCAAGTACTCCGAGGTTAGGTGGTAGATTCGATTCATGATATGGAGTACCTTCTTCCTTTCTCCATAGGGTGAGTATGTCACGAACCCACCCCCATTTTCTCCAGTAATCACGGTAGTTGATTGGTTGGTGTGCTCCTGTCATGCTGTCTTCGGAGTCAGAGGAACTTGGTCGATTCGTAGAGGCCATCTTACACGATCTCAGGAAAGATTTTTTTTTTTTTTTTTTTTTTTTGGTATGAAGAGTTTAGTGACAGCAATTGATAGTTGGATGATATTCTCAATGCATAATTTGCATAGATATATATAGTACCAGGATCCCTTAAATTAAGGAGAAATTTACGAGAGATATCAGGAAAGGTCTACAGTGACAGATACGCTAAGATATGAATTGTCAGATACGCTAAGATATGAATTTTGTCTATACACTATTCATGCAGTCAATGCAGTAAAACGTGTCTAGACTATGAATAATGAGTAGGTAATTTCCTAAGGATGATAAGCAGATGATTTCCAACAAAAATGATAAGCAAAACTTTTGACATGCAAACACGGTCGAAGTCCAGACTCACTAATGCATCCTAATGACTATCAGTTAGATACACTAATGCAAGACCTGGCTCGCTAAGACCACCGCTCTGATACCAACTAAAGCAACCCGTCCTAATTCATCCGGACGAAGTCCATATCGATTATAAACGATTCACAATAGTTGATTACATCGCGAGGTACTTGACCTCTATATGATACATTTTACAAACATTGCATTCGTTTTTAAAAGACAAACTTTCATTTCATCTAAAGTTGACAGGCATGCATCCCATTTCATAATACATCTAACTATAATTGACTTAATAATAATCTTGATGAACTCAACGACTCGAATGCAACGTCTTTTGAAATATGCCATGAATGACTCCAAGTAATGTCTCTAATATGAGCTAATCCACAGTGGAAGATTTCTTTCATACCTGAGAATAAACATGCTTTAAAGTGTCAATAAAAAGGTTGGTGAGTTCATTAGTTTAACATAAATAATCATTTCCATCATTTTAATAGACCACAAGATTTTCATATTTCAATTCTCATAAATATACGTCCCATGCATAGAGACAAAAATCATTCATATGGTGAACACCTGGTAACCGACCTTAACAAGATGCATATAGAATATCCCCATCATTCCGGGATTCTCCTTCGGACATGATATAAATTTCGAAGTACTAAAGTATCCGGTACTTTGGATGGGGCTTGTTGGGCCCGATAGATCTATCTTTAGGATTAGCGTCAATTAGGGTGTCTGTTCCCTAATTCTTAGATTACCAGACTAAAAAGGGGCATATTCGGTTTAATAATCCAGCCATAGAATGTAGTTTCATTTACTTGTGTCTATTTCGTAAAACAGTTATAAAAATTGCACATGTATTCTCAGCCCAAAAATATAAAGGGTAAAAAGGCAAATGAAACTCACCTAATGTATTTTGTAGTAAAAATACATATGACAATATTGAACAATGCAGGGTTGGTCTCGGATTCACGAACCTATATCATTTGTTTATTCATTAATACATGTAATCGTAATCAAACAATTTCATATATTATAACTTTATATATTATTTATTTATTTTGTATATATATTTGAAAATGATTATTATTTATATAGTTATACAAATCTATATTTATGAAGAATACTTAATTTGTTTTATATGAATATTTATATAAAAATTGTTAATATAATTAATATATACTTATGATATTAATAATATCCTTAACTTTTATTTTCAGTAAAATCTTAATATTAGTTATAATAAATGATGATTTTATTAATCATTTTGATGCTAATAATAATAATAATGGTAATACTAATAATAATAATAGTGATAGTAATAATAATAATAATAATAATAATGATAATATTTATAATAACACTTAGGTTACTAATGATAATAATAATGCTTATACTAGTAGTAAAATGATACTTTGATAATTTTTAAATATAATGATACTTTATTTTAATTATGTAAGGATAATAATAATAACAGTGTTAGTAATAATAAATTTTAGCATAAACTTCGTGATAAATTTGTAACCTATATCTATAGTTCCTATCACTTAAAATTATAACTATTTTTATAATTATAATAACAATAATAGTAACATTAATAATAATACTTTATACTTGATAATATTAATTATAACAATTTTATTATTAATGGTAATCTTAATAATAATACTTTTATTAATAATAATTCCTAATTGTTTCTAATACTACTATTAATGATAATAATAGTAATTCTAAGAGTAACACCTTTATTACTAAAGCGAATAATGATAATAATTATAATACTAGTAAAAATGATGATAATAATAATACTAAAAATAATAATATTAGTAATGATAATACTAATAAGTTTTGAATTCTAATTATAATACTTTTAGTAATTTTGATAATAACATTCACATTATTGATATTAGTGATAACAAATTAATATGATAATAATAACATAACTCATAATAATAATAATAATAATAATAATAATAATAATAATAATAATAATAATAATAATAATAATAATAATAATAATAATAATAATAATAATGATAATGATAATAATAATAATATATAAACATAATACTAACAATAATAATAATTATAGAGATAAAATAAAGTGTATACCCCTTCATAAGTCTTTTGTAAAAAAAAATTGCCCACCACGTGTGACGACCCGGGAATTTTCGACCAAATTTAAACTTAATCTTTATATGATTGCGACACGATAAGCAAAGTTTATTAAACCGAGTCTCAAAATGTTTGAACTATTATTCATGAATGCATTTAACCTTTGACCGATTCCGACGATTCACGAACAATTGTTACAAATAAATATATATATATATATATATATATAAATATAATGTAAGTAGTGGAAATAATAAAATATAATTGAATCATTAAGAAGCTAATATGTAAAATAATAGTTAGAATAAACAAGTTACTAATAAAATCACTATATATATATAATTACATATATATTATTATGAATCTATATATATAATTCCTATTGATAGTTATTAACATATTGTGATATAAATATTAAATATTCGATAAGTGTTATTATATAATATAGTTTAAAATTAATATATTACATGTAACTATAAGTTAAAATAAATATTATATCTTTATCATTATTTTCATTATTATTATTAATATTAATATTAATATATGTATTATTAATATTGTTATATTCTAAAAGATACATATATGAAATTTGATATAATTTGTATTGTCTTAACTACTAAGTGTATTATCATTAAATATTATTATCACCTCTATAATTAATATTATAATTAATGACATTATTATTATTATTAGTATAATTATAATTATAACTATTGACATTATCATTATATTTGATATTAACCTTATTATTATTATTATTTTCAGTATTATTAATAAAATTATTATTATTATATAACTGTAAATAATGGAATTATGTTTAATCACGATCGAATATTTTCCTGTCTGTGATCTTACTTAAAGATAATCATATACAACCAAAATCTGTTGTACGTCCCATTCACAATCTACTTTTTACATTTTATTTTGTTTTTCTCTTTTGATTTTGATTCCATATGTCTGACACTATGTTACAAGTGGATTTCAAATTGCCAATACAAACAATTGTGATCCAATATAGTACTATATCACTCCTTAATTCACATAGCGTAAACCTTCGACTGCAATTCAATAAGGAAAAAAAAACCAAACCCATTTAAAATAACACCATCCATCACTCTTCTTGTTCTTCCTTCCTCGCGAACTCATCACTCTAACACCACAACAAACCCTCTCGTCTGCATACTAAAGTTTCTACTTCAGATTGTTCGATAACCATTAAACCACCTTCTTCCTGTTTCATTCTTCGTTTACCAATCCAACTCAAAACACTTTTGATTACTACTACAACTAGTCGACAACCTCACACCCACTTCAAAAAGTCACCACTATAACCCACCATAAACCGTCATACACCTCAAAACACCATGAAACTCATCACCAAATCAAACCCATTTGAAACTACTGTTGTTGCTCTTCCTTTCCTGTTTGAACGACCCCAAACCCATCTCCTTGTTTCTTTTTCGTAACAAGCAAACCCCCACCATGAAAACCTACTGCTACCACTGCAAATTGAAACAGTTGCAGCTGCAACTATGATATTCGAACCATCATCATCCTTGTTAATTACTCCTGTTCTTTTGCTGCAAGCTATCATCGAACCAAACACCTCCAACAGCCACCTCGTCACTTCCTTCTTCTCCTTCATGAACGACCAAAACCACCACATAAAATCATAATCAATTACAACTATCACCGTTGCTATTTAGTTATTTTTTTTTCTCTTCTTCTTTTGGATTGGTATCCTAGAACAATTGTGGTATTTATGTGTGACTTTTGCGTTTTCTTTCTGTGAGACCGACAAGAACCAAATAACCCTACAAACCACTTGATGATTAAAGAAACCGAACCCCACTTGGAATAATTAAAGAGATAGTGGAGCAAGTTGAATGGATGGCCGACACTTACCAAAACGCAGACAACCCCACTTCAAATCATCGCAACTTGTACAACTTGGGATTTAATATTCGATGACTAAAGTTAAGTTTCAATCAAATCTTCTAATGTTGCTGCTGGACTCCTAATTCGGTTCGTGATCAAGATAACAGGCCACATTTTATTACTTGGGCTTTGTTAACTACTTTGGGCTTCATGATCCTAATTAAGATATTGGGTTACAACATAAAATATAAAAAAAACTGAAACAATAATTCGATTAACATGAACGCTACACGTTCTATTTGTTCTGTGTCATTCGGGTTCTGTCTTGATAATCATAATAATATAAGATTTATGATTTATGATGATTCAACTGATGATTAATGAGGTAATGATACATGATAATAGAAAAATAAAGCTCGGTGATGATTAGGGTTACGGTTGTGATGATGACTGTGATGATAATTACAATGATGAGTTAAGATTACGTGATGATAGTCACTGTGATTCAAATGGTGATGATAAAGATCGAAGTAGGAAGATGAAGTTGTAACTAGGTTTTAGAAGAAGAAAGAAGCGTAATATATACGGGTTATATTTATTTGTGGGTATTATAAATCAGAAAATGCACAATAGCCCAACGGTTTAGGAGTGTTGATGGGTATCAATAGGCCTAGGGTTCGAGTCTTGCTACAGCCTTTTTTTTTTAAGAAAAGACTTTATGAGGTAGTTACTCTCATTTATTATTATTATTATTATTATTATTATTATTATTATTATTATTATTATTATTATTATTATTATTATTATTATTATTATTATTATTATTATTATTATTATTATTATTATTATTATTATTGTTATTATTATTGTATTGCATGTATTAATGAGTATTGTTATAATGGTTATCATTACTAATATTATTAACATTACTTAGTATTATTAATATTATTATCACTATTATTAATATATGTATTATTATTATTAATATTTTAATTGTAATCATTATTATCATTATTATTCTTATTAATAATATTATTTTTTTATTATCATATTTATTTATAGTATCATTTTTATTAAAATTCTAATAATTATTAAAATTACCATCTTTATTAAAATTATCATTTTCATTATTATTATATTATAACAAATAAAGATTTTATACATAAAATATATTTATATTACCTATAACTATATATTAAACATATTAACATATTTTTATATACAAAATAAACATATATATAATATATAATTTAAGGTATTATATATAGACAAAAATGTGATACAAATTCTATATAAACTACAACACTAAATACATAAATATTATATAATTAATAGATGTAATAATTTGATTACCAATATATGTGTTAATATGTATAAATGATATAGGTTTGTGAATCCGAGGCCAACCTTGCATTGTTCAATATAGTCATATGTATTTTTACTACAAAATACATTAGGTGAGTTTCATTTGCTCCCTTTTTAAATGCTTTTGCAATATATATTTTTGGGACTGAGAATACATGCGCTGCTTTTATAAATGCTTTACGAAATAGACACAAGTGATCGAAACTACATTCTATGGTTGGATTATTAAACTGAATATGCCCCTTTTTTAGTCTGGTAATCTAAGAATTAGGGAACATACACCCTAATTGACGCGAACTCTAAAGATAGATCTATCGGGCCCAACAAGCCCCATCCAAAGTACCGGATGCTTTAGTACTTCGAAATTTATATCATGTCCGAAGGAGGATCCCGGAATGATGGGGATATTCTTATATGTATATTGTGAATGTCGATTACCAGGTGTTCAATCCATATGAATGATATTTTTGTCTCTATGCATGGGACGTATGTTTATGAGAAATGGAAGTATGAAATCTTGTGGTCTATTAAAAATTATGAAATGATTATTTATGTTAAACTAATGAACTCACCAACCTTTTGGTTGACACTTGAAAGCATGTTTATTCTCAGGTAAGAAAGAAATCTTCCGCTGTGCATTTGCTCATTTTAAAGATATTACTTGGAGTCATTCATGACATATTTCAAAAGATATTGCATTCGAGTCGTTGAGTTCATCAAGATTATTATTAAGTCAATTATAGTTAGATATATTATGAAATGGTATGCATGTCGTCAACTTTCGATGTAATGAAAGATTTTCTTTTCAAAAACGAATGCAATGTTTGTAAAATGTATCATATAGAGGTCAAGTACCTCGCGATGAAATCAACTGTTGTGAATCGTTTATAATCGATATGGACTTTGTCCGGATGGATTAGGATCGGTCCTTTCACCACGGGACTCGAACCCGAGACCTCTCGCTACCCCGTCACCTCCCTTAACTATTTGGCTATGTCAGTCTTTCTGAATTAAACCCAAAACCTTTTCTTATAAACCGATTATATTTCTGTTATATTCTCCTTCTTCATCATCAAGCATAACTCAACCCAGGAACATAACCAATTAACAACAATTAATCCTTTTGATTCTAGAAATCTCAACTAAACAGAAATACTTATATATGATTAATTGATTTAAAAAAAAAACAGTAAGGAGCTGCTGCTACTGCTCGTCGCTTGTTTAAAGGAGAAGAAAAATTGATTTTGCTATTTAGGTTGTTATAGGCAAAGGTTATAAGACAAAACGTGTTTCAAATCATCCTTAGAAGCTATAAAAATTATCAATTTAACTTAACTCATAGAAGAAATTCCGAATTCGTTCATGAACACCAGTTTGACTTTTAAATCCAAAAACTTTAACTCCAAAATTAATCCTTGATTCTGAAAATTAATACTTGAAACTTTGCAGATAGTTTACATAGATGAATCCTAACAAAACCGCATTAATGGATTTTTGAAAATCATTATTAAATCGGGCTTTTAAATAAAATGTGAAGAACATGGTAGTTTCTTCTTCTCTTCCCCTTTTCTGATTGAATTCGATAATTGGGAGGCTGTAATGAACAATTGGAGTTTGTAATTGGTAATGTATGTCTATTGGTAACAATTAACAACGAAATTGGCCAAGTTTTATATCAACTAGGATTTGACAGAAAGTTTGAGCAGGTACCGAAAAGAAATAAAAAAAATTAAAAGATGATTAAGACTCCAAACAGATTTTGGTTGCTTCTGTTGGAGTTGGAATCGATTGTAATAATCTTAGAGACAGAAACAAGAATCAGCTACAGCATGAAAGTGATATGCAACTGAATTTGATTCCAAATTTGTATATATATATATATATATATATATATATATATATATATATATATATATATATATATATATATATATATATATATATATATATATATATATGATTTTATATAAATAATATTCATAATTTAATAATTATAATTGTATTAATATTAATCAAATACTAATAATAATAACAATAAAATTTATAATAATAATAATAGTAATAATTATAATATTAATACTAATCATAAAAATGATATTAATAATATTCTTAATTAAATTGTGTTATTTTCTATTAACTATAATATGAGTAATATTTTATAATAATAATCATAATACTTCTTAAAGATAATGGTAACAATAATATCTAATTAATAATACAAACAAGATAAAAGATATAACAAGTTACATGTATCAAATTTCATAAAAGTAATAATATTATAATACCAATAATAATATTAATTTTAATATAAATAATAAAATGAGAGAAATAATAATAATGATATTGATATATCACTATATCTAAACTGTAATTATATTCAATATATTAATATTACATATGTCATTTACTATTTATGTATATAATCATATATTCTGAGCATTTAATATTTATAAAGTTTATATATGTTATAACATACATACATCATTAATTATGTACAGATTCATATACATATAGATTTGTAATAATAGTAACATATTTACTCTATTTATAAATTTACATTTTTTAATTCCAAATGATTAAGTAAATTTCAAAATATTATTTACAATTATATTTATACTTATATTTATATTTATATATGTGTTTAAATATTCATTTACTCATAATTGTTCGTGAATCGTCGGGAATGGTTAAAGGTTTAAATGTATCCATGTAAACAGTTCAAAGATTTTGAGACTCAACCTTACAGACTTTTGCTTATCGTGTCGGAAACATATAAAGATTAAAGCTTAAATTTAGTCGAAAATTCCCGGGTCGTCACATCACCCACAAACGCCCTTACAAAAGCACCCCATTACAACTCCCTCATTTCCTTGTCATGTATGTCAGCGTTGCCCCAAAAAGTACACCATATCCACTCCACCTCACAATCACCATTATCCGTGGTCTTATTGGCCGGAGGTCCACTCGAAAGCAATCTCTCTATCTGTCACATAGAGAGAGAGATGTATGACTTTCTCTACTTTTGAGAGTGTTTTCACTCTGGGTGAAAAAATGACTTGTTTTATTCTCGGATAGGGGAATGATTGTCTACATCTCACATCCCTCATACACTACTTATGTGGTAATTGGTTTTGTTGTTGTTTGTTGTTTTTGTTTTGAACTAAAAAACTCATACATGTGGGCCTAATTTTTTATTTTTTTGCCACATTATTTTAAAATAGGTTTTAATTAACAAATATTTAAATTTATAAGTTCATTAGAGCACTGGGAGTGGTGACTGAGGTCACTCGACATGTCAGGCGTGACTTGATGAGTCAGAAAAAATGGGGAGTGGTGACCTATGTCAGTTAGTGTGTTAGTTAGTGTGCTAAAATAATATTTTATTATATTAATAAATTATCCCTTTGGAAAAAAAAAAGCAAAAAAAAAAAAAAAAAAAATGGGAAGAGTCCGTCGCCTACGCGACTGACTGAGGGGGGACGCATGAAGGTGACGGGGTGGGGTGACTGGCGACGGGAGCTACGACGTGGGGAGACTGACCTCCCACTCCTGGTGCTTTTATCTAACTTTTATTTAATTAACGTTTTAATTTTATTATTTCTAATTAATATATTAACATTTAATACAAACCATGTGGGCCATATAAACATATGACACTGAAATCTAACTTTTGGAGTTAAAAAAGATCATGTAGAGACATTGTCACGTCACCAACGGAGTTAAAAATGATCTTAGACATTCCGAGTTGAATCAGTAAAGACAATAAATATACGTACGTCTCTAATATGTGCATTTGGTTTATTAAAAACTTTAGCGAAACTTTTTAACTTATATAGGGTGAGAAGTAATAGCTAGCCATACCATATTTAATTTTATATATGTTCGAACTTAAAAGATAAAAGTTTTTTTTTTTTTTTTTTTTTTGTAAATAGTAAAACAATGATTAAATGTAAAATATATACTTAAAACGTAAACGTTAACGTAAAGATGTGATGTAAAACATAAATCGTTAATGTAAAATGTAAAATTAAAGCGTAAAGGTTAAACATTAAACGTTATCATACATGTAAACGTAACATAAATAGAAAATATATTATATAAACACATGCGTATGCATTTTACGTAGATGTAAAGCGTAAAATGTAGAATGCAAAAGTAGACGTAAAACCTTGACGTATAATGTTAAACTTGTATAGTAAGTATATAAACATAAGAACTTAAACCGTAAACATAAAATATATTTATCATTTTGTTTTCTAAAATTATTTTTCTTTCTGTTATTAAGTTTAAAAAGGTGTATGTTTGGTAGGGACACCGACTCTATGTTTTTTTTGAAAATTCGCTAGATACACTCCGAAAGAACCAAATGTTTAAAAATTACCTCTACCAGATCCCCACACACGTGACAGGAGCAACTATCATCTCACTGCCACAAGAGTTGTAAATTCTTGCCGCGAATGAGGTTCAAACTTGAACCGTTCAAATTTGCACCTATTTTAAGTTCGAGCTTCCATATGAAGGGCTCCAGTTTCAATGCTACTGAGTATTATTGAACTATTGCTACATTAGTGGCTTTTCTGTTATTGGCTTATGTGTTCTATGGTAGGCTATACCCAATTCAGCGTCAATCATCCCACTTGGCAACTTTTTTGACGCCCTTGACACCCCTAATGCGGCGTCAAAATTTGACGCTCCGGGCGTTAGTCGAAAATTCGACGGAGGAGTAAAGGTGTGTCAAATTTATTTCAGCAAATCAGATTTCACGACATATTTCTATATATTATAAACTGATATATTTTATACCCAACTACTAATAATATTTTACCACATCACCACCACAATATTTAACACTCCCCTTTAAAAAACTTCATCTTTTGCCTTTGCCACATCACCAAAAAATACTGTAACACCATATTTTTTTTTCTTCAATCACAGCGGAAACTTAATTATTATATTTACAGACAAATTTAAGTACTAAAGTTACAACATAGTTATTACAGTTATCCAGGTGTTACGTGATTACAAAACCAAATGTATTAAAATACGAACATCAGAGTAAGCGTATCAAATATATCCAACATATCTATTCTTCTCCCAAAACCCAACCAAACAAAGCATAACCTGCAAGGGAGGAAATTGTGGGGGATTAGCACAAAGCTAAGTGAATGGAAACATCCTAACGGATATATGTATCTAGCATCAAGCTAAGTACAATTGTATAACACCAAATAACCAAATCTAAACGGTAACACTAGGCTCGGCGGCTTGTACGGGCCATTAACTACTAGCTGACCGGGCTAGAGTTTACCGAAAGTTCCTGTTACTGTCTCCCTCGCATAGTAATCCGGACGCAGGGGATGCGTCATTCAAACTATACTACACGAATACTAACTCTTGAACCCAACCTGACAACAAGGTTGACCTTATGCTCAACTTTATACCCAAAGCTGATTACCGACTAGACATCATAGCCGATAATACCCAAGTGCACATAATCATCACATAAGCATAAACATCATATGCTAACTCATCATGTATAACATGGCAGGACAACAGTAGCATAACCCGCTACTACATGCATATAACAGTTAAGATAGTCCCACTCACCGATACCCGCAAAACTCGGTAGTCTAATGTCACTGAGTCTTCTCCTCATCTGTATCACCTGAGAACAAATACTTAACGAGTCAGTAAATCTTATCCCATTTACTAACAATACAATATTATCAAACCACTTATCATTATACAGAACGATATACATGTTTCATAATCATATACATATATATACACATACCTATTAACATAATCATAACGATACAATATCACCCAAATGGGTCACGGTCCAAACGGGCAGTCATGTATATAAATATGTACACATATGTGTATCCATCCGTGTATATATATATATATATATATATATATACACACACACACACACATACATACATATATATTCAATACGCATATATAAAACACTACCATCTTAAAACGATATGCATATATATATATATATATATATATATATATATATATATATATATATATATATATATACAACGACCGCTATACATACATATATACATACAACACATATATACCTACATACATACTCGAAATGCCCCAAAAGTCTTTCAAACGGGTCGCAAGCAAAACGGGCAAATAACACATAAATCGTAAAATACAAGTACGGGTAACGAGTTTCGGTTCACGAGAAAACCGAGCATTCCGCACAAAAGTCTACTTTTACCTATTAAAACTCAAGTCAAAACCAACAAATGGGTCACGAGCTAAATGGGTAAAAATACATTTTATGCACACTTAAACATATACATACACTTATATAATCATATAAGTTAATCAAACGGGTCAAAGGTAAAATGGGCGAAACCCCATTACTACTTAATTAGCACGAACGTGTCTGGGTCCGAACGAGCAAACCAAACCCTCGTGTGTACTAAAAACAACAAACACCACAACCGGCCGCCAACCGCCATCGCTGGCCGCCAGCTGCAGTAGCGGCGGCAACCGCCCGAAATAGCAACAGCAACAGCCGTAGCTGCTTCCCTCAACAGAAACGGAAACATAATAGCAGCAGCGGCAGCAAAAAGATAGCCACCACCGCCAACCGTCAGCCACCGGCCACCGGCTGCCGCCGGCAGCCATGGTGGCAGCAGTCAGCTGCCTAAAAACAGCAGCGGCAGCAGGAAAAGCAGTAGCAGCAACCGTGGGCTGCTCACCAATGGTTCATCCCCAATTTTTTTTGTTATCGTTATTGTTTGTTTCTTGCAATAATTAATCATTACATGTTAACAATCATACATAACCCGATTATCAAATAATAATCCAACACAAACAAGTCACAATTAGCACAAGAAAGCAAGATTTAGACCCAAAATTACATTTATATCATTTTCTAGCATAAACCCTAATTTAACATGAATAACATAAAATAGGAAGACAAACCTTGATAGATGCTAGATATGAACACAATTAGATTTTAGGAGCTTGCAATTCTTCCAATTTCACCATTAATCAAAAGCTAGGGTTCATGGTTGTGGTGTTGGTTCGTGATATACCCAACGAGAGAGAGGGAGAGGAGAAAACCACCATTTCAAGCTTGCAATGGTGTTTACTTCATTATCTTTATCAATTTAGGAATTAGGGTTCTTGTATATGTGTGTGTATATGTCAATTCGACCAAGAAGGGAGAAAGAGAACTGAGTACAGTAACAAATAAATTAAGGGGGCGGTTTTTGTCTATTAAATGGGTACTAAACCCACACCCAATAATACACGGGTATTTAACTGATAGCTGAAATCTTACGTACCTCGAAAAACGGTCGTCACGAAGTTCAAATTTAACAAACAAACATGTTCTGTGACTCTTGCCACGAACTGGTCTTAACCAAATAATAAAATAATTATATTCCTATAATTAAAATAAAAACATATAAAACGCACATAATAATTCCCAAGGGCAAAAAGGTAAATTTCACCTAGGCCCGACACTAGTATGTTACAAATCTACCCCCCTTAAAGAGATTCCTTCCTCGAAATCTGGTCAGTCAGTGTCAACAAGGTCGTGGTTACCACAAACCACTATAACGAATCAACGACACCTATGTTACAAAATGTCTTATGGTCACAAACGTTCCAAAGTTCTGTCCAACTCCCAACAGAAAGGTTAACACACCATCTGACATTGTCAATTACAAACCATTAATCCAAGATCACAAAATAACTCACGTCACCCATCTTGTTCTATCATCAATTTTATGGATTTCCACGAAAATGTTTTATATCAAGTCAAGGTTCACTTACTGAGGTCACGAATTATCGTCAACAATTCATCACATCATTACCCAATACAGTCTAGATAACCGGTCAAACACTATCACTTACCTCCAAATACACAAAATTAACTAATTTTACTCGCATGCTATAGCTAAGTCGATCTAGATAACACTAAAATTATCCAATTCGCTCAGACATATCAATTCTGACCTAATAATTCTTTGAATAATTCGTGTTTCTGGTCAATTCAATCACAGAAGAAACGATTACCAACCCAAATTTCAAGTCAATTTAATCATTACATTACGAATCCTGTTAAAGAATAACCATCATCACTTGGTCATAATAGTCAACTCCTTCAAAAATCACAAATAAACAGTCAATTGAGTCTAACTCATCTACATCTCCTCTAACCCTCGGAACTTCTGTATGGTTTATCACAATGTATTTTCGTTGGCCAGACGCAATACATCGTCCCAAATCATACTTCCATTCCGAGCATTTCGAAGCAAGATCCTAGTTGAATCTGTCAATCCATCAAAGTTATATTATTTTTTTTTCCGGTCACTGATAGTTATAATCTAATAATAAGAAATACTTCCAAACACAAAGTTTCTAAATTAGTCATCCAATTACAACTATCACGATATACGATGCATTTGTCACAATCACATGGTCCAAATTTACCCAGCTGATCTACTTTGGCAATTACACTAGTAATTCCGACATTAGTATTATCCAAGTCTTCTATAGTCACACTGTCAACTAACAATGTCCCACTACATAAGTAAAGGGCGGTCATATTCAAACCAAACCTATCTATCCTAAGGAGATACTAGCCACAATATCCTCAAACATGGTCTGACACTCGCCCTGGTCATAAGGTCAGCGCACACCCGACTCTCAGTTCTTGGTAAGGACAAAAATTCTACGTAGCATACCCTATAAGCAACTTAAGTAAAGTAGATCACACCTACTTTCTAAGAACCACACAAAAGGTCACGTTAGGCCGTAGAAGGCAGACAGTTCCTTATGACCACTCTACGTGTCCTACACAACATGCCCAGTCTACATATCTTACCAAGGCTCAACATGATCCAAATTGACACGAATCCCTAACCAAGTCAAAGTTTCTTCTAACTTATAAGGAAATCAAATAAAGAGCGTCTCCCACCCTTATATTTAAGGGTCACATCGGTCCACGGAAGACAATAGTTTCTAATAACAACACTACAGAGCATACACAGCTAGCCAAATCATGTAACGGTACAGTAGAGCTTGTATTACACATTACATGACAACACGACAGAGTTTTCCTATCTATTAGTTAAGACAACACGAGAGCCTCCAATCAACTTACTTCCTTAAGGTCACCACCAACTCATATGAGCCTATGGAAGGAGAAATAATTCCTTAAGGTCCTACTACAATCTCACTCCACGTTTAGTCGTACCGTAAGGTCAACATCATACATGACATGCAAACCATACATAGGGCATCAACATACAGGGTTCGAATCCTTTAATAGAATACAAGGAAAATACCACTCAATTCCAATCTTTATGGGCCACTAAGTGTGTCCCGTGGGTCCATGGAAGGAACTGCAAATCACATAGGTCCAACACAACAGTTTCAGTAATATATTACTACCACTGGGTTAGTCACCCTACTGATTCAGCCACTATCTAAAAGCACACCTACAACATATCACATATTGACGAAATAAGATTCGGACTTTTCATCAATAAATAAGGGCCATTACCCTAACCAGTCTCTCTAGGTCATTACGTTTCCCATCAGTCAGCGGTAATGAAAAGACTCCGTACAAGTCTTGTGTAATACTATCCAATCTTGCGCATTGGTATGTCCAACCTTAACTACAACAAACTCGCATTCGATATAACATACCAATTACAAGAAGCATATCACTATAAACAATCTAGCATAACAGTCATGTCACATGCATCATTATTCACGAGTCTCAATGAGCAGGACAAACAACCAGGAACATGGCCACCAGGCACAGGGGGTAGCATTCCAATAATTTCAGACACTTAAACTATCAAACCGCCAACTACCTCTATCTTAAACGGAGAAGCAATCATATCTCTAATAATCTAAACTATTCAGAACACATATAACCATGTGTGTATAATATAACATTACACTAAAAGCATGACAAATGGGTCGCATGCATATAGCACACTAATCACATGTATCATAGCAGACTAATCACTAGCTTCATATCAGATAATTTACCAAAAGTAAGTTCCCAACAATCATTGAAATTTCTAGACATAGTCTCGGTGACCGGAACCATCATACCATCAGAAACCTCAAGGAAGAAGTAAAAATAACATCGGGAACTTCAATTACTTATAATCAAATTACAAGCACAATCTAGCATATATCCACAAGCAAGTAGTACACAAATTACAATAATGTAACAAAACGTACATTCTTGTGAAAGAAGACATCTTCTTTTTCCGATCAACACATCGATCTTAACTGTACCCTTGACCCTCCTCATCTCTACAAATGAATCTCCATCTCTTGAAACAACTATAGCCGGTACCTGCTCGATCTTTCATCAGTCCCAATACTGAAATCATCCAGCAGAATTCTAACAATGATGAGGGCCATCCAGCCACCAACAGGGTTCGATCGATCTTCATACCTGTCTTATCACAACATCTCACACCAAAACTTAGTAGATAATCCGTTAGTACCTACCGACTATCAAGCAACCCATACATCCACTTAGCCTATCCCCCAAGGATATGTTTGACACAGTACCGAAGGTCTGGGAATATGACATCCATGTGTACATGTTGCCAGAGCTACGCTCTGATACCACATTTGTAACACCATATTTTTTTTTTCTTCAATCACAATTGAAACTTAATTATTATATTTACAGACAAATTTAAGTAATAAAGTTACAACATAGTTATTACAGTTATCCAGGTGTTACGTTATTACAAAACCAAATGTATTAAAATACGAACATCAGAGTAAGCGTATCAAACATATCCAACATATCTATTCTTCTCCCAAAACCCAACCAAACAAAGCATAACCTGCAAGGGAGGAAATTGTGGGGGGTTAGCACAAAGCTAAGTGAATGGAAACATCCTAACGGATATATATATATATATCTAGCATCAAGCTAAGTACAATTGTATAATAGCAACTAACCAAATCCAAACGGTAACACTAGGCTTGACGACTTGTACGGGCCATTAACTACTAGCTGATCGGGCTAGAGTTTACCGAAAGTTCCTATTACTATCTCCCTCGCATAGTAATCCGGACGCAGGGGATGCGTCATTCAAACTATACTACACGAATAGTAACTCTTGAACCGAACCTGATAGCAAGGTTGACCTTGTGCTCAGATTTATACACAAAGCTGATTACCGACTAGACATCATAGCCGATAATACCCAAGTGCACATAATCATCACATAAGCATAAACATCGTATGCTAACTCATCATGTATAACATGGCAGGACAACAGTAGCATAACCCGCTACTACATGCATATAACAGTTAAGATAGTCCCACTCACCGATACCCGCAAAACTCGGTAGTCTAATGTCACTGAGTCTTCTCCTCATCTGTATCACCTGAGAACAAATACTTAACGAATCAGTAAATCTTATCCCATTTACTAACAATACAATATTATCAAACCACTTATCATGATACAGAACGATATACATGTTTCATAATCATATACATATATATACACATACCTATTAACATAATCATAACGATACAATATCACCCAAATGGTTCACGGTCCAAACGGGCGGTCATGTATATAAATATGTATGCATATGTGTATCCATTCGTATATATATATATATATATATATATATATATATATATATATATATATATATATATATATATATACATATATATATATTCAATACACATATATATGCATATATAAAACACTACCATCTTAAAACGATATGCATATACAAAAATATATATATATATATATATATATATATATATGTATATATATATATATGTATATATATATATATATGTATATATATATAAGCCCCACACACACACACACACACACACATATATATATATATATGTATATATATATATATATATATATATAACATTTATATATATATATATATATATATATATATATATATACCTATAACGACCGCTATACATACATATATACATACAACACATATATACCTACATACATACCCGAAATGCCCCAAAAGTCATTCAAACGGGTCGCAAGCAAAACGGGCAAATAACACATAAACCGTAAAATACAAGTACGGGCAACGAGTTTCGGTTCATGAGAAAACCGAGCATTCCGCACAAAAGTTTACTTTTACCTATTAAAACTCAAGTCAAAACCAACAAATGGGTCATGAGCTAAATGGGTAAAAATACATTTTATGCACAATTAAACATATACATACACTTATATAATCATATAAGTTAATCAAACGGGTCAAAGGTAAAATGGGCGAAACCCCATTACTACTTAATTAGCACGAACGGGTCTGGGTCCGAACGAGCAAACCAAACCCTCGTGTGTACTAAAAACAACCAACACCACAACTGGCCGCCAACCGCCACTGCTGGCCACCAGCTGCAGCGGCAGTAGCGGCGGAAACCGTCCGAAATAGCAACAGCAGCAGCCGTAGCTGCTGCCCTCAACAGAAACGGAAACATAATAGCAGCAGCGGCAGCAAAAAGATAGCCACCACCGCCAACCGTCAGTCACCGGCCACCGGCTGCCACCGACAGCCATGGTGGCAGCGGTCAGCTACCTAAAAACAGCAGCGGCAGCAGGAAAAGTAGTAGCATCAACCGTGGGCTGCTCGCCAATGGTTCATCCCCAATTTTTTTTGTTATCGTTATTGTTTGTTTATTGCAATAATTAATCATTACATGTTAACAATCATACATAACCAAATTGTCAAATAATAATCTAACACAAACACGTCACAATTAGCACAAGAAAGCAAGATTTAGACCCAAAATTACATTTATATCATTTTCTAGCATAAACCCTAATTTAACATGAATAACATAAAATAGGAAGACAAACCTTGATAGATTCTAGATATGAACACAATTAGATTTTAGGAGCTTGCAATTCTTCCAATTTCACCATTAATCAAAAGCTAGGGTTCATGGTTGTGGTGGTGGCTAGTATCCCGTTTTTTCCGTAGGCAACTTTTGGCGATTGTGTTTTTCATCCTTCTCATCGATTAAAATTTTCATTTGGTAGTGTTTAACGTGTATCATGACTGGCAAGAAAAAGAAAAAGAATCAGGATACAGCGGCAAATACTACTAGGGTTTTAAGGAATCATTCAGTTAGTGTTGAAACTTCGGAATCAAAAGACATAGATAACGAGGGTTCATCTAATGAATCAGATGTTGATCGATCGTTTTATGGTGATGGCGATGTGGCTATAGATCTAAATGAAAAGGATGTTAACCTGAATGATTACGCTAGGGGTAATGTTGATGGTGGTGTAGTAAGCGAGCAAAACATAAAGGAAGTCGATATGGACGATCACGTTAGCGATCACAATGAATCATCCGATGATGATTCTTTAACTGGAGAGACACATGGTAAGAATTCTCACCCTAATTTAGGGGATAAGAACGTGACACTCAATAATGAAAATACTGTGGAAGCTAAAACTTATCTAAATGCTGCATCTAGTTCTACAGTTTGTAAAAAGGTTAATTTTAGACAGATGGACCAGCTGGAAACGTTGGAGGAGGGCATTGATGTTGAAATTCCTATTGAGTCCGTTAAGGAAGCATCGAATAGGTATCGCAATACGTTGTATGGTTATTTTATTGGTAATAGAATGGCGTTTTCGGTTGTAAAGAATTATGCAATCAATGTATGGAAGAAGTTTGGTATTGAGAAAATAATGATGAATGCTAAAGGCTTTTTCTTCTTCAAATTTACTACCGAAAGGTATGATGGAGGTTTTGGAATCAGGACCGTGGATGATTCGAACTGTACCTATTATTCTTAATAAATGGTCTCTAAGTGTTTCACTAACTAAGGAGGATCATACGAAGGTACCGGTTTGGGTTAAGATGCGTGACATTCCGTTGGTTGGGTACACTGAAATAGGCTTGAGTGTTATTGCTTCAAAGTTAGGTAAGCCGATGATGCTGGATTCATTTACAAGCACAATGTGTGTAGAGTCTTGGGGAAGACCTAGTTTTGCTAGGGCACTTATTGAAGTATCGGCTGAGAATGATTTGAAGGATACCTTGAAAGTATCGACTCCAAGCATAGACGGGGGTAAGAAAACTGTAGATGAAGTTCGAATCGAATACGAATGGAGCCCGCCAAGATGTTCGGGGGTGTAAAGTCTTTGGTCATAAATACTCGCAATGCCCTAAGAATGTGACTGTTGAGACAAAAGACAAAGCCACCGATGAGGGTTTTACTCTAGTAAGTCGCAAAAGAGTAAATGGTATTACAATTGGGAACCAGAGACACGCTACCAAGGAAGGTGGTCAAGGTGGGAAAGCAAAATCACAATGGGTTTACATGCCAAAGAAAAAGCAAACTACTAATACCAATACAGAGCCAATAAAGGAGAGGGATGGTGATACTGTTAAAATTAGTAATCACTATGATGCCTTGAAAAATGTTAATAATGAGGATACATTTCATCTTATTGATGAAGAAAGTGACGTAGAAGAAAACACAGATGAGATGGCTAAGTTCATTGCATCAAAGAATAAAACGAAGGGGGCAAGCACTCCCGGAAAATAGGTTTCCAATGATTAATTTAGCTGCTTGGAATATAAGGGGTATGAACCTTATCTCTAAACAAACATAGGTTTGTGAAGTGATGAATAGTTGTAAGCTTAATATTTGCGTTGTCCTTGAGTCTCATGTTTCGATTGCTCGTTTGAATAGTGTATGTAATGCTGTATTTCCAACGTGGGATTGGACGTCAAATAGCAGCGTGTGCGCTCGAGGAACTAGAATTATCGTGGGATGGGATCCAAATGTAATTAAATTGATGGTGATAGCTGATAATGCTAAAAACGAACATATATTTCATAGCATTATTCATCAAGAAAGACAAGCTTTTAGTTGCAATTGTTCTATTTACAAGTAATATTCGTTTAAATAATAAAAGGTGAAGACAAAAGACAGATTCGACGAATTGAAGACGCAAACGACCAAAAAGCTCAAAAGTACAAAAGACAATCAAAGAGGTTCCAATTATTGATAAGAAACGTCTCGAAATTACAAGAGTACAAGATTCAAAACGCAAAATACAAAATATAAAATTGTACGCAAGGACGTTCGAAAATCCGGAACCGGGACCAGAGTCAACTCTCAACGCTCGACGCAACGGACTAAAAATTACAAGTCTACTATGCACAAGAATATAATATAATATATAAATAATTATATTAATTATTTATATTTTATATTTATATATAAAATCCGTCGGCAAGAAAGACTCCAAAAGATGTGAGCTGTAATTTCAATCTCCGCGACTCGCGGAGTTTGAAGGCCAAAAGGGCCGCGAGTCGCGGAGCCCCAAAAATCGAAATTCTCTATAAAGCCAACCGAATTCTGATCATAATCTATGTCTTTTTCTTCTCTTATCATACGTAAAATTTATATATATATATATATATATAATTTATATTTTAATTTTAATTTTAATTCTAATAATAAGGGTATGTTAGCGAATGTTGTAAGGGTGTAAGTCGAAATTCTGTCCGTGTAACGCTACGCTATTTTTAAATCATTGTAAGTTATGTTCAACCTTTTTACATTAATGTCTCGTAGCTAAGTTATTATTATGCTTATTTAAAACGAAGTAATCATGATGTTGGGCTAATTACTAAAATTGGGTAATTGGGCTTTGTACCATAATTGGGGTTTGGACAAAAGAACGACACTTGTGGAAATTAGACTATGGGCTATTAATGGGCTTTATATTTGTTTAACTAAATGAAAGTTTGTTAATGTTAATATAAAGATTTACAATTGGGCGTCCCTATAAATTACCATATACACTAGATCGGACACGATGGGCGGGGTATTTATATGTACGAATAATCGTTCATTTAACCGGACACGGGAATGGATTAATAGCCACTAGAATAATTAAAACAGGGGTGAAATTACATTCAAGGGTAATTGGTGTAATTGTTAACAAAGTAGTAAAACCTTGGTTTACACGCAGTTGATAACCTGGTGTATTCATTAAACAAAGTATTAAAACCTTGTTACAATTCGAATCCCCAATTAGTTGGAATATTTAACTTCGGGTATAATAATAATTTGACGAGGACACTCGCACTTTATATTTATGACTGATGGACTGTTATGGACAAAAACCAGACGGACATATTAAATAATCCAGGACAAAGGACAATTAACCCATGGGCATAAAACTAAAATCAACACGTCAAACATCATGATTACTGAAGTTTAAATAAGCATAATTCTTTTATTTCATATTTAATTTCCTTTATTTTATATTTAATTGCACTTCTAATTATCGCACTTTTATTTATTGTTATTTAATCGCACTTTTAATTATCGTACTTTTTAATTATCGCAATTTTATTTTATCGCACTTTTATTGCAATTTCATTATCGTTATTTACTTTACGCTTTAATTTAAAGTCTTGTATTTATTTTATATTTTACATTAGGTTTTAACTGCGACTAAAGTTTTAAAATCGACAAACCGGTCATTAAACGGTAAAAACCCCCCTTTATAATAATAATATTACTTATATATATATTTGTATTTTTATAAAAGTAAACTAATATAGCGTTGAGCTTTGTTTAAAGATTTCCCTGTGGAACGAACCGGACTTACTAAAAACTACACTACTGTACGATTAGGTACACTGCCTATAAGTGTTGTAGCAAGGTTTAAGTATATCCATTCTATAAATAAATAAATATCTTGTGTAAAATTGTATCGTATTTAATAGTTTTTCCTAGTAAAATATAAACTATTTTATATACACCTCGCATGACATCAAGTATTTTTGGCGCCGCTGCCGGGGATTTCTCTTAAAAGCCGGAAGCGGAACGCTAATATAAAAAAAAAAAAGATTTTTTGTTTACTTTTATTAAAATTCGCTTTTGTAAAAATACGTTTTAAATATTCAAAAATATAAAAAGAAAAACAAAAATATAAGTATTTTTAAGATTTTTTTTAAATATTTAAGTTTTATAAGTTTCTTTATTCTTATTTTAATTTATAAAAATATAAGTTTTATTAAATATCTTTTATATATAGAAAAAACAGAAAACAGAAAATAAAATAAATAAATAAATAAAGAAAAACGCGTTGAAGAAATAAGCTGTCATCTGAATTTTGGAACCCCGCGAGTCGCGGGGTTTGAAGTTTTAATTACCGCAAGTCGCGGAGTGACTCTGACACCACTGACAGAACCCTAAATCTGTATTAATTACGGAGTATTTATTAATTATTATTAATATAAACCCTAATTATATATTATTATTATTATTAGTTTTATTTTTACTTTTACTTTTTATTTAATTTATGTATTTAGTATTAATTAGTTTTAATTAAATTGTAAAATTAGTAGTTTTATTAAATAAATAATATAAAAATAATATTTTTATAAAAATTGTACTTTTTACAACTTTTTGTATATTTTTATATTTTGTCCCTTTTTAATCGTTGTAGCATAATATTTTTATTTTTAGCTCATTTTTAATTTTAAACTTAGTTTTTGCTATAGTTATTTTTACTCCTAGATTTTTAGGCTTTGCCGTAGAATTCCTTAAGTGCTTTTTCTTTAGACTAAGATTTAGGTGCTTTAGAATTTTGCGACGCCTTTTTAAGTTTGAGTTTCTTTTTAAATTATTTCCATTTGGGATTCAGTTTTTCCTGTAAGCTTTAATATTTTTAGACCTTTTACTATGTATCAATTATCATTCCAATTAGTAATTTCAATTTGCGATTATAATTTTAAGTTAGTTGTAGTAATAAGGTTAGGTTAGTCAAGTATTTTTAAGTTTTTATAAGTTTCTTTTATTTTTCCGTCACCTTTTATTTTTCAACCATTTTTTCTTTTTCGACCTTTTGCGACGAACTCTTTTTCTCTCTTATTTCTCGCTATTCTAGTTTTTAGGACTTAGAATTTTTTTTCTACTTCTTATCTAAATTTCTTAAAATTACGAAAATTTATTTTAAGTGATTAAATTAATAGACATCAAAATTTTCTGGTTCGTAGTAATAGTTGGATTTGTACGTGGACCGGGTTATTGGAGCCAAACAGTCCTCAATTATATTGAGACCAAACGAATCCTGCCCCTCTGCTGCATCTTTTGGCTATTCGAAACGTGGGCAAAATCAGAAAAGTCTATTGGTTGGATAACTTATTATAATTTTTCTTTCCTTTTTAAAAACTAATAGGATATTCAGTGAATGCACCGAGCAAGACGTTCATCACCTTTTGTACGTTCACCACCTGTAACTAGATCAAGACATTTAGCAAATATAACCGCCGTTGATTTTTCTTTAGAATCGTCATCCAGTCGACCAAGTACTTCAGTTCAAATTTCCGATAATCCATTTTTTGAACCCGACCTCACAATTGAGAATCCGGAAAATATTCAGGAACGGTTCATAGATCCTGAACCATTAAACTTTCCTCCGGAGCCACCAATCATTCAAACAGAGATTGTTGAGGAACGAACCATTAAATCATAATCATCTAGTGATACCGATTCAACAAATTCAATTATGGAGAATCTGGAACCTTTAAGTATGGAAGACCGAATGAGAGCTAAACGCACTGGCCAAGGTCACGCAATTACTCATCCAGACATTAATGCGCCAGATTATGAAATCAAAGGACAAATTCTACACATGGTGACTAATCAATGCCAATTTAGTGGTGCGCCGAAGGAAGATCCAAATGAACATCTACGTACCTTTAATAGGATCTGCACACTATTTAAAATCCGAGAAGTGGAGGATGAACAGATATATCTCATGTTATTTCCCTGGACTTTAAAGGGAGAAGCCAAAGATTGGTTGGAATCGTTACCTGAAGGGGCGATTGATACATGGGATGTTTTAGTTGACAAATTTCTTAAACAATTCTTTCCTGCATCTAAAGCCGTAAGACTTCAAGCAGAAATTGTTACGTTTACACAGAAACCAAATGAAACTCTATATGAGGCATGGATAAGATATGGAAAGTTGTTAAGAGGATGTCCGCAACATGGTTTAGACACCTGTCAAATAGTACAAATATTCTACCAAGGATGCGACATCACTACAAGAAAAGACATAGATATAGCAGCTGGTGGTTCTATTATGAAGAAAACCGAAACTGATGCTTACAAAATTATTGATAATACTGCTTCCCACTCACATGAGTGGCACCAAGAAAAAGATATCATTAGATCATCTAAAGCAGCTAGAGCCGATTCTAGTCATGACTTAGATTCCATTTCCGCAAAGATAGATGCTGTGGAGAGACGAATGGAAAAGATGACTAAGGATATTCACTCAATACGAATTAGTTGTGAGCAGTGTGGAGGACCACATTTGACAAAAGATTGTCTCAGTATTGAATTAACAATGGAACAAAGAGAGAATATTTCATACATAAACCAAAGGCCTGGAAATAATTATCAGAATAATTATCAACCGCCAAGACCGATTTACAATCAAAACCAGAATTATAACCGAAATATTCCATACAACAACCAACAAGGTCCTAGCAATCAACAAGTATCCAATAATACTTATAATCAGCAAAGACCTAATTTTCAAAACAAACCACCACAACAAACCGATGATAAAAAGCCGAATTTAGAAGATATGATGACGAAGCTAGTTGAAACTCAAACGCAGCTTTTCACATCTCAAAAACAAACAAATGAACAAAATGCTCAAGCATTTAGAAATCAACAAGCTTCTATTCAAAATCTGGAACAAGAAGTAAGTAACCTAGCAAGGTTAATAGGTGAAAGAAAACCGGGAAGTCTACCTAGTGATACAAATGCTAACCCCCAGAATGAAACAGCTAAAGCTATTACCACAAGAAGTGGTACAACACTTAAACCACCTGAAATACCTGTAACTTCTGATGAAACCATTCCTACTCGACAAGAACCACAACCTGATCAAGATAAGGAAAAAGAACCGGTAGTTGAAAAAGTTAATGAAAATAACACAGTTAAGGATAAACCTTATGTTAAACCATACCAACCACCACTTTCTTACCCGAGTAAAATGAAGAAAGAAAAACTTGAAGCCGAGCAATCCAAATTTTTGGATATGTTTAAACAGATAAATGTAAATCTTCCTTTCATTGATGTGATTTCAGGAATGCCAAGATATGCTAAATTCTTGAAAGATCTAATCCCAAATAGAAAGAAAATGGAAGAACTCTCGGCTGTTACTATGAATGCTAATTGTTCAGCAGTGCTGTTGAATAAGATACCAGAAAAACTATCTGATCTAGGAAGTTTCACAATTCCATGTTTTCTGGGTAGTCTTAGTTCAATAGAAGCATTGGCAGACTTAGGTGCTAGTATAAATCTAATGCCGTATTCACTATACGCTAAACAAGACCTTGGAGAATTGAAACCAACCAGAATAAGCATACAACTAGCCGATAGATCAATAAAATATCCTAGAGGGATAATGGAGAACATGCTAGTTAAAGTTGGTAATTTAGTATTTCCAGTAGATTTTGTTGTTTTGGACATGGAAGAAGATTCTCAAGTTCCTCTCATATTAGGAAGACCATTCTTAAACACGGCTAAAGCAATGATAGACGTGTTCGGTAAGAAATTGACCCTAAGTATAGAGGATGAGAGTGTTACCTTTTCAGTTGATAGAGCAATGCAACAACCACAATCTGCAGATGATACATGTTATTATATTCAAACTATAGATGCACATGCAGAATTATTAGAAGAATTTCCAGAATTACAAGGAATAGGAGAATGTTCTTTAGGAGAAGGTAATGAACCAATTGATGAAGCTGAAATGTTAGCTACACTTATAGCTAATGGATATGAACCAACAACAGAAGAAATTCAAATGCTAAAAGAAGAAGACAGATATCGATATAAATCATCGATAGAAGAACCTCCGAAATTAGAGTTAAAGCCACTTCCAAACCATTTGGAATACGCTTATTTACATGGTGAATCTGAATTACCTGTAATAATATCGTCTTCTCTTACTGAAAATGAGAAATCACAACTCATTTCTGTATTGAAAGCTCATAAACCAGCCATTGCATGGAAGATTCATGATATTAAAGGAATAAGTCCTTCGTATTGCACACATAAAATCCTTATGGAAGAAGGTCATAAAACGTATGTGCAACGCCAACGAAGACTAAATCCTAATATGCAAGATGTAGTTAAGAAAGAGATTATTAAACTGCTAGATGCAGGTTTGATATATCCAATTTCTGATAGTCCATGGGTAAGCCCAGTTCAATGCGTACCTAAGAAGGGTGGCATGACTGTCATTACAAATGAGAAAAATGAGCTTATTCCTACTAGGACTGTAACAGGATGGCGTGTATGTATTGATTATAGAAAATTAAATGACGCCACCAGAAAAGATCACTTTTCCTTACCTTTCATAGATCAAATGTTGGAAAGATTAGCCGGAAATAGTTACTATTGTTTTCTAGATGGATTTTCCGGATATTTTCAAATTCCAATAGCACCCAAGGATCAAGAGAAAACCACATTCACGTGCCCTTATGGTACTTTTGCTTACAAACGCATGCCATTTGGACTTTGTAACGCCCCTGCAACCTTTCAAAGGTGTATGATGGCGATTTTTCACGACATGATAGAAGAATGCATGGAAGTATTCATGGATGACTTTTCAGTCTTCGGTGATACATTTAAATCATGTCTAGTTAATCTGGAACGAATGCTAATTAGATGCGAAAAATCAAATCTAGTACTTAATTGGGAGAAATGCCATTTCATGGTTAAAGAAGGCATCGTTCTTGGACATAAAATTTCAAAAGAAGGAATTGAAGTGGATAGAGCTAAAGTAGATGTAATTGCTAAACTTCCACATCCCACAAATATTAGAGGAGTTAGGAGTTTTCTAGGGCATGCCGGTTTTTACCGACGTTTCATAAAAGATTTTTCTAAAATTGCCACTCCTATGAATAAACTCCTAGAAAAGGATGCTCCATTCATATTTTCAGATGAATGTATCAAATCTTTTAATATTCTTAAAGAAAAACTCACTAATGCACCGATCATGATAACACCAAATTGGAATCTACCATTTGAACTAATGTGCGATGCAAGTGATTTTGCAATGGGAGCCGTTTTAGGACAAAGGATTGAAAAACGATTTCAACCTATATATTATGCTAGTAAGACGTTACAAGGAGCACAAACAAACTATACAACTACTGAAAAAGAACTCCTTGCTATTGTCTTTGCTTTTGACAAATTTCGATCATATCTCGTTCTAGCAAAAACGGTGGTCTATACCGACCCTTCTGCTCTTAGATACCTATTTTCAAAACAAGATGCTAAACCAAGATTAATCCATTGGATCTTACTCTTGCAAGAGTTTGATATTGAAATCCGAGATAAAAGAGGAGCAGAAAATCTCGCCGCTGATCATCTTTCTCGCCTTGAAAATCCCGAATTAGAAGTTCTAAATGAATCGGCCATACAAGACAACTTTCCTGATGAATATCTATTGAAGATAGATTATAAAGAAATCCCATGGTTTGCAGACTATGTAAACTACTTAGTTTGTGGATTCCTTGAAAAAGGATTATCGTACCAAAGACGAAAGAAATTCTTCAGTGATATAAAACACTATTTCTGGGAAGATCCACATCTGTTTAAAAGTTGTCCCGATGGAATAATACACCGATGTGTATTTGGAGATGAAGCTAGTAAAATATTAAACCATTGTCACACAGGACCAACAGGAGGGCATTATGGACCTCAACTAACAGCTAGAAAAGTTTATGAAGCTGGATTCTATTGGCCTACAATTTACAAAGACGCACACCTTCTTTGCAAATCCTGTGATGCATGTCAAAGGGCCGGAAAAATAAGTCAAAGTGATGAAATGCCACAAAATGTCATCCAAGTATGTGAAGTATTTGACATTTGGGGTATTGACTTTATGGGTCCATTTCCAAAATCTCATAATAATCTATATATACTCGTAGCCATTGATTATGTATCTAAATGGGCGGAAGCACAAGCTCTTCCAACTAACGATGCACGAGTTGTAGTCAACTTTTTAAAACGTCTTTTTGCAAGGTTTGGAACACCGAAAGCTTTAATAAGTGATCGGGGTACTCATTTCTGTAATAATCAACTTGAGAAAGTTCTTAAAAGATATGGAGTAACTCATAAAATCTCCACCGCATATCATCCACAAACAAGTGGACAAGTTGAAAATAACAACCGAGCTTTAAAACGTATTTTAGAGAAAACCGTAGGATCAAATCCGAAGGAATGGTCCATTAAATTGGAGGATGCACTCTGGGCTTTTAGAACAGCCTACAAAACTCCAATTGGAACCACACCTTTTAGACTTGTTTATGGAAAAGCATGTCATCTTCCAGTAGAAATTGAACACAAAGCATTTTGGGCTTTGAAGACATGTAATCTTGATTTACATGAAGCTGGACGTCTACGATTAAGTCAACTAAACGAATTAGAAGAATTAAGACATGAAGCATACGAAAATTCGTTAATCTATAAAGAAAGAACGAAGAAATGACATGATAAAAGAATCAGAAGTTCAAAAGAATTTAAAGAAGGAGACAGAGTTCTTCTTTTCAATTCACGATTCAAGCTATTTCCTGGAAAATTGAAATCAAGATGGTCTGGACCATTCATAGTCAAAAGAGTTTTCCCATACGGAACGATAGAATTAATAAATTCAAATGGGATTGAATTTAAAGTTAATGGTCACAGAGTTAAACATTACATACATGGTTCGATGGAAGTCGACAACGAAGTTAATCACAATTTCGACACCACAGCTAACTAAGTGTGGGGAGAATCAAGTCTTTAAAGGATAATATGTATTTCTGTTAGAGTTAGATTGTCTGTTTTCGTGTAGTTCTCGAAAATGGAACCCGAATGGTCTTTCCCTAGCATACCCTAAAGAACTAGTCTTCTCCCCCCATTCTGAATTTTTATTTTTTTTAGGTTTTTACAAAATGAAGACTGCCTGTGAACTAAACCATGGACTAATGCTACACGCTTTGATCACTAAACATAATAATGACATACTCCCGAGTGAAATAGTATCAGTAATCAGAGAAAGAATGGACGGAGTTAGAAAAGAATCCAGATGCGAAGATAATAAGTTACAATTTGGTAAAGGAAAATCAAAATCCGCAGCGAAAAGAAGAGCACGACACCTAGAAAGATGTCACAAATGCGGAAAATGGTCACATGGAGGTAAATGTTCAAATAATCAAACCTATTCAAATACCGAATTTGTTACTTTATGCAGAGACGGACCGTTCATATGTTTAGAAGAAAAGACACTGAATGCTCGAGGTTACGCCTATGTAGCCATGGAAAACCAATTAAACCGACTATCTTATGAATGGGATAGATCATATAACTAAGAAATCTATTTCACAGGTATGTCTGTACAGTTTTTATTTTTATTTTTATTTTTAACCTTTTGATAATAAACGCTAATTTGTTCGCTAAAAAGTATTAAATTGGTATTGAATAAAATTAGGTTTGGCGACCGAAATTATTGATATCATTCAAAAAAATTTATTACATCACTGCGAAATTTAACGTTTATTCTTAAGGTATAAATATCTTTAATCAATCAACACAAAATATTTCAAAAATTCGTCATGAGTTAAATTAGGTCTTGGAACCGAAATTACTTTACCGAAAAGAGGGGCGCATATTTTTGATAATATTTGATTGATTAAAGTGGGATAAAAAGACAAAAAGATTTTTAATTTTATTTAAATCTTAAATTAATATTGTAAACTTTGTAAAAACAATATATTTAAAATTGTAAATATTTGAAAAATTAATATAAGTTTGATATGAATTTATAAATTTTTAAATTAAGTTTGGTGTGAATTTTTAATTTTTAAAATATAAATTTTTAATTTTATGCATTTCAAATTTTAAGTTTGGTGTGAATTTTTAATATTAATTTTGAATTTCATATTTAAGTTGTGTGAATTTAAAAACAAAAACTTACTTTATCTCATTAAGTTAAGAATATGATTTTTAAAATTCGTCGTAAGTTGAAGACTAGGTCTTTGAACCGAAATTGCTTTACCCGAGGGAGGGACGAGAACTTTTAATATCATTATTTTTAATCTTATTGAATTAAAGTATGCCAAAAACATTGAAAAAACCCAAAAATCTTAGCTTTTAAAACAATCGCTACAAAAAGACAAATTTTAAAATTTTGTCGAAGGACGGACTAGGACATCGATCCGAAACGACCTCGTCCTAAATAACAAGGGAAACAAAATTTTAAAATTAATTACTTAATTGTTTTAATAAGTTAATGATTAAAAAAAAAAAAAATACCAAACTCCGCGAGTCGCGGAGTTTGGAGGGTTAATCCCCGCGACTCGCGGAGGGGCCGGATTACAGAAAAAAAATAAAGAGCTGCAACAGCTCAGTTTCACTCCCCCACCCAAAAACACTGCGAAGAACAGCGAACAAAAACCCCAAAAACCCGAAAAATACACCCCAAAAATCCCAATTTTTAACCGTTAATCACCAAATTTTTTGCTAAAATCATGTTGAGAAGGATGCTATCTAAGAATTACTCAAGAAAAACGGTAAATTTCTACACCTAAACACCATTTAATTCGAAATTTGATGTTCTTGAGCAATTTTTTTCCCCAATTTGATTGTGATGCTTTTTAGTGTAATTAGGCTTAAATTGTTTATGTATTATGCTTGTATAACCTAGATTGATGCTGTTTAACATGATTAGAAGCGTTAAACTTCAAATTTTGAGTAATCTAGGGTTTGTGTTCTTGAGCAAATTTGGGGCTTTTTGATATAAACAGGTTATGGCCGATTTTTGTCATGAATTGTTGCTAAATTGAGTAGTGTAACATGTCTAGGTAGTTAAATGATCCAAACTTTGAGCCTAAACATGATTTTGAGAATTAAAGTGGACTTTTTCAAGTCTAAAATTCATGAACTTGATTTTTGAAAGATAATGCCATTTGAGACTTGTTTAATTGCTAGTAATGATTATTTTGACATGTTATTTGAGTTGAATGTTTATGAACTTGGCGAACATTTTCGTATATGCTTATTTGAAAAAGTGTAGATTTGATAAAAATGTGAAAATGAGCTTAAGTTTGATATAAATTGATAATGTCATTGTAATTATTTTGATTGATGATTTTGCTGACACTAATGCATATTTGGATGCACAAAAATTGTGTTTGATGTGTTTTGCAGAATGAAAGGGGTGAATCTTCATCCCAAGCCCGCAATGCTCCTGCTGAGAATTTGGAACAACAGGAGGTGGATAACTACTACAAGCAGGATATACCTCATCCAGTCATGACCTTTTCCGATATGCACTTGGAAGAGTTGCACCCGAACCTGAGATTTGACAGACTTTGGATAGATTATCCAAAATATCAAAGGGGTTTGCATACTCTTCATTCTAAGGTTGTTGAGGTACCAAGGGTCATAGAATGGGGACCCTTAGAAGCTGTAGAATTGGCCGAGCCAATTAGGGAATTACTTGTACAGAGGTATGGTAATTCTTCTTTTAATGACTGGGTACATTTATTCACCATACGTACACCTGTATATAAAGTATGGTGTGAAGAATTGTTATGTAGTATAGAGTTGAATGATCGGGTAGCTAGTTTAACCGATCGTTCTTTTATTAGATTTTTGTTAGGCGGTTCGATGCGCCACATGTCTCTACTGGACATGGCTCAGGCTTTACGTATATATACGCCTGAGGAGTTAGCGTCTGCCGATTGTAGAGGATTGATACTAAACGGTCGAAAGATAGATGAGAATTTTGATACACACGGTGTGTGGAGTCAAATGACAAGCCATCACCGTTTCAAAGGGGGAAATTACTCTTATTTGGATATAGATAGAGCCGAATTAAGAGTGATACATAGGTTTTTAGCTAATTCGATTACACAAAGGGGTAAGAACAAAGAAAAAGTAAATGAACAGGATTTGTTTTACCATATGTGTATTCGAGACCCACAAAGCGCTGTAAGTATACCATATTGTGTGGGTTATTATTTATCAGCTATGGTTCGGGGGATGCGACCACATAGCATAATAGGAGGTGGTATTTTTATTACTTTGATTGGTGAATATCTCGGTGTGGATATAAGTCGGGGGGGATTATTAGTAGAAGAACCAGAACCCCGCGATACTATAGGTTTAAATGTATACCATGGTGCGAAAGTTTTGAAGAGGCGAAATAACGCCGCAGTACGATACCATGGTAGACATCCACAGGTGGAGAGAAACCAGCAGCAAGGTAATGTAGGAGGGGGGAATGAGATGCAAGAAATGCATAGGTTTATAGCTTCTCAGGAATACGAAAATGCTAGACAGAGAGCATTTGAAGATTGGCAAGTTCATCAGAACCAGATCATAGCTCATTGCCAACATATAGGTAGAAACTATATTCCTACACCGAAACCCATCTTCCCTCCTTGGTCTATAGAGATGCAGCCACCATATCCTACGTATGACCCTGCCGAAGCATTCTATAGCACTTATGGTTATGCCTGGAACCCCTATTGGTACCAATATCATCCTTAGTTTACTTATTATTTTTTTTTTATTTTGTAATTTGTAATTATTGATACGTTTAATACTTTTGTTAATATTGTAATCATTTTTATAATTATCTAACTTTTATTCTTAGATTTTAATAATTTTTGAATGTGGGGTAATAAACCAAACTTCAAAAATATGTATATATGTTTGCAGTTTATCTTATGTACACAACAGGGTAAAACAACGCATTTTCAAAGACTGGCATTAAGTTCAGCAAAAGCAACTAATTTTGACGACAAGATGCAAAATATATGTGAAATAACAACAAGACGGAATGAACAAATGATGTGCACCATTTATCATTCAGCAAACAAACGCCAATATATTTGGAAACTTTGGTAAAATTTAATCATTTTCACACTAATCACCCTCAATAATTTAAATTGTTACTGATTTCTTGCAAATGAGGGCATTGCAAGATCTTAAGTGTGGGAAGGGGTTAAATTCTTTCGAATTTTAAAATTTTTATCTTAAACACTTGGTTACCATTAAAAATACTAGTAAAGAAGTAGTTGTATTAGAATCTAGTGCTCTCTGATAAAAAAGAACAGCCCTAGTCTTATATACTGACTACCCAATTCTAGTAAAATTTTTCAAAATTTTCAATTAAATGAACTCAAATCATGTTTATACATATTTATGAACGATAAAACTAGGTTTTAACACCGAAATTATTGTTACCTCGGAAAGGACATAAATTAAGAAACAAACTAAAATGTTAAAATTCATTTAAAATGGAATAGAGGACGATAAAAAGGAAAATAAAAGCCAAGTGTGGGAAAATTTACCAAGTTATTTTAAACATATGTCACATATATCTGTAACAAATAACTGAAAATACTTTTGCTTTGGACTAAACTAAACTGTTTTACCCGATAAAAGAAAAGAAGAGATGGATCTACACGATGAATTAATTCCATCATTAAAAGGAAGTAAAGTCTTCCGAAAAAGACACGCGCTTCTTGATTTAGGTCATGAAGTTGTCGTCCAGACCAGCTGTAGGTTGACGAAAAATCTAGAAAAGTCATCACTAAAATCAGCAGGAAATCCACGGACCTCAGCATTAAACAGGGTCGCCAAGTGGTCAGATTTATCCTAACCATGAGAAGGATTTATCTCGTACAATGGGGGGGCACCGTGCAAATTAGCTTGATAAGACTAATGAATCAGATCCCCAGAAAGGATAATCTCCTTAAAGATTAAAAATCAGCTTTTAAGACTGATATTACTCAATCCTAGAGATTGACCTTAAAGATTGAGAATTACAAATGATGTCGAACGAGGTGTATATAAAATAGTTTATATTTTACTAGGAAAATACTATTAAATACGATACAATTTTACACAAGATATTTATTTATTTATAGAATGGATATACTTAAACCTTGCTACAACACTTATAGGCAGTGTACCTAATCGTACAGTAGTGTAGTTTTTAGTAAGTCCGGTTCGTTCCACAGGGAAATCTTTAAACAAAGCTCAACGCTATATTAATTTACTTTTATAAAAATACAAATATATATATAAGTAATATTATTATTATAAAGGGGGGTTTTTACCGTTTAATGACCGGTTTGTCGATTTTAAAACTTTAGTCGTAGTTAAAACCTAATGTAAAATATAAAATAAATACAAGACTTTAAATTAAAGCGTAAAGTAAATAACGATAATGAAATTGCGAATAATAAAAATGCGATAAAATTAAATTGCGATAATTAAAAGTACGATAATTAAAAGTGCGATTAAATAACAATAAATAAAAGTGCGATAATTAGAAGTGCAATTAAATATAAAATAAAGGAAATTAAATATGAAATAAAAGAATTATGCTTATTTAAACTTCCGTAATCATGATGTTTGACGTGTTGATTTTAGTTTTATGCCCATGGGTTAATTGTCCTTTGTCCTGGATTATTCAATATGTCCGTCTGGTTTTTGTCCATAACAGTCCATCAGTCATAAATATAAATTGCAAGTGTCCTTGTCAAATTATTATTATACCCGAAGATAAATATTCCAACTAATTGGGGATTCGAATTGTAACAAGGTTTTAATACTTTGTTTAATGAGTACACCAGGTTATCGACTGCGTGTAAACCAAGGTTTTACTACTTTGTTAACAATTACACCAATTACCCTTGAATGTAATTTCACCCCTGTTTTAATTATTCTAGTGGCTATTAATCCATTCCCGTGTCCGGTTAAATGAACGATTATTCGTACAAATAAATACCCCGCCCATCGTGTCCGATCGAGTGTATATGGTAATTTATAGGGACGCCCAATTGTAAATCTTTATATTAACATTAACAAACTTTCATTTAGTTAAACAAATATAAAGCCCTTTAATAGCCCATAGTCTAGTTTCCACAAGTGTCGTTCTTTTGTCCAAACCCCAATTATGGTACAAAGCCCAATTACCCGATTTTAGTAATTAGCCCAACATCATGATTACTTCGTTTTAAATAAGCATAATAATAACTTAGCTACGAGACATTAATATAAAAAGGTTGAACATAACTTACAATGATTAAAAATAGCGTAGCGTTACACGGACAGAATTTCGACTTACACCCTTACAACATTCGCTAACATACCCTTATTATTAGAATTATAATTAAAATTAAAATATAAATTATAAATATAAATATATTTACGTATATATTGAGAGAGAGATTGAGAAATAAGATGTAAAATTTGATCAGAATTCGGTTTGCTTTATAGCCAGAAGTGAATTTTGGGGCTCCGCGACTCGCGGCAAAATGCCCTTAAAACTCCGCGAGTCGCGGAGAGGTATTTACAGCTCACACCCTTGGAGTTTCCTGCTGCCGACGGTTTTTAATATATATATATATAATATATATATAATTAATATAATTAATTATATATTATATTATATTTATATACATAGTTAACTTGTAATTTTTAGTCCGTTGCGTCGAGCGTTAAGAGTTGACTCTAGTCCCGGTTCCGGATTTTCGAACGTCCTCGCGTACAATTTAATATCTTGTACTTTGCGTTTTGAATCTTGTACTCTTGTGATTTCGAGACGTTTCTTATCAATAATTGGAACCTTTTTGATTGTCTTTTGTACTTTTGAGCTTTTTGGTCGTTTGCGTCTTCAATTCGTCGAATCTGTCTTTTGTCTTCACCTTTTATTATTTAAACGAATATCACTTGTAAATAGAACAATTGCAACTAAAAGCTTGTCTTTCTTGAGGAATAATGCTATGAAATATATGTTCGTTTTTAGCATTATCAAATATTCCCATACTTGAGCGTTGCTTGTCCTCAAGCAATATTGTCTTGAAATACTAGAATCACTTCTTTATTCTTCACACTTTGTACATCAGTGATTTCTATATGGCGGTATAAACAATGGTAGTAACGATATGGTTTACAGTCCCACATGACTATAAAAATTTAGATCCATTAAGGAAATTGGATCTTTATTAAAAACATTTGATCTTTTGAAAATTAAATCTAGTTTTTACCCTAGATAAGTTTTCCGGGATAACCCTTTACCGGTGTTTGCAAAATATTTTTGTGGGTTTGGTGGGTTACAGATTTGAAAATTTTAGCTCAAAACTTGCGGTTTTGTGTCACCCACTTGCTAACCTTGTATTTGGAAAGCAACACGTCCAGTTTACTTGTCCCGTATATTACCTTTCGGTAAACTACCGTCCGGTTGTAAAGGAAAGCGTTGAACAAGCAACTGTTTAAGGCAATGTCCCGTGACATGCTTTTGATTATGGTCTATAACGTGTCGGACGCAATTACTATCCTTGGTAGGAGCAATAGTAAAGCTCACCCTTATAATTTGTCGGTTTGGCACAAAGTCCTGTTTTTGACCACTATGCAACCACCGTTCTTACGGTTGACACCCGATTTAGTTCAGGTGACCTAATGAATTCCAGGTGAATTCCTAGGATTTTACGTTCAATGGTAATGAACGCATTGAAAATAGGGTTTTCAGAAAACAAATTGGTTTGTAATTTTGATCAAAATATTTTCTCGTTTAAGCTCGAGTTTAGATATCATTGAATTCCATGAGTTTGTAATTCTCAATCTTTAAGGTCAATCTCTAGGATTGAGTAATATCAGTCTTAAAAGCTGATTTTTAATCTTTAAGGAGATTATCCTTTCTGGGGATCTGATTCATTAGTCTTATCCAGCTAATTTGCATGGTGCCCCCCCATTGTACGAGATAAATCCTTCTCATGGTTAGGATAAATCTGACCACTTGGCGACCCTGTTTAATGCTGAGGTCCGTGGATTTCCTGCTGATTTTAGTGATGACTTTTCTAGATTTTTCGTCAACCTACAGCTGGTCTGGACGACAACTTCATGACCTAAATCAAGAAGCGCGTTTCTTTTTCGGAAGACTTTACTTCCTTTTAATGATGGAATTGATTCATCGTGTAGATCCATCTCTTCTTTTCTTTCATTGGGTAAAACAGTTTAGTTTAGTTCAAAGCAAAAGTATTTTCAGTTATTGGTTACAGATATATGTGGCATATGTTTAAAATAACTTGGTAAATTTTCCCACACTTGGCTTTTTATTTTTCTTTTTATCGTCCTCTATTCCATTTTAAATGAATTTTAACATTTTAGTTTGTTTCTCAATTTATGTCCTTTCTGAGGTAACAATAATTTCGGTGTTAAAACCTAGTTTTATCGTTCATAAATATGTATAAACATGATTTTAATTCATTTAATTGAAAATTTTGAAAACTTTTACTAGAATTGGGTAGTCAGTATATAAGACTAGGGCTGTTCTTTTTTTATCAGAGAGCACTAGATTCTAATACAACTACTGCTTTACTAGTATTTTTAATGGTAACCAAGTGTATAAAGTAAAAATTTTTAAAATCCGAAAGAATTTAACCCCTTCCCACACTTAAGATCTTGCAATGCCCTCATTTGCAAGAAATCAGTAACAATTTAAATTATTGAGGGTGATTTGTGTGAAAATGATTAAATTTTTACCAAAGTTTCCAAATATATTGGCGTTTGTTTGCTGAATGATAAATGGTGCACATCATTTGTTCATTCCGTCTTGTTGTAATTTCACATATATTTTGCATCTTGTCGTCAAAATTAGTTGCTTTTGCTGAACTTAATGCCAGTCTTTGAAAATGCGTTGTTTTACCCTGTTTTGCACATAAGATAAACTGCAAACATATATACATATTTTTGATGTTTGGTTTATTACCCCACATTCAAAAATTATTAAAATCTAAGAATAAAAGTTAGATAATTATAAAAATGATTACAATATTAACAAAAATATTAAATGTATCAATAATTACAAATTACAAAATAATAAAAAAAATAATAAGTAAACTAAGGATGATATTGGTACCAATAGGGGTTCCACGCATAACCATAAGTGCTATAGAATGCTTCGGCAGGGTCATACGTAGGATATGGTGGCTGCATCTCTATCGACCAAGGAGGGAAGACGGGTTTCGGTGTAGGAATATAGTTTCTACCTATATGTTGGCAATGCGCTATGATCTGGTTCTGATGAACTTGCCAATCTTCAAATGCTCTCTGTCTAGCATTTTCGTATTCCTGAGAAGCTATAAACCTATGCATTTCTTGCATCTCATTCCCCCCTCCTACATTACCTTGTTCCTGGTTTCTCTCTACCTGTGGATGTCTACCATTGTATCGTACTGCGGCGTTATTTCGCCGCTTCAAAACTTTTGCACCATGGTATACATTTAAACCTATAGTGTCGCGGGGTTCCGGCTCTTCTACTAATAATCCCCCCCGACTTATATCCACACCGAGATATTCACCAATCAAAGTAATAAAAATACCACCTCCTATTATGCTATGTGGACGCATCCCTCGAACCATAGCTGATAAATAATAACCCACACAATATGGTATACTTACAGCGCTGTGTGGGTCTCGAATACACATATGGTAAAACAAATCTTGTTCATTTACCTTTTCTTTGTTTTTACCCCTTTGTGTAATCGAATTAGCTAAAAACCTATGTATTACTCTTAATTCGGCTCTATCTATATCCAAATAAGAGTAGTTTCCCCCTTTGAAACGGTGATGGCTTGTCATTTGACTCCACACACCGTGTGTATCAAAATTTTCATCTATTTTCCTACCGTTTAGTATCAATCCTCTACAATCGGCAGACGCTAATTCCTCAGGCGTATATATACGTAAAGCCTGAGCCATGTCCAGTAAAGACATGTGGCGCATCGAACCGCCTAACAAAAATCTAATAAAAGAACGATCGGTTAAACTAGCTACCCGATCATTCAACTCTATACTACATAACAACTCTTCACACCATACTTTATATACAGGTCTGCGTATGGTGAATAAACATATCCAGTCATTAAAAGAAGAATTACCATACCTCTGTACCAGTAATTCCCTAATTGGCCCGGCCAATTGTACAGCTTCCAAGGGTCCCCATTCTATGACCCTCGGTACCTCAACAACCTTGGAATGAAGAGTATGCAAACCCCGTTGATATTTTGGATAATCTATCCAAAGTCTGTCAAATCTCAGGTTCGGGTGCAACTGTTCCAAGTGCATATCTGAAAAGGTCATGACTGGATGAGGTACATCCTGCTTGTAGTAGTTATCTACCTCCTGTTGTTCCAAGTTCTCAGCAGGAGCATGGCGGGCTTGGGATGAAGATTCACCCCTTTCATTCTGCAAAACACATCAAACACAAATTTTGTGCATCCAAATATGCATTAGTGTCAGCAAAATCATCAATCAAAATAATTACAATGACATTATCAATTTATATCAAACTTAAGCTTATTTTCACATTTTTATCAAATCTACACTTTTTCAAATAAGCATATACGAAAATTTTCGCCAAGTTCATAAGCATTCAACTCAAATAACATGTCAAAATAATCATTACTAGCAAATAAACAAGTCTCAAATGGCATTATCTTTCAAAAATCAAGTTCATGAATTTTGGACTTGAAAAAGTCCACTTTAATTCTCAAAATCATGTTTAGGCTCAAAGTTTGGATCATTTAACTACCTAGACATGTTACACTACTCAATTTAGCAACAATTCATGACAAAAATCGGCCATAACCTGTTTATATCAAAAAGCCCCAAATTGCTCAAGAACACAAACCCTAGATTATTCAAAATTTGAAGTTTAAGGCTTCTAATCATGTTAAACAGCATCAATCTAGGTTATACAAGCATAATACATAAACAATTTAAGTCTAATTACACTAAAAAGCATTAAAATCAAATTGGGGAAAAATTAGCTCAAGAACACTAAAATTCGAATTAAATGGTGTTTAGGTGTAGAAATTTACCGTTTTTCTTGAGTAGTTCTTAGATATCATCCTTCTCAACATGATTTTAGCAAAAAATTTGGTGATTAACGGTTAAAAATTGAGATTTTTGGGGGTGATTTTCGGGTTTTTCGCAGTTATTTTCGAGTGTTTATGCAGTATGTTTGTGTGTGTGGGAGTGACTGATCGTGCAGCTTGTTATATTTTTTTTCTGTAATTTTGTCCCTCCGCGAGTCGCGGAGGTTTTGCCCTGCAAACTCCGCGAGTCGCGGAGTTTACCCTTTTTTTTTTTTTTTTTTTTTTTTTTTTTATAAACTTTAACTTATAAAACAATTTAGAAATTAATTTTAAAATTTTGTTTCCCTTGTTATTTAGGACGAGGTCGTTTCGGATCGATGTCCTAGTCCGTCCCTTGACAAAATTTTTAAAATTTGTCTTTTTGTAGCGATTGTTTTAAAAGCTAAGATTTTTGGGTTTTTTAATGTTTTTGGCATACTTTAAATCAATAAGATTAAAAATAATGATAATAAAAGTTCTCGTCCCTCCCTCGGGTAAAGCAATTTCGGTTCAAAGACCTAGTCTTCAACTTACGACGAATTTTAAAAATCATATTCTTAACTTAATGAGATAAAGTAAATTTTTGTTTTTAAATTCACACAACATAAATATAAAATTCAAAATTAATATTAAAAATTCACACCAAACTCAAAATTTAAAATGCATAAAATTAAAAATTTCATATTTTAAAAATTAAAAATTCACACCAAACTTAATTTAAAAATTCATAAATTCATACCACACTTATATTAATTTTTCAAATATTTACAATATATTGTTTTTACAAAGTTTACAATATTAATTTAAGATTTAAATATTAATTTTAAAAACATGGTAAAAATAAAAATTAAAAATCTTTTTGTCTTTTTATCCCACTTTAATCAATCAAATATTATCAAAAATATGCGCCCCTCTTTTCGGTAAAGTAATTTCGGTTCCAAGACCTAATTTAACTCATGACGAATTTTTGAAATATTTTGGGTTGATTGATTAAAGATATTTATACCTTAAGAATAAACGTTAAATTTCGCAGTGATGTAATAAATTTTTGAAGGATATCAATAATTTCGGTCGCCAAACCTAATTTTATTTAATACCAATTTAATACTTTTTAGCGAGCAAATTAGCGTTTATTATCAAAAGGTTAAAAATAAAAATAAAAATAAAAACTGTACAGACATACCTGTGAAATAGATTTCTTAGTTATATGATCTATTATATTCATAAGATAGTCGGTTTAATTGGTCTTCCATGGCTGCATAGGCGTAACCTCGAGCATTCATTGTCTTTTCTTCTAAACATATGAACGGTCCGTCTCTGCATAAAGTAACAAATTCGGTATTTGAATAGGTTTGATTATTTGAACATTTACCTCCATGTGACCATTTTCCGCATTTGTGACATCGTTCTAGGTGTCGTGCTCTTCTTTTCGCTGCGGATTTTGATTTTCCTTTACCAAATTGTAACTTATTATCTTCGCATCTGGATCCTTTTCTAACTCCGTCCATTCTTTCTCTGATTACTGATACTATTTCACTCGGGAGTATGTCATTATTACGTTTAGTGATCAAAGCGTGTAGCATTAGACCATGGTTTAGTTCACAGGCAGTCTTCATTTTGTAAAAACCTAAAAAAATAAAAATTCAGAATGGGGGGAGAAGACTAGTTCTTTAGGGTCTGCTAGGGAAAGACCATACGTGTTCCATTTTCGAGAACTACACGAAAACAGACAATCTAACTCTAATAGAAATACATATTATCCTTTAAAGACTTGATTCTCCCCACACTTAGTTAGCTGTGGTGTCGAAATTGTGATTAACTTCGTTGTCGACTTCCATCGGACCATGTATGTAATGTTTAACTCTGTGACCATTAACTTTAAATTCAATCCCATTTGAATTTATTAATTCTATCGTTCCGTATGGGAAAACTCTTTTGACTATGAATGGTCCAGACCATCTTGATTTCAATTTTCCAGGAAATAGCTTGAATCGTGAATTGAAAAGAAGAACTCTGTCTCCTTCTTTGAATTCTTTTGAACTTCTGATTCTTTTATCATGCCATTTCTTCGTTCTTTCTTTATAGATTAACGAATTTTCGTATGCTTCATGTCTTAATTCTTCTAATTCGTTTAGTTGACTTAATCGTAGACGTCCGGCTTCATGTAAATCAAGATTACATGTCTTCAAAGCCCAAAATGCTTTGTGTTCAATTTCTACTGGAAGATGACATGCTTTTCCATAAACAAGTCTAAAAGGTGTGGTTCCAATTGGAGTTTTGTAGGCTGTTCTAAAAGCCCAGAGTGCATCCTCCAATTTAATGGACCATTCCTTCGGATTTGATCCTACGGTTTTCTCTAGAATACGTTTTAAAGCTCGGTTGGTATTTTCAACTTGTCCACTTGTTTGTGGATGATATGAGGTGGAGATTTTATGAGTTACCCCATATCTTTTAAGAACTTTCTCAAGTTGATTATTACATAAATGAGTACCCCGATCACTTATTAAAGCTTTCGGTGTTCCAAACCTTGCAAAAAGACGTTTTAAAAAATTGACTACAACTCGTGCATCGTTAGTTGGGAGAGCTTGTGCTTCCGCCCATTTAGATACATAATCAATGGCTACGAGTATATATAGATTATTATGAGATTTTGGAAATGGACCCATAAAGTCAATACCCCAAATGTCAAATACTTCACATACTTGGATGACATTTTGTGGCATTTCATCACGTTGACTTATTTTTCCGGCCCTTTGACATGCATCACAGGATTTGCAAAGAAGGTGTGCGTCTTTGTAAATTGTAGGCCAATAGAATCCAGCTTCATAAACTTTTCTTGCTGTTAGTTGAGGCCCATAATGCCCTCCTGTTGGTCCTGTGTGACAATGGTTTAAAATTTTACTAGCTTCATCTCCAAATATACATCGGCGTATTATTCCATCGGGACAACTTTTAAACAGATGTGGATCTTCCCAGAAATAGTGTTTTATATCACTGAAGAATTTCTTTCGTCTTTGGTACGATAATCCTTTTTCAAGGAATCCACAAACTAAGTAGTTTGCATAGTCTGCAAACCATGGGATTTCTTTATAATCTATCTTCAATAGATATTCATCAGGAAAGTTGTCTTGTATGGCCGATTCATTCAGAACTTCTAATTCGGGATTTTCAAGACGAGAAAGATGATCAGCGGCGAGATTTTCTGCTCCTCTTTTATCTCGGATTTCAATATCAAACTCTTGTAAGAGTAAGATCCAACGGATTAATCTTGGTTTAGCATCTTGTTTTGAAAATAGGTATCTAAGAGCAGAATGGTCGGTATAGACCACCGTTTTTGCTAGAACTAGATATGATCGAAATTTGTCAAAAGCAAAGACAATAGCAAGGAGTTCTTTTTCAGTAGTTGTATAGTTCGTTTGTGCTCCTTGTAATGTCTTACTAGCATAATATATAGGTTGAAATCGTTTTTCAATCCTTTGTCCTAAAACGGCTCCCATTGCAAAATCACTTGCATCGCACATTAGTTCAAATGGTAGATTCCAATTTGGTGTTATCATGATCGGTGCATTAGTGAGTTTTTCTTTAAGAATATTAAAAGATTTGATACATTCATCTGAAAAGATGAATGGCGCATCCTTTTCTAGGAGTTTATTCATAGGAGTGGCAATTTTAGAAAAATCTTTTATGAAACATCGGTAAAAACCGGCATGCCCTAGAAAACTCCTAACTCCTCTAACATTTGTGGGATGTGGAAGTTTAGCAATTACATCTACTTTAGCTCTATCCACTTCAATTCCTTCTTTTGAAATTTTATGTCCAAGAACGATGCCTTCTTTAACCATGAAATGGCATTTCTCCCAATTAAGTACTAGATTTGATTTTTCGCATCTAATTAGCATTCGTTCCAGATTAACTAGACATGATTTAAATGTATCACCGAAGACTGAAAAGTCATCCATGAATACTTCCATGCATTCTTCTATCATGTCATGAAAAATCGCCATCATACACCTTTGAAAGGTTGCAGGGGCGTTACAAAGTCCAAATGGCATGCGTTTGTAAGCAAAAGTACCATAAGGGCACGTGAATGTGGTTTTCTCTTGATCTTCGGGTGCTATTGGAATTTGAAAATATCCGGAAAATCCATCTAGAAAACAATAGTAACTATTTCCGGCTAATCTTTCCAACATTTGATCTATGAAAGGTAAGGGAAAGTGATCTTTTCTGGTGGCGTCATTTAATTTTCTATAGTCAATACATACACGCCATCCTGTTACAGTCCTAGTAGGAATAAGCTCATTTTTCTCATTTGTAATGACAGTCATGCCACCCTTCTTAGGCACGCATTGAACTGGGCTTACCCATGGACTATCAGAGATTGGATATATCAAACCTGCATCTAGCAGTTTAATAATCTCTTTCTTAACTACATCTTGCATATTAGGATTTAGTCTTCGTTGGCGTTGCACATACGTTTTATGACCTTCTTCCATAAGGATTTTATGTGTGCAATACGAAGGACTTATTCCTTTAATATCATGAATCTTCCATGCAATGGCTGGTTTATGAGCTTTCAACACAGAAATGAGTTGTGATTTCTCATTTTCAGTAAGAGAAGACGATATTATTACAGGTAATTCAGATTCACCATGTAAATAAGCGTATTCCAAATGGTTTGGAAGTGGCTTTAACTCTAATTTCGGAGGTTCTTCTATCGATGATTTATATCGATATCTGTCTTCTTCTTTTAGCATTTGAATTTCTTCTGTTGTTGGTTCATATCCATTAGCTATAAGTGTAGCTAACATTTCAGCTTCATCAATTGGTTCATTACCTTCTCCTAAAGAACATTCTCCTGTTCCTTGTAATTCTGGAAATTCTTCTAATAATTCTGCATGTGCATCTATAGTTTGAATATAATAACATGTATCATCTGCAGATTGTGGTTGTTGCATTGCTCTATCAACTGAAAAGGTAACACTCTCATCCTCTATACTTAGGGTCAGTTTCTTACCGAACACGTCTATCATTGCTTTAGCCGTGTTTAAGAATGGTCTTCCTAATATGAGAGGAACTTGAGAATCTTCTTCCATGTCCAAAACAACAAAATCTACTGGAAATACTAAAGTACCAACTTTAACTAGCATGTTCTCCATTATCCCTCTAGGATATTTTATTGATCTATCGGCTAGTTGTATGCTTATTCTGGTTGGTTTCAATTCTCCAAGGTCTAGTTTAGCGTATAGTGAATACGGCATTAGATTTATACTAGCACCTAAGTCTGCCAATGCTTCTATTGAACTAAGACTACCCAGAAAACATGGAATTGTGAAACTTCCTGGATCAGATAGTTTTTCTGGTATCTTATTCAACAGCACTGCTGAACAGTTAGCATTCATAGTAACAGCCGAGAGTTCTTCCATTTTCTTTCTATTCGTGATTAGATCTTTCAAGAATTTAGCATACCTTGGCATTCCTGAAATCACATCAATGAAAGGAAGATTTACATTTATCTGTTTAAACATATCCAAGAATTTGGATTGCTCGGCTTCAAGTTTTTCTTTCTTCATTTTACTTGGATAAGGAAGTGGTGGTTGGTATGGTTTAACATAAGGTTTATCCTTAACTGTGTTATCTTCATTAACCTTCTCAACTACCGGTTCTTTTTCCTTTTCTTGCTCGGATTGTGGTTCTTGTGGAATAGGAATGGTTTCATCAGAAGTTACAGGTATTTCAGGTGGTTTAAGTGTTGTACCACTTCTTGTGGTAATAGCTTTAGCTGTTTCATTCCGGGGGTTAGCGTTTGTATCACTAGGTAGACTTCCCGGTTTTCTTTCACCTATTAACCTTGCTAGGTTACTCACTTCTTGTTCCAGATTTTGAATAGAAGCTTGTTGATTTCTAAATGCTTGAGCATTTTGTTCATTGGTTTGTTTTTGAGATGTGAAAAACTGCGTTTGAGTTTCAACTAGCTTCGTCATCATATCTTCTAAATTCGGCTTTTTATCATCGGTTTGTTGTGGTGGTTTGTTTTGAAAATTCGGTCTTTGCTGATTGTAAGTATTATTGGATACTTGTTGATTGCTAGGACCTTGTTGGTTATTGTATGGAATATTTCGGTTATAATTCTGGTTTTGATTGTAAATCGGTCTTGGCGGTTGATAATTATTCTGATAATTATTTCCAGGCCTTTGGTTTATGTATGAAATATTCTCTCTTTGTTCCATTGTTAATTCAATACTGAGACAATCTTTTGTCAAATGTGGTCCTCCACACTGCTCACAACTAATTCGTATAGCATGAATATCTTTAGTCATCTTTTCCATTCGTCTCTCGAAAGCATCTATCTTTGCGGAAATGGAATCTAAGTCATGGCTAGAATCGGCTCTAGCTGCTTTAGATGATCTAATGATATCTTTTTCTTGGTGCCACTCATGCGAGTGGGAAGCAGTATTATCAATAATTTTGTAAGCATCAGTTTCGGTTTTCTTCATAATAGAACCACCAGCTGCTATATCTATGTCTTTTCTTGTAGTGATGTCGCATCCTTGGTAAAATATTTGTACTATTTGACAGGTGTCTAAACCATGTTGCGGACATCCTCTTAGTAACTTTCCATATCTTGTCCACGCCTCATATAGAGTTTCATTTGGCTTCTGTGTGAACGTAACAATTTCTGCTTGAAGTCTTACGGCTTTAGATGCAGGAAAGAATTGTTTAAGAAATTTGTCAATTAAAACATCCCATGTATCGATCGCCCCTTCAGGTAACGATTCCAACCAATCTTTGGCTTCTCCCTTTAAAGTCCAGGGAAATAACATGAGATATATCTGTTCATCCTCCACTTCTCGTATTTTAAATAGTGTGCAGATTCTATTAAAGGTACGTAGATGTTCATTTGGATCTTCCTTCGGCGCACCACTAAATTGGCATTGATTAGTCACCATGTGTAGAATTTGTCCTTTGATTTCATAATCTGGCGCATTAATGTCTGGATGAGTAATTGCGTGACCTTGGCCAGTGCGTTTAGCTCTCATTCGGTCTTCCATACTTAAAGGTTCCAGATTCTCCATAATTGAATTTGTTGACTCGGTATCACTAGATGATTCTGATTTAATAGTTCGTTCCTCAACAATCTCTGTTTGAATGATTGGTGGTTCCGGAGGAAAGTTTAGTGGTTCAGGATCTACGAACCGTTCCTGAATATTTTCTGGATTCTCAATTGTGAGGTTTGTTTCAAAAACTGGATTATCGGAAATTTGAACTGAAGTACTTGGTCGACTGGATGACGATTCTAAAGAAAAATCAACGGCGGTTATATTTGTTAAACGATGTCTTGATCGAGTTACAGGTGGTGAACGTACAAAAGGTGATGAACGTCTTGCTCGGTGCATTCACTGAATATCCTATTAGTTTTTAAAAGGAAAGAAAAATTATAATAAGTTATCCAATCAATAGACTTTTCTGATTTTGCCCACGTTTCGAATAGCCAAAAGATGCAGCAGAGGGGCAGGATTCGTTTGGTCTCAATATAATTGAGGACTGTTTGGCTCCAATAACCCGGTCCACGTACAAATCCAACTATTACTACGAACCAGAAAATTTTGATGTCTATCAATTTAACCACTTAAAATAAATTTTCGTAATTTTAAGAAATTTAGATAAGAAGTAGAATAAAAATCTATGTCCTAAAAACTAGAATGGCGAGAAATAAGAAAGACAAAGAGTTCGTCGCAAAAGGTCGAAAAAGAAAAATGGTTGAAAAATAAAAGGTGACGGAAAAATAAAAGAAACTTATAAAAACTTAAAAATACTTAACTAATTTAACCTTATTACTACAACTAACTTAAAATTATAATCGCAAATTGAAATTACTAATTGAAATGATAATTGATACATAGTAAAAGGTGTCTAAAAATATTAAAGCTTACAGGGAAAAACTAAATCCCAAATGGAAATAACTTAAAAAGAAACTAAAACTTAAAAAGGCGTCGCAAAATTCTAAAGCACCTAAATCTTAGTCTAAAGAAAAAGCACTTAAGGAATTCTACGGCAAAGCCTAAAAATATAGGAGTAAAAATAACTATAGCAAAAACTAAGTTTAAAATTAAATATGAGCTAAAAATACAAATTTTACGCTACAACGATTAAAAAGGTACAAAATATAAAAATATACAAAAAGTTGTAAAAAGTACAATTTTTTATAAAAATATTATTTTTTTATTATTTATTTAATAAAACTATTAATTTTATAATTTAATAAAAACTAATTAAACAAAATACAACAAATTAAATAAAAAGTAAAATTAAAACTAAAACTAATAATAATAATAATAATAATTAAGTTTTAATAATAATAATAATAAATTAAAACCCGTAATCAATGCTTGATTAGGGTTTTGTCCGTGTGTCAGAAACCCTCCGCGAGTCGCGGCAAAGAGAGAAGAAAACCCCGCAAGTCGCGGGGTTCAGAATTTGAGCTGACAGGTTTCACTTTTTACGCGTTTTTCTTTATTTTTTTTTTTTTTATTTTGTTTTCTGTTTTTTAAATAATTAAAAGATATTAAAATTAAAACTTATATTTTTATAAACTAAAATAAAAATAAAGAAACTTATAAAACTTAAATATTTAACAAAATCCTAAAAATACTAATATTTTTGTTTTTCTTTTTATATTTTTCGAATTTTTAAAACGTAATTTTACAAAAAAACGACTTTTAATAAAAGTAGATAAAAATCTTTTTTTTTTTATATTAGCGTTGCGCTTCCGGCTTTTAAGATATTCCCCGGCAGCGGCGCCAAAAATACTTGATGTCGAACGAGGTGTATATAAAATAGTTTATATTTTACTAGGAAAATACTATTAAATACGATACAATTTTACACAAGATATTTATTTATTTATAGAATGGATATACTTAAACCTTGCTACAACACTTATAGGCAGTGTACCTAATCGTACAGTAGTGTAGTTTTTAGTAAGTCCGGTTCGTTCCACAGGGAAATCTTTAAACAAAGCTCAACGCTATATTAATTTACTTTTATAAAAATACAAATATATATATAAGTAATATTATTATTATAAAGGGGGGTTTTTACCGTTTAATGACCGGTTTGTCGATTTTAAAACTTTAGTCGTAGTTAAAACCTAATGTAAAATATAAAATAAATACAAGACTTTAAATTAAAGCGTAAAGTAAATAACGATAATGAAATTGCGAATAATAAAAATGCGATAAAATTAAATTGCGATAATTAAAAGTACGATAATTAAAAGTGCGATTAAATAACAATAAATAAAAGTGCGATAATTAGAAGTGCAATTAAATATAAAATAAAGGAAATTAAATATGAAATAAAAGAATTATGCTTATTTAAACTTCCGTAATCATGATGTTTGACGTGTTGATTTTAGTTTTATGCCCATGGGTTAATTGTCCTTTGTCCTGGATTATTCAATATGTCCGTCTGGTTTTTGTCCATAACAGTCCATCAGTCATAAATATAAATTGCAAGTGTCCTTGTCAAATTATTATTATACCCGAAGATAAATATTCCAACTAATTGGGGATTCGAATTGTAACAAGGTTTTAATACTTTGTTTAATGAGTACACCAGGTTATCGACTGCGTGTAAACCAAGGTTTTACTACTTTGTTAACAATTACACCAATTACCCTTGAATGTAATTTCACCCCTGTTTTAATTATTCTAGTGGCTATTAATCCATTCCCGTGTCCGGTTAAATGAACGATTATTCGTACAAATAAATACCCCGCCCATCGTGTCCGATCGAGTGTATATGGTAATTTATAGGGACGCCCAATTGTAAATCTTTATATTAACATTAACAAACTTTCATTTAGTTAAACAAATATAAAGCCCTTTAATAGCCCATAGTCTAGTTTCCACAAGTGTCGTTCTTTTGTCCAAACCCCAATTATGGTACAAAGCCCAATTACCCGATTTTAGTAATTAGCCCAACATCATGATTACTTCGTTTTAAATAAGCATAATAATAACTTAGCTACGAGACATTAATATAAAAAGGTTGAACATAACTTACAATGATTAAAAATAGCGTAGCGTTACACGGACAGAATTTCGACTTACACCCTTACAACATTCGCTAACATACCCTTATTATTAGAATTATAATTAAAATTAAAATATAAATTATAAATATAAATATATTTACGTATATATTGAGAGAGAGATTGAGAAATAAGATGTAAAATTTGATCAGAATTCGGTTTGCTTTATAGCCAGAAGTGAATTTTGGGGCTCCGCGACTCGCGGCAAAATGCCCTTAAAACTCCGCGAGTCGCGGAGAGGTATTTACAGCTCACACCCTTGGAGTTTCCTGCTGCCGACGGTTTTTAATATATATATATAATATATATATAATTAATATAATTAATTATATATTATATTATATTTATATACATAGTTAACTTGTAATTTTTAGTCCGTTGCGTCGAGCGTTAAGAGTTGACTCTAGTCCCGGTTCCGGATTTTCGAACGTCCTCGCGTACAATTTAATATCTTGTACTTTGCGTTTTGAATCTTGTACTCTTGTGATTTCGAGACGTTTCTTATCAATAATTGGAACCTTTTTGATTGTCTTTTGTACTTTTGAGCTTTTTGGTCGTTTGCGTCTTCAATTCGTCGAATCTGTCTTTTGTCTTCACCTTTTATTATTTAAACGAATATCACTTGTAAATAGAACAATTGCAACTAAAAGCTTGTCTTTCTTGAGGAATAATGCTATGAAATATATGTTCGTTTTTAGCATTATCAACAAACTCATGGAATTCGATGATATCTAAACTCGAGCTTAAACGAGAAAATATTTTGATCAAAATTACAAACCGATTTGTTTTCTGAAAACCCTATTTTCAATGCGTTCATTACCATTGAACGTAAAATCCTAGGAATTCACCTGGAATTCATTAGGTCACCTGAACTAAATCTGGTGTCAACCGTAAGAACGGTGGTTGCATAGTGGTCAAAGACAGGACCTTGTGCCAGACCGAAAAATTATAAGGGTGAGCTTTACTATTGCTCCTACCAAGGATAGTAATTGAGTCCGACACGTTATAGACCATAATCAAAAGCATGTCACGGGACATTGGCTTAACAGTTGCTTGTTCAACGCTTTCCTTTACAACCGGACGGTAGTTTGCTGAAAGGTAATGATGATGTAGCGTGAGGGTACGAAATAGTATTATTTTTAATACAAAATACTACAAAATATGACACAAGTTTTATTAATTTACGGATGGGATATACCTAAACCTTGCTACAACACTATAGGCAGTGTACCTAATCGTAGAGTAGTGTAGTTTTTAGTAAGTCCGGTTCGTTCCACAGGGAGCTGGTGATACTTACTATATTTTTAACTATATTTATACAAAATATATATAATTATATAAGTAGTAATATTATTATAAAAGGGGGGTTTTACCGTTTAATGACCGGTTTGTCGATTCTATATTTTAAGCGTAAAGATAAATGACGATAATTAAAGTGCGTAAAATAATGACAATAAATAAAATGACAGTAAATAAAATTGCGAGTAATAAAATGACAGTAAATAAAGATACGATGAGAAATATAATAAAAGAATTATGCTTATTTAAACTTCCGTAATCATGATGTTTGACGTGTTGATTTTAATTTATTACCATGGGTTAATTGTCCTTTGTCCTGGTTTATTTGATACGTCTATCTGGTTTTTGTCCATAATAGTCCATCGGTCATAAATATAAAGTGCGAGTATCCTCGTCAAATTACCCTTATACCCGAAGTCAAATATTCCAACTGATTAAGGATTTAAACTGTGACGCAGTTATCACTTCTGTCAACAATTACACCAGTTATCACTGTATGTAATCCACCCCTGTTTTAATTAGTTTATGAATATTAATTCATCCACTTGATCAGAATGAATAATCAATTACCCAACCCAATTGATTAATTAAATGATTATAACAGATTCCATATGAACATCACTAAATAGGACAACCATAATCATTATTAATTATTAGGTTAATTAATTTGAAGATATGTTCGACAGACTCCAATGAGTTGTCACTCAATTAGACAATACCCCCCATCTATTAATAGTCAATAGTTCAATTTCCACAAGTGTCGGTCTTTTGCCCAAACCTTAATTATGGTCCAAAGTTCAATAACCCCTTCTTAATATTTTAGCCCAACATCACGATTACTTCGGCTCAAATAAGCATAATAATAACTTAGTTACGATACATTAATTTAAAAAGGAAGAACATAGCTTACAGTGGTGATTAATCGCGTAGCGTTACACGGGCAGAGTTTCGACTTTAAAACCCGTAAAATATTTCTTACAATAACCCAATTATTATTAAACTTAATATTATAAATATAAATATATATATTCTTACAGAGGGAAAGAAAGAAAAATGAAGTGAAGGTGTTCTTTTTCATTACTACGTGAATTCCATTTTATAGGCAAATGTTGATTTGAAATTTTCACTTATGACCCCTTAACTATGCTCAATTAACAACTTTTTATTATTTATTATTATTCTTATTATGAATTATTTAAATATTATATTATATTCTTGTGCATAGTTGACTTGTACTTTCAGCTCCGTTGCGTCGAGCGTTGATAGTTGGCTCGGGTACCGGTTCCGGATTTTCGAACGTCCTTTCGTATAATTTAATATCTTGTACTTTGCGTTTTGTAACTTGTACTCTTGTCATTTTTAGACGTTTCTCATCAATAAATTGAACCTTTTGAATTGTATCTTGTACATTTGAGCTTTTTGGACGTTTTGGTCTTTCAAATCTTTGTTTTTGTCTTTAAATCTTCATTTTCGAGCGATTTGCGTCTTTCGTCTTCGCACTTATTTATTTAACTATTACAACTAAAAATAAGGAAATTACATTTAAAAACTTTACATATTGGAACGATATTGCTACTAAATATATGTTCATTTGGAGCACTATCAGGTAATATACGAGACAAGTAAACTGGACGTGTTGCTTTCCTAATACAAGGTTAGCAAGTGGGTGACACAAAACAGCAAGTTTTGAGCTAAAATTTTCAATTCTGAACCCCACCAAACCCACAAAAATATTTTGCAAACACCGGTAAAGGGTTATCCCGGAAAACTTATCTAGGGTAAAAACTAGATTTAATTTTCAAAAGATCAAATGTTTTCATAAAGATCCAATTTCCTTAATGGATCTAAATTTTTATAGTCATGTGGGACTGTAAACCATATCGTTACTACCATTGTTTATACCGCCGTATAGAAATCACTGATGTACAAAGTGTGAAGAATAAAGAAGTGATTCTAGTATTTCAAGACAATATTGCTTGAGGACAAGCAACGCTCAAGTGTGGGAATATTTGATAATGCTAAAAACGAACATATATTTCATAGCATTATTCCTCAAGAAAGACAAGCTTTTAGTTGCAATTGTTCTATTTACAAGTAATATTCGTTTAAATAATAAAAGGTGAAGACAAAAGACAGATTCGACGAATTGAAGACGCAAACGACCAAAAAGCTCAAAAGTACAAAAGACAATCAAAGAGGTTCCAATTATTGATAAGAAACGTCTCGAAATTACAAGAGTACAAGATTCAAAACGCAAAATACAAAATATAAAATTGTACGCAAGGACGTTCGAAAATCCGGAACCGGGACCAGAGTCAACTCTCAACGCTCGACGCAACGGACTAAAAATTACAAGTCTACTATGCACAAGAATATAATATAATATATAAATAATTATATTAATTATTTATATTTTATATTTATATATAAAATCCGTCGGCAAGAAAGACTCCAAAAGATGTGAGCTGTAATTTCAATCTCCGCGAATCGCGGAGTTTGAAGGCCAAAAGGGCCGCGAGTCGCGGAGCCCCAAAAATCGAAATTCCCTATAAAGCCAACCGAATTCTGATCATAATCTATATCTTTTTCTTCTCTTATCATACGTAAAATTTATATATATATATATATATATATATATATATATATATATATATATATATATATATATATATATATATATATATATATATATATATATATATATATATATATATATATATATATATATATATATATATATAATTTATATTTTAATTTTAATTTTAATTCTAATAATAAGGGTATGTTAGCGAATGTTGTAAGGGTGTAAGTCGAAATTCTGTCCGTGTAACGCTACGCTATTTTTAAATCATTGTAAGTTATGTTCAACCTTTTTACATTAATGTCTCGTAGCTAAGTTATTATTATGCTTATTTAAAACGAAGTAATCATGATGTTGGGCTAATTACTAAAATTGGGTAATTGGGCTTTGTACCATAATTGGGGTTTGGACAAAAGAACGACACTTGTGGAAATTAGACTATGGGCTATTAATGGGCTTTATATTTGTTTAACTAAATGAAAGTTTGTTAATGTTAATATAAAGATTTACAATTGGGCGTCCCTATAAATTACCATATACACTCGATCGGACACGATGGGCGGGGTATTTATATGTACGAATAATCGTTCATTTAACCGGACACGGGAATGGATTAATAGCCACTAGAATAATTAAAACAGGGGTGAAATTACATTCAAGGGTAATTGGTGTAATTGTTAACAAAGTAGTAAAACCTTGGTTTACACGCAGTCGATAACCTGGTGTATTCATTAAACAAAGTATTAAAACCTTGTTACAATTCGAATCCCCAATTAGTTGGAATATTTAACTTCGGGTATAATAATAATTTGACGAGGACACTCGCACTTTATATTTATGACTGATGGACTGTTATGGACAAAAACCAGACGGACATATTAAATAATCCAGGACAAAGGACAATTAACCCATGGGCATAAAACTAAAATCAACACGTCAAACATCATGATTACTGAAGTTTAAATAAGCATAATTCTTTTATTTCATATTTAATTTCCTTTATTTTATATTTAATTGCACTTCTAATTATCGCACTTTTATTTATTGTTATTTAATCGCACTTTTAATTATCGTACTTTTTAATTATCACAATTTTATTTTATCGCACTTTTATTGCAATTTCATTATCGTTATTTACTTTACGCTTTAATTTAAAGTCTTGTATTTATTTTATATTTTACATTAGGTTTTAACTGCGACTAAAGTTTTAAAATCGACAAACCGGTCATTAAACGGTAAAAACCCCCCTTTATAATAATAATATTACTTATATATATATTTGTATTTTTATAAAAGTAAACTAATATAGCGTTGAGCTTTGTTTAAAGATTTCCCTGTGGAACGAACCGGACTTACTAAAAACTACACTACTGTATGATTAGGTACACTGCCTATAAGTGTTGTAGCAAGGTTTAAGTATATCCATTCTATAAATAAATAAATATCTTGTGTAAAATTGTATCGTATTTAATAGTTTTTCCTAGTAAAATATAAACTATTTTATATACACCTCGCATGACATCAATAGCTGTTTCAGAACAAGTGATACATTGCCACGTGCGAACTGTTAATAATAATTGTAATTTTTTCGTTTCATTTGTGTATGCTCACAATTACTATGTTCGTCGTAGAGCTCTTTGGAGAGAATTGCTGATGCATAATTAGTTTATTAACAATCGTGAATGGGTGATAATGGGGGACTTTAATGTTTCGCTAAGCATTGATGAAACAATAGCCAGTTCTTCCAAAATTACTGCTGCTATGAGAGACTTCTAGGAATGCATTGAGAAGTTATGTATGAGTGATTTGAATCATACGGGTTTTGAGTTCACATGGAATCAATGACCGAAATCTTCTACGGGTATTCTTAAAAAGATAGACCGAGTTTTGGCGAATGATGAATTTCTGACCAATTTTACGAATGCTGCTGTTGTCTTTCACCCGTACAGATTGTCGGATCATTGTCCTGCAGTTTTGACTATACCTTCGGACACTCCCGGTAAACCTAAGCCTTTTAAATTTAGTAATTATATTACTAATCATATTGACTTTAGGAGTGTTGTGCGAGATGGTTGGAAAGTTGAGATACAAGGGCACCGTATGTTTATTGTGGTTAAGAAATTAAAATTGTTAAAAGGCCCTATTCGTAAGTTGATGTGGAGTAAGGGTAACCTGCATACTAGGGTGATTGAATGTCGCAAACAGCTAGATACAGCTCAGTTGGATTTAGATCAAAATCCACATTCTCTTGAATTGCGATACAACGTGAGTATGAGATTGAAAGACTTTAATCAAGCCATTCTAGAAGAAGAGACGTAAACAGAAAGCAAAGATAGAATGGTTGCGGGTGGGGGATAGTAATTCGAGTTACTTCCATAGAGTTGTAAAGGGTAGAATTAATAGGTGTCAAATTCATGCGCTATTTGACTCTGATGATCAGCTTGTTGAGAGGGTTGAGGTTCTCAAATTATTGGTTAAACATTATGAAGACTTCCTTGGAAAAGCTACTTCCTGTGATGAAATTTCTAATCCAGGCTCGCTATTTGTGAAGAAAATCTCGCAAGAAAAGTCTATGAACATGATAAGGGGGGTTACGGATGACGAGATTAAAAAGGCGATGTTTGATATTGGTGAAAACAAATCCCCCGAACCGGATGGTTATACATCAGCGTTCTTTAAAAGTGCATGGGAGATTGTGGGTGATGATATTATTTTTGCGGTCAAGGAATTTTTTCGGAATGGTCAATTGTTATCTGAAATTAATAACACTATTATTGCTCTCCTCCCGAAGGTTCAATCTCCTAGTAAGGTGACAGATTTCAGACTGATCTCATGGTGTAATGTTATATATAAATGTATTAGTAAGATTATTGCAGATCGAATTAAGATGAGCTTGGATGAGGTGGTTGGTATTAATCAATCAGCTTTTGCTCCGGGTCGTAGTATATCAGATAATGTTTTACTCATGCAAGAACTCATGAAAAACTATCACCTGGATAGGGGTACTCCGAGGTGTGCGTTTAAGGTGGATATACAAAAAGCGTATGACACGGTTGACTGGAATTTTTTGGAGGTCACACTTATATGTTTCGGCTTTCCAAAAAAGATGGTGGATTGGATTATGAGATGTGTTTCTACTACTTCATATTCGATAAACGTAAATGGTGAATTACATGGGTTTTTTAAAGGTAAACGAGGGCTAAGACAAGGTGATCCGTTATCACCTTATTTATTCACATTGGTTATGGAAGTGCTAACTCTGATGTTGTATAGAAACATCCGCCAGTCGAATTTTCAGTTCCACCCAAATTGTGATAAACTTAAAATAGTTAACTTATGTTTTGCGGATGATTTGTTCATATTTTCTCATGCGGATACTACTTCTGTGCGAGTTACCAAGAATGCTCTTGATGAGTTTAAATGATGTTCAGGTTTATCGGCAAGTCTGCCTAAAAGTATGGCGTTCTTTTCGGGGGTTTCTTCAACAGTCAAGAATCAGATTCTTTCGATCCTTCCCTTCGAAGAAGGTACTCTTCCTATTCGTTATTTGGGTGTCCCATTGGTGTCATCCAGGCTTCGGTATAGGGACTGCATTAGTTTGGTTGAAAGAGTAAAGAACAAGATTAATGATTGGAGAAATAAATTTTTGTCGTTTGCGGGGAGAGTGCAGCTCATCATTTCTGTCTTAACCTCCATGCAAATATATTGGGCCTCGGTTTTTATCCTTCTAGATGCTATTATAAAGGAGATCGAGAAACTCCTTCGGGGGTTTCTTTAGTGCCAAGGAGATTTAAAAAGGGGCAAAGCAAAAGTGAAATGGGATGATGTTTGTATTCCAAAAGATGAAGGAGGTTTGAGCATAAAAAGACTTAAGCATTGGAACATTTAGCTTATTACTACCCATATCTGGAGAATTTTGGTTAACAAACAATCGTTATGGGTTCGGTGGATTCACACGTATAAATTAAACGGTAGGAGTTTTTGGGATATTCCAACAAAAGCGAATGATAGTTTCAGTTGGAGAACAATGTTACAGATTCGCCCCACTGTTCGTGGTTTCTTTATGCCTAAGCTCGGTAATGGGTTTTCTACTCATGGTTGGTTCGATGATTGGTCTGGCTTAGGTGCTTTATCTTCTGTTATTTCAAGAAGGGATATTTTTATGGCGGGTTTTTCGGATAAAACTATGGTGGGCGAACTAGTTGATCATAATGTTCTTCGATGGCCCCCTGACTTGCTGCATAAGTATCCGACCCTATCTACTATAAATTGTCCCATGTTAACCAATGAGAAGGATTATACAGTTTGGAAATATAATGATAAAGTGGTTGAGTTTTCTGTATTTCATGCGTGGAATGCAATTCGTCCGCAGGCTCCTGTCGTGGATTGGTTCCCGATAGTTTGGTATTCTCAATGCATTCCTTGCCACGCTTTCCTTTTATGGATGGTTATCAAGAAAAAACTAAAAACACAAGACCGTTTACGTGATTGGGAGGTGCAAAATGGTTCGAATTTGGTTTGTGTATTTTGTAAAAGGTGTGTAGAAACTCATGAACATTTATTTTTTGAGTGTGAGTATTCTGCTGCTGTTTGGATGAAGGTGAAAACAAGAATACAAATGGTTGTCAACAGCACGCAATATTTGAATATCATGAACTTCTTACGTCCAATTGCTGCAAGGAATCGAGTAGATTTAGTAGTGGTGAAGCTAGTATTTGCAGCCTCAATCTATTTTGTATGGCAAGAAAGGAACAACCGTTGCTTCAAAGGGAAGATGAGATCGGACCAATGTTTGGCGGACGTGATTTTATCCACTGTTTGGATAAAGTTGTTTTCGCTTCGGTTTAAAGAATCGCCTCAAGTTGCTGCTATGAAGTTGACGTGGCTTATGTAATGGTTTAGGTTTTGCTAGTCAAGTGTATGTTGTTTGGCTAGTTGTGTTTTGTTTTGGTCGTTTAGTAGGTTGCAAGATTCGCTTGTAACACTTGTGCTTTGTTGTACTTATTCTTTTATTATTTTTAATAATATTCATCGGGGTAAACCTTTTACCCAAAAATGGTTGTGGTGGTGGTTCGTGATATACCCAATGAGAGAGAGGGAGAGGAGAAAACCACCATTTCAAGCTTGCAATGGTGTTTACTTCATTATCTTTATCAATTTAGGAATTAGGGTTCTTGTATATGTGTGTATATGTCGATTAGACCAAGAAGGGAGAAAGAGAACTGAGTACAGTAACAAATAAATTAAGGGGGCGGTTATTGTCTATTAAATGGGTACTAAACCCACACCCAATAATACACGGGTATTTAACTGTTAGCTGAAATCTTACGTACCTCGAAAAACGGTCATCACGAAGTTCAAATTTAACAAACAAACATGTTCTGTGACTCTTGCCACGAACTGGTCTTAACCAAACAATAAAATAATTATATTCCTATAATTAAAATAAAAACATATAAAATGCACATAATAATTCCCAAGGGCAAAAAGGTAAATTTCACCTAGGCTCGACACTAGGATGTTACAAATACATCACTTACCCTTGACGTCACCGCCACGATTAGAAATAGTCTTATTGACTTGTGTGTTCTATATAGGCTTATTAGTTGTTGGTTTTTGTGTTGTGAGCTTTACTTTTATTAATTGTGCTTTAGACTTTGTAATTTTCATTGTTTGGTTTGTACTTTGTAGGATTTACTTTGGGAACTGGTCAAGATATCTCTATTTCTAAAGTGTTTAATTAACAATATACTCTTAAAAAATCGTATTTGCAAAATGTTCCTTGATCATGCACCACACACCCATACTTGGTAGTTGGTGCGGATGCGTGTTACTACAATACTTGACTGAGCGGACCAATTTATCTCGCGAACATGTATCACGTATCAAGCACCGGTCACGGTGCGTGATGCCCATTTCTAAAATTGGGGTCAAAGTCTGAGGAGCCATTTACATAATTTCTTCTATATATTATACACAAATTAACACATAGGTATATGCATATATGCTACGTGTTCCTACGTATGAGGCAATTAAATGCATATATGCAATGTGTATTCCATTTCACGACCTCAAACACACACATCAGAGGCTCCTATGTTTTGGACTTAATTTCAAGGCTTAATTGATGTAGCCTTTTGATTTTGGGCTTTGTGTTTAGGCTTTTTTAGTTCTAGTCCATTGGGCAGTATCCAGGCTTCTCTTTCTTACAAAGGTAAAGGTATTTACGGACTAAAGATTTAGAGCTTAATATGCTGGGCTTCTATTTTTTGTCTACATAGGCTTATTATATTTTGGTTAAGATTTAGGTCTTACTTGATTTTGTGTGTGAGGCTTTCATTTCGGCTTTTAAAACTACTCCTTTATACAGCGTCTTTCGTGAGTTTACTTTTTGGCTTCTTATAGTAAGCTTTGTAGCCTTTTTGTTTTGGGACTAAATTCATTGATTAAAATATAGATACAGGAAGAAAAAAAGAAAAAAAAAAAAAGAAAAAAAAAAAAAAAACCTCAATCCCACATAAGTGGGGTAGGGAGAAGATAAAATACAAGGGCGTCTCTAATATTTAAAGGTGATAAACGAAAATAAAAATGAGCTCATATATACTTTAAAATTTGTACTACGCATAAAATAATAATACTCCAATTTATTTATTTACTTACATTGTATATAACTATTAAAAACAATGTATTTTAACTTTAATTAACAATTTTTTATTTGATTTAATTAAATATATTAAGAAAAATATTTACATATTCAAAATTTTGATCCCTTCTAAATTTTTGGGTCATATGCGGTTGCCTATCTTGCCTATGCTCGAAGATACCTCTGATAAAATATAGACGATCTTTCTCTTATTCTAGAATAAAGAGAAGTCATTTCTCTATTCAGAGTGAAACACCACAAGAGTAGAGAAAGTCCTCACTGTCAATGTTTAATGGATAGAGAGATTGCTTCCGAATAGACCTCCTACCAATAAGTAGGTTAAAAAAATTGAGACGCCATGAAAAATGGTAGAATCAAATTTCTATGAGTTTTAAACATGTGTGAAGTTCAATTTAGGCTTTAAGCTACAGTCAAGTCGCCAATAAATTGACGCTTGCTGTTGACTCGATTAATAGATACTTACTTAAAAATTATAATATAAACAGTTAAAACATGCTAGAAGTGTAACTACACTTCGCTGCAGTTTTTTAGTTAGTAACATTATTTTTAGCAGATAAAATGAAGTGATATATACGTTGTAATTGATATGTTTGAGATGTTAGCAATGCTACAACAATGTGGCATTAGAAAATCGTACAAGTTTGATAAGTCAAGAGAATATTAAAATGTAGCTCTTCAATAATTTTATGTTGAAGCACGGTAATAACTAATAAGCAACTAACTAAAAATAGTAGTAGCATCCATTAGTTTTTCTCATGTCAAAAGGTCGAGTGCGCGTTGCAGCGCATAGCGACCCATGATTTCGATCTTAACTTAAACATTGTTGTAATGATTTATAAATACAATACACATATCGTAAATTTTTACGATTTTTTATAAATAAAAAATAAGAAGTAAAAATAATTTTGAATAGATAGATATATTTATGGATTATAATTAGATAGAACAGGTATATATAGTGTAAATGTGTCTGGTAAAATATGCAAGACAAATACCAATAATCTTCAATTACAGAAGATAAACTACTTTAATCAACCAAAAATTTGAGTATTCACCAGATTACAACCAAAGGAAAAAATAAGAACTCTCTCAAGAAACAATAACAGAAACTAAAACTCTTTTTCACTACACAATAATCTGAATCACTATTAATGATCTACACATCAAGATGATGATGCAGAAGAAGAAAAAATAGATGAAAACCCTAATAGAAAACAATTGAGAGAGAATGAACGAATGAGGCTACAGTGACTTAACCCTAACAAGGAGTTAGGAGCCTTTTATAACCACTCAACACAACCGGATCATACCATCAATAGAAGTGGGCTGGATCATAACTAAAGTAAACTAGGAAAGCCCAATGCTAATAATTTAAAGAATAAATTAAATAGCAGTCCAGCAAGCCTTGAAGCCCAGTGAATCAGTCCAGTCCAATAGATAAAAGCAAAAGCACTCCAAATCCTTGAACTTTATAAACTCAGCTACAAAACCTGAAATATTCTAAAATTACCACAAATGAGTGTAAAGAATGATAAAAGATAAAGTTCCAAACTAAACTTGTATTATGAATATAACCTTTTAACACCCCTCCTCAAGTTTAATATGGAACAAATTCACAAGTCCTAAACTATCAGTCAACAATTGATGTTGTTTTATTGAAACACCTTTTGTTAAAATATCACTTAAATTGTTAAATGATTAAACTTTTAAAACTTTAACAATTCAAGTTGAGATTTTTTCCATTAAATAATGTAAATCAATATCAAAATGTTTTGTTTTTTCATGAAACACAGGTGATGTGTGCAGCGGTGTATACGAAATACTATTATTGTTTACTGCGAAATACTACAAAATACGATACAAATTACACAAGTTTTATTTATTTATAGAATGGATATACGTAAACCTTGCTACAACACTTATAGGCAGTGTACCTAATCGTAGAGTAGTGTAGTTTTTAGTAAGTCCGGTTCGTTCCACAGGGAGCTGGCTAAGTTTAACGCTATATTTTAAAAACTATATTTGTATAAAATATATATAATTAAATATAGTAATATTATTATAAAAGGGGGTTTTTACCGTTTAATGACCGGTTTGTCAATTTTAAATAAAGTGTAAAGATAAATGACGATAATATAAATGACAGAATTTAAATTGAGATAAAGTAAATTGCAGTAATTAAAATGACAGTAAATAAAGGTACGATGAAATATGAAATAAAAGTATTATGCTTATTTAAACTTTCGTAATCATGATGTTCGACGTGTTGATTTTAATTTATTACCCGGGTTAATTGTCCTTTGTCCTGGATTATTTGATACCTATTTGGTTTTTGTCCATTATAGTCCATCGGTCATAATTATAAAATGCTCGTCAAATTAACCTTATTCCCGAAGTTAAATATTCCAACTAATTAAGGATTAGAACTGTAACAAGGTTTTAATACTTTGTTAATAATTACACCAGGTTATCGACTCCGTGTAATCCAAGGTTTTAATACTTTGTTAACAATTACACCAATTATCCTTGTATGTAATCCACCCCTGTTTTAATGAGATATGAATATTAATTTACCCACTTGATTAGAATGAATAATCAATTACCCAACCCAAATAATTAATTAAATGATCGTAAAAGATGTCGTATAAACGTCACTAAATAGGACATACATAATCATTTTAATAATTATTAGATTAACTAATTTGAAGATAGGTTCGACAGGTTCCAATGAGTTGTCGCTCAATTAGACAATACCCCCTATCTATTAATAGTCATAGTCCAATGTCCACAAGTGTCGGTCTTTTGTCCAAACCTTAATTATGGTACAAAATCTAATAACCCCGTCTTAATATTTAGTCTAACATCACGATTACTTTGGCTCAAATAAGCATAATAATAATTTAGTTACGAGACATTAATTTAAAAAGGAAGAACATAGCCTACAGTGGTGATTAATCGCGTAGCGTTGCACGGCCAGAATTTTGACTTAAAACCCGTAAAACATTCTTAAAATAACCTTATTATTATTAACTTAAAAATTAAAATTAAAATTATAAATATAAATAAATATATATATATATATATATATATATATATATATATATATATATATATATATATATATATATATATATATATATATATATATATATATCGAAGAGAGTAAGAGATTGAGTTCTCTTGTACATAACTCGTCCGAAAAACTGACTTTTTATAGAACTTGGCCTGCTACAGTAACTCATGCGATCGCATGAGATTTTAGTGCAAATCTCATGCACTCGCATGGGCTCATTCACTCGCATGGGTTTTATGCCTATTTCCTATGCGATCGCATGGCCGTCAGATCCAGCTCACATATTTTTTGTTTGCTAGTTTGTCGACGTTATTTAATATAATATATAATATATAAATAATTTATATAATTATTTAAATATTATATTATATTCTTGTGCATAGTTGACTTGTAATTTTAGCTCCGTTGCGTCGCGCGTTGATAGTTGGCTCAGGTCCCGGTTCCGGTTTTTCGAACGTCCTTTCGTATAATTTAATATCTTGTACTTTGCGTTTTGCGACTCGTACTCTTGTAATTTTGAGACGTTTCTCATCAATAAATTGAACCACTTGGATTGTACGTTGTACTTTTTAGCTTTTTGGTCATTTGCGTCTTCAAATCGTCGTTTTCTTCTTTTGTCTTCGCACTTATTTATTTAAACGAATATTACATAAAAATAGAACAATTACAACTAAAAGCTTTACATATTGGAAGGATATTGTGCCTAAATGTATGTTCATTTGGAGCACTATCAACAGGATTGGCACTAATTTGAATTGCAGAACTGTTATCACAAAAGAGCTCAACTGGTAAATTGACTTTTATATTAAAATCAGACAATAAATTTTTAATCCATATTATTTCACAAGTTGCAACAGCCATAGCTCTAAATTCTGCTTCAGCAGAAGATCTAGAGACTACAGACTTTTTTTTGCTTTTCCATGAAACTAAAGATCCACAGAAATAAACAAGATAGCCAGAAACAGATTTCCTATTCATTTTACATTTTGCCCAATCTGAGTCACAATAAGAATGAAGATTGAAGTTATTACCTTTAACAAGATGAAGACCTTTACCTGGTGCATTTTTCAAGTACTTAAGAGTTCTAAAGGCTAAATTTAAATGAGACTGTAAAGGAGCATGCATATACTGACTCAAAACATGCACAGTAAATGAAATGTCAGGTCTTATCAAAGTCAAGTAAATTAACCTTCCAACTAATTTCTGGTATTCAGTAACATTAACTAATAAAGGATCTTTATCAGTTGGATCACAATTAATAGACACATTAGGTTCAATTGGTGTGCTCATAGATTTACAACCTAATAGACCAAAATCATTTAAAAGTTCCAAACAGTATTTCCTTTGAGATGAACATATTCCTTTATTAGTTTTAAGCATTTCAATTCCAAGAAAATATTTTAATTCACCCAAGTCTTTTATTAAAAACTTTGATTTCAGAAAAACTTTAAACTCATTAATTTTACCAACATCATTACCTGTAATAACAATATCATCAACATACACAAGCAAGGCTATAAACACACCATCAATGTTTTTAATATAAAGAGAGTAGTCAGACCTACTCTGAACAAAACCACTTTCAACAAGAGCTTCATTAAGTTTAGCATTCCATTGCCTTGGAGCTTGTTTAAGACCATATAAAGATTTAGTTAATTTACAGACTTTGTTATTTTCAGATGCATCTTTATAGTAGCCTTCTGGCAAATTCATGTAAATCTCTTCTTTTAAGTCACCATAGAGAAATGCATTATTGATATCAAGTTGAAATAAAGGCCAGTTAAATTGGACAGCAAGATTTATAAAACATCTTACAGTAACATGTTTAACAACAGGACTAAAGGTTTCTTCATAATCAATGGCTTCTTTTTGACTGTAACCCTTAGCCACAAGTCTGGCTTTGAATCTTTCTATGTCACCATTTGCTTTATATTTTATTCTGTAAACTCATTTACACCCAACATGCTTTCTATCATCAGGTAAATCAGTGATTTCCCAGGTGTTATTTCTGTTTAATGCCTCAATTTCAAGATTCATTGCTTCAACCCAATTAGGGTCTTTACAAGCTTGTTGATAAGTGTTAGGTTCAAGAGTTTTATTGAAGGTTGAAACAAAACAGAAGTTTTCATGACTTAAGTTTGAATAATTAACAACTCTTTCAATACCATATTTGACCTTTCCTTCTATATAATAATCATCAATTTTTTTTGGAAGAACAGTACTTCTGGAAGTTCTCCTTACATTACTGGTGTGATCATTATTAGTAGATGACTCAGGATTGCCCTCAGGGATTGAAGTTTGTTCTTCATAATGTGTTGTTGTAGGACTATTCTCATCTTAAGAATCATCACTACTGCCATCACATGTTTCATTCACTCTCCCTTCATCATTGGGACTTGAAGCATTTTCAGTGTGATTTTAAAAATATCATCAAAAAAATGTTGTGTTTTATCAAAAACATTTTCTGAAGAATCATTTAAAATATTTTTGTTCAACAATTGATTTGTAGCAGACTTTGATTTTAAAGGGAAAACAGTTTCATAAAACTTTACATCTCTAGAATAAAAAATACTTTTGTCTTCAAGACTAAGAAATTTGTAACCCTTTTTGACACTTGAGAAACCTATTAAAATATATTTGATTGATCTGCTACTAAACTTATCTTTTGGATTTAAATCAACAAAAAAACACAGACACCAAAAACACTTTAAATGGGAGAGATTTGGTTCAATTTTATACACCATTTCATAAGGAGACTTTTCATCAAGCACAGCAGTTGGAGTCCAATTGATCAAATAACAAGCAGTTAAAATACATTCAGACCACATATTAAGAGGTAATACCCCCTGAAATATAAGTGCTCTTGCTACATTTAGCAAGTGCCTATGTTTCCTTTCAATAATTCCATTTTGTTGGTGTGTAAGCACAAGTGGTTTGATGTATGATTCCTTTACTGTTTGTGAAGTTAGTAAGTTTATGATTTATAAATTCTGTCCCATTATTACTTCTGAAAACTTTAACCTTTTTGTGGAATTGAGTTTCAATAAGTTGAACAAAGTATGTTATGTTATCATAAACCTCATCTTTTGTTTTAATTAAAAATACCCAAACAGCTCTAGAATAATCATCAACCACAGTTAAAAAAGACTTAAATCCTTCTTTAGTTTGAACTTTAAAAGGACCCCACAAATCTAAGTGAACAAGTTCACCTAAATCTGAGGTTTTATGATCACTTAAAGGAAAAGAACTTCTGCTTTGTTTGGCTTTGTGACAAATATCACAAGGCTCATTATTAACTTTGTTCACAAGATTAAGTTTGGTTTTCAGAACATTTAAAACTTGATCAGAAGGATGACCAAGTCTCATGTGCTACAAATTAGATGATTCAGCACAATTGACAGAATTATCACTGGTTTTATTCTTACACTCATTTTCAAAATTACTCAAGATGTATAAACCACCTTCTTCTTTACCAATTCCCTTTATTTTCTTGTCCCTCAAATCCTGAACAAAGCATTTTGAATCATCAAAACTGACAATTAATTTATTATGTTTGGATAATTTGTTAACAGACATTAGATTCACACAGTATTCTGGAACAACAAGAACATCAATTAATGTTATGAAATTGTTTAACACAAGATTTCCAATTTCTTTTATCAATGCTTTAGTGCCATTAGGATGTCCAACAGTTAAATTCAAATTAGAGATGTAAACAACATTAACTAAACCCTTAATGGATGTAGTCATGTGTTGATTTGCTCCAGAATCAATAATCCAACCATTATGAACATGTTTGGACTGTGTAAGATTAGAATTGAAAATTTTGTTAAAGTTCAAATTAAATTTAGAGCTGTCATTGAAAAAGATACCTTCCATAGAAGACATAGAGCTTGTAGGAGCAGAATTTGGAACATCATTGATCAAACTAAGAAGCTTTAGCATCTGTTCATTAGAGAAAGAAATGGGAGAAGTACCACTTGTGCTTGCTTCATTGGAAGCAGCATGGTTGTTAGACAAAGACCTAAAATTGTTTTGATTTTGATTGAAGGTCTTATTCTGGGTGTTGAAGTTTATTTTAAAATTAGGTGGATAACTAACTATTTCAAAACATCTTTCAATAGTATGACCAATTTTATTACATTTTTTGCACTTTAAGTTTGGATTTGGACCTCTGTTATTATTGTTGTTAAAACTGGACATATTATTGTTGTGGTTATTATTGTTTAACTTGTTTGAAGCTTGAACTGCAAAAGCAGAAGTTTAAGTTTTATTATTATCATCTTTTAAAGAATTGAGTCTGTGAGATTCTTCCCTAGAAAGAATAGCATATGCAACTTTTACATCAGGCAGTGGATCCCTTAAGAGTATATTACTTCTTATTGGCATGTAAACATCATTTAATCCCATTAAAAATTGCATTGGCTTTAACATTTTGTTATTATTTTCAATTGATGCAGATGATGCACAAGTACAAGCAACTGCACTAGTGCAGGGTGGTGAGGACACCATTGAATCATATTATTTCCACAAACTGTTAAGATTATGATAATATTTAGATAGAGGACTATCATTTTGTTTTAAAGAATTTATCTTATGATGCAAATTGAAAATAACAGAACCATCCTTTTTATCATAAGTTTCTTTAAGATCATTCCAAACATTCACAGCAAGATTATTAAAAATTTGACCTGAATAAAGTTCATCAGTCAAAGTCCCCAAAATCCAAGATAATACAACAGTGTTACAATTTTCCCATTGAGCAGCCAATACATTATCATTTGTACTTTTTACACAAGTTCCATTTATAAAACCAATTTTGTTTTTAGTCCCCAATGCAAGAAGCATTGATCTACTCCAAATATTATAATTCTCTGTACCTTTAAGTTTTATAGAAATTATTGGTGTACCAGAAGTTGTATCACTTGGATGAAGATACAAAGGGTCACAAAAATCAAGTTTATTGATTAAGGTCACGGATGTGATAGCATCCCTACTATCCCCCATGATAAAAATAAAGTCAAATAGCAAACAAGATCAGATATGATAATAGATAGCAAATAGCAGATAATAACAAAACAGATAACAAGTAATCAAGCAGTAAACATATACGAATTAAAATCTACAACTTAAACTGTGCTTGATCAGGTTTTCACCAATCTCAAAGGATTAGGATCAAGAGTTGGGCACAGTGTTGTAAACCTTAATAAATTAATAGATTAAACACACAAATAAGAAATAAAAGAAAGGTTTAGATGTAACCAATCAATCATAAGTGATTGATGTTGCAACCAATCAATCATAAGTGATTGATGTTGCAGCGGAAGTCATATGAAAAGAAGAAGAACACCAAACCCTAATTTGAGAGGAATTAGGGTTTTCAGCAATGACCAGTAGATCCAATGAATAATCACCCACACAATCACAATCGAACCTAAATAAACATAAACCAGTAGATAAAACCACCAAGAACCAGAAGAATCAGATGAATCGAAGAAACCCTAATTTTCTTCTTCACCAACCGATCAACACGAATCGATCCTTACAGCTCTGATACCATGATAAAATATGCAAGACAAACACCAATAATCTTCAATTACAGAAGATAAACTACTTTAATCAACCAAGAATTTGAGTATTCACCAGATTACAACCAAAGGAAAAAATAAGAATTCTCTCAAGAAACAATAACAGAAACTAAAACTCTTTTTCACTAAACAATAATCTTAATCACTATTAATGATCTACACATTAAGATGATGATGAAGAAGAAGAAAAAATAGATGAAAACCCTAATAGAGAACAATTGAGAGAGAATGAACGAATGAGGCTACAGTGACTTAACCCTAACAAGGAGTTAGGAGCCTTTTATAACCACTCAACATAACCAGATAAGTAGGCTGGATCATAACTAAAGTAAACTAGAAAAGTTTAATGCTAATAATTTAAAGAATAAATTAAACAGCAGTCCAGCAAGCCTTGAAGCCTAGTGAATCAGTCCAGTCCAATAGATAAAAGCAAAAGCACTCCAAATCCTTGAACTTTATCAACTCAGCTATAAAACCTGAAATATTCTAGAATTACCACAAATGAGTGTAAAGAATGATAAAAGATAAAGTTCCAAATTTAACTTGTATTATGAATATAACCTTTTAACAGTGTCTTACCTTGTAATGTGTAATTCGTGTTTATTTGCTTCGAAATTGAGATAAATGTTAGTGAAATGATGAAGATGAATAATGATAGTGATGAACTATAACACCCCGTCTCACGTCGGTTATGGATTGAAAGTATTGGTCCTTTATAAGCTTAGAGTTGTGTCTAATTAGTATTGTCACGACCCGTCCAAATTCACCTGGACGAAGTCATCAACATCTGGTCTCATTGCGAGGTACTGACCTCTATATGATAAGTTTTACAAACATTGCATTCATTTAAAAGACAAACTCATTTCAAAATATAACCTTTCGATACAAATGATATATGATTCCTGTAATATGAACGACTAATCTGTCATTGACTTAATAAACGTCTTTTTGAACTCGACGACTCGAATGCACGTCTTTTGAAATATGCCATGAATGACTTCAAGTAATATCTTTAAAATGAGCAAATGCACAGTGGAAGATTTCTTTCATACCTGAGAATAAACATGCTTAAAAGTGTCAACCAAATGGTTGGTGAGTTCATAAGTTTATTATAAACAATAAAATTCAGTAATTTTGATAGACCACAAGATTTAAATACAGTCACCTATCTCGTGTACGAAACCATTTTTCAAAATTTTTAATAACCGTACACATATCTCGTGTACAAAATAACATACACATAACCTGTGTATAAAATCATTCTCTCTATATATAACCTTTGCCTGGTAATCGACCTTAACATATAATGCGCATAAGAATATCCCCAAAATAGAACCTCTCGTCTGTATAAATATATAAACCTCGAAGTACTAAACACCACGCCCACTAGCTCTACTGTCTAGTGAACATTCTGGGTGGAGGTGTTAAACCCGGTAGCTGCCTTTAGGATTCACATCAATTAGTGGCAATTATAACATCCAACTAATTCTTAGGTTACCAAGCTATAATAATCAAGGGAAATATTCACGTCAATTAGTGCAATTATAACGTTCAACTAATTCATTAGAGGAATGCTTTACTTGTGTCTATCTTGTCAAACATTTATAAAAACATTTCATGTATTCTCAGTCCCAAAAATATATATTGCAAAAGTATTTAATAAAAAGGGATCAAATGAACTCACGATACGATATTTTGTAGTAAAAATATGCATACGACAGAACCGAACAATGCAGGGTTGGCCACGGATTCACGAACCTATATCAATTGTATATCTATTAACACATAATCGTAATCGAGCAAGTTTATATATATTATTATTAATAATATACTTGTTATATTATATGTTATTTAGATAAATTTAATATATTTAATTTATATATTTTATATAACTAATATTTATCATTCTTTATAACATGTTAATAATAAAATTTATATTAGGGTTTTTATATGATAAAAATATATTTATATATTAATTGATATGTTTTATATATATACATCTTAATTAATATCATTTTAATAATAAAAATATAGTGATATGTAATATTAATATTATTGTAATGTATTTTTATATAAAAATATCTATTTGTAATAATATTGATAATGAGCAGTGATAATAATAATAATGATATTCCGTTTATAATTTCCTTGAAAACATTTATATTCATTTTTAAAATCTTTATTTTTATACTTTTAACTTTAACAACATTATTAAATCTTTTATTTTCATAATCATACTAATTTTAATAATAATGATATTGATAATATTAATAATAATACTAGTAATAGTTTTAATGTTAACAAAATGATAATGATAATAATGATAATAGTTTTTAATAATAATATTAATAATAATAATGATGTTAATAATAATAATAATGATAACATTAATAATAATACTTATGATAATAATAATAATGATAATAATGATAATAATAATTATAAATATGATAATAATACTAATATTGTATTATTTTCATAATAATGATAATAATAATCATAATCATAATCATAATAATAATAAGAATAATAATACTTATTTTAATAATAATAATAATAATAATAATAATAATAATAATAATAATAATAATAATAATAATAATAATAATAATAATTAAAATGAGTAAACTACCTCAAAGAAATAGGCTTAAAAAAATAATAATGCCCAGTACGGGGTCGAACCCAAGACCTCTCGTTTAACCACAAACACCCTTAACCACTGCTTTGTTTACCATTTTCTGTTTTAATTATCTCCCTAAATTGTTTTAACATTTATCTGTTTTTATTTTCATAAACCAAACATCATCATCATCATCTATTTATCATTGATCATAATCATCATCATCTTTCCATCATCATCTATATCATGCTCATCATCGAACATCACCTTGCTATCATCATCATCATCATCATAATCAGCTCAACTTCATCATCTTTACCATCAACTATCATCGTCTCACCATCATCATGACATCACCATCATCTTGATCATGATATTCAAACAGGAACAGGAAAAACAGCGTAGTAGCAGTAACATAATGCTCAGTTGATGGTTTCATTTGACAACAGGAACAATAAATAGGTAGCGTGTATTTTGTTGGGTTTTGAAAGGACCCGTTCATATACATTATAAACGATTCACAATAGTTGATTACATCGCGAGGTATTTGACCTCTATATGATACGTTTTACAAACATTGCATTCGTTTTTAAAAGACAAACTTTCTTTACATCAAAAATTGACGGCATGCATACCATTTCATATTACATCCAACTATAATTGACTTAATATTAATCTTGATGAACTCAACGACTCGAATGCAATGTCTTTCAAAGTATGTCATGAATGACTCCAGGTAATATCCTTAAAATGAACTAATGCATAGCGAAAGATTTCTTTAATACCTGAGAATAAACATGCTTTAAAGTGTCAACCAAAAGGTTGGTGAGTTCATTAGTTTATCATAATCAATCATTTCTGTAATAGTAATAGACCACAAGATTTCAGTTTCCATAAATATCCGTACACTCGCAAGTGTTTAAAAGTATTCTATAAGTTGTAGGCACCCGGTAACAAGCCTTAACGTTCATGTTTTACCCTCTGAAGTACACCAGATCAGGTGTGTTTAAAATAACCTCGAAGTAATAAAGCACCCCATAGTCAGGATGGGGTTTGTCAGGCCCAATAGATCTATCTTTAGGATTCGTGCCTACCGTACATAGACAAGTAGTTTAATGTTACCAAGCTAAGGGTATATTTTTGGTTTAAACCCACATAGAATTAGTTTTAGTACTTGTGCCTACTTCGTAAAATATTTATAAAACAGCGCATGTATTCTCAGCCCAAAAATATATATTGCAAAAGTAATTAAAAAGGGAGCAAATGAAACTCACCATACTGTATTTCGTAGTAAAAATACATATAACGTCATTTAATAAGTGCAAGGTTGGCCTAGGATTCACGAACCTATATTAATTATATATATTCATATGTTGGTCAATATTTGTCTAATAATTTTTGGTCAAGTCATAGTGTACCACAATCCTAATGCTCGAGACTAGTATGCAAAAGTCAACAAATGTCAACAAAAGTCAACTTGACCCAAAATGACTTCTAAAATTTATACGTGTTTATTATATAACTTAACTATAGTCGTTTTATATATTTAAATATATTTATAATAATAAAAGTCATTTATTAATAAAAATTTATATTAACGTTTCTATATGATAAAATATACTTTTATATATCTTAAGTAGTAAAATTTATAAAGTTCACTTAATATCGTAAAACTATAGTGGTAAGTATTATTAATGTAATTATATTACGCGTGGTGAAAAATATCTTTGTATCCCCTATTTATTTGATAAAATAATATTGATCATAATAATAATACGTAAAAGTTATATTATTTTGTAATAATAATTATTATTATTCTATAAAAAAATAACAATATTTATATTTACTAAAAATGTTATTATGATAAAATGATAATACTAACATAATAGTAATAATGATATTTTATAATAACAATGATGTTTACATTAAAATAATAACGACGATAGTAATAATGATCATTTTAACAATAATACTAAAATTCAGTTGACTATAACTTCTAATCCGTTCATCGAAACCATTCGATATCTAAATGAAAAGTTCTTAATTTTTCGCTAGCTTTCCAACGACATGCATATCATATACCCTATCTCAGTAGCATATGTATCTAATTCAGGATTCAACAAACCTATCCAAGGACAATATCGAATGTACAAGTATGCATAATCCTATATACTCGATCACTAGTCAGGGATACACTATTGATATATAAAAGTTAAGTTATGAGTGCTCATGTATCAATATTGAGATTCAATATTGCAGGAAATTACGTAGACGCAACGGAGATGATAAACACTAGATTGACCTCACGAGCATACCCATGAACCATACCCATCACCTCCATAACTATAACCCATAATTTCCTTAGCTTCGACTCATTCAAAAAAACTATTTTGAAATCACTCGGACAGCACTCCGTCGTAATATTTTATGTATACTAATAATATCTTGAAATAATACAGAGCAAATATATATATATATATATATATATATATATATATATATATATATATATATATATATATATATATATATATATATATATATATATATATATATATATATATATATATATATATGATTGAGAGAGTTTAGAGAAATATATTTTCAAGTTTCTATGAAATAATGAAACCTATTGAATTCTATTTATAATAGATTTTTGAAGTATTAAAGTGAATTATTAAAGTATGAATTATTAAAGTGAATTATTAAAGTATGAATTATTAAAGTGAATTATTAAAGTATGAATTATTAAAGTGAATTATTAAAGTGAATTATTAAAGTATGAATTATTAAAATGAATTATTAAAGTTAAAGTAAAGTAAAAGTAAAGTAAAGGTAAAGTTAAAGTATAGTAAAAGTATAAAAACTATGTATGTATAATACGCTTATAAATATATATAATATTAATTTAAATCGTTATATATATTTAATGAAATAAAATATAAATATCGTTATATTTATTATACTGGTTAAGTAATGAGTTGTCAAAAGTGATTCTAGATATTTATAAAAGTTATATACGTTTTAATAATAAAGTTCTTTTTAAACTGAAAACGTCTTTGTACGTTTGAAAATAGATTAATAGAATATTATGGAAACCGATTCTCCACTAACTTTTGTCTAACTTTCGTAAATGACACTTTTTGTTTTTATTTATAAATAGCTTTACAAATTATTCCGAATATCGTTAAGAGGAATAGATTTTCTCAAATCATAGTGGACCTCTCAACAGAGACTTGTAATCATAATTCAATGTTTCTGATAATTCAATCATTTAATATTTTTTTTAATTTCGTCGATAATCATATTGAAATAAATACGTTCATATAAAGCATTATACGTTTAAATACTTTGTTGACATTTTCAATTTATAATATATACACATATACATACATATTCATATATGTTCATTTATTGGTTCGTGAATCATTGGAATTTGGTCGAGGTTTAAATGAATGTATAAACATAGTTTAAAATCCTTGAGATTTAACTTAACAAACATTGCTTATCGTGTCAGAATAATATAAAGATAAAGTTTAAATTTAGTCGAAAATTTCCGGGTCGTCACAGTACCTACCCGTTAAAGAAATTTCGTCCCCGAAATTTGATAGAGGTCGTCATGGCTAACAATGAGAATGTTATTATGACGATTATAAAGTTTTATCATGTCTAAGAAGTATGGATAAAATAATTCGATTACTCGAAGCGTATGAGGGAAGTTATCGTAAATGAAGGAAATAAGATTATAGTGATTCGTCATATCTTTTGATGTCATCACAATTGATCTCCAAATTTAAAGAAAATCTTTGTAATCTATATTGGATTTGATGCTTCGGTGATTAAGGAGATTATGATTCTCTTCGAATTAATACGATAATCCATCTTGATTTCTCTGTCGGGTATTTCACTATAAATCCACCTCCTTCATTTCCTTACAACTCACACCTTCTATTCTTTCTCCCTCAACTCATATTTTAAAGTATTTGTCAATATGCTTCATCCAGTACTGATTCTCGATATACTCCTCACTTTGATATTTGTCATTCTTCTTTTTCGTCTGCCTCCAGAAGAATCTATTTACTTCTACTTTACTCTCGGTTTTATAGTGTTTTTAGTTCTTCCGTGTCTTTATATTGCTATATGCATCGATATATACGGTTTATAATTTTTGGGTGGTTGTTGGGTTTTATATCTTCCCTTATATTTCAAAGCCCCTGCTTTTGTCTTCTATAATCATTGACATCCATAGTTAATGCTCCCTTCTATTTGATGTGATTTATACTCCAATTTCTATTTTGGAGTTTTGTCCTTTCATTTCTTCTTCTTGCGATTAAGCAACGTTTGTAATGGTCCAGTATTCGCAGATATGAATTTCAGAATGAACATAGTTAATGTTCTAAGAAGGAAATGGTAATGGCACGATCTTGATTTGTTAATTTACCAGAATACCCTGAAAAGACCGAATCATCAAGAAAATATATTCTTGATATTTTTAGAGATTAAATAGAATACAAGAGTCGTGTAACATGGAACATGATGACGGCATGGTCTGTGAATCGTCATGTCCCATTAGAAACTCAGCATGACTTACTGTAATATAATCACGTTGATCAAGTGTCATTATATTATAATAACTCATGCTTCAGTTCCCAACACTACTTCAAAACATTCATAATTTAAACTCGAAAGTTTATAGAATATAGAAACTAATAGTTTCTTATATGATGTAACACTGATAGCGCAAAGAGATAAATGACTTCAGATAAGATTAGTTGTGAAAATATCTTCAGAAATATCGCGGATATTTATAATGAAAGATATGATAATATCTTAGAATTTCTAATATTGATGGATGATGATAAAGATTTGTCTGTAAAGGTTTAGAATAAAGAGTAAGGTATTCGTTAATGACTTTAGCAGGCACTGAATCATTTGGATTCTTTGAAGGCAGATTTAGTCTTTGTGATTTGTCCACAGCCTCCTTCATAGTCTGTTCAATCCGTTTTCCAGTTCCAAACCTTCTCTTTTTCTCAGCTTTACCACCTTACTATTCTTTGTCATCAAACTTTTTACTGTTAAGATCGTTTACAGTTTTTGATGCTTCGTCAGCATTTCAAGAACTAGTTTGCAGTTCAAAATATTTTTCAGAACTTCACATTCAAAGTATGTAAGTCCAGGAGATAGACGTTTTACGTACACATATAACTGTTGGCGTAAACATGCTGCGAGATTTCAAAATACTGGTTACTGTTTTCCGATGATTCGTATGACAATTCTCGTTACAAGATGCGAATGAGTAAATGATGTGATTTCAATAAATATAATGATTTTTCGAAAAGTCAAAGATAATTGAAGTTGTTGGTAAGTTTATTGCTAAGGTGGCGAGATATGAAAGGTCCCCAGTAATGATGACGAAAGGGCAACGTATCTATTGAGGTTATAATAAGACTAGTCCGACTGAAAAGTCGAAGTTGACTTGCTGGAGCTGTGACAAAACTGTCTACTTTGAAAAGGAATTGAAAAGTCATTTTAGCTAATAAATGCCAAAGGGTCTGACACGGATACGCGTCAAACTATGACTTTGGCTTCGAGAGCTTTTTAGGTACATAAATGTGGGTAATATGTGGTTGGATCATCATCTCGATTGTTCATTGTTTGAATTGTCTTCGAAAACTTCGGAGAGTTTGAACACAGTTTGTAATCGTTAATATACATATGATGTTCTAACACAGTTTTGAAGTCAAAGTATAGCTTTGAAAGATGTAGGAATCTAAGAGTGATGTCTTCTGTTAAATCATGACTTGGATTTTGATTTGTCAAAATCAGAATGCATAATCAAATTTGGGTGAGAATGGTTGTTTTGATTACTATACAAGAATGTATATTGTTGTGAGATTTTTGGGAGTATAGTTGATGATTTTCTTAATCAGATTCGAAAAATGTAACATATTAATTGTGAATTTATATATCTCTCGGGTATTACCTACCCGTTAAATTTTTTTTCACAATTAATATTTTGTACAACAGAATTTTATTACAGTCTTTATGAAAATATATATGTGAATATTTTCTTCAGATGTAACATAGATTTAATGAGTTAATATTAAATTAAACTCATTTGATTTACGGTTGAAACTAGAACTGAATAATCCCTAAAGACTTTAGAAATTACATAACTTTTACGGAGTATTTATTCAATAAAATTGAAATTATGAATTAATACTTCGTTATTTGTTGGTGTTTGTAACCCTTGCACCATATTCTCTAAAGCCACTACTCGAGCGCGAAGCGCGTTGACTTCTTCTATTACACCGGGGTGATTATCGGTTCGGACGAGCGGATAAATAAAATCTAGAATTTGATGTAGTATATAATCGTGACGAGATACTCTGAAAATGAGAGAGAAAATGGTGTTTCGGACCGGTTCGCCGGTAAGTGCTCCAGGTTCATCGCCAAGAGGGCAATGTGGTGGATGGAAGGGATCACCTTCTTCTTGTCTCCAATTATTGAGGATGCTATGAACCTATCTCCAATTCATCCAGAATAGGTGATGACTGATTGGTTGATCCATTTCGGTCACACTGCTTTCGGAGCTTGAGTGAGATTCCATTTCGGAATCCAAGTGACTTGCACTGATGACGAAATCCATTTCGTAAGATTAGATAAAGGATTTTTCGATATGAAATGATTTTTTGGCTATCGGGTGGTATTCTAATTACATAGAATATCTATATATATAGCGCAAAAGATTTCGTAGATTACGGAGGAATTTAAGGGATATGTCAGGCAAAGTTTACAGTAACAGATATGCTAAGAAATGGATTAGCAGATACGCTAAGATATGAATTTTGTCTATACACTATTCATACAATCAATGCAGTAAGACGTGTCTAGACTAAGAATGATAAGCAGGCAATTTCCGACAAAAATGATAAGCAAAACTTTTGACATGCAGACACGGTCGAAGTCCAGGCTCACTAATGCTTCCTAACGACTATCAGTTAGACACACTAATGCAGACCTGGTTTGCTAAGACCACCGCTCTGATACTAATTGAAAGGACCCGCTCATATACATTATAAACGATTCACAATAGTTGATTACATCACGAGGTATTTGACCTCTATATGATACGTTTTACAAACATTGCATTCGTTTTTAAAAGACAAACTTTCTTTGCATCAAAAATTGACGGCATGCATACCATTTCATATTACATCCAACTATAATTGACTTAATATTAATCTTGATGAACTCAACGACTCGAATGCAACGTCTTTCAAAGTATGTCATGAATGACTCCAGGTAATATCCTTAAAATGAACTAATGCACAGCGGAAGATTTCTTTAATACCTGAGAATAAACATGCTTTAAAGTGTCAACCAAAAGGTTGGTGAGTTCATTAGTTTATCATAATCAATCATTTCCGTAATAGTAATAGACCACAAGATTTCAGTTTCCATAAATATCCGTACACTCGCAAGTGTTTAAAAGTATTCTATAAGTTGTAGGCACCCGGTAACAAGACTTAACGTTCATGTTTTACCCTCTGAAGTACACCAGATCAGGTGTGTTTAAAATAACCTCGAAGTACTAAAGCATCCCATAGTCAGGATGGGGTTTGTCAGGCCCAATAGATCTATCTTTAGGATTCGTGCCTACCGTACATAGACAAGTAGTTTAATGTTACCAAGTTAAGGGTATATTTTTGGTTTAAACCCACATAGAATTAGTTTTAGTACTTGTGCCTACTTCGTAAAATATTTATAAAACAGCGCATGTATTCTCAGCCCAAAAATATATATTGCAAAAGCAATTAAAAAGGGAGCAAATGAAACTCACCATACTGTATTTCATAGTAAAAATACATATAACGTCATTTAACAAGTGCAAGGTTGGCCTCGGATTCACGAACCTATATTAACTATATATATTCATATGTTGGTCAATATTTGTCTAACAATTTTTGGTCAAGTCATAGTGTACCACAATCCTAATGCTCGAGACTAGTATGCAAAAGTCAACAAATGTCAACAAAAGTCAACTTGACCCAAAATGACTTCTAAAATTTATACGTGTTTATTATATAACTTAACTATAGTCGTTTTATATATTTAAATATATTTATAATAATAAAAGTCATTTATTAATAAAAATTTATATTAACGTTTATATATGATAAAATATACTTTTATATATCTTAAGTAGTAAAATTTATAAAGTTCACTTAATATCGTAAAACTATAGTGGTAAGTATTATTAATGTAATTATATTACGCGTGGTGAAAAATATCTTTGTATCCCCTATTTATTTGATAAAATAATATTGATCATAATAATAATAAGTAAAAGTTATATTATTTTGCAATAATAATAATTATTATTCTATAAAAAAAATAACAATATTTATATTTACTAAAAATGTTATTATGATAAAATGATAATACTAACATAATAGTAATAATGATATTTTATAATAACAATGATGTTTACATTAAAATAATAATGACGATAGTAATAATGATCATTTTAACAATAATACTAAAATTCAGTTGACTATAACTTCTAATCCGTTCATCGAAACCATTCGATATCTAAATGAAAAGTTCTTATTTTTTTGCTAGCTTTCCAACGACATGCATATCATATACCCTATCTCAGTAGCATATGTATCTAATTCAGGATTCAACAAACCTATCTAAGGACAATATCGAATGTACAAGTATGCATAATCCTATATACTCCAGCACTAGTCAGGGATACACTATTGATATATAAAAGTTAAGTCATGAGTGCTCATGTATCAATATTGAGATTCAATATTGCAGGAAAGTACGTAGATGCAACGGAGATGATAAACACTAGATTGACCTCACGAGCATACCCATGAACCATACCCATCACCTCCATAGCTATAACCCATAATTTCCTTAGCTTCGACTCATTCAAAAAACTATTTTGAAATCACTCGGACAGCACTCCGTCGTAATATTTTATGTATACTAATAATATCTTGAAATAATACAGAGCAAATATATATATATATATATATATATATATATATATATATATATATATATATATATATATATATATATATATATATATAATTGAGAGAGTTTAGAGAAATATATTTTCAAGTTTCTATGAAATAATGAAACCTATTGAATTCTATTTATAATAGATTTTTGAATTATTAAAGTGAATTATTAAAGTATGAATTATTAAAGTATGAATTATTAAAGTAAATTATTAAAGTATGAATTATTAAAGTGAATTATTAACGTATGAATTATTAAAGTGAATTATTAAAGTATGAATTATTAAAATGAATTATTAAAGTTAAAGTAAAGTAAAAGTAAAGTAAAGGTAAAGTTAAAGTATAGTAAAAGTATAAAAAATATGTATGTATAATACGCTTATAAATATATATAATATTAATTTAAATCGTATATATATTTAATGAAATAAAATATAAATATCGTTATATTTATTATACTGGTTAAGTAATGAGTTGTCAAAAGTGATTCTAGATATTTATAAAAGTTATATACGTTTTAATAATAAAGTTCTTTTTAAACTGAAAACGTCTTTGTACGTTTGGAAATAGATTAATAGAATATTATGGAAACCGATTTTCCACTAAATTTTGTCTAACTTTCGTAAATGACACTTTTTGTTTTTATTTATAAATAGCTTTACAAATTATTCCAAATATCGTTAAGAGGAATAGATTTTCTCAAATCATAGTGGACCTCTCAACAGAGACTTGTAATCATAATTCAATGTTTCTGATAATTCAATCATTTAATATATTTTTTTTAATTTCGTCGATAATCATATTGAAACAAATACGTTCATATAAAGCATTATACGTTTAAATACTTTGTTGACATTTTCAATTTATAATATATATATACATATACATACATATTCATATATGTTCATTTATTGGTTCGTGAATCATTGGAATTTGGTCGAGGTTTAAATGAATGTATAAACATAGTTTAAAATCCTTGAGATTTAACTTAACAAACATTGCTTATCGTGTCAAAATAATATAAAGATAAAGTTTAAATTTAGTCGAAAATTTCCGGGTCGTCACAGGTTTTGGTTTGGAGATGGCAATGGTGGTTGGGTGGTGTTTCGTTCAAAACAGAAAATAGAATAAGAAGTTGTAGCAGTGTTCGTGTATTGATGTTTCTTGATAACTGCAACCTTAGCAAACCAAACCGAAGGGGTTTGGTTCTTGATCCTAATCTTGATCTTGATCGAACAAAATCGATAACAAGTAACATCTCAAGTAGTAGATCAAGGAGTGAAGATCGAACAGAAAAAAAAAAAAAAAACTGGTTCAGCTGTAAATTTAATGATGTGTTTGTGTGGGTTTCGAACAAACAATTAAGTAACAGTATAAGGGTTGATCAAATGTGTTGGTTTTTGTGGTGGTCGAATAGAAACACAAAGAACAAGTAACAGCGATGGAGAGGTGTTGTTTTCTGGGTTGTAACCGTACAGAAGCATGTAGCAGGGGTGTGTGTGTGTTTCTTCATCGAATAACAACCAGAAAAATAGGAAGAAACGAGCAGTAGCAGTACACCAATGATGATGATGGCGAATCTTGGTGATTTTGTCGATGGTTATGAGGTGATTCATGATGTCGGTTGTAAGTGATAGGGTGGTGGTTGTTTGCTTAATGCTGGTACACGAAATAGAAACAGAATTTGATAGTTAATAATTAAATTAGAAAGGAGGACTAGTGGCAATTGTTAGTGGGTGTGAGTTATACCTATCACATATGTATGTATATATAAAAGGTGATGTTAACTTAAAGAACACAGTAATTCCTCAATCAATAATCAATTATCACGGATATTAAACTGTTAGTTTTGCCGACACCTTTTCAAGGAATATTATATCGTGGTCCATTGCTAAACAGTTACGGATAAATTTAATTAAGAAAAATCCCATATTTTAAAATTAAATCCATTTATTTATTTCAGTCATTAACTGTAATAAATCTGATCAAAAATGGTCGTTAATTATTTATTTTCTGTTCCAATTAATATGTACATAGTACTAATATTTAAACTAAAAAGGTAAAAATGTTTTAACAAACCTATAATCTTCATAATCGATTTATAGTCCAACTTTTATTTTAAATTTTCATAAATTCGTATTAGACCTATATGAACACTAACGAAATGCCAACCGAGTGTTTCTGACGTTTACTAATTAAGCTCGAAATCATTTATTTTTAATATATTCTCTTTCTATATATAAACAGTTCTAAATAGCAAGTTTAACTACTAAAATAAATATATTATATATTTTTAAACAATTAAATTTAATATTATTTTATATATTTACAAGTAGTATTTATATATATATATATATATATATATATATATATATATATATATATATATATATATATATATATATATATATATATATATATATATATATAATAGTTTTCATTACATCGCATATTATTTACGTATTTATTTCCAACAATTAACTCATATATTAATTCAAATAATATTTCAAATTATTATATATATATATATATATATATATATATATATATATATATATATATATATACTTAAATATATGTATTTATTTATAATTAATTGTTCGTGAATCGTCGAGAACAGTCGAAGGTCAATTGAATATATGAAACAGTTCAAAATTTTTGAGACTCAACCTAACAGAATTTTATTATCGTGTCAAAAATATTATATCGTATCGAGAGTTTGATTTAAAATTAGTCAAAATTTTCCGGGTCGTCACAGTACCTACCTGTTAAAGAAATTTCGTCCCGAAATTTGAGTGAGGTCGTCATGGCTAACACTAAAAATGTTTTCATGACGTATATGAGTTGATAAATAGAGTTTTATCATTAATGAGTAATATAGATAAAATGATTCGGTTACTTGAAGCGTATGAGTGAAGCTGTCACAAAAGATTGAGATAGAGATTTAACTTTTGACATAGTCACAGTGGATTTTCAGAATTCAAGAAATTTAATGAAATCTTCTAATCAGAAAGAAAATGTAATAGCACGATTTATTAGCAAACTGTTGGAATTACAGAAGAACAGAAATATCAAGGAAATATTTTCGTGATATGCTTAGAAATTAAGTAGAATGAAAGAGTTATGTAATATGGCACATGATGAGAGTATGATCTGTGACTCATCACGTTCCATTAGAAATTTAGCATGACTTACTGTAATATAACCACATTGGCCCAGCGTCATTATATTATACTAACTCATGCTTCAATTCCCAACACTTCTCCAGAAATCATTCATAATTTAAACTTAAATTTTACAGAAGGATAGAAACTAAAACAGTTTCTTTTATGATGTAACACAGTTAGCACGAAAAGATAAATAATTTCAGACGAGAATATTTATGAAGGTATCTTCAGAAATATCGAGGATATTTATAACGAAAGATACGACGATATCTTAGAATTTAAAATATCTAGAATCAAAGGATGTTGCAGAATTTTTCCGCAAGGATTTAGAACAAGTAATGAGCAAAGTATTTGCTAAATATTTCAGCAGATACTGAATCATATGGATTCTGTAAGTACAGATTTTGTGATTTATCTACAGCCTCCTTCATAGTCTGCTCAATCCATTTTTCAGTTCCAAAACTGAGCCTTTTCAACACACCATTCTTTATTATTAAGCTTCTGGTCATTAGGACCATTTATAGCTTATGCTGCTTCATCAGCACTCTCATATCAGAATCATTGGTTATCAATCTGAGGTGTTTTCAAGAGTTTGAAGGGTTTGAATGAAGATTATAATTGTCAAGATACAAATGATTTTTAAGATGAAATCAAGTGGTAAACTTGAAGAAATGTTTAACTGTAGAAGATGTAACTTATTAATGATATTTTAAATCAAAATATTTTATAATTAATATTTCCTACTCTTTTAATACTTTTTAATTGTTCAAGGTTAGTAGTCCAATGTTAGTAGTCCACAGTTAGTAGTTCACAGTTAGTAGTCAGTTAGTAGTACGTATATAGTTCAATATATAATCTTTGAATTAATCAAGATTATATTAAATTATCTCGGGATTAACCAAGACTAGTATATTATGACAGTATTTAAATGATGATAAATAAAGTGTGTAAAATAAATAACAGTATTTAAATAATGATAAATAAAATTGCGAGTATTAAAATTGCGATAATTAAAATTGCGATAAATAAATTGCGATAATTAAGATTGCGATAATTAAGATTGCGATAAATAAATTGCGATAATTAAAATTGCAATAAATAAATTGCGATAATTTAAATTGCGATAAATAAATTACGATAATTAAAATGACAATAAATAAAATGTAATAAGCAAATAGTCATAAAGGATATAGGAACAGTTAGCTTGGATTTGGTTAGTATGGATTTAAAATTTTACGTAGTTAATTAATTGGTTTCTAATTCAATTTTATTTTGTCAATTATTTTCTTCATTATGCCACTTGTCAAATCTTGACTTGGATTCTGATCGGTCAAAATCCGAATATGAAATTGAATTTGAATGAAAATAGTTGTTCTTTGGTGAACGGATACGTATATATGTGGATTTGAGTAGTATTGTTAATGACTGCTGAATCTGAATTGAAGAATGTACAGTGTAACTTATTAATGTGAAATCTAAATATTTCTCGGGTATTACCTACCCGTTAAAATATTTTCACCATTAACAGTTTGTACAAAAGAATTTTTAATTACAATCTTTATGAAAACATACTTACATATATATTTTCTTCAGATGTAATCATGGATTTAATGAGTTAATATGATATTAAACTCATATGATATACGGCTAGAACTAGAGTACATAATCTCTAAAACATTAGAGATTACGTAATCATCATATCGAACGAAGATAAATGAGGTAGAATGATACGTAGAAAGAAGATAATCGATGTAGAATGAAGATAATCGATATAGAACGATATGTAGAACGAAGATCATAATCGAAGTACAGATGGTGATATTAAGGCATGTGATGTTGAGGCTTGTGTTATTGGTGGTACTGGTGCCGATGCTGGTGGTACTGTTGGTGCCGGCGATGCTGCTGGTGCTTGTAAGTTTTGCACCATATTCTCCAAAGCCACTACTCGAACGCGAAGCTCGTTGACTTCTTCTATTACTCCAGGATGATTGGTGGTTGAAACGAGGAGGAATAAGATTTAGAATTCGAGATATTATATAATCGTTGCGAGATATTCTGGAAATGAGAGTGAAAATGGTGTTTCGGACAGGTTCACCGGTAAGTGCTTCAGGTTCATCGCCAAGAGGTGAATTTGGTTGATGGAAAGGATCACCTTCTTCTCAACTCCATTGATTAAGTCAACTACGAACCCATCCCCAATTCATCCAGAATTGATGATGGCTAGTTGGTTGATCTATTCTGGTTACGCTGCCTTCGGAGCTCAAGTGGATATCCATATCGGAATAGCTGTCAGAATAGCTATCGGAATCCGAGGGACTTGAACTAGTTGCGAGTTCCATCTGGTACGGTCTGATGAAGGATTTTCGATATGAAATAGATTTATAGGACGTAGATTAGTACCCTGCAATGCATAATTTACATATGCATATATAATACCAAAATCCCATAAGTTACGGAGGAATCTTCGGAAGTTGTCAGGCAAAGTTTACAGTAACAGATGCGCTAAGATATGAGTCTTGTCTATACACTATGTATGAAGTAAGTGCAGTAAGATGTGTCTAGACTTAAGAATGATAAGCAGATAATTTTCGACATGAAATGATAAGAAAAACTTTTGACATGCAGACACGGTCGAAGTCCAGACTCACTAATGCATCTTAACAACTATCAGTTAGACACACTAATGCAAGACCTAGTTCGCTAAGACCACCGCTCTGATACCACATGTCACGACCCGTCTAAATCCACCTGGACGAAGTCATCAACATCTGGTCTCATTGCGAGGTACTGACCTCTATATGATAAGTTTTACAAACATTGCATTCGTTTAAAAGACAAACTCATTTAAAAATATAACCTTTCGATATAAATGATATATGATTCCTGTAATATGAACGACTAATCTGTCATTGACTTAATAAATGTCTTTTTGAACTCGACGACTCGAATGCAACGTCTTTTGAAATATGCCATGAATGACTTCAAGTAATATCTTTAAAATGAGCAAATGCACAGCGGAAGATTTCTTTCATACCTGAGAATAAACATGCTTAAACGTGTCAACCAAAAGGTTGGTGAGTTCATAAGTTTATTATAAATAATAAAATTAACTAATTTTTATAGACCACAAGATTTAAATACAGTACACCTATCTCGTGTACGAAACCATTTTTCAAAATTCTTAATAACCGTACACATATCTCGTGTACAAAATAACATACACATAACCTGTGTATAAAATCATTCTCTATATATATAACCTTTGCCTGGTAACCGACCTTAACATATAATGCGCATAAGAATATCCCCAAAATAGAACCTCTCGTCTGTATAAATATATAAACCTCGAAGTACTAAACACCACGTCCACTAGCTCTACTTTCTAGTGAACATTTTGGGTGGAGGTGTTAAACCTGGTAGCTACCTTTAGGATTCGTGTCAATTAGTGGCAATTATAACGTCCAACTAATTCTTAGCTTACCAAGCTATAATAATCAGGGGGAAATATTCACGTCAATTAGTGGTAATTATAACGTCCAACTAATTCATTAGAGGAATGTTTTACTTGTGTCTATCTTGTCAAGCATTTATAAAAGCATTTCATGTATTCTCAGTCCCAAAAATATATATTGCAAAAGCATTTAATAAAAAGGGATCAAATGAACTCACGATACGATATTTTGTAGTGAAAATATGCATACGACAGAACCGAACAATGCAGGGTTGGCCTCGGATTCACGAACCTATATCAATTGTATATCTATTAACACATAATTGTAATCGAGCAAGTTTATATATATTATTATTAATAATATACTTTTTATATTATATGTTATTTAGATAAATTTAATATATTTAATTTATATATTTTATATAACTAATATTTATCATTCTTTATAACATGTTAATAATAAAATTTATATTAGGGTTTTTATATGATAAAAAAATATATATTTATATATTAATTGATATCTTATATATATATATATATATATATATATATATATATATATATATATATATATATATATATATATATATATATATATATATATATATATATCTTAATTAATATCATTTTAATAATAAAAATATAGTAATATGTAATATTAATATTATTGTAATGTATTTTTATATAAAAATATATATTTGTAATAATATTGATAATGAGCAGTGATAATAATAATGATATTCCGTTTATAATTTCCTTGAAAACATTTATATTCATTTTTAAAATCTTTATTTTTATACTTTTAACTTTAACAACATTATTAAATCTTTTATTTTCATAATTATACTAATTTTAATAATAATGATATTTATAATATTAATAATAATACTAGTAATAGTTTTAATGTTAACGAAATGATAATGATAATAAATATAATAGTTTTTAATAATAATATTTGTTGGTTGAATGTTGGTTAATGCACTAAACGATAAACTTAAGAATGATTAACCAAAAAAGAATATGTTTTGATGATGACACAGACATATGCATAAGTGATGATTGACATCTTAACATAAAACACGCAAGGTCACTAATCCATACTTTATCTTGCAAATGACCAAGTCAAACTTAGGTTAAAGAATGAAATTAAAAGTTCAGCTAAACACACGGTCGAGGTACGGTCCGCATAGTCAACCGTGAAACCCCAAACTGAATTGCAACGCAGTTTTATGAAAACAAGTTGCACGGTCACCACCACGGTTAACCGCAGTGCGACCACAGTTTTTTCTTTTACCGTTTTTGACCAAATAAAGTTTGACTAGTTCCCGACATCTATAATTCATGAAACCTTTCTCAACATGCTTAGAATAGATGTCTTCTCCATACTCAATTGAGTTTTGGTCATAAAAACACTAATTGTGATTAATTACGCCTAATGATATCTTAATGACAAATTAACCAAGATTAGGCATAACACATAAGTGTTAATCAACAACTTGAGATCTTAATTCTTATCTAGATATCCTTAGTATGATCATCAAGTACCAACACACTTAAGCCAATGTCACTAGAATAATAATTGCTATTAGAAATGACTTAGTGATTAATTAAGGCTAAATGAGGAACAATGCTCTCAAGGTTAACTAGTAATGACTTGTAATCCTAAAACACACTTAGATACATTTAGGATGGTCACCAAGTCCCAACTAGAGATTGCTCTTCCCTTGTGCATGTGTTGAACATTAATGTGTGCTTACACATTAATCAAACAATATATTATATTGCAATTAAACTAGTTAAGAACTTGAATTATAAGTTGTGCAAGTATTTATATGATTGATCCTAGAATAACTATCTCTTGCTATGTGAGTATTACTTGCTACTTGCCAATATGATTAATACTCATAAACTTGTCAACTTGATTAATATGTTTGCTATGTGCTCACTAGTTAGGATTCAAGTAACTAACCTACTCCAAGTGTAAAATGGTTCACAATGAAAATATAGTCAATTGTCTATTTGGTCTAGTCTAAGTAACTAAGGGTGATTACTTAAGACTTAACTTTGATGTCTCTACATATTTCATGATTATCTTATAGAGACATTATTCAATTAATCTCTAAACTAAACTAAAAAAGAACATGACTTGTGATTAATTGAAACTAGGAAGTTAATGACATAGTGACTAGTCTTTAGAATTGAACCAAGGGCATTAAAGTGACTAACTAAGTCTTGACCAAACTGAGATTTCCCAAAATATCAATCAAGACACTTCTCCAAGAATGTTGGGTATGCCAATTTTGGAATGATTAGTCACTTTCATGCATTAAGACCAAATCTCACACACTTAATGCATATAGTACTTGTATAGGATGTTTGTTTTCTTTTGCAGGTGCTAGAAGGAGTAAAGGTGCTAAAATGTGGTGTTCAAATTTGAGTCAAACGGCTATACATCAGATACTAAATTTGGACTAGAGCACGCACGGTCGCACCACGGTCGACCGTGAAGGCAACCGTGTGTCAAAGGCTACTCTTTGAATCCCACTATAAAAGGCAAACATTTAAGAGCATTTGAAGCTGACCCTCTTGCATATTTCAAGGGCTTATTTCCAGTGATCACAAGTGCATCAATTACTACTCAAATGTGATCAAGCAAGAGAAGATTCTATGATCTCATAGATATAGAATTGGGTTGTTGTAAACTTACTAATAAAAATCATTTATCTTGTGAGTTTACTTAATGTAATGTATGTCCTAGTATTGTCTTAGGATCATCATTGCAAAGTGTATAAGTCTTGTAACTTCAATTAGTAGAAGCATAGGCTAGCTTAGTGATCTACTTCCTTAAAGGGACTTAGGAAGTTGATTAATCTTATTTGGAGATTAATACTTGTCCAAGGTGAAGACAAGTTAATGTAGGTTGGAGTTGATCTTTCAAGGGATAGAAAGATTAGGTTTATTGTCTACTAAAGAAGTTGAAGACTTATAAATCGGATCTCCACCGGGTTTGGAGAAAAGTGCTTAGTGAAGCAACAAATCCCAATTAGTGTAATCGGGGAGTGGATTAAGGTGGATTAGTTAACATCCACCCGAACTGAAAGGTCCCGTTCTTATTGATTAAAAACGTTCCATATTAATTGATTTCGTTGCGAGGTTTTGACCTCTATATGAGACGTTTTTCAAAGACTGCATTCATTTTAAAACAAACCATAACCTTTATTTCATCAATAAAGGTTTAAAAAGCTTTACGTAGATTATCAAATAATGATAATCTAAAATATCCTGTTTACACACGACCATTACATAATGGTTTACAATACAAATATGTTACAACAAAATAAGTTTCTTGAATGCAGTTTTTACACAATATCATACAAGCATGGACTCCAAATCTCGTCCTTATTTAAGTATGCGATAGCGGAAGCTCTTAATAATCACCTGAGAATAAACATGCTTAAAACGTCAACAAAAATGTTGGTGAGTTATAGGTTTAACCTATATATATCAAATCGTAACAATAGACCACAAGATTTCATATTTCAATATACATCCCATACATAGAGATAAAAATCATTCATATGGTGAACACCTGGTAACCGACATTAATAAGATGCATATATAAGAATATCCCCATCATTCCGAGACACCCTTCGGATATGATATAAATTTCGAAGTACTAAAGCATCCGGTACTTTGGATGAGGTTTGTTAGGCCCAATAGATCTATCTTTAGGATTCGCGTCAATTAGGGTGTCTGTTCCCTAATTCTTAGATTACCAGACTTAATAAAAAGGGGCATATTCAATTTCGATAATTCAACCACAGAATGTAGTTTCACGTACTTGTGTCTATTTTGTAAATCATTTATAAAACCTGCATGTATTCTCATCCCAAAAATATTAGATTTTAAAAGTGGGACTATAACTCACTTTTACAGATTTTTACTTCGTCGGGAAGTAAGACTTGGCCACTGGTTGATTCACGAACCTATAACAATATATACATATATATCAAAGTATGTTCAAAATATATTTACAACACTTTTAATATATTTTGATGTTTTAAGTTTATTAAGTCAGCTGTCCTCGTTAGTAACCTACAACTAGTTGTCCACAGTTAGATGTACAGAAATAAATCGATAAATATTATCTTGAATCAATCCACGACCCAGTGTATACGTATCTCAGTATTGATCACAACTCAAACTATATATATTTTAGAATCAACCTCAACCCTGTATAGCTAACTCCAACATTCACATATAGAGTGTCTATGGTTGTTCCGAAATATATATAGATGTGTCGACATGATAGGTCGAAACATTGTATACGTGTCTATGGTATCTCAAGATTACATAATATACAATACAAGTTGATTAAGTTATGGTTGGAATAGATTTGTTACCAATTTTCACGTAGCTAAAATGAGAAAAATTATCCAATCTTGTTTTACCCATAACTTCTTCATTTTAAATCCGTTTTGAGTGAATCAAATTGCTATGGTTTCATATTTAACTCTATTTTATGAATCTAAACAGAAAAAGTATAGGTTTGTTGTCGGAAAAATAAGTTACAAGTCATTTTTGTAAAGGTAGTCATTTCAGTCGAAAGAACGACGTCTAGATGACCATTTTAGAAAACATACTTCCACTTTGAGTTTAACCATAATTTTTGGATATAGTTTCATGTTCATAATAAAAATCATTTTCCCAGAATAACAACTTTTAAATCAAAGTTTATCATAGTTTTTAATTAACTAACCCAAAACAGCCCGCGGTGTTACTACGACGGCGTAAATCCGGTTTTACGGTGTTTTTCGTGTTTCCAGGTTTTAAATCATTAAGTTAGCATATCATATAGATATAGAACATGTGTTTAGTTGATTTTAAAAGTCAAGTTAGAAGGATTAACTTTTATATGCGAACAAGTTTAGAATTAACTAAACTATGTTCTAGTGATTACAAGTTTAAACCTTCGAATAAGATAGCTTTATATGTATGAATCGAATGATGTTATGAACATCATTACTACCTCAAGTTCCTTGGATAAACCTACTGGAAATGTGAAAAATAGATCTAGCTTCAAAGGATCCTTGGATGGCTTGAAAGTTCTTGAAGCAGAATCATGACACGAAAACAATTTCAAGTAAGATTTCCACTCGAAATAAGATTGTTATAGTTATAGAAATTGAATTAAAGTTTTAATATGATTATTACCTTGTATTAGAAAGATAACCTACTATAAGTAACAAAGGTTTCTTGATCTTGGATGATTACTTGGAATGGATTTAGAAAACTTGGAAGTAAACTTGCAATCTTGGAAGTATTCTTGATTTTATGAAACTAGAACTTTTGGAATTTATGAAGAACACTTAGAACCTGAAGATAGAACTTGAGAGAGATCAATTATATGAATAAAATTGAAGAATGAAAGTGTTTGTAGGTGTTTTTGGTCGTTGGTATGTGGATTAGATATAAAGGATATGTAATTTTGTTTTCATGTAAATAAGTCATGAATGATTACTCATATTTTTGTAATTTTATGAGATATTTCATGCTAGTTGCCAAATGATGGTTCCCACATGTGTTAGGTGACTCACATGGGCTGCTAAGAGCTGATCATTGGAGTGTATATACCAATAGTACATACATCTAAAAGCTGTGTATTGTACAAGTACGAATACGGGTGCATACGAGTAGAATTGTTGATGAAACTGAACGAGGATGTAATTGTAAGCATTTTTGTTAAGTAGAAGTATTTTGATAAGTGTCTTGAAGTCTTTCAAAAATGTATGAATACATATTAAAACACTACATGTATATACATTTTAACTGAGTCGTTAAGTCATCGTTAGTCGTTACATGTAAATGTTGTTTTGAAACCTTTAGGTTAACGATCTTGTTGAATATTGTTAACCCATTTTTTATTATTACAAATGAGATGTTAAATTGTTATATTATCATGATATTATGATATATAATATATCTTAGTATGATAAATATACAGTTAAATGTCGTTACAACGATAATCGTTACATATATGTCTCGTTTCGAAATCATTAAGTTAGTAGTCATATTTTTACATTTGTATTTCATTGTTAATACACTTAATAATATATTTACTTATCATTTAACATAATTAACCAAGTGTATCAATATCTTAATATGATTCATATGTACCTAGTAAGACGTTGTTATAACGATAATCGTTATATATATCGTTTTCGAGTTTCTTAAATTAATAGTCTCATTTTTATGTATATAACTCATTGTTAAAATACCTAATGAGATACATACTTATAATAAAATCATGTTAACTATATATATCTCATCGTATAGTTTTTACAAGTTTTAACGTTCGTGAATCACCGGTCAACTTGGGTGGTCCAATATACCTTGGATTTAATTTCCCTCATTTACCAAATCGAACAACGCCTTTCCAAGGTTCAACTTTAAGCATGACCATCTCTCCAATTTCAAATTCTATATCTTTTCTTTTAATGTCAGCGTAGCTCTTTTGTCGACTTTGGGTAGTTTTCAACCGTTGTTGAATTTGGATGATCTTCTCGGTAGTCTCTTGTATTATCTCCGGACCCGTAATCTGTCTATCCCCCACTTTACTCCAACAAATTGGAGACCTGCACTTTCTACCATAAAGTGCTTCAAACGGCGCCATCTCAATGCTTGAATAATAGCTGTTGTTGTAGGAAAATTATGCTAACGGTAGATGTCGATCCCAACTGTTTCCGAAATCAATAACACATGCTCGTAGCATGTCTTCAAGCATTTGTATCGTCCTTTCACTCTGCCCATCAGTTTGTGGATGATAGGCAGTACTGATGTCTAGACGAGTTCCTAATGCTTGCTGTAATGTCTGCCAGAATCTTGAAATAAATCTGCCATCCCTATCAGAGATAATAGAGATTGGTATTCCATGTCTGGAGACGAATTCCTTCAAATACAGTCGTGCTAACTTCTCCATCTTGTCATCTTCTCTTATTGGCAGGAAGTGTGCTGATTTGGTGAGACGATCAACTATTACCCAAATAGTATCAAAACCACTTGCAGTCCTTGGAAATTTAGTGATGAAATCCATGGTAATGTTTTCCCATTTCCATTCCGGGATTTCGGGTTGTTGAAGTAGACCTGATGGTTTCTGATGCTCAGCTTTGACCTTAGAACACGTCAAACATTCTCCTACGTATTTAGCAACATCGGCTTTCATACCCGGCCACCAAAAATGTTTCTTGAGATCCTTGTACATCTTTCCCGTTCCAGGATGTATTGAGTATCTGGTTTTATGAGCTTCTCTAAGTACCATTTCTCTCATATCTCCAAATTTTGGTACCCAAATCCTTTCAGCCCTATACCGGGTTCCGTCTTCCCGAATATTAAGATGCTTCTCCGATCCTTTGGGTATTTCATCCTTTAAATTTCCCTCTTTTAAAACTCCTTGTTGCGCCTCCTTTATTTGAGTAGTAAGGTTAGTGTGAATCATTATATTCATAGATTTTACTCGAATGGGTTCTCTGTCCTTTCTGCTCAAGGCGTTGGCTACCACATTTGCCTTCCCAGGGTGGTAACGAATCTCAAAGTCGTAATCATTCAACAATTCAATCCACCTACGCTGCCTCATATTCAGTTGTTTCTGATTAAATATGTGTTGAAGACTTTTGTGGTCGGTATATATAATACTTTTGACCCCATATAAGTAGTGCCTCCAAGTCTTTAATGCAAAAACAACCGCGCCTAATTCCAAATCATGTGTCGTATAATTTGCTCGTGAATCTTCAATTGTCTAGACGCATAAGCAATCACCTTCGTCCGTTGCATTAAAACACAACCGAGACCTAGCTTTGATGCGTCACAATAAATCACAAAATCATCATTCCCTTCAGGCAATGACAATATAGGTGTTGTAGTTAGCTTTTTCTTCAATAATTGAAACGCCTTCTCTTGTTCATCCTTCCATTCAAATTTCTTCCCTTTATGCGTTAATGCAGTCAAAGGTTTTGCTATTTTGGAGAAATCTTGGATGAATCTTCTGTAGTAACCAGCCAATCCTAAAAATTGACGTATATGCTTCGGAGTTTTTGGGGTTTCCCACTTTTCAACGGTTTCAATCTTTGCCGGGTCTACCTGGATACCTTCTTTGTTCACTATGTGACCGAGAAATTGAACTTCTTCCAACCAAAATGCACACTTTGAAAACTTAGCGTACAGTTTTTCTTTCCTCAATACTTCTAGCACTTTTCTCAAATGTTCTTCGTGCTCTTGATCATTCTTTGAGTAAATAAGTATGTCATCGATGAAAACAATGACAAACTTGTCAAGATATGGCCCACACACTCGGTTCATAAGGTCCATGAACACAGCTGGTGCGTTAGTCAATCCAAACGGCATAACCATAAACTCGTAATGACCATAACGCGTCCTAAAAGTAGTTTTTGGAATATCATCCTACTTTACTCGCATTTGATGATATCCAGAATGTAAATCGATCTTCGAATAAACCGACGAGCCTTGTAGTTGATCAAATAAGTCGTCAATTCTCGGCAGTGGATAACGGTTTTTGATGGTAAGTTTGTTCAACTCTCTGTAGTCAATACACAACCTAAATGTACCATCCTTCTTCTTGACAAACAAAACAGGAGCTCCCCATGGTGATGTGCTTGGTCGAATGAAACCACGTTCTAATAGTTCTTGTAGTTGGCTTTGCAGTTCTTTCATCTCGCTGGGTGCGAGTCTATAAGGAGCATGAGCTATTGGTGCAGCTCCTGGTACAAGATCTATTTGAAATTCAACAGATCGATTTGGAGGTAGTCCCGGTAATTCTTTCGGAAATACATCGAGAAATTCTTTTATGACGGGAACATCATTGATGCTCTTTTCTTCAGTTTGTACTTTCTCGACGTGTGCTAGAACAGCATAGCAACCTTTTCTTATTAGTTTTTGTGCCTTCAAATTACTAATAAGATGTAGCTTCATGTTGCCCTTTTCTCCGTACACCATTAAGGGTTCTCCTTCTTCTCGTACAATGCGAATTGCATTTTTATAACATACGATCTCTGCTTTCACCTTCTTCAGCCAGTCCATGCCAACTATTACATCAAAACTCCCTAACTCTATTGGTATCAAATCAATCTTAAATATTTCGCTACCCAGTTTAATTTCTCGATTCCGGCATATATTATCTGCTGAAATTAATTTACCATTTGCTAATTTGAGTAAAAATTTACTATCCAATGGCGTCAATGGACAACTTAATTTAGCACAAAAATCTCTACTCATATAGCTTCTATCCGCACCCGAATCAAATAATACGTAAGCAGATTTATTGTCAATAAGAAACGTACCCGTAACAAGCTCCGGGTCTTCCTGTGCCTCTACCACATTAATATTGAAAACTCTTCCGCGGCCTTGTCCATTCGTGTTCTCCTGGTTCGGGCAATTTCTAATAATGTGGCCCGGTTTTCCACATTTATAACAAACTACATTGGCATAACTTGCTCTGACACTACTTGCTCCGCCATTACTCGTTCCTTTCGTTCTGTTAACCCCTGGTCCGTAGACCTCACACTTCGCCGCGCTATGACCATTTCTTGTACACTTGTTGCAAAATTTGGTGCAGAACCCCGAGTGATACTTTTCACACCTTTGGCATAGCTGCTTTTGATTGTTGTTGTTGTTGCGGTTGTTATTGTTGTTAGGATGATTGTTGTAGTTGCTGTTGTTGTTGTTGTTGTTGTTGTGTTGTTGGGCTGTTTGTTGTAGTTGCGATTGATGTTGCGATTGTTGGGATAATTGTTGCGATTATTATTGTAATTGCTGTTGTTGTTGTATTGGTGATTCTTATCACCGTTTTCCTCCCACTTTCTTTTGACTTGCTTCACATTGGCCTCTTCAGCCGTCTGTTCTTTAATTCTTTCCTCAATCTGGTTCACTAGTTTGTGAGCCATTCTACATGCCTGTTGTATGGAGGCGGGCTCATGTGAACTTATATCTTCTTGGATTCTTTCCGGTAATTCATTCACAAACGCGTCGATCTTCTCTTCCTCATCTTCGAACACTCCTGGACACAATAGGCACAATTCTGTGAATCGTCTTTCGTACGTGGTAATATCAAATCCTTGGGTTCGTAACCCTCTAAGTTCTGTCTTGAGCTTATTGACCTCGGTTCTGGGACGGTACTTCTCGTTCATCAAGTGCTTGAATGCTGACCACGGTAGTGCGTAAGCATCGTCATGTCCTACTTGCTCTAGATAGGTATTTCACCATGTTAACGCAGAACCTGTGAAGGTATGCGTAGCGTACTTCACTTTGTCCTCTTCAGTACACTTACTTATGGCAAACACCGATTCGACCTTCTCGGTCCACCGTTTCAATCCGATCGGTCCTTCAGTTCCATCAAATTCCAAAGGTTTGCAGGCAGTGAATTCTTTGTAGGTGCTTCCTACACGATTTCCTGTACTGCTAGATCCAAGGTTATTGTTGGTATGTAGCGCAGCCTGTACTGCGGCTATGTTTGAAGCTAGAAAAGTACAGAATTCCTCTTCATTCATATTCACGGTGTGTCGAGTAGTCGGTGCCATTTCCTTCAAAATAGTCAAATGGAACAAGTTAATCATACAGAATATTAAGAGTAGTTAATAGTATTTCGTAGCATAATATGAACTTATTTATAAAAGCTTTTTCTTCATATTAGCGTTTTATAAGTTTAAATTCGGGTAGTACCTACCCGTTAAGTTCATACTTAGTAGCTAATATACAATTCAACTACTACAATTCTATATGAAAAACTGATTATAATAATATTTCACGTTCAAACTTTTACACAATATTTTACAAACTTATAATACCGCTTATTTTACATATAGCATGAAATATAGCACACAATAAATTTGATACAAGATGGTTGTGAAGATAATTCTAGCTAGTACACAAGTCGTTCAGCAAAGGCAATAAAGACACGTAATTCATACGTCCAGAAACAAGTCATGCATTCTAGTTTTACTAGGACTACTTCCCATCCTTGGTCTTGTGGAACATAACCGTTATGGCCGTTGATAAGACAGCGTGTTGTAACGTCGTCAAAGGGACGAGGGTTACGTAATGTCCAACAGTCCCGTAACAATCTAAAAACCTCATTTCTTACCCCAATTACCGACTCCGTCACTTGTGGGAACGTTTTATTTAATAGTTGTAGCCCGATGTTCTTGTTCTCACTTTGGTGAGAAGTGAACATTACTAATCCGTAAGCATAACATGCTTCTTTATGTTGCATGTTAGCCACTTTTTCTAAATCACGAAGTCCAATATTCGGATATATTGAGTCAAAATAATTTCTTAACCCATTGCGTAAAATAGCATTTGGGTTCCCCGCAATATATGCGTCAAAGTAAACACATCGTAACTTATGGATTTCCCAATGTGATATCCCCCATCTTTCGAACGAAAGCCTTTTATAAACCAAGGCATTCTTGGAATGTTCTTCGAATGTCTTACAAACTGATCTCGCGTTAAATAGTTGTGCCAAAGAATTCTGACCGACTCTAGACAAGATTTCATCAATCACGTCTCCGGGTAGGTTTCTTAAAATATTGGGTTGTCTATCCATTTTGTGTTTTTATACTGTAAAATAGACAAGAGTTAGATTCATAAAAAAAATACTTATTAATACAAGCAATTTTTTTACATATATCTGATGTTTCGCGAGGTGTATATAAAATACTATTAAATTTTACAAGAAATACTATTAAATACGATACAATTTTACACAAGATATTTATTTATTTAGAGAATGGATATACTTAAACCTTGCTACAACACTTATAGGCAGTGTACCTAATCGTACAGTAGTGTAGTTTTTAGTAAGTCCGGTTCGTTCCACAGGGAAATCTTTAAACAAAGCTTAACGCTATATTAGTTTACTTTTATAAAAATACAAATATATATATATATAAGTAATATTATTATTATAAAGGGGGGTTTTTACCGTTTAATGACCGGTTTGTCGATTTTAAAACTTTAGTTGCAGTTAAAACCAAATGTAAAATATTAAAAATAAATACAAGACTTAAATTAAAGCGTAAAGTAAATAACGATAATGAAATTGCGAATAATAAAAGTGCGATAAAATAAACTTGCGATAATTAAAAAGTACGATAATTAAAAGTGAAATTAAATACAATAACAATAAAAATGCGATAATTAGAAGTGCAATTAAATATAAAATAAAGGAAATTAAATATGAAATAAAAGAATTATGCTTATTTAAACTTCCGTAATCATGATGGTTGACGTGTTGATTTTAGTTTTATGCCCATGGGTTAATTGTCCTTTGTCCTGGATTATTTAATATGTCCATCTGGTTTTTGTCCATAACAGTCCATCAGTCATAAATATAAAGTGCGAGTGTCCTCGTCAAATTATCCTTATACCCGAAGTTAAATATTCCAACTAATTGGGGACTTAAACTGTAACAAGATTTTAATACTTTGTTTAATAATTACACCAGGATGTCGACTGAGTGTAACCCAAGGTTTTAATATTTTGTTATCAATTATATCAAGTGTCCTTGTACATAATTTCACCCCTGTTTTAATTATTCTAGTGGCTATTAATCCATTCCCGTGTCCGGTTAAATGAACGATTATTCGTACATATAAATACCCTGCCCATCGTGTCCGATCGAGTGTATATGGTAATTTATAGGGACGCCCAATTGTAAATCTTTATATTAACATTAACAAACTATCATTTAGTTAAACAAATATAAAGCCCATTAATAGCCCATAGTCTAATTTCCATAAGTGTCGTTCTTTTATCCAAACCCCAATTATGGTACAAAGTCCAATTACCCAATTTTAGTAATTAGCCCAACATCATGATTACTTCGGATTAAATAAGCATAATAATAACTTAGCTACGAGACATTAAATTAAAAAGGTTGAACATAACTTACAATGATTAAAAATAGCGTAGCGTTACACGGACAGAATTTCGACTTACACCCTTACAATATTCGCTAACATACCCTTATTATTAGAATTATAATTAAAATTAAAATTAAAATATAAATTATAAATATAAATATTACGATATAGATAGAGAGATGGATATATGTTATCAAAAATGATCAGAATTCGGTTGGCTTTATAGGGAATTGGGTTCAGGGATACTCCGCGACTCGCAGCATTTTTTGCCTTCAAACTCCGCGAGTCGCGGAGTTTGAAAATACAGCTCACTCCATTTTGGAGTCTTTCTTGCCGATGGTTTATTTTATTTATATAATATATAAATAATTATAAGAATTATTTAAATATTATATTATATTTATGTGCATAGTTGGCTTGTAATTTTTAGTCCGTTGCATCGAGCGTTGAGAGTTGACTCTGGTCCCGGTTCCGGATTTTCGAACGTCCTTGCGTACAATTTAATATCTTGTACTTTGCATTTTGAATCTTGTACTCTTGTAATTTCGAGACGTTTCTTATCAATAATTGGAACCTCTTTAATTGTATTTTGTACTTTTGAGCTTTTTGGTCGTTTGCGTCTTCAATTCGTCGAATCTGTCTTTTGTCTTCACCTTTTATTATTTAAACGAATATCACTTGTAAATAGAACAATTGCAACTAAAAGCTTGTCTTTCTTGAGGAATAATGCTATGAAATATATGTTCATTTTTAGCATTATCAAATATTCCCACACTTAAGCGTTGCTTGTCCTCAAGCAATATCGTCTTGAAATACTTGAATCACTTCTTTATTCTTCACACTTTGTACATCAGTGATTTCTATACGGCGGTATAAACAATGGTAGTAACGATATGGTTTACAGTCCCACATGACTATAAAAATTTAGATCCATTAAGGAAATTGGATCTTTATGAAAACATTTGATCTTTTGAAAATTAAATCTAGTTTTTACCCTAGATAAGTTTTCCGGGATAACCCTTCACCGGTGTTTGCAAAATATTTTTGTGGGTTTGGTGGGTTTCAGATTTGAAAATTTTAGCTCAAAACTTATGGTTTTGTGTCACCCACTTGCTAACCTTGTATTTGGAAAGCAACACGTCCAGTTTACTTGTCCCGTATATTACCTTTCGGTAAACTACCGTCCAGTTGTAAAGGAAAGCGTTGAACAAGCAACTGTTAAGGCAATGTCCCCTGACATGCTTTTAATTATGGTCTATAACGTGTCGAACGCAATTACTATCCTTGGTAGGAGCAATAGTAAAGCTCATCCTTATAATTTTTCGGTCTGGCACAAGGTCCTGTCTTTGACCATGCTATGCAACCACCGTTCTTACGGTTGACACCCGATTTAGTTCAGGTGACCTAATGAATTCCATGTGAATTCCTAGGATTTTACGTTCAATGGTAATGAACGCATTGAAAATAGGGTTTTCAGAAAACAAATCGGTTTGTAATTTTGATCAAAATATTTTCTCGTTCAAGCTCGAGTTTAGATATCATTGAATTCCATGAGTTTGTAATTCTCAATCTTTAAGGTCAATCTCAAGGATTGAGTAATATCAGGCTTAAAAGCTGATTTTGGATCTTTTAAGGAGATTATCCTTTCTGGGGATCTGATTCATTAGTCTTATCCAGCTAATTTGCATGGTGCCCCCCATTGTACGAGATAAATCCTTCTCATGGTTAGGATAAATCTGACCACTTGGCGACCCTGTTTAATGCTGAGGTCCGTGAATTTCCTGCTGATTTTAGTGATGACTTTTCTAGATTTTTCGTCAACCTACAGCTGGTCTGGACGACAACTTCATGACCTAAATCAAGAAGCGCGTTTCTTTTTCGGAAGACTTTACTTCCTTTTAATGATGGAATTGATTCATCGTGTAGATCCATCTTTCTTACAGTAAATCAGGTAAAACTTTTTAGTTTAGTCCAAAGCAAAAGTATTTTCAGTTATTTGTACAAAAATATGTGATATATGTTTTGAATAACTTGGAGAATTTTCCCACACTTGATTTTTATTTTCCTTTTTATTGTCCTCTATTCCATTTTAAATGAATTTTAACATTTTGGTTTGTTTCTCAATTTATGTCCTTTCCGAGGTTACAATAATTTCGGTGTTAAAAACCTAGTTTTATCGTTCATAAATATGTATAAACATGATTTTGAGTTCATTTAATTGAAAATTTTGAAAAATTTTACTAGAATTGGGTAGTCAGTATATAAGACTAGGGCTGTTCTTTATTATCAGAGAGCACTAGATTCTAATACAACTACTGCTTTACTAGTATTTTTAATGGTAACCCAGTGTTTAAGATAAAAATTTTAAAATCCGAAAGAATTTAACCCCTTCCCACACTTAAGATCTTGCAATGCCCTCATTTGCAAGAAATCAGTAACAATTTAAATTATTGAGGGTGATTTGTGTGAAAATGATTAAATTTTACCAAAGTTTCCAATTATATTGGCGTTTGTTTGCTGAATGATAAATGGTGCACATCATTTGTTCATTCCGTCTTGTTGTTATTTCACATATATTTTGCATCTTGTCGTCAAAATTAGTTGCTTTTGCTGAACTTAATGCCAGTCTTTGAAAATGCGTTGTTTTACCCTGTTGTGTACATAAGATAAACTGCAAACATATATACATATTTTTGAAGTTTGGTATATTACCCCACATTCAAAAATTATTAAAATCTAAGAATAAAAGTTAGAAAATTATAAAAATTATTACAATATTAACATAAGTATTAAACGTATCAACATTACAAATTACAAAATAAATAAAACTAAGTAGACTAGGGATGATACTGATACCAATAGGGGTTCCAAGCATAACCATAGGTGCTATAGAATGCTTCGGCTGGGTTATACGTAGGATACGGTGGTTGCATCTCTATAGACCAGGGAGGGAATATGGGTTTTGGAGTAGGAATATAGTTTCTACCTATATGTTGGCAATGAGCTATGATTTGGTTTTGATGAACTTGCCAATCTTCAAATGCTCTCTGTCTAGCATTTTCGTACTCCTGTGAAGCTATAAACCTTTGCATTTCTTGCATTTCATTTCCCCCTCCTACATTACCTTGCTGTTGGTTTCTCTCAACCTGTGGATGTCTACCATGGTATTGTACTGCGGCGTTATTTCGCCTCTTCAAAACTTTCGCACCATGGTATACATTTAAACCTATTGTATCGCGGGGTTCTGGTTCTTCTACTAATAATCCCCCCCGACTTATATCCACACCTAGATATTCAGCAATCAAAGTAATAAAAATACCACCTCCTATTATGCTATGCGGTCTTATCCCCCTAACCATAGCTGATAAATAATAACCCACACAATAAGGTATACTTACAGCGCTTTGTGGGTCTCGAATACACATATGGTAAAACAAATCCTGTTCATTTACCTTTTCCTTGTTCTTACCTCTTTGTGTAATCGAATTAGCTAAAAACCTATGAATCACTCTTAATTCAGCTCTATCTATATCCAAATAAGAGTAATTTCCCCCTTTGAATCGGTGATGGCTTGTCATTTGACTCCATACACCATGTGTATCAAAATTTTCATCTATCTTTCTACCATTTAGTATCAACCCTCTACAATCGGCAGATGCTAACTCCTCAGGCGTATATATACGTAAAGCCTGAGCCATGTCTAGTAACGACATGTGGCGCATCGAACCTCCTAACAAAAATCTAATAAAAGATCGATCGGTTAAACTAGCTACCCGATCATTTAATTCTATACTACACAACAATTCTTCACACCATACTTTATATACAGGTCTACGCATGGTGAATAAACGTACCCAGTCATTAAAAGTAGAATTACCATACCTCTGTGCAAGTAATTCCCTAATTGGCCCGGCCAATTCTACAGCTTCTAATGGTCCCCATTCTATGACCCTCGGTACCTCAACAACTTTAGAATGAAGAGTATGCAAACCCCTTTGATACTTTGGATAATCTATCCAAAGTCTGTCAAATCTCAGGTTCGGGTGCAAATCTTCCAAGTGCATATCAGAAAATGTCATGACTGGATGAGGTATATCTTGCTTGTAGTAGTTATCCACCTCCTGTTGTTCCGCATTCTCAGCAGGAGCATTGCGAGCTTGGGATGAAGATTCACCCCTTTCAGTCTGCAAAACACATCAAACACAATTTTTGTGCATCCAAATAAGCATTAGTGTCAGCAAAATCATCAATCAAAATAATTACAATGACATGATCAATTTATATCAAACTTAAGCTCATTTTCATATTTTCATCAAATCTACACTTTTTCAAATAAGCATATACGAAAATGTTCGCCAAGTTCATAAGCATTCAACTCAAATAACATGTCAAAATAATCATTACTAGCAATTAAACAAGTTTCAAATGGCATTATCTCTCAAAAATCAAGTTCATGAATTTTAGACTTGAAAAAGTCCACTTTAATTCTCAAAATCATGTTTAGGCTCAAAGTTTGGATCATTTAACTACCTAAACTTGTTACACTACTTAATTTAGCAACAATTCATGACAAAAATCGGCCATAACCTGTTTATATCAAAAAGCCCCAAATTTGCTCAAGAACACAAACCCTAGATTACTCTAAATTTGAAGTTTAAGGCTTCTAATCATGTTAAATAGCATCAATCTAGGTTATACAAGCATAATACATAAACAATTTAAGCATAATTACACTAAAAAGCATCAAAATCAAATTGGGGAAAAAATTGCTCAAGAACACTAATTTTCGGATTAAATGGTGTTTAGGTGTAGAAATTTACCGTTTTTCTTGAGTAATTCCTTGATAGCATCCTTCTCAACATGATTTTAGTAAAAGATTTGATGATTAACGGTTAAAAGTTGTGATTTTGGGGTTGTTTTTTCTTGTTTTTTCGGCAGTATTTCGCTGTATGTGTGGGTGGCAGTGTGGACTGATCAGTTCTTTGCATTTTATTTTTTTTCTGTAATTAGGTCCCTCCACGAGTCGCGGTGTTTGGACCTTCAAACTCCGCGAGGCGCGGAGTTTTTTTTTTTAATTTTATTTTACATCTTATACTAATTAAAACAATTAAGTAATTAATTTTAAAATTTTGTTTCCCTTGTTATTTAGGACGAGGTCGTTTCGGATCGATGTCCTAGTCCGTCCTTCGACAAAATTTTAAAATTTGTCTTTTTGTAGCGATTGTTTTAAAAGCTAAGATTTTTGGGTTTTTTTTTTAATGTTTTTGGCATACTTTAATTCAATAAGATTAAAAATAATGATAATAAAAGTTCTCGTCCCTCCCTCGGGTAAAGCAATTTCGGTTCAAAGACCTAGTCTTCAACTCATGACGAATTTTAAAAATCATATTTTTAACTTAATGAGATAAAGTAAATTTTTGTTTTTAAATTCACACAACTTAAATATAAAATTCAAAATTAATATTAAAAATTCACACCAAACTTAAAATTTGAAATGCATAAAATTAAAAATTCAGATTTTAAAAATTAAAAATTCACACCAAACTTAATTTAAAAATTCATATTATAAATTCACACCAAACTTATATTAATTTTTCAAATATTTACAATTTTAAAAATATTATTTTTACAAAGTTTACAATATTAATTTAAGATTTAAATATTAATTTTAAAAACATGGTAAAAATAAAATTAAAAATTTTTTTGGCTTTTTATCCCACTTTAATCAATCAAATATTATCAAAAATATGCGCCCCTCTTTTCGGTAAAGTAATTTCGGTTCCAAGACCTAATTTAACTCATGACGAATTTTTGAAATATTTTGGGTTGATTGATTAAAGATATTTATACCTTAAGAATAAATGTTAAATTTCGCAGTGATGTAATAAATTTTTGAATGATATCAATAATTTCGGTCGCCAAACCTAATTTTATTCAATACCAATCTAATACTTTATAGCGAACAAATTAGCGTTTATTATCAAAAGGTTAAAAATAAAAATAAAAATAAAGACTGTACAGACTTACCTGTGAGATAGTATTCTTAGTTATATGATCTATCTCATTCATAAGATAGTATGTTTAATTGGTTTTCCATGGCTACATAGGCGTAACCTCGAGCATTCAGTGTCTTTTTTTTAAACATATGAACGGTCCGTCTCTGCATAAAGTAACAAATTCGGTGTTTGAATAGGTTTGATTATTTGAACATTTACCTCCATGTGACCATTTTCCGCATTTGTGACATCTTTCTAGGTGTCGTGCTCTTCTTTTCGCTGCGGATTTTGATTTTCCTTTACCAAATTGTAACTTATTATCTTCGCATCTGGATTCTTTTCTAACTCCGTCCAATCTTCCTCTGATTACTGATACTATTTCACTCGGTAGTGTGTCATTATTACGTTTAGTGATCAAAGCGTGTAGCATTAGACCATGGTTTAGTTCACAGGCAGTCTTCATTTTGTAAAAACCTAAAAAAAATAAAAATTCAGAATGGGGGGAGAAGACTAGTTCTTTAGGGTCTGCTAGGGAAAGACCATTCGGGTTCCATTTTCGAGAACTACAAGAAAACAGACAATCTAACTCTAACAGAAATACATATTATCCTTTAAAGACTTGAATCTCCCCACACTTAGTTAGCTGTGGTGTCGAAATTGTGATTAACTTCGTTGTCGACTTCCATCGGACTATCTATGTAGTGTTTAACTCTGTGACCATTAACTTTAAAATCAATCCCATTTGAATTTATCAATTCTATCGTTCCGTATGGGAAAACTCTTTTAACTATGAATGGTCCAGACCATCTTGATTTCAATTTTCCAGGAAATAGCTTGAATCGTGAATTGAAAAGAAGAACTCTGTCTCCTTCCTTAAATTCTTTTAAACTTCTGATTCTTTTATCATGCCATTTCTTCGTTCTTTCTTTATAGATTAACAAATTTTCGTATGCTTCATGTCTTAATTCTTCTAATTCGTTTAGTTGACTTAATCGTAGACGTCCGGCTTCATGTAAATCAAGATTACATGTCTTCAAAACCCAAAATGCTTTGTGTTCAATTTCTACTGGAAGATGACATGCTTTTCCATAAACAAGTCTAAAAGGTGTGGTTCCAATTGGAGTTTTGTAGGCTGTTCTAAAAGCCCAGAGTGCATCCTCCAATTTAATGGACCATTCCTTCGGATTTGATCCTACGGTTTTCTCTAGAATACGTTTTAAAGCTCGGTTGGTATTTTCAACTTGTCCACTTGTTTGTGGATGATATGCGGTTGAGATTTTATGAGTTACTCCATATCTTTTAAGAACTTTCTCAAGTTGATTATTACAGAAATGAGTACCCCGATCACTTATTAAAGCTTTCGGTGTTCCAAACCTTACAAAAAGACGTTTTAAAAAATTGACTACAACTCGTGCATCGTTAGTTGGGAGAGCTTGTGCTTTCGCCCATTTAGATACATAATCAATGGCTACGAGAATATAGAGATTATTATGAGATTTTGGAAATGGACCCATAAAGTCAATATGTAACGACCCGTCAAAATCGCTATTGACGCGGCACGTTAATCATTGATTCCACAGTGAGGTTTTGACCTCTATATGATACGTTTTGATAAAATATTGCATTCATTAAAATAAGTGACTTTCTAAACATAGAAAGTTATAAACAGATGGGCAAGTGCTTAGGTATAAGCAAAACCCCGAAATACATAAGTCTTTAATTTACAGGTTGACATCACAGTCCAATTATTTATTACACAACGCAGTTTTATTTTGAATGCAATAAACTTTGTACAAAGCATGAGAGACTCCATGCAGGCAACAAGCACATCACAGCAGAAGCATTCTAAGGACCTGAGAATAAACATGCTAAAAAGTCAACACGAATGTTGGTGAGTTATAGGTTTAATTGCTCGAGTCATAAACATGTATAAAGATAGACCACAAGATATCATCAAAAGTTTATCAATAGATTCTACGTAACAGAGCACCCTGGTAACGAAACTTAACGCTATAGTGATAATTACCCCATTCGTTTTAATACACGTAAACCAACGTGTCTTAAACTCAAATAACATACGTCCGTTAAAAGGCTAGCGCGCTAGCTCGGACGGGGATGTCAAGCCCTATGGATCCATATACAATTATTTGCGCCCACCAGTCCATATCCTATGTACTGGCAGCTACTAGTTACCAAAGCTAAGGGATTTCCGGTTTAACTCAGTGTAGAATTTAGTATGTACTTGTGTCTTATCGCGTTTAAAATAAATTGCATGTATTCTCAGCCCAAAAATATTTAAAGTATTTAAAAAGGGATCTATAACTCACAGTTCAATATTGAGACTCAATATTGTTGGCAAATTGCATAGACGTAATGATGGTAGACGACTGTATGGTTGGCCTTGGATTCAAGAACAATACCCCGAACAATACCCAATATTTCCTTAGCTTAAAGCGGTTTGAAACCCGAATTAAAACACCCTCGAATATACTTTATTATTATTAAACTTAAATTATAATTATAATTATAAATTAAAATTTAAGTTACAGATATATTTATGAAAAATATCGTCGAGCAAAACTGACCTTTTATAGTACTTTTCGATTTACTGTAGCTCATGCGATCGCATGAGTTTTCAGTGTTTTTGCCATGCGATCGCATGACCACCTTTTCTGTTTTTGTTTGCTAGTTCGCCGACATCAAATAGTGTTTACTGTAGCAAATAGTGTCTTACTGTAGCAAATTGTGTTTTACTGTAACGGTTTCACTGTAGCAAATAGTGTTTTACTGTAGCAAATTATGTTTTACTGTAGCAAAGTAATTTTTACTGTAGCAAATAGGGTTTTACTGTAGGAAAGTCGTTTTTACTTGTACATATATATATACATACATATAATTGTTCATGAATCGTCGAGAGTAATCAAAGGTAATTGTATATATGAAATAGTTCTAAAATTTTGAGACTCAATCTAACAGACTTTGTTTAGCGTGTTAAAATAATAAATCGTATAGAGAATTGGTTTAAATAAGTAAAAAATTTTCGGGTCATCACAGTACCTCCCCCTTAAAGAAAATTTCGTCCCAAAATTTTGAGTAGTACCTGTTTCATGAGCGATATCAGTGAACAAATGTGGATACTTTTGCTTCATCTGATCTTCACGTTCCCAAGTAAACTCGGGTCCTCGTCTTGCGTTCCAACGAACCCTAACTATCGGTATTTTGCTTTGTTTTAATTGTTTGACCTCACGGTCCATGATTTCAACAGGTTCTTCGATAAAATGGAGTTTATCATTGATTCGTATTTCGTCAAGAGGAATTACGACATCCTCTTCAGCTAAACATTTCTTCAAATTTGACACGTGAAATGTGTTGTGAACACTACTAAGTTCTTGCGGTAGCTTTAATCGATAAGCAACTGTTCCAATTCTTTCGGTGATTTCAAAGGGTCCTACGTACCTAGGACTTAGCTTTCCTCGTTTACCGAATCGTACAACGCCTTTCCAGGGTGACACTTTCAACATGACTTTGTCGCCCACTTGAAATTCTAGCGGTTTTCTTCTTACATCAGCATAACTCTTTTGGCGACTCATGGCCGTTTTCAATCGCTGTTGTATTTGAATGATCTTTTCGGTGGTTTCGTGAATAATTTCTGGTCCAGTAAGTTGTCTTTCTCCTACTTCACTCCAACATATAGGAGATCTGCACTTTCTACCGTAAAGTGCTTCAAATGGCGCTGCGTTGATGCTCGTATGATAGCTGTTATTGTATGAAAATTCTGCCAACGGTAAGTGTCGATCCCAACTGGTTCCAAAGTCAATCACGCATGCCCGTAACATGTCTTCCAATGTTTGTATTGTTCTTTCACTTTGACCATCCGTCTGTGGGTGATAAGCGGTGCTCATATCTAATCGAGTTCCCAATGCTTTTTGTAATGACTGCCAGAAACGTGATGTGAATCGGGTGTCGCGATCAGATATGATAGAGATGGGTACACCATGCCTGGAAACTACTTCCTTCAAATATAGGCGTGCTAATTTCTCCATACTGTCTGTCTCCTTTATTGGTAGAAAGTGAGCTGATTTAGTTGGACGATCAACTATCACCCAAATAGTATCATGACTACTTGCAGTCCTTGGCAATTTTGTAATAAAATCCATAGTTACTCTTTCCCATTTCCACTGCGGAATTTTTGGTTGTTGCAGTAATCCTGACGGCTTTTGGTGCTCAGCTTTGACCTTTGCACACGTCAAACATTTGCTTACATAAGTAGCAATTTCTGTCTTCATATTAGGCCACCAATAAAACTTCTTGAGATCGTGGTACATTTTCCCGTTTCCTGGGTGAATTGAGTACCTCGTTTTGTGTGCTTCATCTAGTACTAGTTGCCTTAGATTACCATGTTTTGGTACCCATATCCTATCAGCAAAATACAGGGTTCCATCGGCTTTTACTTCAAGCTGTTTTTCTAACCCTCTGCTCATTTCGCCTTTTTCATTTTCTTCTTTTAAAGTCTCTAACTGTGCTGCTTGAATTTGCTTTGTGAGATCAGTACGAATTGTAATATTCAAAGCTCGGACCCTAAGAGGTTTTACTCTTTCTTTTCGACTTAGGGCATCAGCTACAACATTAGCCTTTCTAGGGTGGTAACGGATTTCACAATCGTAATCGTTTAACAACTCTACCCAGCGACGTTGCCTCATATTGAGTTGTTTTTGATCAAAAATATGCTGAAGACTCTTATGGTCGGTGTACACTGTACACTTGGTGCCATATAGATAGTGTCTCCATATTTTGAGTGCAAAAACTACTGCTCCAAGTTCCAAATCGTGCGTCGTATAGTTCTTTTCATGAATTTTTAGTTGTCGTGAGGCGTATGCGATGACTTTTGTGCGCTGCATTAATACACATCCTAAACCTTGGCATGAAGCATCACAATAGATCACGAAATCATCATTTCCTTCCGGTAATGACAAAATGGGTGCAGACGTTAACTTCTTCTTTAATAACTGGAATGAGGATTCCTGTTCTGTGGACCAATCATACTTCTTTCCCTTTTGAGTCAATGCAGTTAAGGGTTTGGCAATTCTAGAGAAATCTTGAATGAATCTTCGGTAGTAACCAGCAAGACCTAAGAATTGGCGGATTTGTGTTGGAGTCTTCGGTGTTTCCCATTTACTAATGGCTTCGATCTTGGCGGGGTCAACTTTAATTCCATGTTTACTGACAACATGGCCCAAAAATTGTACTTCTTGTAACCAGAAATCACACTTCGAAAATTTTGCGTACAATTCTTCTTTCTTGAGCATCTCTAGTACCAGTCTTAAGTGTTGCTCATGTTCTTCCTTGTTCTTCGAGTAAATCAATATGTCGTCGATAAAAACAATGACAAATTTGTCTAAATACGGTCTACAGATGCGATTCATTAGATCCATGAATACTGCTGGAGCATTAGTCAATCCAAAAGGCATGACTAAAAATTCATAGTGACCGTAACGGGTTCTGAACGCTGTTTTAGGAACTTCTTCTTCCTTCACTCTCAGCTGATGATATCCGGAGCGTAGATCAATCTTAGAATAAACACATGATCCTTGCAATTGATCAAACAAATCATCAATCCTCGGTAATGGGTACCGATTCTTGATCGTTAATTTATTTAATTCTCGGTAATCTATGCACATTCTCATAGATCCATCCTTCTTCTTGACGAACAGAATAGGAGCACCCCAAGGTGAAAAACTAGGACGAATAAATCCACGGTCCGATAATTCTTGCAACTGGTCTTGTAATTCTTGCATTTCTGAAGGTGCAAGTCTATATGGAGATCGGGCTACAGGTGCAGCTCCTGGTATGAGATCAATCTGGAATTCTACACATCTGTGTGGAGGTAGCCCGGGTAATTCTTCTGGAAATACTCCGGGATATTCTCTTACAACCGGCATGTCATCAATGCTTCTTTCTTCAGTATCGATCTTCTTTACGTGTGCCAGAATAGCATAACAACCTTTTCTTATAAGTTTCTGGGCCTTCATACAGCTGATAAAGTTCAGTTTTGAGTTGTTCTTCTCCCCATAAATCATTAATGACGTTTCATCCTTACGAGGGATGTGGATTGCTTTCTCAGCGCAAACAACTTCCGCTCTTGTTTTGGACATCCAGTCCATGCCAACGATTACATCAAAACTTCCTAATTCTACGGGTATCAAATCAATTTTGAAGGTTTCACCAGCGAGATTCATTTCGCAACCATGGCAAATTTTATCGGCTTTTATCAGTTTACCATTAGCTAATTCAATAGTATATTTATCGTCTAGAGGTAATGATGCACATTTTAGTTTAAAACTAAAGTCTTTACACATATAACTTCTATCAGCACCCGTATCAAACATAATAGAAGCTAGTTGATTATTAACGGTAAACGTACCCGTGACAAGATTAGGATCCTCACGTGCTTTACTGGCACTAACATTAAATGCCCTCCCACGCGTGGGTTCTTTGTTCTTCTCCTTATCAGGGCATTAATTTATAAAGTGACCAGACTTCCCGCATCCAAAACATTTCTTGACATCGGTCAGTTTTGTCTTTACTTCAGAAACGGTGGCATAACAATCTTTCGCCACATGTCCTTTCTTGTTGCACTTATCACAGACCACTTGACAATAACCTGCATGATGTGTGTAACATCTTTTGCAGAACGGATGGGGTCCCTTATAGTTTGGACTTGCAGTTGCCCCATCTTATTTACCTTTAAAAGTTTCTTGTTTCTTCAGGTGAGTACTTTTGCCCTTATAGTCTTCCCATTTCCTCTTTCCTTCAGTTGTCTTGACTTCGGTAATTGGTGCCTTAATCGAACTCTCTGTGATCTGGTCCATGAGTTGGTGTGCCATTGTCATGGCTTCCTGCATCGTATTCAGTTTAGACGATGTAACATTTCCTTTGATATTGATCGATAAACCGTCAATATACATTTCTATCTTTCGTTTCTCGTTTGGCACCAATTCGGGACACAACAAAGCTAGTTCCATGAAAAGCTTTTCATAGTTATTGAGATTCGCGCCGATAACCTTCAGATTACGTAACTCAGATTCCATTTTTCTGATCTCGTTTCGAGGACAGTACTCCTCGATTAGCATCTTTTTCAGTTCTTCCCAAGAGATATCATATGCTGTATCTATTCCTTCTGCTTTAGCATAATTGTTCCACCAAGTAAGTGCACCGTCTTGCAACGTACACGAAGCATACTTTGACTTGTCTCCGTTCGCACAATTACTGATTTTGAAAACGGACTCCATCTTTTCAAACCATCGGGTTAGACCGACTGGTCCCTCGGTTCCACTAAACGTCTGTGGTTTGCATCCTTGAAAAGTTTTGTATGAGCATCCGTTTCGTGAGTTTGTGTTTACGGCTACTGCTTTGGCTGCTGCTTCGGCTGTTGCTTTTGCTGCCTCGGCTGCAGCAATTCTTTCATTCACACGTTTCTTGACTAGTTGCTCAAACTCAGCATCCGACATTTGAGACATGTTTCTTCAATAAACACAACAGATATAATTTAATCATATAGAATATTATAGGTAAAATGAGTTGTCAATAGTTAATCGTAGCATATTAATAATATGAACCGATTATTATAAAAGCCTTTTCTTCTTATTAGCATTTTATAATTATTTCTAGGGTATTACCTACCCGTTAAGTTCATACATAATAGCTAGTACAAGGAATTAACTACTAAAATCCTAATAATATTCCACTATGAAAAATTATAGCGAGTTACTACATTATTATGTAATAATAATAATAAGAAGTAGTAATAATACAAATAATCATTCCATGCATTTATTATTAATAAACCAAAATAATACAATACCATACAATACTGATATTTTACATATGCTTATTTTACATAACAAGATAGAGTAGCACACATAAGCAATAAAATAGCGCATGGAAGATTTATGGTTGCGAGGTCGTTTATTCAGAACTATCAGAAACTTCTTCCCATTTGGTTCTCTCTGCCAATTGTTTGTGTGCACATGGTCCGACAGACATTCTGGCAGTGTATTTTATTTTTAGTTGGGGTTTTGAGGTACCCGTTGCCTCAGTGGGTTTAATACAATAAGGGTGGTTACGGATCGAATGGTCCTGTTCTTTTTTTAATAATTAAGGACATTTTATTATTGTGGTTGTTTTTATTATCTATAGCAAGTTGGAATTTCTCCTTAGTGATCTCTTTTATTTCATTAGCGAAATCCTCCTCCTTACTGATCTCGTCTGATGACGAACTGTCTGAGTCATGTGTAGGAGAATATGATGACGAACTGCAAGAATATGTACCGGTGGTCATGAACCGAAATCTGCCAGGTGTAATCGGCACAACCCGCCCGTCGGCGGTATATCTGGACTAATGTCCATATTTGTTTAGAAATGGACGATCCTCGTTTACTCCAGGGATCATGGGTCCATGCCAACGATACTGTGGCTCCGGAAAACTAAAGCTGGGTGGAGCTGGAACCTCCTCTGGGTTTACCGGGAGTTGAGATTCCCCGGCTAACACAATTTCTTCTTTAATAGGTATTGGAACGTCCTTTTCAGTTGTGGATAGAATAGATTCAGTATCCGATTCCGAGTCGTACAAAATGATAGGATTAGAGGAAGTCATCTATCACATAATTGAAACAACAATTACGTTAGCATATAAATATATCACATATAATATTTTTGACCAAATGATAAGCAAAAATCAGTAAAAACAAATATGGTCATAGTCCAGACTCACTAATGCATCCTAACAATTACCAGTTAAACACACTAATGTAATTTCTGGTTCCCTATGACCTCAAGCTCGGATACCAACTGTAACGACCCGTCAAAATCGCTATTGATGCGGCACGTTAATCATTGATTCCACAGTGAGGTTTTGACCTCTATATGATACGTTTTGATAAAATATTGCATTCATTAAAATAAGTGACTTTCTAAACATAGAAAGTTATAAACATGTGGGCAAGTGCTTAGGTATAAGCAAAACCCCGAAATACATAAGTCTTTAATTTACAGGTTGACATCACAGTCCAATTATTTATTACACAACGCAGTTTTATTTTGAATGCAATAAACTTTGTACAAAGCATGAGAGACTCCATGCAGGCAACAAGCACATCACAGCGGAAGCATTCTAAGGACCTGAGAATAAAACATGCTAAAAAGTCAACACGAATGTTGGTGAGTTATATGTTTAATTGCTCGAGTCATAAACATGTATAAAGATAGACCACAAGATTTCATCAAAAGTTTATCAATAGATTCTACGTAACAGAGCACCCTGGTAACTAAACTTAACGCTATAGTGATAATTACCCCATTCGTTTTAATACACGCAAACCAACGTGTCTTAAACTCAAATAACATACGTCCGTTAAAAGGCTAGCGCTCTAGCTCGGACGGGGATGTCAAGCCCTATGGATCCATATACAATTATTCGCGCCCACCAGTCCATATCCTATGTACTGGCAGCTACTAGTTACCAAAGCTAAGGGATTTCCGGTTTAACTCAGTGTAGAATTTAGTATGTACTTGTGTCTTATCGCGTTTAAAATAAATTGCATGTATTCTCAGCCCAAAAATATTTAAAGTATTTAAAAAGGGATCTATAACTCACAGTTCAATATTGAGACTCAATATTGTTGGCAAATTGCGTAGACGTAATGATGGTAGACGACTGTATGGTTGGCCTTGGATTCAAGAACAATACCCCGAACAATACCTAATATTTCCTTAGCTTAAAGCGGTTTGAAACCCGAATTAAAACACCCTCGAATATACTTTATTATTATTAAACTTAAATTATAATTATAATTATAAATTAAAATTTAAGTTACAGATATATTTATGAAAAATATCGTCGAGCAAAACTGACCTTTTATAGTACTTTTCGATTTACTGTAGCTCATGCGATCGCATGAGTTTTCAGTGTTTTTGCCATGCGATCGCATGGCCGCCTTTTCTGTTTTTGTTTGCTAGTTCGTCGACATCAAATAGTGTTTACTGTAGCAAATAGTGTTTTACTGTAGCAAATTGTGTTTTACTGTAGCAAATAGTGTTTACTGTAGCAAATAGGGTTTTACTTTAGGAAAGTCGTTTTTACTTGTACATATATATACATACATATAATTATTCATGAATCGTCGAGAGTAATCAAAGATAATTGTATATATGAAACAGTTCTAAAATTTTGAGACTCAATCTAACAGACATTGTTTAGCGTGTTAAAATAATAAATCGTATAGAGAATTGGTTTAAATAAGTCAAAAATTTTCGGGTCATCACAGTACCTCCCCCTTAAAGAAAATTTCGTCCCGAAATTTTGAGTAGTACCTGTTTCATGAGCGATATCAGTGAACAAATGTGGATACTTTTGCTTCATCTGATCTTCACGTTCCCAAGTAAACTCGGGTCCTCGTCTTGCGTTCCAACGAACCCTAACTATCGGTATTTTGCTTTGTTTTAATTGTTTGACCTCACGGTCCATGATTTCAACAGGTTCTTCGATAAAATGGAGTTTATCATTGATTCGTATTTCGTCAAGAGGAATTACGACATCCTCTTCAGCTAAACATTTCTTCAAATTTGACACGTGAAATGTGTTGTGAACACTACTAAGTTCTTGTGGTAGCTTTAATCGATAAGCAACTGTTCCAATTCTTTCGGTGATTTCAAAGGGTCCTACGTACCTAGGACTTAGCTTTCCTCGTTTACCGAATCGTACAACGCCTTTCCAGGGTGACACTTTCAACATGACTTTGTCGCCCACTTGAAATTCTAGCGGTTTTCTTCTTACATCAGCATAACTCTTTTGGCGACTCATGGCCGTTTTCAATCGCTGTTGTATTTGAATGATCTTTTCGGTGATTTCGTGAATAATTTCTGGTCCAGTAAGTTGTCTTTCTCCTACTTCACTCCAACATATAGGAGATCTGCACTTTCTACCGTAAAGTGCTTCAAATGGCGCTGCGTTGATGCTCGTATGATAGCTGTTATTCTATGAAAATTCTGCCAACGGTAAGTGTCGATCCCAACTGGTTCCAAAGTCAATCACGCATGCCCGTAACATGTCTTCCAATGTTTGTATTGTTCTTTCACTTTGACCATCTGTCTGTGGGTGATAAGCGGTGCTCATATCTAATCGAGTTCTCAATGCTTTTTGTAATGACTGCCAGAAACGTGATGTGAATTGGGTGTCGCGATCAGATATGATAGAGATGGGTACACCATGCCTGGAAACTACTTCCTTCAAATATAGGCGTGCTAATTTCTCCATACTGTCTGTCTCCTTTATTGGTAGAAAGTGAGCTGATTTAGTTAGATGATCAACTATCACCCAAATAGTATCATGACTACTTGCAGTCCTTGGCAATTTTGTAATAAAATCCATAGTTATTCTTTCCCATTTCCACTGCGGAATTTCTGGTTGTTGCAGTAATCCTGACGGCTTTTGGTGCTCAGCTTTGACCTTTGTACACGTCAAACATTTGCTTACATAAGTAGCAATTTCTGTCTTCATATTAGGCCACCAATAAAACTTCTTGAGATCGTGGTACATTTTCCCGTTTCCTGGGTGAATTGAGTACCTCGTTTTGTGTGCTTCATCTAGTACTAGTTGCCTTAGATTACCATGTTTTGGTACCCATATCCTATCAGCAAAATACAGGGTTCCATCGGCTTTTACTTCAAGCTGTTTTTCTAACCCTCTGCTCATTTCGCCTTTTTCATTTTCTTCTTTTAAAGTCTCTAACTGTGCTGCTTGAATTTGCTTTGTGAGATCAGTACGAATTGTAATATTCAAAGCTCGGACCCTAAGAGGTTTTACTCTTTCTTTTCGACTTAGGGCATCAGCTACAACATTAGCCTTTCCAGGGTGGTAACGGATTTCACAATCGTAATCGTTTAACAACTCTACCCAGCGACGTTGCCTCATATTGAGTTGTTTTTGATCAAAAATATGCTGAAGACTCTTATGGTCGGTGTACACTGTACACTTGGTGCCATATAGATAGTGTCTCCATATTTTGAGTGCAAAAACTACTGCTCCAAGTTCCAAATCGTGCGTCGTATAGTTCTTTTCATGAATTTTTAGTTGTCGTGAGGTGTATGCGATGACTTTTGTGCGCTGCATTAATACACATCCTAAACCTTGGCGTGAAGCATCACAATAGATCACGAAATCATCATTTCCTTCCGGTAATGACAAAATGGGTGCAGACGTTAACTTCTTCTTTAATAACTGGAATGAGGATTCCTGTTCTGTGGACCAATCATACTTCTTTCCCTTTTGAGTCAATGCAGTTAAGGGTTTGGCGATTCCTGTTCTGTGCTCCTTGTAACGTCTTACTAGCATAATATATAGGTTGAAATCGTTTTTCAATCCTTTGTCCTAAAACGGCTCCCATTGCAAAATCACTTGCATCGCACATTAGTTCAAATGGTAGATTCCAATTTGGTGTTATCATGATCGGCGCATTAGTGAGTTTCTCTTTAAGAATATTAAAAGATTTGATACACTCATCTGAAAAGATGAATGGAGCATCCTTTTCTAGGAGTTTATTCATAGGAGTGGCAATTTTAGAAAAATCTTTTATGAAACGTTAGTAAAAACCGGCATGCCCTAGAAAACTCCTAACTCCTCTAACATTGGTGGGATGTGGAAGTTTAGCAATTACATCTACTTTAGCTCTATCCACTTCAATTCCTTCTTTTGAAATTTTATGACCAAGAACGATGCCTTCTTTAACCATGAAATGGCATTTCTCCCAATTAAGTACTAGATTTGATTGTTCGCATCTAATAAGCATTCGTTCAAGATTAGCTAGACATGATTCAAATGTATCACCGAAGACTGAAAAGTCATCCATGAAAACTTCCATGCATTCTTCTATCATGTCGTGAAAAATCGCCATCATACACCTTTGAAAGGTTGCAAGGGCGTTGCAAAGTCCAAATGGCATGCGTTTGTAAGCAAAAGTACCATAAGGGCACGTGAATGTGGTTTTCTCTTGATTTTCGGGTGCTATTGGAATTTGAAAATATCCGGAAAATCCATCTAGAAAACAATAGTAACTATTTCCGGCTAATCTTTCCAACATTTGATCTATGAAAGGTAAGGGAAAGTGATCTTTTCTGGTGGCGTCATTTAATTTTCTATAATCAATACATACACGCCATCCTGTTACAGTCCTAGTAGGAATAAGCTTATTTTTCTCATTTGTAATGACAGTCATGCCACCCTTCTTAGGCACGCATTGAACTGGGCTTACCCATGGACTATCAGAGATTGGATAAATTAAACCTGCATCTAGCAGTTTAATAATTTCTTTCTTAACTACATCTTGCATATTAGGATTTAGTCTTCGTTGGCGTTGCACATACGTTTTATGACCTTCTTCCATAAGGATTTTATGTGTGCAATACGAAGGACTTATTCCTTTAATATCATGAATCTTCCATGCAATGGCTGGTTTATGAGCTTTCAACACAGAAATGAGTTGTGATTTCTTATTTTTAGTAAGAGAAGACGATATTATTACAGGTAATTCAGATTCACCATGTAAATAAGCATATTCCAAATGGTTTGGAAGTGGCTTTAACTCTAATTTCGGAGGTTCTTCTATCGATGATTTATATCGATATCTGTCTTCTTCTTTTAGCATTTGAATTTCTTCTGTTGTTGGTTCATATCCATTAGCTATAAGTGTAGCTAACATTTCAGCTTCATCAATTGGTTCATTACCTTCTCCTAAAGAACATTCTCCTGTTCCTTGTAATTCTGGAAATTCTTCTAATAATTCTGCATGTGCATCTATAGTTTGAATATAATAACATGTATCATCTGCAGATTGCGGTTGTTGCATTGCTCTATCAACTGAAAAGGTAACACTCTCATCCTCTATACTTAGGGTCAATTTCTTACCGAACACGTCTATCATTGCTTTAGCCTTGTTTAAGAATGGTCTTCCTAATATGAGAGGAACTTGAGAATCTTCTTCCATGTCCAGAACAACAAAATCTACTGGAAATACTAAAGTACCAACTTTAACTAACATGTTCTCCATTATCCCTCTAGGATATTTTATTGATCTATCGGCTAGTTGTATGCTTATTCTGGTTGGTTTCAATTCTCCAAGGTCTAGTTTAGCGTATAGTGAATATGGCATTAGATTTATACTAGCACCTAAGTCTGCCAATGCTTCTATTGAACTAAGACTACCCAGAAAACATGGAATTGTGAAACTTTCTAGACCAGATAATTTTTCTGGTATCTTATTCAACAGCACTGCTGAACAATTAGCATTCATAGTAACAGCCGAGAGTTCTTTCATTTTCTTTCTATTTGAGATTAGATCTTTCAAGAATTTAGCATATCTAGGCATTCCTGAAATCACATCAATGAAAGGAAGATTTACATTTATCTGTTTAAACATATCCAAGAATTTGGATTGCTCGGCTTCAAGTTTCTCTTTCTTCATTTTACTTGGGTAAGGAAGTGGTGGTTGGTATGGTTTAACATAAGGTTTAGCCTTAACTGTGTTATCTTCATTAACCTTTTCAACTACCGGTTCTTTTTCCTTATCTTGATCAGGTTGTGGTTCTTGTGGAGTAGGAATAGCTTCATCAGAAGTTACAGGTATTTCAGGTGGTTTAAGTGTTGTACCACTTCTTGTGGTAATGGCTTTAGCTGTTTCATTCCGGGGGTTAGCATTTGTATCACTAGGTAGACTTCCCGGTTTTCTTTCACCTATTAACCTTGCTAGGTTACTTACTTCTTGTTCCAGATTTTGAATAGAAGCTTGTTGATTTATAAATGCTTGAGCATTTTGTTCATTAGTTTGTTTCTGAGATGTGAAAAACTGCGTTTGAGTCTCAACTAGCTTCGTCATCATATCTTCTAAATTCGGCTTTTTATCATCTGTTTGTTGTGGTGGTTTGTTTTGAAAATTAGGTCTTTGCTGATTGTAAGTATTATTGGATACTTGTTGATTGCTAGGACCTTGTTGGTTGTTGTATGGAATATTTCTGTTATAATTCTGGTTTTGATTGTAAATTGGTCTTGGCGATTGATAATTATTCTGATAATTATTTCCAGGCCTTTGGTTTATGTATGAAATATTCTCTCTTTGTTCCATTGTTAATTCAATACTGAGACAATCTTTTGTCAAATGTGGTCCTCCACACTGCTCACAACTAATTCGTATTGAGTGAATATCTTTAGTCATCTTTTCCATTCGTCTCTCGAAAGCATCTATCTTTGCGGAAATGGAATCTAAGTCATGGCTAGAATTGGCTCTAGCTGCTTTAGATGATCTAACGATATCTTTTTCTTGGTGCCACTCATGTGAGTGGGAAGCAGTGTTATCAATAATTTTGTAAACATCAGTTTCGGTTTTCTTCATAATAGAACCACCAGCTGCGATATCTATGTCTTTCCTTGTAGTGATGTCGCATCCTTGGTAGAATATTTGTACTATTTGACAGGTGTCTAAACCATGTTGCTGACATCCTCTTAATAACTTTCCAAATCTTGTCCACGCCTCATATAGAGTTTCATTTGGCTTCTGTGTAAACGTAACAATTTCTCCTTGAAGTCTTACGGCTTTAGATGCCGGAAAGAATTGTTTAAGAAAATTTTCAACTAAAACATCCCATGTATCGATCGCCCCTTCAGGTAACGATTCCAACCAATCTTTGGCTTCTCCCTTTAAAGTCCAGGGAAATAACATGAGATATATCTATTCATCCTCCACTTCTCGGATTTTAAATAGTGTGCAGATCCTATTAAAGGTACGTAGATGTTCATTTGGATCTTCCATCGGCGCACCACTAAATTGGCATTGATTAGTCACCATGTGTAGAATTTGTCCTTTGATTTCATAATCTGGCGCATTAATGTCTGGATGAGTAATTGCGTGACCTTGGCCAGTGCGTTTAGCTCTCATTCGGTCTTCCATACTTAAAGGTTCCAGATTCTCCATAATTGAATTTGTTGAATCGGAATCACTAGAGGATTCTGATTTAATGGTTCGTTCCTCAACAATCTCTGTTTGTATGATTGGTGGTTCCGGAGGAAAGTTTAGTGGTTCAGGATCTATGAATCGTTCCTGAATATTCTCCGGATTCTCAATTGTGAGGTCGGGTTCAAAAAATGGATTATCGGAAATTTGAACTGTAGTACTTGGTCGACTGGATGACGATTCTAAAGAAAAATCAACGGTGGTAATATTTTCTAAATGTCTTGATCTAGTTACAGGTGGTGAACGTCTTGCTCGGTGCATTCACTGAATATCCTATTAGTTTTTAAAAGGAAAGAAAAATTATAATAAGTTATCCAATCAATAGACTTTTCTGATTTTGCCCACGTTTCAAATAGCCAAAAGATGCAGCAGAGGGGCAGGATTCGTTTGGTCTCAATATAATTGAGGACTGTTTGGCTCCAATAACCCGGTCCACGTACAAATCCAACTATTACTACGAACCAGAAAATTTTGATGTCTATTAATTTAACCACTTAAAATAAATTTTTGTAATTTTAAGAAATTTAGATAAGAATTAGAATAAAAATCTATGTCCTAAAACTAGAATAGCGAGAAATAAGAAAGAAAAAAGCGTGTCGGAAAAAGGTTGAAAAAGAAAAATGGTTGAAAAATAAAAGGTGACGGAAAAATAAAAGAAACTTATAAAACTAAAAAATACTTGACTAACCTAACCTTATTACTACAACTAACTTAAAATTATAATCGCAAATTGAGATTACTAATTGGAATGATAATTGATACATAGGTAAAAGGTCGTCTAAAAATATTAAAGCTTACAGGAAAAACTAAATCCCAAATGGAAATAACTTAAAAAGAAACTAAAACTTAAAAAGGCGTCGCAAAATTCTAAAGCACCTAAATCTTAGTCTAAAGAAAAAGCACTTAAGGAATTCTACGGGAAAGCCTAAAAATCTAGAAATAAAAATAACTATGGCAAAAAACTAAGTTTAAAACTAAATATGAGCTAAAAATACAAATATTTCACTAAAACGATTGAAAAGGGATAAAATATAAAAATATACAAAAAGTTGTAAAAAGTACAATTTTTATAAAAATATTATTTTTATATTATTTATTTATTAAAACTATTAATTTTATATTTTAATTAAACTAATTAAACAAAATAATAATAAAAACTAAAATAAATAATTAATTAAAACCTAAGTAGGGTTTTATAATAATAATTATAATAATTACCCGTAATTAATGCTTGATTAGGGTTCTGTGTACCCGTGTCAGAGTGTCTCCGCGAGTTGCGGAATTTCAAGCAGCAAACCCCGCGAGTCGCGGTATTTCAAGCAGCAAACCCAGCGAGTCGCTAGTAATCGGGTTCCAAAATTCAACTCTGATACAGTTTAAATTGACGCGTTTTTATTTTATTTTCTGTTTATAAAATCTAAATATTTGTATAATAAAAACTTATATTTAAAAACTTAAATAAAAATAGAACTACTTTATAATTTTATAAATAACAATCGTAAAACTAGATTTATATATATATTTTATTTTATTTTTTTTTCGGTTTTTTTATATGTTTTAAATAAAAACAAAATACTTAAATAAAACTTATGTAAAAATAAAGAAACTTTTTAAAACTTAAATATTTAACAAAATCTTAAAACTACTTGTATTTTTGTTTTTCTTTTTATATTTTCGAATATTTAAAACGTATTTTTATAAAAACGAATTTTAATAAAAGTAAACTAAAAATCTTTTTTTTTATTATTATATTAGCGTTGCGCTTCCGGCTTTTAAGCTAGATTGTCCCCGGCAGCGGCGCCAAAAATAACTTGATGTTTCGCGAGGTGTATATAAAATACTATTAAATTTTACAAGAAATACTATTAAATACGATACAATTTTACACAAGATATTTATTTATTTAGAGAATGGATATACTTAAACCTTGCTACAACACTTATAGGCAGTGTACCTAATCGTACAGTAGTGTAGTTTTTAGTAAGTCCGGTTCGTTCCACAGGGAAATCTTTAAACAAAGCTTAACGCTATATTAGTTTACTTTTATAAAAATACAAATATATATATAAGTAATATTATTATTATAAAGGGGGGTTTTTACCGTTTAATGACCGGTTTGTCGATTTTAAAACTTTAGTCGCAGTTAAAACCAAATGTAAAATATTAAAAATAAATACAAGACTTAAATTAAAGCGTAAAGTAAATAACGATAATGAAATTGCGAATAATAAAAGTGCGATAAAATAAACTTACGATAATTAAAAAGTACGATAATTAAAAGTGCAATTAAATACAATAACAATAAAAATGCGATAATTAGAAGTGCAATTAAATATAAAATAAAGGAAATTAAATATGAAATAAAAGAATTATGCTTATTTAAACTTCCGTAATCATGATGGTTGACGTGTTGATTTTAGTTTTATGCCCATGGGTTAATTGTCCTTTGTCCTGGATTATTTAATATGTCCGTCTGGTTTTTGTCCATAACAGTCCATCAGTCATAAATATAAAGTGCGAGTGTCCTCGTCAAATTATCCTTATACCCGAAGTTAAATATTCCAACTAATTGGGGACTTAAACTGTAACAAGATTTTAATACTTTGTTTAATAATTACACCAGGATGTCGACTGAGTGTAACCCAAGGTTTTAATATTTTGTTATCAATTATATCAAGTGTCCTTGTACATAATTTCACCCCTGTTTTAATTATTCTAGTGGCTATTAATCCATTCCCGTGTCCGGTTAAATGAACGATTATTCGCACATATAAATACCCTGCCCATCGTGTCCGATCGAGTGTATATGGTAATTTATAGGGACGCCCAATTGTAAATCTTTATATTAACATTAACAAACTATCATTTAGTTAAACAAATATAAAGCCCATTAATAGCTCATAGTCTAATTTCCACAAGTGTCGTTCTTTTGTCCAAACCCCAATTATGGTACAAAGCCCAATTACCCAATTTTAGTAATTAGCCCAACATCATGATTACTTCGGATTAAATAAGCATAATAATAACTTAGCTATGAGACATTAAATTAAAAAGGTTGAACATAACTTACAATGATTAAAAATAGCGTAGCGTTACACGGACAGAATTTCGACTTACATCCTTACAATATTCGCTAACATACCCTTATTATTAGAATTATAATTAAAATTAAAATTAAAATATAAATTATAAATATAAATATTACGATATAGATAGAGAGATGGATATGTTATCAAAAATGATCAGAATTCGGTTGGCTTTATAGGGAATTGGGTTCAGGGATACTCTGCGACTCGCGGCATTTTTTGCCTTCAAACTCCGCGAGTCGCGGAGTTTGAAAATACAGCTCACTCCATTTTGGAGTCTTTCTTGCCGACGGTTTATTTTATTTATATAATATATAAATAATTATAAGAATTATTTAAATATTATATTATATTTATGTGCATAGTTGACTTGTAATTTTTAGTCCGTTGCGTCGAGCGTTGAGAGTTGACTCTGGTCCCGGTTTCGGATTTTCGAACGTCCTTGCGTACAATTTAATATCTTGTACTTTGCGTTTTGAATCTTGTACTCTTGTAATTTCGAGAAGTTTCTTATCAATAATTGGAACCTCTTTGATTGTATTTTATACTTTTGAGTTTTTTGGTCGTTTGCGTCTTCACTTCGTCGAATCTGTCTTTTGTCTTCACCTTTTATTATTTAAACGAATATCACTTGTAAATAGAACAATTGCAACTAAAAGCTTGTCTTTCTTGAGGAATAATACTATGAAATATATGTTCGTTTTTAGCATTATCCATATCATAAAGCATAAGCACACTATATTACATATATTACACCACACGAATACAACTATCTTATTCCGACTCGCTGGTTTCTTCTTCTTCGGTTTTGGTTCGTTTTGCCAAGTTTCTAGGGATATATGATGTTCCCTTAATACGAGCCGTCGTTTTCCACATTGATTTAGAAAAACCTGGTGGTTTAGAGGTTCCCGGGTCATTGTTACAACTTAAGGACTTCGGGGGTTGACGATACATATAAAGTTCATCGAGCTTGGAATTAGATTTCACTATTTTTATGCCCTTTCCCTTATTATTTTCTTTTGCCTTTTTAAATTCAGTTGGGGTAATTTCTATAACATCATCGGAATTCACGTCGGAATCCGATTCATCGGAGGATTGGTAATCCTCCTAATATTTTGCTTCCTTGGCGGAAACACCATTGACCATAATTAACCTTGGTCGGTTGGTTGAGGATTTTCTTTTACTTAACCGTTTTATTATTTCCCCCACCGGTTCTATTTCCTCCTCCGGTTCCTCCTCTTCCGGTTCTGATTCTTCTTCCGATTCTGATTCTTCTTCCGGTTCTTCTTCGGGAACTTGTGAATCAGTCCAATATATATTCGACTCTTCGTTATTATTAGGTGAGTCAATGGGATTTGTGCTAGAGGTAGACATCTATCACACAATATCAAACATGTTAAGAGATTAATATATCACATAATATTCACATGTTAAAAATATATAGTTTCCAACAAAATTTGTTAAGCAATCATTTTTCAAGTAAACACGGTCGAAGTCCAGACTCACTAATGCATCCTAACAAACTCGATAAGACACACTAATGCAAAATTCTGGTTCTCTAAGACCAACGCTCGGATACCAACTGAAATGTCCCGTTCTTATTGATTAAAAACGTTCCATATTAATTGATTTCGTTGCGAGGTTTTGACCTCTATATGAGACATTTTTCAAAGACTGCATTCATTTTAAAACAAACCATAACCTTTATTTTATCAATAAAGGTTTAAAAAGCTTTACGTAGATTATCAAATAATGATAATCTAAAATATCCTGTTTACACACGACCATTACATAATGGTTTACAATACAAATATGTTACAATAAAATGTAACGACCCGTCAAAATCGCTATTGACGCGACACGTTAATCATTGATTCCACAGTGAGGTTTTGACCTCTATATGATACGTTTTGATAAAATATTGCATTCATTAAAATAAGTGACTTTCTAAACATAGAAAGTTATAAACATGTGGGCGAGTGCTTAGGTATAAGCAAAACCCCGAAATACATAAGTCTTTAATTTACAGGTTGACATCACAGTCCAATTATTTATTACACAACGCAGTTTTATTTTGAATGCAATAAACTTTGTACAAAGCATGAGAGACTCCATGCAGGCAACAAGCACATCACAGCGGAAGCATTCTAAGGACCTGAGAATAAAACATGCTAAAAAGTCAACACGAATGTTGGTGAGTTATAGGTTTAATTGCTCGAGTCATAAACATATATAAAGATAGACCACAAGATTTTATCAAAAGTTTATCAATAGATTCTACGTAACAGAGCACCCTGGTAACTAAACTTAACGCTATAGTGATAATTACCCCATTCGTTTTAATACACGCAAACCAACGTGTCTTAAACTCAAATAACATACGTCCGTTAAAAGGCTAGTGCTCTAGCTCGGACGGGGATGTCAAGCCCTATGGATCCATATACAATTATTCGCGCCGACCAGTCCATATCCTATGTACTGGCAGCTACTAGTTACCAAAGCTAAGGGATTTTCGGTTTAACTCAGTGTAGAATTTAGTATGTACTTGTGTCTTATCGCGTTTAAAATAAATTGCATATATTCTCAGCCCAAAAATATTTAAAGTATTTAAAAAGGGAGACTATAAACTCACAGTTCAATATTGAGACTCAATATTGTAGGCAAATTGCGTAGACGTAATGATGGTAGACGACTGTATGGTTGGCCTTGGATTCAAGAACAATACCCCGAACAATACCCAATATTTCCTTAGCTTAAAGTGGTTTAAAACCCGAATTAAAACACCCTCGAATATACTTTATTATTATTAAACTTAAATTTAAAATTATAATTATAATTTAAATATAAATTTTTATTACTGAAGAAAAATATGTGATAATTCGTCGAGCAAAACAGTCGTATTTATATTACTTTTCCGTTTACTGTAGCTCATGCGATCGCATGAGTTTTCAGTGTTTTTGCCATGCGATCGCATGGCCGCCTTTTCTGTTTTTGTTTGCTAGTTCGTCGACATCAAATAGTGTTACTGTAGCAAATAGTGTTTTACTGTAGCAAATAATCTGCTCAATCGGATGCTCCCTTGTCCATTTGGTGTTATGAACAGGTGAGCTGGTTGTAGAACACACAGCATCTTGATCATCAGCTGGTTCAGATGAGTGAGCAGCAACAGAAGGTTGCTGATCAATATCAGTAGAATCAGTACCATCTTGTGATCTCTCAGAACCAGCAGACCTAGGCTCATAGTGTTTTACAGCAACAAATAGTGTTTACTGTAGCAAATAGTGTTTACTGTAGCAAATCACTGTAGTAAGTCGTTTTCACCGTAGCACTGTAGCAAAATACGGTTTCACTGTAGCAAATAGTGTTTTACTGTAACAAATAGGGTTTTACTGTAGGAAAGTCGTTTTTACTTGTATATATATATATACATACATATAATTGTTCATGAATCGTCGAGAGTAATCAAAGGTAATTGTATATATGAAACAGTTCTAAAATTTTGAGACTCAATCTAACAGACTTTGTTTAGCGTGTTAAAATAATAAATCGTATAGAGAATTGGTTTAAATAAGTCAAAAAATTTCGGGTCATCACAGTACCTCCCCCTTAAAGAAAATTTCGTCCCGAAATTTTGAGTAGTACCTGTTTCATGAGCGATATCAGTGAAAAAATGTGGATACTTTTGCTTCATCTGATCTTCACGTTCCCAAGTAAACTCGGGTCCTCGTCTTGCATTCCAACGAACCCTAACTATCGGTATTTTGCTTTGTTTTAATTGTTTGACCTCACGGTCCATGATTTCAACAGGTTCTTCGATAAAATGGAGTTTATCATTGATTCGTATTTCGTCAAGAGGAATTACGACATCCTCTTCAGCTAAACATTTCTTCAAATTTGACACGTGAAATGTGTTGTGAACACTACTAAGTTCTTGCGGTAGCTTTAATCGATAAGCAACTGTTCCAATTCTTTCGGTGATTTCAAAGGGTCCTACGTACCTAGGACTTAGCTTTCCTCGTTTACCGAATCGTACAACGCCTTTCCGGGGTGACACTTTCAACATGACTTTGTCGCCCACTTGAAATTCTAGCGGTTTTCTTCTTACATCAGCATAACTCTTTTGGCGACTCATGGCCGTTTTCAATCGCTGTTGTATTTGAATGATCTTTTCGGTGGTTTCGTGAATAATTTCTGGTCCAGTAAGTTGTCTTTCTCCTACTTCACTCCAACATATAGGAGATCTGCACTTTCTACCGTAAAGTGCTTCAAATGGCGCTGCGTTGATGCTCATATGATAGCTGTTATTGTATAAAAATTCTGCCAACGGTAAGTGTCGATCCCAACTGGTTCCAAAGTCAATCACGCATGCCCGTAACATGTCTTCCAATATTTGTATTGTTCTTTCACTTTGACCATCTGTCTGTGGGTGATAAGCGGTGCTCATATCTAATCGAGTTCCCAATGCTTTTTGTAATGACTGCCAGAAACGTGATGTGAATCGGGTGTCGCGATCAGATATGATAGAGATGGGTACACCATGCCTGGAAACTACTTCCTTCAAATATAGGCGTGCTAATTTCTCCATACTGTCTGTCTCCTTTATTGGTAGAAAGTGAGCTGATTTAGTTAGACGATCAACTATCACCCAAATAGTATCATGACTACTTGCAGTCCTTGGCAATTTCGTAATGAAATCCATAGTTATTCTTTCCCATTTCCACTGCGGAATTTCTGGTTGTTGCAGTAATCCTGACGGCTTTTGGTGCTCAGCTTTGACCTTTGCACACGTCAAACATTTGCTTACATAAGTAGCAATTTTTGTCTTCATATTAGGCCACCAATAAAACTTCTTGAGATCGTGGTACATTTTCCCGTTTCCTGGGTGAATTGAGTACCTCGTTTTGTGTGCTTCATCTAGTACTAGTTGCCTTAGATTACCATATTTTGGTACCCATATCCTATCAGCAAAATACAGGGTTCCATCGGCTTTTACCTCAAGCTGTTTTTCTAACCCTCTGCTCATTTCGCCTTTTTCATTTTCTTCTTTTAAAGCTTCTAACTGTGCTGCTTGAATTTGCTTTGTGAGATCGGTACGAATTGTAATATTCAAAGCTCGGACCCTAAGAGGTTTTACTCTTTCTTTTCAACTTAGGGCATCAGCTACAACATTAGCCTTTCCGGGGTGGTAACGAATTTCACAATCGTAATCGTTTAACAACTCTACCCAGCGACGTTGTCTCATATTGAGTTGTTTTTGATCAAAAATATGCTGAAGACTCTTACGGTCAGTGTACACTGTACACTTGGTGCCATATAGATAGTGTCTCCATATTTTGAGTGCAAAAACTACAGCTCCAAGTTCCAAATCGTGTGTTGTATAGTTCTTTTCATGAATTTTTAGTTGTCGTGAGGCATATGCGATAAATTTTGTGCGTTGCATTAATACACATCCTAAACCTTGGCGCGAAGCATCACAATAGATCATGAAATCATCATTTCCTTCTGGTAATGACAAAATGGGTGCAGACGTTAACTTCTTCTTTAACAACTGGAATGAGGATTCCTGTTCCGTGGACCAATCATACTTCTTTCCCTTTTGAGTCAATGAAGTTAAGGGTTTGGCGATTCTAGAGAAATCTTGAATGAATCTTCGGTAGTAACCAGCAAGACCTAAGAATTGGCGGATTTGTGTTGGAGTCTTCGGTGTTTCCCATTTACTAATGGCTTCGATCTTGGCAGGGTCAACTTTAATTCCATGTTTACTGACAACATGTCCCAAAAATTGTACTTCTTGTAACCAGAAATCACACTTCGAAAATTTTGCGTACAATTCTTCTTTCTTGAGTATCTCTAGTACCAGTCTTAAGTGTTGCTCATGTTCTTCCTTGTTCTTCGAGTAAATCAATATGTCGTCGATAAAAACAATGACAAATTTGTCTAAATACGGTCTACAGATGCGATTCATTAGATCCATGAATACTGCTGGAGCATTAGTCAATCCAAAAGGCATGACTAGAAATTCATAGTGACCGTAACGGGTTCTGAACGCGGTTTTAGGAACATCTTCTTCCTTCACTCTCAGCTGATGATATCCGGAGCGTAGATCAATCTTGGAATAAACACTTGATCCTTGCAATTGATCAAAAAAATCATCAATCCTCGGTAATGGGTACCGATTCTTGATCGTTAATTTGTTTAATTCTCGGTAATCTATGCACATTCTCATAGATCCATCCTTCTTCTTGACGAACAGAATAGGAGCACCCCAAGGTGAAAAACTAGGACGAATAAATCCACGGTCCGATAATTCTTGCAACTGGTCTTGTAATTCTTGCATTTCTGAAGGTGCAAGTCTATATGGAGATCGGGCTACAGGTGCAGCTCCTGGTATGAGATCAATCTGGAATTCTACACATCTGTGTGAAGGTAGCCCCGGTAATTCTTCTGGAAATACTCCAGGATATTCTCTTACAACCGGCATGTCATTAATGCTTTTTTCTTCAGTATCGATCTTCTTTACATGTGCCAAAATAGCATAACAACCTTTTCTTATAAGTTTCTGGGCCTTCATACAGCTGATAAAGTTCAGCTTTGAGTTGCTCTTCTCCCCATAAATCATTAATGACGTTTCATCCTTACGAGGGATGCGAATTGCTTTCTCAGCGCAAACAACTTCCGCTCTTGTTTTGGACATCCAGTCCATGCCAACGATTACGTCAAAACTTCCTAATTCTACGGGTATCAAATCAATTTTGAAGGTTTCACCAGCGAGATTCATTTCGCAACCATGGCAAATTTTATCGGCTTTTATCAGTTTACCATTAGCTAATTCAATAGTATATTTATCGTCTAGAGGTAATGATGCACATTTTAGTTTAAAACTAAAGTCTTTACACATATAACTTCTATCAGCACCCGTATCAAACATAATAGAAGCTAGTTGATTATTAACGGTAAACGTACCCGTGACAAGATTAGGATCCTCACGTGCTTTACTGGCACTAACATTAAATGCCCTCCCACGTGCGGGTTCTTTGTTCTTCTCCTTATCAGGGCATTGATTTATAAAGTGACCAGACTTCCCGCATCCAAAACATTTCTTGACATCGGTCAGTTTTGTCTTTACTTCAGAAATGGTGGCATAACAATCTTTCGCCACATGTCCTTTCTTGTTGCACTTATCACAGACCACTTGACAATAACCTGCATGATGTGTGTAACATCTTTTGCAGAACGGATGGGGTCCCTTATAGTTTGGACTTGCAGTTGCCCCATCTTGTTTACCTTTAAAAGTTTCTTGTTTCTTCAGGTGAGTACTTTTGCCCTTATAGTCTTCCCATTTCCTCTTTCCTTCAGTTGTCTTGACTTCGGTAATTGGTGCCTTAATCGAACTCTCTGTGATCTGGTCCATGAGTTGGTGTGCCATTGTCATGGCTTCCTGCATCGTATTTGGTTTGGACGATGTAACATTTCCTTTGATATTGATCGATAAACCGTCAATATACATTTCTATCTTTCGTTTCTCGTTTGGCACCAATTCGGGACACAACAAGGCTAGTTCCATGAAACGCTTTTCATAGTTATTGAGATTCGCGCCGATAACCTTCAGATTACGTAACTCAGATTCCATTTTTCTGATCTCGTTTCGAGGACAGTACTCCTTGATTAGCATCTTTTTCAGTTCTTCCCAAGAGATATCATATGCCGTATCTATTCCTTCTGCTTTAGCATAATTGTTCCACCAAGTAAGTGCACCATCTTGCAACGTGCACGAAGCATACTTTGACTTGTCTCCGTTCGCACAATTACTGATTTTGAAAACGGACTCCATCTTTTCAAACCATCGGGTTAGACCGACTGGTCCCTCGGTTCCACTAAACGTCTGTGGTTTGCATCCTTGAAAATTTTTGTATGAGCATCCGTTTCGTGAGTTTGTGTTTACGGCTGCTGCTTTGGCTGCTGCTTCGGCTGTTGCTTTTGCTGCTTCAGTTGCAGCAATTCTTTCATTCACACGTTTCTCGACTAGTTGCTCAAACTCAGCATCCGACATTTGAGACATGTTTCTTCAATAAACACAACAGATATAATTTAATCATATAGAATATTATAGGTAAAATGAGTTGTCAATAGTTAATCGTAGCATATTAATAATATGAACCAATTATTATAAAAGCCTTTTCTTCTTATTAGCATTTTATAATTATTTCTAGGGTATTACCTACCCGTTAAGTTCATACATAATAGCTAGTACAAGGAATTAACTACTAAAATCCTAATAATATTCCACTATAAAAAATTATAGCGAGTTACTACATTATTATGTAATAATAATAATAATAAGAAGTAGTAATAATACAAATAATCATTCCATGCATTTATTATTAATAAACCAAAATAATACAATACCATACAATACTGATATTTTACATATGCTTATTTTACATAACAAGATAGAGTAGCACACATAAGCAATAAAATAGCGCATGGAAGATTTATGGTTGCGAGGTCGTTCATTCAGAACTATCAGAAACTTCTTCCCATTTGGTTCTCTCTGCCAATTGTTTGTGTGCACATGGTCCGACAGACATTCTGGCAGTGTATTTTATTTTTAGTTGGGGTTTTGAGGTACCCGTTGCCTCAGTGGGTTTAATACAATAAGGGTGGTTACGGATCGAATGGTCCTGTTCTTTTTTTATAATTAAGGACATTTTATTATTGTGGTTGTTTTTATTATCTATAGCAAGTTGGAATTTCTCCTTAGTGATCTCTTTTATTTCATTAGCGAAATCCTCCTCCTTACTGATCTCGTCTGATGACGAACTGTCTGAGTCATGTGTAGGAGAATATGATGACGAACTGCAAGAATATGTACCGGTGGTCATGAACCGAAATCTGCCAGGCGTAATCGGCACAACCCGCCCGTCGGCGGTATATCTGGACCAATGTCCATATTTGTTTAGAAATGGACGATCCTCTTTTACTCCAGGGATCATGGGTCCTTGCCAACGATACTGTGGCTCTGGAAAACTAAAGCTGGGTGGAGCTGGAACCTCCTCTGGGTTTACCGGGAGTTGAGATTCCCCGGCTAACACAATTTCTTCTTTAATAGGTATTGGAACGCCCTTTTCAGTTGTGGATAGAATAGATTCAGTGTCCGATTCCGAGTCGTACAAAATGATAGGATTAGAAGAAGTCATCTATCACATAATTGAAACAACAATTACGTTAGCATATAAATATATCACATATAATGTTTTTGACCAAATAATAAGCAAAAATCAGGAAAAACAGATATGGTCATAGTCCAGACTCACTAATGCATCCTAACAATTACCAGTTAAACACAATAATGTAATTTCTGGTTCCCTATGACCTCAAGCTCTGATACCAACTGTAACGACCCGTCAAAATCGCTATTGACGCGGCACGTTAATCATTGATTCCACAGTGAGGTTTTGACCTCTATATGATACGTTTTGATAAAATATTGCATTCATTAAAATAAGTGACTTTCTAAACATAGAAAGTTATAAACATGTGGGCGAGTGCTTAGGTATAAGCAAAACCCCGAAATACATAAGTCTTTAATTTACAGGTTGACATCACAGTCCAATTATTTATTACACAACGCAGTTTTATTTTGAATGCAATAAACTTTGTACAAAGCATGAGAGACTCCATGCAGGCAACAAGCACATCACAGCGGAAGCATTCTAAGGACCTGAGAATAAAACATGCTAAAAAGTCAACACGAATGTTGGTGAGTTATAGGTTTAATTGCTCGAGTCATAAACATATATAAAGATAGACCACAAGATTTCATCAAAAGTTTATCAATAGATTCTACGTAACAGAGCACCCTGGTAACTAAACTTAACGCTATAGTGATAATTACCCCATTCGTTTTAATACACGCAAACCAACGTGTCTTAAACTCAAATAACATACGTCCGTTAAAAGGCTAGTGCTCTAGCTCGGACGGGGATGTCAAGCCCTATGGATCCATATACAATTATTCGCGCCCACCAGTCCATATCCTATGTACTGGCAGCTACTAGTTACCAAAGCTAAGGGATTTTCGGTTTAACTCAGTGTAGAATTTAGTATGTACTTGTGTCTTATCGCGTTTAAAATAAATTGCATATATTCTCAGCCCAAAAATATTTAAAGTATTTAAAAAGGGAGACTATAAACTCACAGTTCAATATTGAGACTCAATATTGTAGGCAAATTGCGTAGACGTAATGATGGTAGACGACTGTATGGTTGGCCTTGGATTCAAGAACAATACCCCGAACAATACCCAATATTTCCTTAGCTTAAAGTGGTTTAAAACCCGAATTAAAACACCCTGGAATATACTTTATTATTATTAAACTTAAATTTAAAATTATAATTATAATTTAAATATAAATTTTTATTACTGAAGAAAAATATGTGATAATTCGTCGAGCAAAACAGTCGTATTTATATTACTTTTCCGTTTACTGTAGCTCATGCGATCGCATGAGTTTTCAGTGTTTTTGCCATGCGATCGGATGGCCGCCTTTTCTGTTTTTGTTTGCTAGTTCGTCGACATCAAATAGTGTTACTGTAGCAAATAGTGTTTTACTGTAGCAAATAATCTGCTCAATCGGATGCTCCCTTGTCCATTTGGTGTTATGAACAGGTGAGCTGGTTGTAGAACACACAGCATCTTGATCATCAGCTGGTTCAGATGAGTGAGCAGCAACAGAAGGTTGCTGATCAATATCAGTAGAATCAGTACCAGCTTGTGATCTCTCAGAACCAGCAGACCTAGGCTCATAGTGTTTTACAGCAACAAATAGTGTTTACTGTAGCAAATAGTGTTTACTGTAGCAAATAGTGTTTACTGTAGCAAATCACTGTAGCAAGTCGTTTCACTGTAGAACTGTAGCAAAATACGGTTTCACTGTAGCAAATAGTGTTTTACTGTAGCAAATAGTGTTTTACTGTAGCAAATAGGGTTTTACTGTAGGAAAGTCGTTTTTACTTGTACATATATATATACATACATATAATTGTTCATGAATCGTCGAGAGTAATCAAAGGTAATTGTATATATGAAACAGTTCTAAAATTTTGAGACTCAATCTAACAGACTTTGTTTAGCGTGTTAAAATAATAAATCGTATAGAGAATTGGTTTAAATAAGTCAAAAATTTTCGGGTCATCACATAAAATAAGTTTCTTGAATGCAGTTTTTACACAATATCATACAAGCATGGACTCCAAATCTCGTCCTTATTTAAGTATGCGACAGCGGAAGCTCTTAATAATCACCTGAGAATAAACATGCTTAAAACGTCAATAAAAATGTTGGTGAGTTATAGGTTTAACCTATATATATCAAATCGTAACAATAGACCACAAGATTTCATATTTCAATATACATCCCATACATAGAGATAAAAATCATTCATATGGTGAACACCTGGTAACCGACATTAACAAGATGCATATATAAGAATATCCCCATCATTCCGGGACACCCTTCGGATATGATATAAATTTCGAAGTACTGAAGCATCCGGTACTTTGGATGGGGTTTGTTAGGCCCAATAGATCTATCTTTAAGATTCGCGTCAATTAGGGTGTCTGTTCCCTAATTCTTAGATTACCAGACTTAATAAAAAGGGGCATATTCAATTTCGATAATTCAACCATAGAATGTAGTTTCACGTACTTGTGTCTATTTTGTAAATCATTTATAAAACCTGCATGTATTCTCATCCCAAAAATATTAGATTTTAAAAGTGGGACTATAACTCACTTTTACAGATTTTTACTTCGTCGGGAAGTAAGACTTGGCCACTGGTTGATTCACGAACCTATAACAATATATACATATATATCAAAGTATGTTCAAAATATATTTACAACACTTTTAATATATTTTGATGTTTTAAGTTTATTAAGTCAGCTGTCCTCGTTAGTAACCTACAACTAGTTGTCCACAGTTAGATGTACAGAAATAAATCGATAAATATTATCTTGAATCAATCCACGACCCAGTGTATACGTATCTCAGTATTGATCACAACTCAAACTATATATATTTTGGAATCAACCTCAACCCTGTATAGCTAACTCCAACATTCACATATAGAGTGTCTATGGTTGTTCCGAAATATATATAGATGTGTCGAAATGATAGGTCGAAACATTGTATACGTGTCTATGGTATCTCAAGATTACATAATATACAATACAAGTTGATTAATTTATGGTTGGAATAGATTTGTTACCAATTTTCACGTAGCTAAAATGAGAAAAATTATCCAATCTTGTTTTACCCATAACTTCTTCATTTTAAATCCGTTTTGAGTGAATCAAATTGCTATAGTTTCATATTTAACTCTATTTTATGAATCTAAACAGAAAAAGTATAGGTTTATAGTCAGAAAAATAAGTTACAAGTCGTTTTTGTAAAGGTAGTCATTTCAGTCGAAAGAACGACGTCTAGATGACCATTTTAGAAAACATACTTCTACTTTGAGTTTAACCATAATTTTTGGATATAGTTTCATGTTCATAATAAAAATCATTTTCCCAGAATAACAACTTTTAAATCAAAGTTTATCATAGTTTTTAATTAACTAACCCAAAACAGCCCGCGGTGTTACTACGACGGCGTAAATCCGGTTTTACGGTGTTTTTCGTGTTTCCAGGTTTTAAATCATTAAGTTAGCATATCATATAGATATAGAACATGTGTTTAGTTGATTTTAAAAGTCAAGTTAAAAGGATTAACTTTTATTTGCGAACAAGTTTAGAATTAACTAAACTATGTTCTAGTGATTACAAGTTTAAACCTTCTAATAAGATAGCTTTATATGTATGAATCGAATGATGTTATGAACATCATTACTACCTCAAGTTCCTTGGATAAACCTACTGGAAATGAGAAAAATAGATCTAGCTTCAAAGGATCCTTGGATGGCTTGAAAGTTCTTGAAGCAGAATCATGACACGAAAACAATTTCAAGTAAGATTTCCACTCGAAATAAGATTGTTATAGTTATAGAAATTGAATTAAAGTTTTAATATGATTATTGAAAGGTCCGCTTCCTAATCCATCCGGACACAGTCCATATTGATTATAAACGAATTACAATAGTTGGTTACATCGCGAGGTATTTGACCTCTATATGATACCTTTTTTACAAACATTGCATTCATTTTTAATAAACAAACTTTCATTTCATCTCAAACTGATGGTTATGCATACCATTTCATAATATCCAAACTATAAATGACCTAATCTGTCATTTACTTAATAATAATCTCTTATAAACTTCAAATACTCGAATGCAACGTCTTTTGAAATATGTCATGAGTGACTCCAAGTAATATCCTTAAAATGAGCTAATACACAGCGGAAGATATCTTTCAAACCTGGGAATAAACATGCTTTAAAGTGTCAACCAAAAGGTTGGTGAGTTCATTAGTTTATTATAATCATTTCATTTTCATCACTTTAATAGACCACAAGATTTTCATTTCTCATTCTCATAAAGATACGTCCCACACATGGAGACAAAAATCATTCATATGGTGAACACCTGGTAACCGACATTAACAAGATGCATATATATAAGAATATCCCCATCATTCCGGGATCCTCCATCGGACATGATATAAATTTCGAATTACTAAAGCATCCGGTAAATTGGATGGGACTTGTCAGGGTCCATAGATCTATCTTTAGAGTTCGCGTCAATTAGGGTTTCTGTTCCCTAATTCTTAGATTACCAGACTATATAGGGTAATATTCGATTTGATAATCCAACCATAGAATGTAGTTTCGATCACTTGTGTCTATTTTGTAAAGCATTTATAAAAGCAGCGCATGTATTCTCAGTCCCAAAAATATATTGCAAAAATATTTAAAAAGGGAATAATGAAACTCACGCATATAAATATTGTAAAACAGTTAATAAAGCATTTGCATGTATTCTCAGCCCAAAAATGTAAAGAGAGAAAAAGGGAATCAAATGAAACTCACCATACTGTATTTTGTAGTAAAAATACATATAACATCATTGAACAATTGTAAGGTTGGCCTCGGATTCACGAACCTATATTATTTATATATTTACATGTTCATTAATATTTGTCTAGCAGTTTAGATTAAGTCATAGTGTACCACAATCCTAATGCTCGAGTCTAATGTGCAAAAGTCAACAAAAATCAATTTGACTCAAAGTGATTTCCAAAGTTTATACATGATTATTATATAGTTTAAATATCGTCGTTTAAATATTTGAAAGATTTATTAAAGTATAACATATAATTCATTTATTGATAAATAAAACTTTATTTAAAATATACTTTTATATATCTTAAGTAATAAATTTGTAAAGTTTCTTATCATAAAATAATATGATAGATTTTATTAATGTAATTATATTATTTGTATATTTGTTTGGTAAAATAACCTTGAAAATAATAATAAGTAAAAGTTGTATTTATTTTGTAATAATAATTATTATTATTCTATTAATCAAGATATCAATATTTTTATTTACAAAAAGAGATATTATAATAAAACAGCAATTCTGATTATGATAACATTAATATTTACAATACTTTTAATATTAACTTTAAAATAATAATTTTATTTAAAATTGATAATAATAATGATATTTTATAACAACACTGATTTTTCTATTGTAAACGATATTTTAGTAAAAACATTAATAATACTTTTAATAAAAATAATAAAAATGATAATTTTTATCTAAATTAATATCTTACAATATTTTAATTTCATCATGAAACTCATACTCCTTATTTTCTAATAAATTCATTTCATAGTTTTTAATCATCTTTTACATCGTTTTTGCATTAATGATAATAATAGTAATTATAATAATCAAATGTTACTAAAATTAGATTTTAATCATAATAATACTAATGATAATATTAATAATAATTATAACGATAGTAATAATAATAACAATTTTTAATAATAATAATAATAATATCAATAATGGTAACAATAATAATAATAATAATAATAATAATAATTTGATAAAACTACAACGACGATAATAACAACGATAATAATAATTATTTTTAATAATAACATCAAAAATTCAATTGACTATAGCTTCTAATCCGTTCGTCGAAATCATTCGACATCTAAAGGAAAAGTTCTTAATTTTTAGCTAGCTTTCCAACGATATACATATCTTATACCCTATCTCGTCCCTAGTATAACAACCTTTAAGATTCAACGTAATCTAACTAGGGGCAATATCAAAAGTACAAGCATGCATAAACCTAAATACTCGAGCACTAGTCAAGGATACACTATTAATAAATAAAAATTAAGTTTTGAGTGCTCACGTATCAATATTGAGATTCAATATTGCAGGAAAGGTACGTAGACGCAACGGAGATGACTAACACTAGATTGACCACACGAGCATAACCCCCGAACATTACCCATCACCTCCATAGCTATAACCCATAATTTCCTTAGCTCTATCCCACTCCTAAACCCGTTTTGAAAACTTATTTTGGATCACTCAGGTAGCACTCCGTCGTAATATTTTATGTATAATACATAATAATAATAATAACACTTAATACTCCTAATAATAATAATAATAATAATAATAATAATAATAATAATAAATATAATACGGAGTAATAATATATGTTTATGTATGTGTGCGTGTTAGTGTTTGATAAAAATGAAGAACAAAACCAAATGCTCGATCACTTTTATTCACAGACCTGGATCCCCCTATCCCGCGACTCGCGGTCAAAATGGGCACACAAGCCCGCAACTCGCGGCCAAATCTAAAACCAGCCCACAAGTTTTCAAAACTAGGCTGTCGACAGTCTTTTATTTTATTTTATATTTATTTATTTAATTTATATAATTATATATATATTATATTATATTTACTCTCATGGTAAAAATATAATTTTTACAAAAATGACTCTTTAGTTGTCACTCAACTTATGTACCACATTCGGTTTTTAGAACGCTCTTTCGTACGTTTAGAAAAATAGTCTTTTACGTTACGCGACGTGGACCCTTAATAATATTTTGATTTATTAATCAATAAATTACTTTATAAAAATGTAACCTTATAAAGTTGAGCGTTGTGGTCATTTGCTTCTATAAATCAGTGACTCGTTGTTTGTCAAAAATATATTATTTTAAATTAAACATCTTGTGACACGTACCTTTATTAGTAACTAGACTTAAATTGATTGTAAACTAACCCACTCAAAGTGTAACTTTATCTTTTGAATGTTTTGGTCATTTCCTTTTATAAATTAAAGTCTCGTTGTATATCAAAGCATATATAATAATATTAGTTTAAATCAAAACGTTTTATGACTGACTCGATATTATTATTTATCACTTTGTAAAATATAAATATAGTTTCATTAAAAATATAACCTTGTGTACATCGAATAAAATATTAATATAGTATTTAGTTTATCAAAACGAATAGTAGTTCAAAGTTCATTTTAATTTCGTTTAGGAATTCTTTTAACGCGTAACATTTATACTTTAAAACTTAATTCGTTATACGTTTATGTATAATTTAATCACCTTAATCTTTCCAAATAATATATCTTAATATTTTTCAAATCGAACAACGAATGTTATTATTGTTTTTCTAACTGACTTGTAATCCTATACATAATTAATATTCCTAAACATATTTTAAATACACGTTGTATATTATATATATATATCTAGTAATCAATAATCCCATTTACGTTATTTGAACAAAGACATTTTAAATAACAAGTTCTATTATCTCAAAAGAATGTTTTTCGCACGTTGTAAATAGATCAATCAAGTTTTATAAAATTCAAATCTTCACTAACTTCTGTCTACTCTCAATAATAACACTTTTGTTCTTTTATGTAAATCACTTTACCAAATATTCCGAATACCGTTAAAATGGAAAGGTTTTCTAAATCAAGTGGACCTCTTAATAGAGACTCGTATTCATAATTCAATGTATCTGATAATTCAATCATTTGATCTTATCTTCTAATTCCATCGATAAACATTTTGAAACAAATACATTCATGTGAAGTATTATATGTTTAGTACGTTGTTAATGTTTCAAGTTATAATATATATACACATATACATATATAATCATAAACGTTCATTTACTAGTTCGTGAATCGTCAGAACTTGGTCGAGGTTAAATGAATGTATAAACATAGTTTAAAATATTTGATATTTAACTTAACAAACTTTGCTTATCGTGTCAGAATAGTATAAAGATTAAAGTTTAAATTTGGTTGGAAATTCTCGGGTCATCACAGTACCTACCCGTTAAAGAAATTTCGTCCCCGAAATTTGGTAGAGGTCGTCTTGGCTAATAACGAGGATGTTATTATGACGAAAATGAGCTGTTACATCATGATTAGGAAATACAGATAAAATAATTCGATTTCCTGAAGCGTATAAGTGAAGTTATCGTAAAAGATTGAAATGAGATAATAGAGATTTGCCTTTTCTTTTGACGTCATCCGAATTGATCTTTGGATTTAAAGAAAATCTTTGTAATCTACACAAGATTTGATTGTTCAGAGATTACGGAAATTGGGATCCGTTTCAATTTAATGTGATAATCTACCTTGATTACTTCGCCGGATATTTACTATAAATCCACTTCCTTCGTTTCCTTACCACTTACATCTTTTATTCTCTCTCCCTCAATTCATACTTTTAAATATTCGTCAATATGCTCCATCCCGTTCTGATCCTTGATATACTCCTAACCTTCATATCTGTCATTCTCCTCTTCCATCTACCACCAGAGGAATCTGATTACTTTTACCTTGCTCTTGGGATTATAGTACTTATAATTCTCCCGTGTCTTTACGTTGCAATTCGTATTGATATACACGGTTTGTAATTTCTGAGTGGTTGTCGGGTTTTATATCTCCTCTTATATTTCGATGTTCCTGCTTCTGTTTCTCGTAATCATTGCCATCTCCAATTAATGCTCTCTTTTATTTGCTGCGATTTATACCCCAATTTCTGTTTCGGGGTTTTGTCCTTCCATTTCTTCTTCTTACGATTAAGCATCTCTTTTAATGGTCCAGAATTCGTAGATATAAGTTTCAGAATGAACATTGTTAATGGCACGATTTTGATTTAGTAAATTACTAGAATACCCTAGAAAAGATTGAATCATTAAGAAAAATATTTTTCTTGATATGTTAGAGGTTAAATAGAATACAAGAGTCGTGTAACATGACACATGATGATGTTAGGATCTGTGAATCATCACGTTCCATTTAGAAACTCAGCATGAACTACTGTAATATAATGACGTTGATCAAGTGTCATTATATTATACTAACTCATGCATCAGCTCCCAACACTACTTCAAAATATTCATATTTTAAACTCGAAGGTTTCAGAATTTAGAAACTAAAGTAGTTTCTTTGATAATGTGATACAGATAACGCGAGGAGATAATTGTTTTCAGATAAAAATGTTTATGAAAATATCTTCAGAAATATGGAGGATATTTATAATGAAAGATATGATGATATCTTTAGAATTTCTAATATTAAGAGATGATGGTGGAGATTTGTCTGTGAAGGTATAGAATAGGGAGTAATGTGTTTGCTAATGATTTTAGTAGACACTGAATCATTTGGATCCTTTGAAGGCAGGTTTCGTCCTTGTGATTTGTCCACGGCCTCCTTCATACTTTGCTCAAACCGTTTTTCAGTACCAGACCTTTTCGTTCGAGCTTTTCCAATCTACTATTCTTTATTATCAAACTTCTGACTGTAATTAATGTCTACTGTCTTTATTATTTCATCAGTCTTTTTCAAAATTCATAGTATTGTTTCGTAGGCTGGAGCGTTTTTCAGAAACTTCACATTCACAATCTGCAAGTCTTGAAGATATATACTATTGAAGTAGAACACTGCGAGATTTCAAAATACTGATTGCTGATTCTCGGTAATTGATGTGGCAATTCTTGTTACAAGTCACGGATAAGTATATGATAAAGTTTTATATAATGACTTTTTGGAGAAAACTAAAGTCAGAGGGTAATGAAGTTGCTAGTACATCTGTTCATAATACGGTGGAACATAAATGGTTCCCCAGTAACAAAAGGGTAATCGTATACACTTATGGTTATAATAAGGCTACTTTGAATGAATAGTCGAAGTGGACTTGCTGGAGCTGTGACAAAATTGTCTATTTTGAAACGGAACTGAAAAGTCATTTTAGCTAGTAAATGCCAAAGGATTCGACGCAGTTACGTGTTAAACAATAACTTGGGTTTCGAGAATTTTTCAGGTATATAACTTCGGGTAATGTGTGGTTGGATCATCATCTCGATTGTTTATTGAAGTGTCTTCTGAAATTTCGAAGTGTTTTAAATGTAGCTTATCATTGTTAATATCCGAAGAATGAAATCATCATGAATCTCGATTGATTCTCATATCCTTCTGAGTGTCACCACTAAAAGTGATGTCCTATCACAGTTTTGAAGTCAAAGTATAGCTTTGAAAGATGTAGAAATCTAAGAATGATGGTATCGGTTATATCTCGACTTGAATTTTGATTTGTCAAAATCAGAATATGTAATCCAGTTTGAATGCGAATGGTTGCTTTGCTTCTTACAAAAGAATGCATATCGTTGTGAAAATAGGGAGTATAATGGATATTTGCTGCATCAGATTCGAAGAATGTAACATATTAATTGTGAATTTATATATCTCTCGGGTATTACCTACCCGTTAAAAAATATTTTCACAATTAATTTTTTTTTTTTACAAGCGAATTTTTAATTACAATCTTTATGAAAATATTATGTGTATATTTTCTTCAGATGTAACATAGATTTTTAATGAGTTAATACTAGAATAAACTCATTCGATTTACGGCTGAAACTAGAATTGAGAAATCCTTAAAACTTTAGGAATTTCATAACTTTTACTGAGTATTTCTTCAAGGTGATTGAATTCATCAATCCTTCATTATTTGTTGATGCATGATGTTGGTATTGGTATAATTCTTGTAAACTTTTCCAGGTACGAATGATGTTATCGGAAAATTTTTGAGTACATCGATGATGAAAGTGCAAAATCAAACATATATTTGAATAATACATTTGATTTATTGTGAATTGGAATTCATTGAATTTAAACAGATATTGTAGTTAACAATGGTTAGGTTGTGAAGGATGTTGACACTTGAAGAATTCTTGCAATTTTCACAACGTATGATTGATGTTTTCTATAAAGTTTCGAATGCATCGAGGATGAAAATGTAGAATCAAACATGTTACTGAATGATACACTTGCTTTATTACGAAATAAAACTCATTAAGTTGAAACAGAGTTTGTGGTCAACAATGATTAAATTGTGAACGATGGATGTTCATCATAGCATATTAGTAATATGAATTAACCGGATAGTTAAGTTCCATATATAATAGCTTAGTACGGAAAGATTTATCATGGTTTAAAATTTTATATATATATAGGATATACATATAAATTCTTCGGAGGACTGAGTTACTACTTCATAACTCGTTGTTACAATATACTTGTTATTAATTCGTAATGGTTTCCACAGTGATGTCTTGAACTGGTGATGCTTTTGATTGTTAGAGGTTGCTGACGATTTTAACGATTTTGACAATACTGACTGTGTTGGTGAGGTTAAGGATACAGTGATGCTGTTGGTAAAACATGTATAACTTGTAAGTCGCGCACCATTCTTGTCAGGGTTTCTATTCTTCCTTCTGTCATTTTGGTTTACTCATCTGATTTATGGTTAGGGCTAGAATAGATAATCTCTGAGACTTTAGAGATCACATAATCGCCGTAGAATGTTTTTCCGATGAAGTTATGAATCAATACTTCATCGTTTCTTGTTGTTGGTATTCCTTGGTATTTAAAGTGCGGGTGACGTTGATATCTGATGAATAAATTGGAATATTGAGGTGTGTGGTGCGGATGTGATTGTTGGTGGTGATAATGATACTGTTGGGGTTGATGATAGCAATTCTTGTTGATGCCGGTGATGCTGCTGGTGTTTAGGGTATTGAGACTTGTGATGTTGATGTTACTGGCGGTACTGGTTATGCTGCTGGTGCTATTGATGGTGTTTGTAAACTTCGCACCGTATTCTCCAAAGCCACTACTCGAGCACGAAATTCGTTGACTTCTTCTATTACACCGGGGTGATTGTTGGTTCGGACGAGTGGATAAATATAATCTAAAATTTGATGTAGTATATAATCATGACGAGATACCCTGTAGATGAGAGAGAAAATGGTTTCTCGAATAGGTTCACCGGTAAGTGCTTCAGGTGCATCGTCAAGAGGGCAATGTGGTGGATGAAAAGGATCACCTTCTTCTTGTCTCCAATGATTGAGGAGGCTACGAACCCATCCCCAGTTCATCCAGAATAGATGATAGGAAATTGGTTGGTCCATTTCGGTCACGCTGCTTTCGGAGCTTGAGTGGGATTCCATTTCGGAATCTGAAGAACTTGAATCAATGACGAATTCCATTTCGTACGATTGAATAGAGGATTTTTCGATATGAAATGTTTTTCGGATATCTGATAGTATTCAATTTATTAGAATATCTATATTTATAAGGCAATAGATCTCATAAATTACGGAGGAAATTACGGAATATGCCAGGCAAAGTATACAGTAACAGATACGTGTAGATACACATTAGCAGATACGCTAAGATATGAATTTTTGTCTATACACTATTTATGCAATCAATGCAGTAACACGTGTCTAGACTTAAGAATGATAAGCAGGTAATTTCTTACAGATGATAGTAGATGATTTTCGACACAAAATGATAAGCAAAACTTTTGACATGCAGACACGGTCGAAGTCCAGACTCACTAATGCATCCTAACGACTTATCAGTTAGACACACTAATGCAGACCTGGTTCGCTAAGACCACCGCTCTGATACCAACTGAAAGGTCCGCTTCCTAATCCATCCGGACACAGTCCATATTGATTATAAACGAATTACAATAGTTGGTTACATCGCGAGGTATTTAACCTCTATATGATACCTTTTTTACAAACATTGCATTCATTTTTAATAAACAAACTTTCATTTCATCTCAAACTGATGGTTATGCATACCATTTCATAATATCCAAACTATAAATGACCTAATCTGTCATTTACTTAATAATAATCTCTTATAAACTTCAAATACTCGAATGCAACGTCTTTTGAAATATGTCATGAGTGACTCCAAGTAATATCCTTAAAATGAGCTAATACACAGCGGAAGATATCTTTCAAACCTGGGAATAAACATGCTTTAAAGTGTCAACCAAAAGGTTGGTGAGTTCATTAGTTTATTATAATCATTTCATTTTCATCACTTTAATAGACCACAAGATTTTCATTTCTCATTCTCATAAAGATACGTCCCACACATGGAGACAAAAATCATTCATATGGTGAACACCTGGTAACCGACATTAACAAGATGCATATATATAAGAATATCCCCATCATTCCGGGATCCTCCATCGGACATGATATAAATTTCGAATTACTAAAGCATCCGGTAAATTGGATGGGACTTGTCAGGGTCCATAGATCTATCTTTAGAGTTCGCGTCAATTAGGGTTTCTGTTCCCTAATTCTTAGATTACCAGACTATATAGGGTAATATTCGATTTGATAATCCAACCATAGAATGTAGTTTCGATCACTTGTGTCTATTTCGTAAAGCATTTATAAAAGCAGCGCATGTATTCTCAGTCCCAAAAATATATTGCAAAAATATTTAAAAAGGGAATAATGAAACTCACGCATATAAATATTGTAAAACAGTTAATAAAGCATTTGCATGTATTCTCAGCCCAAAAATGTAAAGAGAGAAAAAGGGAATCAAATGAAACTCACCATACTGTATTTTGTAGTAAAAATACATATAACATCATTGAACAATTGTAAGGTTGGCCTCGGATTCACGAACCTATATTATTTATATATTTACATGTTCATTAATATTTGTCTAGCAGTTTAGATTAAGTCATAGTGTACCACAATCCTAATGCTCGAGTCTAATGTGCAAAAGTCAACAAAAATCAATTTGACTCAAAGTGATTTCCAAAGTTTATACATGATTATTATATAGTTTAAATATCGTCGTTTAAATATTTGAAAGATTTATTAAAGTATAACATATAATTCATTTATTGATAAATAAAACTTTATTTAAAATATACTTTTATATATCTTAAGTAATAAATTTGTAAAGTTTCTTATCATAAAATAATATGATAGATTTTATTAATGTAATTATATTATTTGTATATTTGTTTGGTAAAATAACCTTGAAAATAATAATAAGTAAAAGTTGTATTTATTTTGTAATAATAATTATTATTATTCTATTAATCAAGATATCAATATTTTTATTTACAAAAAGAGATATTATAATAAAACAGCAATTCTGATTATGATAACATTAATATTTACAATACTTTTAATATTAACTTTAAAATAATAATTTTATTTAAAATTGATAATAATAATGATATTTTATAACAACACTGATTTTTCTATTGTAAACGATATTTTAGTAAAAACATTAATAATACTTTTAATAAAAATAATAAAAATGATAATTTTTATCTAAATTAATATCTTACAATATTTTAATTTCATCATGAAACTCATACTCCTTATTTTCTAATAAATTCATTTCATAGTTTTTAATCATCTTTTACATCGTTTTTGCATTAATGATAATAATAGTAATTATAATAATCAAATGTTACTAAAATTAGATTTTAATCATAATAATACTAATGATAATATTAATAATAATTATAACGATAGTAATAATAATAACAATTTTTAATAATAATAATAATAATATCAATAATGGTAACAATAATAATAATAATAATAATAATAATTTGATAAAACTACAACGACGATAATAACAACGATAATAATAATTATTTTTAATAATAACATCAAAAATTCAATTGACTATAGCTTCTAATCCGTTCGTCGAAATCATTCGACATCTAAAGGAAAAGTTCTTAATTTTTAGCTAGCTTTCCAACGATATACATATCTTATACCCTATCTCGTCCCTAGTATAACAACCTTTAAGATTCAACGTAATCTAACTAGGGGCAATATCAAAAGTACAAGCATGCATAAACCTAAATACTCGAGCACTAGTCAAGGATACACTATTAATAAATAAAAATTAAGTTTTGAGTGCTCACGTATCAATATTGAGATTCAATATTGCAGGAAAGGTACGTAGACGCAACGGAGATGACTAACACTAGATTGACCACACGAGCATAACCCCCGAACATTACCCATCACCTCCATAGCTATAACCCATAATTTCCTTAGCTCTATCCCACTCCTAAACCCGTTTTGAAAACTTATTTTGGATCACTCAGGTAGCACTCCGTCGTAATATTTTATGTATAATACATAATAATAATAATAACACTTAATACTCCTAATAATAATAATAATAATAATAATAATAATAATAATAATAATAAATATAATACGGAGTAATAATATATGTTTATGTATGTGTGCGTGTTAGTGTTTGATAAAAATGAAGAACAAAACCAAATGCTCGATCACTTTTATTCACAGACCTGGATCCCCCTATCCCGCGACTCGCGGTCAAAATGGGCACACAAGCCCGCAACTCGCGGCCAAATCTAAAACCAGCCCACAAGTTTTCAAAACTAGGCTGTCGACAGTCTTTTATTTTATTTTATATTTATTTATTTAATTTATATAATTATATATATATTATATTATATTTACTCTCATGGTAAAAATATAATTTTTACAAAAATGACTCTTTAGTTGTCACTCAACTTATGTACCACATTCGGTTTTTAGAACGCTCTTTCGTACGTTTAGAAAAATAGTCTTTTACGTTACGCGACGTGGACCCTTAATAATATTTTGATTTATTAATCAATAAATTACTTTATAAAAATGTAACCTTATAAAGTTGAGCGTTGTGGTCATTTGCTTCTATAAATCAGTGACTCGTTGTTTGTCAAAAATATATTATTTTAAATTAAACATCTTGTGACACGTACCTTTATTAGTAACTAGACTTAAATTGATTGTAAACTAACCCACTCAAAGTGTAACTTTATCTTTTGAATGTTTTGGTCATTTCCTTTTATAAATTAAAGTCTCGTTGTATATCAAAGCATATATAATAATATTAGTTTAAATCAAAACGTTTTATGACTGACTCGATATTATTATTTATCACTTTGTAAAATATAAATATAGTTTCATTAAAAATATAACCTTGTGTACATCGAATAAAATATTAATATAGTATTTAGTTTATCAAAACGAATAGTAGTTCAAAGTTCATTTTAATTTCGTTTAGGAACATTTATACTTTAAAACTTAATTCGTTATACGTTTATGTATAATTTAATCACCTTAATCTTTCCAAATAATATATCTTAATATTTTTCAAATCGAACAACGAATGTTATTATTGTTTTTCTAACTGACTTGTAATCCTATACATAATTAATATTCCTAAACATATTTTAAATACACGTTGTATATTATATATATATATCTAGTAATCAATAATCCCATTTACGTTATTTGAACAAAGACATTTTAAATAACAAGTTCTATTATCTCAAAAGAATGTTTTTCGCACGTTGTAAATAGATCAATCAAGTTTTATAAAATTCAAATCTTCACTAACTTCTGTCTACTCTCAATAATAACACTTTTGTTCTTTTATGTAAATCACTTTACCAAATATTCCGAATACCGTTAAAATGGAAAGGTTTTCTAAATCAAGTGGACCTCTTAATAGAGACTCGTATTCATAATTCAATGTATCTGATAATTCAATCATTTGATCTTATCTTCTAATTCCATCGATAAACATTTTGAAACAAATACATTCATGTGAAGTATTATATGTTTAGTACGTTGTTAATGTTTCAAGTTATAATATATATACACATATACATATATAATCATAAACGTTCATTTACTAGTTCGTGAATCGTCAGAACTTGGTCGAGGTTAAATGAATGTATAAACATAGTTTAAAATATTTGATATTTAACTTAACAAACTTTGCTTATCGTGTCGGAATAGTATAAAGATTAAAGTTTAAATTTGGTTGGAAATTCTCGGGTCATCACAATTATTACCTTGTATTAGAAAGATAACCTACTGTAAGTAACAAAGGTTTCTTGATCTTGAATGATTACTTGGAATGGATTTAGAAAACTTGGAAGTAAACTTGCAATCTTGGAAGTATTCTTGATTTTATGAAACTAGAACTTTTGGAATTTATGAAGAACACTTAGAACTTGAAGATAGAACTTGAGAGAGATCAATTAGATGAAGAAAATTGAAGAATGAAAGTGTTTGTAGGTGTTTTTGGTCGTTGGTGTATGGATTAGATATAAAGGATATGTAATTTTGTTTTCATGTAAATAAGTCATGAATGATTACTCATATTTTTGTAATTTTATGAGATATTTCATGCTAGTTGCCAAATGATGGTTCCCACATGTGTTAGGTGACTCACATGGGCTGCTAAGAGCTGATAATTGGAGTGTATATACCAATAGTACGTACATCTAAAAGCTGTGTATTGTACGAGTACGAATACGGGTGCATACGAGTAGAATTGTTGATGAAACTGAACGAGGATGTAATTGTAAGCATTTTTGTTAAGTAGAAGTATTTTGATAAGTGTCTTGAAGTCTTTCAAAAGTGTATGAATACATATTAAAACACTACATGTATATACATTTTAACTGAGTCGTTAAGTCATCGTTAGTCGTTACATGTAAATGTTGTTTTGAAACCTTTAAGTTAACGATCTTGTTGAATGTTGTTAACCCATTGTTTATTATAACAAATGAGATGTTAAATTTTTATATTATCATGATATTATGATATATAATATATCTTAGTATGATATATATATACAGTTAAATGTCGTTACAACGATAATCGTTACATATATGTCTCGTTTCGAAATCATTAAGTTAGTAGTCTTATTTTTACATATGTATTTCATTATTAATACACTTAATAATATATTTACTTATCATTTAACATAATTAACCAAGTGTATCAATATCTTAATATGATTCATATGTACCTAGTAAGACGTTGTTAGAACGATAATCGTTATATATATCGTTTTCGAGTTTCTTAAATTAATAGTCTCATTTTTATGTATATAACTCATTGTTAAAATACCTAATGAGATACATACTTATAATAAAATCATGTTAACTATATATATAACCATATATATGTCATCGTATAGTTTTTACAAGTTTTAACGTTCGTGAATCACCGGTCAACTTGGGTGGTCAATTGTCTATATGAAACCTATTTCAATTAATCAAGTCTTAACAAGTTTGATTGCTTAACATGTTGGAAACACTTAATCATGTAAATAACAATTTCATTTAATATATATATATATATATAAGCATGGAAAAGTTCGGGTCACTACACGAACCACTATAAATCCTTGTGTCTATGTTCTTTACATTACTTCATTTATCATTTTGAACATATACACTACACACATCAAGTTTGAGTTGAGTTGGTTGATCAAAGTTAAATTGAATTTGGTGATCAATCGAAAAAGTGTTAAAAACGTATCAAGTAACTATTCACCCCCTCTAGTTACTTACAATTGGTATCAGAGCGGTTGCTCAAATCATTGCGCTATAAACGATTACGAAAGCATCAAACTTCGTTTTGTGCAAAAACTTAAGTCAACGATTCTCGGATCAACTCAAACTATGGGATATTTGGAAGAATTGGTGAAAGAATCACCAATCTTTGATAAGATGAATATTGATGTGTGGAAATTAAGATTTGAGTCTTATCTCAAATCCAAGGATTACTACTTGTGGAGAATAATCAAAGTAGGAGAGTTTGTACCACAAGCTAGTTCAAGACTAGTGAAGTCAACATTTCAAAACAATGATGTTTTGAAACAATTTGATGCAATTTCACTGCTTCATGGAATTCTTCCTAGTGAAGAAAGATTAAAGATAATCTCATGTGAAAGTGTAAAAGAATATTGGGATTCACTATGTTCTCAAGAAGATTTAAACTCTAGGAGTTTAAAGGGTAAAGGAATAGAGAAGGATTTGGAAAAGGTTGGTAATTCTCAAGCAAAAGGGTTGAATGGAAATGGAGACTTTTGCCTCATGAGTTCTTGGAATGATTTGGATCAAGATTGTCAAAGTGAAGAAGAGGTTGAATCTCCATTCAAAGAAGATGATGTCTCAAGCATGGATTGCAATGAGGTACATGGATTTGTGTATGATAGTAGTCGTGACAAAGTAAAACTTTTGGAGAAAGAATTACATAAAGTTAGACAACTTAACAAAGTTTTAATTGATGAAAATTACACCTTGAAGAGAAAACTTGAAAGGATAACTACTTGTGATTCATCAAGAGGTAAACATGAAATGAATATATGTCACGACTCTAGCAAACACAAATCTTGTAATCAAGTATATCTCACCATCGTTTTTAGTTGAAACCTAGAGATACCCGGTTAGTTCATTGATTACGCTTATAAGGGGCGATTGTCTCTCGAGTGGCGACGGGCACTCGGCTTATGCATCTCTTGGGGATGATACGAGAGTCATTTCATCTGGTATCAGAGTCATAGGCCTCTCGGAGTGTGACGGACACTCGGTCCGTGCATCTCCTGAGGTATCCTCACTGGGTTTGACGGGCACGATGCTCGTACATCTCATGAGGTATGGATCCTGGGTATTGATTATTTTACGGCCTGACGAGGACATCAGAAATTTAAGTGGGGGAGTTTGTAACACCCCATCCCACATCGATTATGGATTGAAAGTATTGGTCCCCTATAAGCTTAGAGTTGTGTCTAATTAGTATCTCTCGCCATGGTTTTTAGTTGAAACATGGAGATACCCAGTTAGATCACTGATTACTGATGTGGGACGGGGTGTCACAAACGGTCGAATGTCTTAATCTGTCGGACGACTGTCAATGACCCTCGGTCGATGGTCAATGACCATTGGCCGACTGTGTTCATCAGAAGCTGCTGCTGTAAAAGTGACGGGTTTCAAGCTAAATTCACCAATTCTTGATCTAGAGCTCGTTTTTTACCTAAAAACTAACCATAACTTGACTACAACATAGTTTAGACTACAAACCCACAACTTTAACATCAAAATAACATCAAAATCAAAGGTTTTGACCCAAAAATACATCTTAATCAAACTAACTCAGAAACCCAATTTTGACAAAGATTCAAGCATGAAATCTCATGATTCGTACCTTAATAGAATATGTAGATGATAAAGAACAAGCTGAAGTAATTAATTTGAGCTCAAGAACAAGATTTAGCAATTAGGGTTAGAGGATAAGAGTGAAGAAGTTAGGTACGGGGTGTAGGTGAAATTTCTAGAAAAATTGAAGAAACGAAACAAATACAAAAGATAAATGGGGTTCAAAACCCATACCCCACAGTTATCTGATACCTTTCGTACATCGTTAGGCGGCCCTAAGGGAGTCTAATATAAATAAACAAGACCCTTGTCACAAACTGGTCTTAACCAAATAGTTAAATAATAATAAATATTTTATTAAAATAAAAGCACATAATAATACGTATACAAACTTAAGGGCAAAATAGTATCTTATTGCTAGGCCCGGTCCGAGGGTGTTACACTCACCCAAAGGGGTTTTACCACACGCGATGCTCGTTTCCGTTCGCCATGGGGGTTTCCTACAGAGGGACGGTAGGAATTCAATGTTCGTCCAAGGAAATGATCGTGTGACTGGTTCCAATATCACGTTTGAACCCTCATCAATGACTCTCGACCTCCATTTAAAAAGAATAAAATAAATACATAATTGATTTGTCGTATAACTTTTAGTTAAAAAAAATTGACGTATTATACTTAATATATAAATTAACTTATATAATCTTTAGAATATTTAGAAACTTTATAATCATAATGAATCATCTAACATTGTATTTAATAGATGGAGAAGAGAAAAAAAAGAAGTTAGATATAAGAAATATAAAATTATAATAGTGTTATATTCCTCATGATTTCACTAATAGTATATTTAAAAAGTTTGAACTCATAATGTTAATTATCTAAAATTGTATTTGAAAAAATAAGATAAAAAAAACATAAAAAGCTCGATATAAAAAAATAAAAATATAATAATGTTAATTAATATTTATAATGCTTTCAATAATAATATACATGGTAATATATTAATAAAAATATATATTATATAATAAATGCTTCACCCGTCCTATAAAAACTACTCCATCTAGTTTTATTTTATATTGAATTTAAAAAGTTTTGAGGCCAGCTGTGCGTTGCGTCGCCGGACTCCTTATTTTTTTATATATAATATAATTAGTCACCTTTTCGTCTACACAACTTATGTTTTAAATTAAATATATTAAATATTTAAGCGTTAATAACTATAAAAAAATCAAAGAAAAATATGTTTGAAACCAATAATTAAAATCAACATAATTTGAATATACTTGTTTAATAGTAAAGTGTGAGAGTAGGGAAATTTTTTTTAAAGAAAAACAGAAAATAAAAAGAAGTAAAAAAAAGATTTTAAATAAAATATATATAAAAAATTGGTCAATAATTAATAAAAAGTCAAATTAATATTATTATAAGAAAAGGTAGATTAAATAAAAGTATTAAATAAAAGAATAGAAGTGAGAGGACTGAATTAAAATTAAGAAATATTAAGGGTAGCATTATGAAAAAAAGGATTAAAGAGGTAAAAGTAAAAAATGTGAAAAAGTAAAAAAGAAAGAAAAGGATAAAAAAAATATCACGAGTCTCCAACCTGTGACCTTTTGATGATACATACGCCAAGTTAGCCACTCAACCAACTTCACATGTAGTTTGTAATTGTGCTATTTAATATATGTAATAAAAAACAATGGATTTCAAAATTGAAATCAATGAGGAATATGACCTGCGCTTTGCTGCGGGGTGGTTTTGATCGGTTAATTGAAGGGAGTGGTCTTGGTTAGTTAACGATCAATTAATTTGTTCCGTTAATTTCATACGTGGATTGAAACGGACTTAGTATTGTCGCGCTGTGTTTAGTATATATATTTTGTGCAAAACTGTTAATGAAATTCTATTCATGTTTACAAAATACGTTTAATGAAATTATAATTCACAAAAGCAGTTTTTGAAAACAATCGAAAAGTGTGAGAATCTATGTTTTTTATTTGAATATTTTTACTCGTAGTAAGCCTAACTAAACCAAAAAATAAGAATATCTCCGTTTAAACGTTAGTATTAATTGGTAATCTTCAAAAATTAGTATTAATTGGTAGGGGTGTTTAAAATATCCGAATCCGAAATCCGAATCCAAATTATCCGAAATTCGAATCCGAAAATATCCGAAAAATCGGATATCCGAAAATTTGGATATCTGAAAATCGGATATCCGATTTTTCGGATTCGGATATCGGATGGAGTTTTTAAAATTTTCGGATATTCGGATATCCGAATATCCGAAAATTTCTAAAAAATCCGAAAAATATCCAAAATATCCGAAAAAATATCCGAAAAATATCCGAAATATCCTAAAATTATCCGAATATCCGGAAAATTATCCGAAAATATTCGAAGTTCTTCAAAAATATCGGATATTCGGATAATCCGATATCCGAATCCGAAATTTCGGATTCGGATTTCGGATGGGGTTTTTCACTATCCGAATTTTCGGATATCCGAAAATTCGGATATCCGAATTTCAGATATCCGAAAATGAACACCCCTATTAATTGGTAATCTCTCTACAACCTTCAACAATTCTACCAATTGTGCCAAGTTTTTATGGGCTTTAAGTCATTTTAGTTGGGCTTCATGGCCTTTTAGGTGTTTTGGTTCGTTTTTTCATTGTCTTTCAATTTCTGTCATTTCGTTAGGTTCGAAAGCTTTTTTCAATGTAATATGTTGTTTTACTTCATCTTTCCGATAAAAGTTAATAAATATATTTTTTTTCGCTGAAAAAAATTAATTGGTAATTTCTAGTAATAATTAATAAAATTTAATTTACTTAGTTTAGAGTAGACAGATAGATAGATTCATAGAAGTGACAATGTGCCAATGTGCCAATGTGGGTCATGTAAAATCACATGGGTCTCCGTTTTTTACAGTAAGAGAAATAAATAAATAATAAAAATAAATAAAAATAATTTACACCATCTATCTACCACTATTCTACAATTTTCTCTTTCACCAGTTGTCTTCTTATCACCATTTGCTATCATCTTCTCTATATCTTAAAAGAACTCCCGCTCCCACCATTTCATTCCATAAAATTCTATAATAAAAATTGCGTCGTCGGGGGACCCCGATTTCCCCAACCTAGATCCGACCGTCTATAACCATCGCAGGTTAACCTTTTTCTCTCTACCCATCATAGCCCTAGTTACCCGCCGCCATTCCGAGCATCCAATCGAAGATCCGACGATCTTCCTTTTCGCCCTTTTCTGCTTTGTCTTTTCTTCTTTTTTCAGATTCGTTATTTATTATCTTACTCATGAATTTTCGAGTTTTCTGGCAAGCGATGAAAGCCGTGAGATTTCACGTGCTTTCTGATTTCAATGTGTTTAAGGTGTGTTTTGTTTCTTATCTCGTTTATTTTTGTCCGATTTGCTGGACTTGTGCGCCAGCGTTGCCTTTGCTTTCATTCAAAATGGCTACTTTTTTCTTTGTCTCCCTTTAATCCCGTTGTTATGTGTCGGTTTGTGGGGTATTCCTACTGGAGTTTGTGTAAGACCTGGATTCTGATTCTGCACAGTCGCGCGCCGCGCGGGGTTATGGCGCGCCGCGCCATATGTCGCTGGCAGACTCCTTTTGTTATTTTAGAGCTTTTAAAAGGGCATTTTGGTCTTTTCGCATTTGAGCCAGATTTGAGGACTTAACCTCATCCACCAATTTCATTTCCTTAATTCTTTTTCCTTTTCTTTTCATTTTCTCTCTAAAACTCAAACACCCCATTTGATTCTAAGGGATTTTTGGAAAGGAAGAAGCGGGTTTTGATCTTTGGCGTAGTAGACAAGTTTGTTCTCCTCGTTCTTAGCTACACGGTGATACTAGTGGTAAGCTCTAACTTTGAATTTCGTTTTCGTGTTCATCATTCAATTTTGGGGCTTTTGATTGTATGATTCATAGATGGAACCCATTTAGTTGTTAATTAGAAATTAACACCAAGATTCGGATTTGTAAGTGTTAAAGGCGGGTTTTGGGTTGGTTAATGATTTAACCATGTATAAGACTTGAGAATGGTGTATAATCACTAGTATTAGTGATTATTGATGTTTTGGAGACTTTTAGGGTTCTTGTGGTTGACTAATTTTGACTAGAGTCGAAATTAGGGTTTGTTGATGATTATAACCCGAATGTCGATTCGATGAGGTTTATAAACTTAAAATGGATTAAGTTGAAGTATGAAACCGAGTTAAATACGTTTTGGTGTCAAAACTTGTAAATGGTGAGATTTTGAATTTATGGGTCAAAATTAGGGTTTATGGGCGATTTTGAGAACGATAAGTGTTTAACACTTGTGTTTAGGTTTAATTGGCATATTAGGACCATTCTCACTTGTGTTAGTGATCATTAGTTAGTTTGGGCACGGTTTGTGCTTGGAAGTGTAATTGGGTCGAAATTGCACTAAGTGTCGAATTGGGTTGGTTTGTAAATCCATCCTAATTGTGTTGTGGTATTTATGATAATGGAATAGGTACATTCCTTCGGCGAGTTGAGGATTATTTCGAAAGCATTCATCAAGGCGACAAGGTGAGTGTTAATATCCTATATGCATATGTATGTGTAGGATGGGTGCGGGTCGGGAGAAAGGGTTCTCGCTTATAGAGCTCGCTTCTCGTATATGTGGAATTGTTAGACTTGTGTATAGGTCCAATTGGCACGGTTGTGCATTTTGGTTGACCACTTTGGCGAGGTGCACACTTTGTGTGTACGTTATCACATGGGCGTGTGATGTGGACTTATATAACCCCAATGACGAAGGGTTAATATAGTGAGTGGAATAATTATATGTGTAGGTATATAATGTATCTATTTGTTGTTGCATGAAATGTGTAGTGTCGAGGTGCTAAGACACCACGTTTCACGTGATGAGTGAAGCATCGAGGTGTTAAGATGCCACTCGGGGTGAAGCATTGAGGTGTTAAGATGCCACCTAGGGGTGTAGTATCGAGGTGTTAAGACACCACTCCGTAAAATAATGAGTGAAGCATCGAGGTGTTAAGATGCCACTCGGGGTGAAGTGCCGAGGTGTTAAGGTGCCACCCTAGGGGTTAGTGATACGAGGTGTTAAGTACCCTAACGGATGTTATGAACACCGATGGCGTTTTCGCGAGCGCCATTCCCTTGTGCGATTGGTTAACCATGGTTATTGTGTTATAAGCGTAAGCAAATTATGTTATTCGAGATATATATATATATATATATATATATATATATATATATATATATATATATATATATATATATATATATATATATATATATATATATATATAATGTTGTATTGTCGTGATGTAGCTAACCCTCCGGGAGTAGCTTATTGGCATTGTTCACATCGTTGTTGGTGAACTTATATTTTGTTGATGTATCTTTAGCTCGTTGCTTAGTGATCTTACGGTATGCTTAAACTAGCTTGACTTTATGCTTGGATGCTCCGGTATGCGGTATTTGGTTTTGTGTGGCGTGTCCATTTTATGCATATATATGTATGTAGTATGTTATCACTCACTAAGCGTTAGCTTACCCTCTCGTTGTTGACTTTTTTATAGATTGCATGGATGCGGAGGCTCGGGTAAGCGGGGACTAGTGGACTTGCGTAGTTGCTTTAGAAGGCTTGCTTTTGGATTGATTAGGATTGGGTAGCGTATCCCCAATCGCCATGCTCGGCCTTTATTTTGTATTACAAATCATGTAGTTGAAAACTTGTATTTTCGTATGAAAGTCGTAAAACGGCCGATGTGGTCCCGGTCTTCGTAAAACTAATTTTATTAATGGAACGTGTTAGTTCTACATATATTAATGTATGGTTAAAAGCGTTTTGTCTAAATACGTCAGGAAGTGGTCAAACATTTTCGCATTTCATGACTTTTTGGACAGGCCAGTTTGGCGCGCCGCGCGGCCATATGGCGCGCCGCGCCATATGCTGTTCCGGAAAAAAAAAATTAATTGATATTTCCGCGTGATCGTTTGTATTACGGGTTGGGATGTTACAGTTTGGGCGAAACAGTTGCAGGAGTGTTGACGAAACCGTATCGGCCGGTGACAGGAGGTTAATGGTGGCGGTGACATAAGGTTCATGGCGGCGGTGGCAGGTGGTGGTGGATGATGGTAGCGGTGGCAGGTGGCCGATGGTGGTAGGTTGGGGATAGTGGTGGTGGGTGGAGGTGAGGTGGAGGGATGGTGGTTGTAACACCCCGTCAAAACCCATTAACGGAATGTTAACTCTGGTCCCAGTGCTTGGCTTGACTTCTACGTAACAGCAAAGTTTTACGGCGGAAGCAATTAATACATGAGAATAAAACACGCAAAACGGATCAACAATAATGTTGAGTGAACCTACAGCTTTTAGGTAAACAATACATTACGATTATTAAATGATATTTAGAAAACGTTTATTAGTAAAAGACTACCAAGGTTTCATATTAAAAGTTTGTAGACAACAATGTGTCCTGTTTCAAATGTTTGTAGACGTTGTCATGTCAAGTTTCAAATATTTGTAGACAATACCATGTTTTATCTCAATTGTTTGTAAACCAAAGTTTTAAATAACGTAATATAGTGCTTGAAAAACATTATTCAGAAAAATAGTTTAACCGCATTTGACCACAAGATTTCAATAAGCGCAATCCAGTTGCAAAATGTTTACATAATCCATGAGCACCTGAATACTAACAATGACCTTAGTATAGAAACCACTACACTCCCTTTATCCCATAAAAATATTATACACTTGTTCGAATGTACTTAATGTTCAAAGTAAATGCACAACAGTTAATATTGTTTGGGTGAGGTTTGTCTAACCTAACGGATCTGTCCATCTAAATTGTGCTTACCTGAAGGTAATAAAAGTATTCAAGCTAGGGGCTTTGTGAACAAAACTCAATATGTATAATAAGTACTCGTGTCAAAACATAAAAGCATTTGTAAAATGTAAGTAATCAGCATGTATTCTCATCCCAAAAATAGTAAGTAAAAGTGGGATTGTAGACTCACATTTGAATAGCTCTTGAACAAAGTAAGCAAGTAACTTGTATAGTTTATATCCGAGTAAAGCAACCTAAGTGTGCATAAAGAATCTGTTTTCACAACTTAACATAAACTAGACTTAAGTCTCATAACATGCAACGTTTCAATATCCAGAAGGCCAAGGTCTCAAAAGGTTCACAACTCATGCTATAAAGCTATAGGTGCATACATTACAGATTTGGACTGAACTCAGGTTACCATTTTGATTCGCATATTACACAAGTTTCACAAATCCAAATGATGCAAGGCCTAGGTGAAAAGTTAACTATAACATATAAATTTTCCTAAAATGTAAAGACCTAAATCATCATCTCATTTTAAATGAATTAAAAAGTCAATTTCACGATAATGAGCAAATCAGTTTTTCATGTTCATTCAATTAATCATAACGGAAGCTATACGAATCCAAACTGCATGAAATCCTAGTCTAACTTGAGTGTTTTTAAGTCCTCTATAAAATGGTTAATATGTTATAACAAAATTCACAAAGCAAACAACTCAGAAAATTAGGATTCATGGCAAGATCACAACAAAACTTCGATTTAACATAACTAGAGCATACGATAACGAAATCAATTGATTCTTGAGCCTAACGTTATTAATTTTTCGACCTATTTCCATCTAGATAATAATCATTTACAGTAAACAAGTCCATCGTATCAGTATCATCAATATTAAATTCGGTTTTCACACAAAACATTCAATACGATCAAATTAACGACTAATAATGCATACAAACATGATGAATCGAGCAATTGTGTGACGACCCGGAAAATTTCGACTAATTTTAAACCAAACTCTTGATACGATATTATATTTTCGACACGTTAAGAAAAGCCTGTTAGGTTGAGTCTCAAAAATTTTGAACTGTTTCATATATTCAATTAACCTTCGACCATTCCCGACGATTCACGAACCACTATTTGTAAATAGTTATGTGTGAATATATATATATATATATATATATATATATATATATATATATATATATATATAAATAATTAGAAATATAATTCGAAACATTATATGTTGTTGTTATTTAAACGAATTATGTAAAATAAAATAAAAATAGAATATGATAATAATTATTATTTACAACATAACTATATATAAATAAAGTATAGTAAAAATAAATATTAAATGATTGTAATACTCGTTTGATGTTCCGATTGATATTAAGTAAACTAAATTCAAATTTATATGATTTTAAAATAAACGGTGATCCGAAAATGAGTTCTATAAATTATGGACTTATTAAAAATGTATTTAGGAGCTGTTTATTAAATTTTAGAACTTTTTATATTTTACCCAGAATTGAGAGGGACAGTTGATGTAATTTTTATTTAATAAATTAATGATCAAATTTTATACCATAATGACCAAAATAAATAAAACTATTTAATATAAAAATTTGGGATTTTTCTGTGTACTTTTATGCATTACCAACGGAGCACAAATTTCAGTCCGTAAATGAAATAGTAGGCGACGGCTAACTTAATCACACGTTTATATTTTAAATTATATTATAATTATTATTATAAAAATTTTTGATTTCAATTTGATTGAAACGTCTAACTGGAATTGGAATCAAGTGAATTGAGTACTATGCTTAATTGAGAAATTGAGTTACTATGCGTGTTTGATGTTTGATTCCCCACTCACTGGTTATTATTATTAATATATAATATTATAAATTAAGATGAAGGGTGTTCTGTGTTCTCATCCTCAATCTATTCTATACATATGCATATATATTGATACACATAGACAGAAGCGGGAACACACCCATTTACATAATCACACAACCACAATCATCTCCAAATCACCTCTTTCATCACCTCAGACCATCCTAAACACCATCATCTTTTCTCTTGATTTTCTTGTTCCTCTTCTGAGTCATCCAAGATCACAACAAAAACCACCATCGATCATCTTCATTAAAAACTAAGAAGATGCTAACCATGAACAACCACCTACGAAACCCATTTAAACAACCACCCTTTTCTTTTCTTTCGGCTTTGCAAGCAATCGAAAAAACCTCATCATCCCCGGTTTCTTCTAAGCCGAGATCACCATAATCATCGAGTAAAAGCAAACCCAAAAACCACCATCTTATGATTTTTTTTCTTCCTACGAACAAACACCACTACTATGATCACAACTTTCATCTCTCTCTCTCTACAATTTTTTTTCATTAACCTTGATCGACCACCTTCAACAATCAAGCTTTACTGTTGCGGGTGCTATCTCTTTACTCCCTGTACGAATCATCACAACCCATCATGGTTGCTACAATTACGTAAGTTTCTGTTTCTTTTGGTATTATTCGATCACCATCTTCAAATACCATACAACCACAGGAACCATTTCTCTTTTGCTATTCTTCTTCTTGTTTCTATTTAACGAACCACCTTCATCATCATCTTAATATATTATTTTTCTATTTCTATTCGAATCATCACAACTCACCACCAATAATAGAACCCATTACCAACACCACAAAACGGTTACTACTCATTGATGCTATGAACTGATAAGGTTTGATCTTTTCTATTTTTTGGTTACGATTACCATCACCACCAAGAATCACAAAACCCAATTGCTATATCTATCTCCTGTTCCCAATCGACTGCTACTTGTCTTCGTTATTATCACAACCCGTTTTCTCATGTTTTCTGGATTAACCGAACATCATAAATCACCCCAACCTCCTCACAAACTGCTGCTGTATTATTGCTATTCCTGCTTCTATATTACTGTTACATTGAAAATAGGAATAAAATGATTATGGTGAGTAACGATATAAATAATGATGATGACGAGGTTTATGTGGAACCGAGTAAGTAAATAAAGAAGATAATAATGATGATTATAATAATTGAGATGATAATGCTTCAAATGCTTATTACAGACGAACCCCACCTCCCACCTAATCACTCGTTCAATCCTTATCTGTTTCGAATTTTTTTTATAAACCGAACCCCAATTAGAATCTGATAAAATGTTACGGAGTATCTGTTCTACGTTGGGCCATTGAGTATCGGTTGGGCCAGCACATATCTGTTTGTACATATTAGGCCGTAGCCAAGCCCCATTCCTTTTATATCTTTACGACACCCAATTACTTGCTATTGCAGCTATGATCGTGTCTATTCCTATTTCCAGTCACCGTGAAAGATGTGACGACCCAGAAATTTCCGACCAAATTTAAACTCTAATCATTATATGTTTCCGACACGATAAGCAAAGTTTGTTAAATTGAATATCAAGAATTTTAAACTATGTTCATACATTCATTTGACCTCGACCAAATTCCAATGATTCACGAACCATTAGATGAACGGATATGATTATATAGGTGTATGTGTATATATTATAACTTGAAAACATTAACAAAGTATTAGACGTATAATACTTTACATAAACGTATTTGTTTCAAATAATTATCGATGGAATTAGAAGATGATATCAAATGATTGATTTAGCAGATACATTGAATTATGATTACGAGTCTCTGTTAAGAGGTCCACTTTGATTTAGAAAACCTTTCCTTTTTAACCATATTCAGAATAAATGGAAAAGTGATCTTCGAGTAAGGACAAAGTGTCAAGTAGCGAGAGCAGGTCAGATTGGTGAAAATTTCTGTTAAATTCCAATACATGCCTTACAATAATTGTCTCGTGACTTTTGATAAGATAAATTAATTAACCTTCATATTAGGTATTGTGAGAGTGAAATTAGGGAATATAGGTAAATTAGAAAATAGATATTGACAAGTTAAATAGATCGACATTTTACATTAAAATGATTCCTTGCGTTTGATTTTTCCTTTAGACTTAATCCTATGAGTCATGATTAAACTAGAAGTTAAAACCTTGAAACTTGATATGATTCATATATGATTTTACGTTCATAAACGAAAACGTCATTTCGATATAATAGACTTTTTAAGAACGTCTTATGACATAACAACTTCTACTATTATAACCTTTGTGATAAAATGATTTGGAGTATAAAGTAATTGGAATATTAAAATGTCTTTGTAAACATTTTTCACATAAATAAAGTATATCAATATTAAACTTTAACAATACAAATGTTACGAAATAATATTTCTTATTACTTACACGATTTCAAGATATATAAATTTGAATATTATTAGTTTTGAAAAACTATATATTATATATTGTCCCAAAATTTATATTTCGAATTGAAAATATAAAAATATATATATATATTTTAACTTAGTCATAAAACGTCTTGATTTAAAATAATATATTTTGATAAACAACGAGCCACTGATTTATAGAAGCAAATGACCAAAACGCTCAATTTTATAAGTTACATTTTTTTATAAGATAATTTATTGATGAGTAAGTCAAATTATTAATAAGAGTACACATCGCGAAACGTAAAAGGCTAGTTTTCTAAACGTACGAAAATGCGTTCGAAAAACCGAAAGTGGTACATGAGTCGGGTGACAACGTACGAGTTATTTGAACAAAAATTACATTTTTACCATGCACGTAAATATAATATAATATATAATTAATTATATAGATTAAATAATAATTTATAATTAATATATTAAATAATTAAATACGAGTGTGGGCGAGAACAATTGATGGATACCAGCTGGAATAGAGCTCCATGCGATCGCATGGGCTCTCCACACACCCACCATGCCATCACATGGCTAAGGGAGAGAGGCTAAGTCCATAAATTCGTTCGACTGGTTCCATTTTCATTTCATCATCCATTTCTCTCTCGTACTCTCTCTATATTTATATACATATTATTATTATTATTATTATTATTATTATTATTATTATTATTATTATTATAATTATTATTATTATTATTATTATTATTATTATTATTATTAAGAGTAATATTATTATTAATCGCGTTATTATTAGTAGTATTATTATTGTATTATACATAAAATATTACGACGATGTCATGAACGGGTTATTTCAAGACGAGTTTTGCGAGTAGGATAGGGCTAAGGAAATTATGGGTTATAGCTATGGAGGTGATGGGTATGGTTCATGGGTGTGCTCATGAGGTTAATCTAGTGTTTATCATCTCCGTTGCGTCTATGTACCTTTCCTGCAATATTGAATCTCAATATTGATACGTGAGTACTCATAATTTAACTTTTACATATTAATAGTGTATCCCTGACAAGTGCTCGAGTATTTAGGATTATGCATGCTTGTACTTATGATCTTGTCATTAGATATGATATGTTGAATCATGAATTAGTTACATATGCGGTTGAGATAAGGTATAAGATATGCATGTCGTTGGAAAGATAGCGAAAAATTAAGAACTTTTCATTTAGATATCGAATGATTCCGATGAATAGATTAGAAGTTATAGTCAATTGAATTTTTGTATTATTATTAAAATTGATTATTATTATCGTCGTTCTAGTTTTTATCTAATTATTATTATTATTATTATTATTATTATTATTATTATTATTATTATTATTATTATTATTATTATTATTATTATTATTATTATTATTATTATTATTATGATTATTATTATTATCATTATTAATAAAAGGTATTATCATTAAAAATTATTATTTTTATTATTATTACTATCGTATTTATCGTTAAAATTATAATTAGTATTATTATTATTATTATCATTAAAATAGTTATTAAGTATTATCATTAAGATTACCATAATATTTATTATCATTAATATTATTAAAACTAATATTAGTAACAGTTACTTATTATGATTACTATTATTATCATTAAAATGAATGCGATATAAAAGACAATTAAAAGCTATTAAACGAATCGATTAGGAAATAATGAGTATGACTATCATGATGAAATTAAAATATTGTAAGATATTGACTTAGATAAAATTATCGTTCTTAGTATTTTTATCATTACTATTATTAAAAGTATCGTTAGTATTAAAACTATCATTTTAACAAAAATTATCATTTTAAATGAAATGTCATTGTTATTATAAAATATTATTATTATTATCATTTTAAATAAAATTATTATTTTAAAGTTAATATTAAAAAGTATCGTAAATATTAAAGTTATCATAATTAGAATTATCATTTATCATAATATCATTTTTAGTAAATATAAATATTGATATTTTTATTAATAGAATAATAATTATTATTATTACAAAATAATACAACTTTTACTTTTTATTATTATCAATATTATTTTTATCAAATAAATATGTAATACAAATAATATAATTACCTTAATAAAACCTATCATAATATTTTATGAACTTTATTACTTAAGATATATACAAGTATATATTTTTGTATAAAGTTTTATTTATTAATAAATGAATTATATTATTTACTCTAATAAATCTTTTAAAAATGTTTAAAAATATAAAATAACGATATTTAAACTATATAATAATCATGTATAAATTTTGGAAATCATTTTGAGTAAAATTGACTTTTGTTGAGTTTTGCATATTAGTCTCGAGCATTAGGATTGTGGTACACTATGACCTGACCTAAATTGTTAGATAAATATTGACCAACATATAAATATATATAATTAATATAGGTTCGTGAATCCGAGGACAACCTTGCACTTGTTCAATGACGTTATATGTATTTTTACTACGAAATACAATAGGTGAGTTTCATTTGCCTTTTTACCCTTTATATTTTTGGGCTGAGAATACATGCGAAATTTTTATAAATGTTTTACGAAATAGACACAAGTAATCGAAACTACATTATATGGTAGAATGATCGAAGCTGAATATGCCCCTTTTGCTTGGTAGCCTAAGAATTAGTAAACCGATCTACTAATTAACGCGAATCCTAAAGATAGATCTATCGGGCCTAACAAACCCCATCCGTTGTTGCGGATGCTTTAGTACTTCGAGTTTTTATATCATGTCCGATGGATGTCCCGGAATGATGGGGATATTTTTATATGCATCTTGTTAATGTTGGTTACCAGGTGTTCAATCCATATGAATGATTTTTGTCTCTATGCATGGGACGTATATTTATGAGAAATGGAAATGAAATTCTTGTGGTCTATTAAAATGATGAAAATGATCGATTATGATAAACTAATGAACTCACCAACCTTTTGGTTGACACTTGAAAGCATGTTTATTCTCAGGTATTAAAGAAACCTTCCGCTGTGCATTTGCTCATTTTAAAGATATTACTTAGAATCATTCATGACATATTTCAAAAGACGTTGCATTCAAGTCGTTGAGTTCAGTAAAGATTATGATTAAGTAAATGACAGATTAGATCATTTATAGATGGATATTATGAAATGGTATGCATGCCTGTCAACTTTCGATGTAATGAAAGTTTGTCTTTTAAAACGAATGCAATGTTTGTAAAATGTATCATATAGAGGTCATATATCTCGCGATGTAATCATATGTTATTGTATTCGTTCTTATGGATTATGACGGGTCTTTACAAATGATACATAATAACGAATGTAAAATGATGACAATTATGATATAAGATAGAACGAAGTAATAACGAATAGATGGTGATGGGCATGATCACATAAAATAATAATGAAGGGGATTGATAAAGATGATGGCTGATATGTTGATAATTATATCGATGATTATAATTTATGATAGTATGATTTTAATCATTCGCGAAACAGAAAAAGATGTTAATGATGATGAATGGTTTATTCCCTGATCAATTTGTATTATTGAAGAAGAAAGGGAAACTTAAAAAGGAAAGTTAAATATACTTTAGGCGTAATATAATTCAGAAAAACAGTTTCAGACGGACAGTTTAGGGGTGGTTGTGTTGAGCGAAAGGTCGGGGGTTCGAACCCTGGCGGCGGCGATTATTGTTTTTAAGGCTTATTTCTTTAAAGGTAGTAACTTATTTATTTATTTATTATTATTATTATTATTATTATTATTATTATTATTATTATTATTATTATTATTATTATTATTATTATTATTATTATTATTATTATTATGATTATTATTATTATTATTATTATTATTATTATTATTATTATTATTATTATACTAATACTAATCTTGATATCATAATTATTATATTATTAATATCATTAATATTAATCTAATTAAGATTACGAATGTTAAGATAAAAACGATTAGGATTGTGATCATGAATATAGTTAAGGTAATTACTACCGAGAAGTATAATTATAAGTACGTTTATGAATAAAGATGAATATAAATACAATTAAATCATGCTTAAATAAAATCATCATTTTTTTAGATTATCATTATTATTAAAAATAACATGTTTGTTAAAATCATCATTTAAATTATTATTAGTATTATTATTTTTATTAAAATTATCATTTTTATTAAAAACTATCATTTTTAGTAAAATTATTATTATACATAAAATTATCATTTTTATTAAACTTATTATTATTATTATTATTATTATTATTATTATTATTATTATTATTATTATTATTATTATTATTATTATTATTATTATTATTATTATTATTAAAAGTATCATTATTATTATTATTATTATTATTATTATTATTATTTTTATCATTATTATGATTATCATTAAGCATGATTTTATTTTTATATTTTATTTTTATTACTAGTATTATCATTATTATAAGTATTATTATTTTTAAAATATTACTATTATCATTATTGTTATTACAATAAAAACTTATCATATAAAAACATACTTAATAAAACTATATAATAATTATTTATTTAAGGCATATAAAATAAATATAATTAATTAAGTTATTAATGAAGCACACGATTAAAATAACAATTAAATCACTAATAATATATAAATTTGTTTGATTACCATCATATGTGTTTATATATATATATATATATATATATATATATATATATATATATATATATATATATATATATATATATATATATATATATATATATATATATATATATATATGTTCGTGAATCCGAGGTCAACCTTGCATTGTTCAGTTCCGCCGTATGCATATTTTTACTACAAAATATCGTATCGTGAGTTTCATTTCCTCCCTTTTTTAATGATTTCGCAATATATATTTTTGGGACTGAGAATACATGCGCTGCTTTTATAAATGTTTTACGAAATAGACACAAGTAATTGAAACTACATTCTATGGTTGGATTATCGAACCGAGTATGCTCCTTTTAGCTTGGTAGCCTAAGAATTGGTGTTTATAATAATTGCCACCAATTGACGCGAATCCTAAAGATAGATCTATTTAGCCCAACAAGCCTCATCCGAGTAACGGATGCTTTAGTACTTCGATTTATCATGTCCGATGAGAGTCCCGGAATGATGGGGATATTCTATATGCATCTTGTTAAGGTCGGTTACCAGGTGTTCAATCTATATGAATGATTTTTATGCAGAATTGCTATATGATGATTATGAAAAATGGAAATGAAAATCTTGTGGTCTATTAAAGTTATGGAAATGAATGATTATGATAAACCTATGAACTCACCAACCTTTTGGTTGACACTTTAAAGCATGTTTATTCTCAGGTATGAAAGAAATTTTCCACTGTGCATTTGCTCATTTTAGAGATATTACTCGGAGTCGTTCATGACATATTTAGGACAGTACCTCGCAATGGGACCAAAATGTTGAGGACTTCGTCCAGATGGATTAGGACGGGGTATGACAAATTGATCAACATAAACTATGAAACTTTATAAAATTAGAATTTTTAGAGTTAGGGTTTGTACAATTATACCTTTAATCGTCAAATAAATTACACCAATGCGTAGAGAACGAAGAGAATTGCAAGTTTCGTGTTCGAGGTTTATTCAAAAAGTGAAAATTGAAGGTGCTAGGGTTATGGTGGTTGTCGACGTCATGGGAGGAAGAAGGAGCACCGAAAAGTCGACTGGAATTGTTTTTATGAGGGATTAAGGCAATATTAGGTTTACACTCTAATTTATACTTAGGGCCTAATCTAACACACACTAGTAACAAGCAAGGTCCAATACACAATTTAAATGGGTGGGGTGGGCCATTCGGCCGAATGGGGTCCAAGGGGGCTTCCCGGGCTCATGTTGGTCAATCCCGCGTACTCGTGATCCGTTTCAAGTGCCGTTTAGACCTAACGAAGGCTCGGAACGCTAAACCGATCGTTAAAACACAACCAAACGTTTAATTTATTAAAAACCCAATAAATTAAATATTTTAAAAAGTTAATAATTATTAAAATAATTATTAAAATAAACCCGAGCGGTTCGTTGCTCGAAAAGCATTTTTTGCAGTTATTCAAACCGTAACATTTTTATCGTATTTCTTTATCCGAAATATATATATTAATTGATATTAACCCATATTAATTCAAATAGCCCTCCAAGGATCACACATGCATTTAATATACTTAAACACATAAAAAGTTAAATAATCACCGTTAAATCAACTAACAGACAGTTAACAGAAGTGACGGAAAAAGCAGGGTTGTTACAGTAGTTGTAGCCAAAAATCAATTAGTAAATGGAAGGGGTGAAAGGATGCCCCCGTTACCATGAAGTGTATACTAATTACCATGAGTAAAATTACTGTAATACTCCTGTGAATAGTAAAATCTCATGATAATTAGTATATAGTTATAGTTGAAGTTTACTGTTCATTAATTTCTAATTGAATATATATAATATAATATATATGTTAGTGAATCGTTTAAATTGCCTTTCAATTGATGATATATTTATTTAAAGAAAGTTATTATAAGAATTAAATAAAAAAATTAGTAGACATATTAAATGTTACATTTTTATAATAATAAAAAAACATAGCTAAAACTTTAGTGATTTTTTTATTGTTATACAAAGTAAAAAGAATATCATATATACCCTTATTAAACATCAAAATTACATATTTTTTCAACTACACATCAAAATAACATATACACCCAATACATAAAATTATATAAATATAAATATATATACACCCAACTTAAACCTCAAAACTCTCAAATTTATCCATTTTCTAATTTAATCATAATAAACACTTTAAATATATATTTCTTAGATAGAATTACAAAATGACTTAGATTTAGGGTTTATGGTTTAGAGTTTAGAGTTTAGGGTTTAGATTTTAGAGTTCAGGATTTAGATTTAACGTTTTGCATGAAAAATTTAGAGTTTAGGGTTTAGGGTTTTGGGTTTAAGGATCTAAATCGAAATCACTAAACCCTAAATTCTCGATCGGACTAAATTCAGAAAAAGCTAGATTTGAACATAAAAACCTGAATTTGAACGAAAATTGATGAATTCGAACAATTTTGTCCATGTTCGAACAAACTTTTGTTCTACATTTCATGAATTTGAACAAAAAAGGTGTGGTCGAACAAATAATGGTCTATTCGAACAAAAAAAATGTAGAACCAGAATTGTTCAACTATACCAAAAATCGTTCAACCGTGCTTTGTTTTTTTCGACTACGAGTTCTCATAGTTCTCTTCAATATGAAGTTTTCATGGAATGCTCACCTTATATATATATATATATATATATATATATATATATATATATATATATATATATATATATATATATATATATATATATATATATATATATATATATATATATATATATATATATATATTATATTGCAAATAAAATATATATATATTATATTGCAAATAAAAAGAAAGAACAAGATTAATGATGATTGCACACGTAATCATATTATTAACCATATATACCAAATATGATGGTAAATAAATTGAATATAGGCATTTAAATGTTTTAATTAAGATTAAATTAAGAAAATAAATAAATTTGAGTGTTTTAAGATTTAAGTTGGGGTTATATGATATTAATGTATTTATTTGAGGAAATATGTAATTTTGATATTTAAGATGGAATCATGGGGATATATGATATTAATGTGTTTATTTTGGTAAATATGTAATCTTAATATTTAGGAGAGGAATATATGATACTAGTGAAATGACCCGTGGAACTACGAGTTTGTTTAAACGAAACGGTTTAATGATTTGTTTTAGATATTAAGTGGACGTAAATGCTAAAATCATTTAGTTTAATGACCCGTGGAACCACAGATTCCGACTAAGAATCTTGTCGTTGTTTTTATAATTATATTGATATACTTAACTTGGTCAGAATAAATGAACTACATTTATTCTCCCACGACCCTCTTCCAATTTTCATCACAATTCTATTTTTCTTGTCATAAAAGCCTACATTACAACATTTTATTGAGACATGTATTTCGGATACATATATAACGTAATTAATCCCGTAAAGAGAACTCATATTTAAATAATAACAATATAATAGTAATAAAGTTTGCTCTAAAATTGATTAGTTATATTTTTAATAATAATTTTTAGTAATAACAAATGACTCTTTATTTTTTTTAAAAATTTTTAAATACAATTATTATATGAAAGTTGTACAATATGCTTCAAAGTTTGTACATGTGTTCATGGAGTGTTTTGTAAAAGATTGTATATTTTGTTTTAAAGTTTGTACATATGGTCATGGGGATGTTATATCAAAAGGTTGTACATTAATGATTCAAATATTGTACATATAGTGTTTTATCATAAAGTTTGTACATAATGCTTCATATATTATATACAATGAATATGTTAATATTTTTATTAAATATAATTAATTATTTTAATGACATCATCATGAGGTCCTTAGAAATTTTTTTTTAATTTTTATTTATAACATCATCATTTTAAAAATATATATGATACTATAGAAGATTATCCATATAAAGTAAGAGATAATATTTTCAGAATAAATAGAAATGGTAAGGAACACAATTATTTTTTAGAATGAAAGTACTAGGTAAGTAGATGAACCATCCAGTGGACGTGCCATCAATAAAATTATGGGTAGTGATATGTACACAATCATTCATTTTCCACACACAATCTATTTAAGTGTTTGAACTATATTACCCTTCCCAACTTAAAGTTATGTTACGCCTAAATATTTGCCTAATATACTAAACCACCTTCTAAACGATTAACCTACAATATCTCCCACGACTTCTCATCATCTCCTAAAGTTTATAGACACTTCCCCGCTCAATGAACACGCGGGTATTTTGATCCTTGGTTATAATATATATTGATATTGATTATTTTAATTAGCAGATACAGATTAATATATATTGATATTGATTATTTTATCGCTCTGATTTTGATTTAGTAGATAAAGATATAGATTAATATATGTTAGAAGTATTTTGGACGTGCTGAAGATTTTGAGATGTTCATGTTAAGTTGGAAAAATTTGGTATATTCAACAACAGATGCAACTTTTATGAATAATTTGACTGAATCCGAGTCTATTTATGATAAAAAGAAAGATGAAACTGACTACATGAGAAATATATATGGTTACCTTGGAAGGAGAAGTTTGTTAGTCCTTGGACCGAAAAGTATTTGCATTTTGGTGATCGTTCATCATCAAGGGTGGAAGGTGTTCATTCAAAACTCTAAGATGTATTTACAAAATTCTACTAGTGGTTTTCGAGTGGTGAAGGAAAAAATTTGTCTTGCGGTTGGGCATGAATTTAATGAGGTTAAAGTAAGACTTGCAAACGAGAAGATACAAGCTCCTCATTATTGTAATATCCCCGTTTATAAGGATATTTTGTACCATGTATCACAGTTTGAACTTAAGAAAGTATTCCAGCAGTTTGAGAAAGCGAAAAAAGGTAATATGCGAAAAGACTATATTTTGCATTGTTCCATAATTTAAGATTATCTTACTTTTATTATGTATGTTCTTTTAGGTACGAAAAATCCTTTCACCGGTAATTTTATGGCTACTATGGGCCTTCCATGTGCTCACAAGATGAAGGATTCTAGAGAAATGACAATCCCGCTAGAGCTCATTCATCCAAAATGGAGGATTGATAGATTTTTTCCTCAATTCTGAATATGACCCACAAAATGATATTGATGATGCTAAAAGATTTCGAAACTTTCTTGATGAGTTGTATTCAAAGTATCAAGTGTGGCCACGAAACAAGAAAGAATCTATCACTTCAATGATTACTAAACTTGTCAACCCATCAGATACGTACTTTGAGCCGGTGATTAAGCGACCAAAAGGTAGACCTCCAAAAAATAAAAAGAGAAAGGGAGAGGGGATAACTTCTACAACACGAAATCCTTCAAGATTTGAGTATGTTGAATTCTCACGGTCACAAAATCCTTCATGTTCTACTTATATATCTCAAGGAAGCAATGAGGTCGGAGACGAGGTTAGCCATACCCTTATGAAAACAATATTATCGATTTGAATGTGTATCCTAATTTTGAAAGTTACACGTTTTGATAGTCTTGTATTGAACTAGATCTTCGAGTCTAAAGATACATTAACTATTTACTATTATGGTACTTAGAGAATGATGATCATTTGACTTTTGTAATCAAAATGGGGCTATAGTCATAAAACTGCTCTTAACTCCTAGTTTGTATGATTGTATCTTAATTTTATTCAGTTAAGTTTTTGTTATTTGGGTTATTTTTGTCAACTGACTTGATGAGAATATGTATTTATGACTTCTTTTGGTTGTGTAGCATTTCATGTAGTCTGTTTTTTATGTGTATATTCAGGGGCGACTCTAGTTTATTGCTCGTGGGATCACGAGACACCACTAGTTTAAAAAATTTTATGTAAAAAATACTCTTTAAATTGTATAAGACATCAATAAATTTAAGTGAAGGAACCATATATTTTTTGAATTTATAGTTTTTTCTTTTAAATTGTATAGAAGACCACTAAATTTAACTAGTCGGACAACATATATTTTTCGAATTTTTAGTTTTTTTAAAATAAACAACCACTAAAATAAAGAGTAAAATATAATTAGTATTGTAAAAAATTTCGAGACCCCCATTAAATTTTGAGTTTGGAATCGCGATTGTGTATATTTCATTTGCTGATCTACATAAATGTATAATGATCGGATTGCTAGTGTATATTAAATGGAATTTATGTATTTTGGGTTGAATTGATGCTAATTTTATGTGAGTATTTAATTTTTGGCTATAAATAATGAGTTAAAAAGAGTTTGCTAAAATAGTGAAAAAGTCAAAGAAGAGTGATTAAATTCAAGATAACAAAAGGGTAAGATAGTCCAAAAAATTAATTTAGTTGTGTATAAAAAAAGGTTGTACCCTAAAATTATGTCATGGAAAATAATTGAGTAAAAATTAAATGTGATGCATGCATGTCATATATTGAATGATAATAACATGGATGCAGGAGTGAAAGAAAAAAGAGAAGTATAATTGGGTATTTGTGTTAAGTTGTGTATATACTATATATGCGTTGTTTGAGAGGGACGAGTGCCTGCATTTACCATTTAACCACTAAAACCATGGCAGTATGGCACTGAAAATCATGATCTTAACTATATAAGGGAGGATAGTATTTTTAAAAAGTATTTAAAGGAGTCTTGTACTTTTTAAAATATTTATAATATTCAGTTATCCTTTTTAATTATATTATATTAAATACGAATAAGAAAGTTGCAAATATAATATGTAAATTTTTTGTCGATACTAATTACGAAGTACTTAATTACGTAATAACTACAATTTTTTATAGCACCAAGGAAAGTTAAGTAGTTAACCAATGATTACAATCAATTTGCATTTTCATTGTTCTCATTGATTTTTTCTACAAAACATCAACAATCAAAACAAAAGTCAAATCAATATCCCTAATCCCTATCCCTAATTAGTTTCTCTACCTTGCATATGATAGTTTTAAATTCTTCTCCATCATCATCTCGAATTTCATCTATATCTCAAGTTTTTTCTCCTAGTTGATTAATATTTCTAGTTTCATCTACATCTTGGTTATCATCCATATTAATTTCATCTATCTTAATCAATCCGCTATTCTATTCATTTTTGATAAATTTTTCATTCCAACCATGTTGAATCTGACATTAGTTTTTTCTTCAACTATAGGAGATAATGAAACATATTTTTCAATCAACACCGAGTCTTGAATGAAACATCTTCTTCAATCAACATCTCTTAGTAATTTATACAATAATAAAATTAAGTGACTAAACTAAAATGAGTAATCTTGAATCAACAAGCAAGCTTGAACACTTGAACAGAGTTGAACTATTGGGTTAACCCCAAATTAAAAAATAACCTGCAAAATAAAAAACAAAATAGTTTATGTGGAATAATGTAAAAAAATCATGAAATAATCAACATATAAAGCGTATGTTAATTGAAAATGTTTAAAGTTTATGAGAAATTGTATCTAATCGATGGTGTAGGTGACATTAAGAAGGTCAGTAACGGTGCATTGTGAGGGTAATCAACAATGAGGGTTTGGAATATGGATGGTCACCTATTACACATGAGAGTTGGTTTTTATGTAGTTTTAATTAAAAAGAAAAAAGAAAATATTAGTAAATGATAAATATATTTGAAAGTACCTCATTTTCCCATTTAAGTTTTCAATATACTAGCATCAGTTAAAAAACTCATGGATGCAGGAGTGAAAGAAAAAAGAGAAGTATAAGACCATATATAACCCTGCCTGTGACGTCACAGGCAGATTGGCCACTTTTTGGTCAAAAAGTGCAATCTGCCTCTGACGTGGCAGTGTCACCCTCTGACACCAAAATAACCCTGACGCCCCCCCAGTATCAAATAGGTCCCACCAGTTTTATTTTTTCTTTTTCTTTTTTATTTTATTATGCATACAAATTATATTACATATAATTAAAAAATATATAAAAATTAACCATTACATAAAAAATTAACCATTACATAAAATTTAACCATTACATAAATTATTGAGTTTGATGTGTTAAAAATGATAGGTTTTGATGGGTTTATATAGAAAAGAATATAAATAATTCAAATAAAAAAAACAAAACAAAACAAAACAAAAATCATTTGAATGAAAGTGTTAAAATGAGAGAAAAAATTGAGTTTGATGTGTTAAAAATGATAGGTTTTGATGGTTATATATAAAAGAAAATAAATAATTTAAATAAATAAAAAAAACAAAAAAAATTTGAATGAAAGTGTTAAAATGAGAGAAAATATTGAGTTTGATGGGTTAAAAATGATGGGTTTTGATGTGTTTATATAGAAAAGAATATAAATAATTTAAATAAAAAAAACAAAAACAAAATTAAAATCATTAAAATACGTGGACCAATCAGAAACCCTGACGCATTTTTTTTTTCGTGAAAAAGTTGACTGACGCCCCTCCCGCGTCAGCCGTAACGCCCCACTAGGGGCGTCAGGGGGCGTCACCCACTGCCAGCGCGTCTGACGGGACCCCTCTGACGCCGCGTTAAAAATGGTCTAATTGGGTATTTGTGTTAAGTTGTGTATATACTATATATGCGTTGTTTGAGAGGGACGAGTGCCTGCATTTACCATTTAACCACTAAAACCATGGCAGTATGGCACTGAAAATCATGATCTTAACTATATATGGCTTAACTTTTTGCCATGTATTTATTTATTTAGTTACAACAATAACAAAACCAATCCTACATAACTAGAATATTTATTTATTTATTACTCATATTATTATATGAATGAATCACGTGAAAACAATCATCAAATCAGAACTCATTCATTCTATACTGATCGAACCTAAAACACATGTTCGATAGGGAGACGGGTAATTAAAGGTTTAAGCGCTTAATTTTTCTTGAAAAATAGGATTAATCGATAGTTTTAACTCCGGCATTCGTGTGAACCCGATGAAAAGTAGAATTATTGATGACGTAAAACAATCGATCGGACAGTCGGACTAATATACTCAATTAGATTGAGTAATTAATATCTGAGCTTTTTTGAACTCCGACGACAATCGGAATTCAATCGGAATACGAGTAAACCATGACAATAGAGGTACTTTTGACAGAGTAAGTTTACAGTGACTGATGATGATGAAATAAATCGCCCAAACTGTAGTGACCCGAACTTTTCCATGTTTATATATATTAATTGAGATTGATATTTACATGATTAAATGTTTCCAACATGTTAAGCAATCAAACTTGTTAAGACTTGATTAATTGAAATATGTTTCATATTGACAATTGACCACCCAAGCTGACCGGTGATTCACGAACGTTAAAACTTGTAAAAACTATATGATGACATATATATGGATATATATATAGTTAACATGATACTATGATAAGTAAACATATCATTAAGTATATTAACAATGAACTACATATGTAAAAACAAGACTACTAACTTAATGATTTTTAAACGAGACATATATGTAACGATTATCGTTGTAAAGACATTTAATGTATATATATCATATTAAGAGATATTCATACATGATAATATCATGATAATATAATAATTTAAAATCTCATTTGATATTATAAACATTGGGTTAACAACATTTAACAAGATCGTTAACCTAAAGGTTTCAAAATAACACTTAAATGTAACGACTAACGATGACTTAACAACTCAGTTAAAATGTATATACATGTAGTGTTTTAATATGTATTTATACACTTTTGAAAGACTTCAATACACTTATCAAAATACTTCTACTTAACAAAAATGCTTACAATTACATCCTCATTCAGTTTCATCAACAATTCTACTCGTATGCACCCGTATTCGTACTCGTACAATACACAGCTTTTAGATGTACGTACTCGTACAATACACAGCTTTTAGATGTATGTACTATTGGTATATACACTCCAATGATCAGCTCTTAGCAGCCCATGTGAGTCACCTAACACATGTGGGAACCATCATTTAGCAACTAGCATGAAATATCTCATAAAATTACAAAAATATGAGTAATCATTCATGACTTATTTACATGAAAACAAAATTACATATCCTTTATATCTAATCCATACACCAACGACCAAAAACACCTACAAACACTTTCATTCTTCAATTTTCTTCATCTAATTGATCTCTCTCAAGTTCTATCTTCAAGTTCTAAGTGTTCTTCATAAATTCCAAAAGTTCTAGTTTCATAAAATCAAGAATACTTTCAAGTTTGCTAGCTCACTTCCAATCTTGTAAGGTGATCATCCAACCTCAAGAAATCTTTGTTTCTTACAGTAGGTTATCATTCTAATACAAGGTAATAATCATATTCAAACTTTGGTTCAATTTCTATAACTATAACAATCTTATTTCAAGTGATGATCTTACTTGAACTTGTTTTCGTGTCATGATTCTACTTCAAGAACTTCGAGCCATCCAAGGATCCATTGAAGCTAGATCCATTTTTCTCTTTTCCAGTAGGTTTATCCAAGGAACTTAAGGTAGTAATGATGTTCATAACATCATTCGATTCATACATATAAAGCTATCTTATTCGAAGGTTTAAACTTGTAATCACTAGAACATAGTTTAGTTAATTCTAAACTTGTTCGCAAACAAAAGTTAATCCTTCTAACTTGACTTTTAAAATCAACTAAACACATGTTCTATATCTATATGATATGCTAACTTAATGATTTAAAACCTGGAAACACAAAAAACACCGTAAAACCAGATTTACGCCGTCGCAGTAACACCGCGGGCTGTTTTGGGTTAGTTAATTAAAAACTATGATAAACTTTGATTTAAAAGTTGTTATTCTGAGAAAATGATTTTTATATCCAAAAATTATGGTTAAACTCAAAGTGGAAGTATGTTTTCTAAAATGGTCATCTAGACGTCATTCTTTCGACTGAAATGACTACCTTTACAAAAACGACTTGTAACTTATTTTTCCGACTATAAACCTATACTTTTTCTGTTTAGATTCATAAAATAGAGTTCAATATGAAACCATAGCAATTTGATTCACTCCAAACGGATTTAAAATGAAGAAGTTATGGGTAAAACAAGATTGGATAATTTTTCTCATTTTAGCTACGTGAAAATTGGTAACAAATCTATTCCAACCATAACTTAATCAACTTGTATTGTATATTATGTAATCTTGAGATACCATAGACACGTATACAATGTTTCGACCTATCATGTCGACACATCTATATATATTTCGGAACAACCATAGACACTCTATATGTGAATGTTGGAGTTAGCTATACAGGGTTGAGGTTGATTCCAAAATATATATAGTTTGAGTTGTGATCAATACTAAGATACGTATACACTGGGTCGTGGATTGATTCAAGATAATATTTATCGATTTATTTCTGTACATCTAACTGTGGACAACTAGTTGTAGGTTACTAACGAGGACAGCTGACTTAATAAACTTAAAACATCAAAATATATTAAAAGTGTTGTAAATATATTTTGAACATACTTTGATATATATGTATATATTGTTATAGGTTCGTGAATCAACCAGTGGCCAAGTCTTACTTCCCGACGAAGTAAAAATCTGTGAAAGTGAGTTATAGTCCCACTTTTAAAATCTAATATTTTTGGGATGAGAATACATGCAGGTTTTATAAATGATTTACAAAATAGACACAAGTACGTGAAACTACATTCTATGGTTGAATTATCGAAATCGAATATGCCCCTTTTTATTAAGTCTGGTAATCTAAGAATTAGGGAACAGACACCCTAATTGACGCGAATCCTAAAGATAGATCTATTGGGCTTAACAAACCCCATCCAAAGTACCGGATGCTTTAGTACTTCGAAATTTATATCATATCCGAAGGGTGTCCCGGAATGATGGGGATATTCTTATATATGCATCTTGTTAATGTCGGTTACCAGGTGTTCACCATATGAATGATTTTTATCTCTATGTATGGGATGTGTATTGAAATATGAAATCTTGTGGTCTATTATTATGATTTGATATATATAGGTTAAACCTAAAACTCACCAACATTTTTGTTGACGTTTTAAGCATGTTTATTCTCAGGTGATTATTAAGAGCTTTCGCTGTCGCATACTTAAATAAGGACGAGATTTGGAGTCCATGCTTGTATGATATTGTGTAAAAACTGCATTCAAGAAACTTATTTTGTTGTAACATATTTGTATTGTAAACCATTATGTAATGGTCGTGTGTAAACAGGATATTTTAGATTATCATTATTTGATAATCTACGTAAAGCTTTTTAAACCTTTATTGATGAAATAAAGGTTATGGTTTGTTTTAAAATGAATGCAGTCTTTGAAAAACGTCTCATATAGAGGTCAAAACCTCGCAACGAAATCAATTAATATGGAACGTTTTTAATCAATAAGAACGGGACATTTCAGTTGGTATCCGAGTGTTGGTCTTAGAGAACCAGAAAATTTGCATTAGTGTGTCTTATTGAGTTTGTTAGGATGCATTAGTGATTCTGGACTTCGACCGGGTTTTCTTTAAAAATGATTGCTTAACATTTTTGTTGGAAACTATATATTTTTAACATATGAATATTATGTGATATATTAATCTCTTAACGTGTTTGATATTATGTGATAGATGTCTACCTCTAGAACAAGTCCCATTGACTCACCTAATAATAATGAAGAGTCAAATGTAAATTGGAATGATTCGTGGACTGATTCACAAGTTCCCGAAGAGGAACCGGAAGAAGAGTCGGAACCGAAAGAAGAGTCGGAACCGGAAGAAGAATCGGAACCGGAAGAAGAATCGGAACCGGAAGAAGAATCAAAACCGGTGGGGGAAATAATAAAACGGTTAAGTAAAAGAGAATCCTCAACCAACCGACCAAGGTTAATTATGGTCAATGGTGTTTCCGCCAAGGAAGCAAAATATTGGGAGGATTACCAATTCTCCGATGAATCGGATTCCGACGAGAATTCCAATGATGTTATAGAAATTACCCCAACTGAATTTAAAAAGGCAAAAGAAAATAATAAGGGAAAGGGCATAAAAATAGAGAAATCTAATTCCAACCCCGATGAAATTTATATGTATCGTCAACCCCCGAAGTCCTTAAGTTGTAACAATGACCCAGGAACCTCTAAACCACCAGGTTTTTCTAAACCGTTGTGGAAAATAACAGCTAGTATTAGGGGAACATCATATATCCCTAGAAACTTGGCAAAACGAACCAAAACCGAAGAAGAAGAAACAAGCGAGTCGGAATAAGATAGTTGTATTCGTGTGGTGTAATATATGTAATATAGTGTGCTTATGCTTTATGATATATGTAAAAATTGCTTGTATTAATAAGTATTTTTTTTTATGAATCTAACTCTTGTCTATTTTACAGTTTAAAAAACACAAAATGGATAGACAACCCAATATTTTAAGAGACCTACCCGGAGACATGATTGATGAAATCTTGTCTAGAGTCGGTCAGAATTCTTCGGCCCAACTATTTAAGGCGAGATCAGTTTGTAAGACATTCGAAGAACGTTCCAAGAATGTCTTGGTTTATAAGAGACTTTCGTTTGAAAGATGGGGGATAGCACATTGGGAAACCCATAAGTTACGATGTGTTTACTTTGACGCATATATTGCGGGGAACCCAAATGCTATTTTACGCAACGGGTTAAGAAATTATTTTGACTCAATATATCCGAATATTGGACTTCGTGATTTAGAAAAAGCGGCTAACATGCAACATAAAGAAGCATGTTATGCTTACGGATTAGTAATGTTCGCTTCTCACCAAAGTGAGAACAAGAACATCAGGCTACAACTATTAAACAAAATGTTTCCACAAGTGACGGAGTCGGTAATTGGGGTAAGAAATGAGGTTTTTAGATTGTTACGGGACTGTTGGACATTACGTAACCCTCATCCCTTTGACGACATTACAACACGCTGTCTTATCAACTGCCATAACGGTTATGTTCCACAAGACCAAGGATGGGAAGTAGTCCTAGTAAAACCAGAATGCATGACTTGTTTCTGGACGTATGAATTACGTGTCTTTATTGCCTTTGCTGAACGACTTGTGTACTAGCTAGAATTATCTTCACAACTATCTTGTATCAAAGTTATTGTGTGCTATATTTCATGCTTTATGTAAAATAAGCGGTATTGTAAGTTTGTAAAATATTGTATAAAAGTTTGAACGCGAAATATTATTATAATCAGTTTTTCATATAGAATTGTAGTAGTTGAATTGTATATTAGCTACTAAGTATGAACTTAACGGGTAGGTACTACCCGAATTTAAACTTATAAAACGCTAATATGAAGAAAAAGCTTTTATAAATGAGTTCATATTATGCTACGAAATACTATTAACTACTCTTAATATTCTGTATGATTAACTTGTTCCATTTGATAATTTTGAAGGAAATGGCACCGACTACTCGACATACCGTGAATATGAATGAAGAGGAATTCCGTACTTTTCTAGCTTCAAACATAGCCGCAGTACAGGCTGCGCTACATACCAACAATAACCTTGGATCTAGCAGTACAGGAAATCGTGTAGGATGCACCTACAAAGAATTCACTGCCTGCAAACCTTTGGAATTTGATGGAACCGAAGGACCGATCGGATTGAAACGGTGGACCGAGAAGGTCGAATCGGTGTTTGCCATAAGTAAGTGTACTGAAGAGGACAAAGTAAAGTACGCTACGCATACCTTCACAGGTTCTGCGTTAACATGGTGGAATACCTATCTAGAGCAAGTGGGACAAGACGATGCGTACGCACTACCGTGGTCAGCATTCAAGCACTTGATGAACGAGAAGTACCGTCCCAGAACCGAGGTCAATAAGCTCAAGACAGAACTTAGAGGGTTACGAACCCAAGGATTTGATATTACCACGTACGAAAGACGATTCACAGAATTGTGCCTATTGTGTCCGGGAGCATTCGAAGATGAGGAAGAGAAGATCGACGCGTTTGTGAAAGGATTACCGGAAAGAATCCAAGAAGATATAAGTTCACACGAGCCCGCCTCCATACAACAGGCATGTAGAATGGCTCACAAACTCGTGAACCAGATTGAAGAAAGAATTAAAGAACAGACTGCTGAAGAGGCCAATGTGAAGCAAGTCAAAAGAAAGTGGGAGGAAAACGGTGATAAGAATCACCAATACAACAACAACAGCAATTACAACAATAATCGCAACAATTATCCCAACAATCGCAACATCAATCGCAACTACAACAAACGGCCCAACAACAACAACAACAACAACAACAAAAACAACAACAACAACAGCAACTACAACAATCATCCCAACAACAATAATAACCGCAACAACAACAACAATCAGAAGCAGCTATGCCAAAGGTGTGAAAAGAATCACTCGGGGTTCTGCACCAAATTTTGCAACAAGTGTAAAAGAAATGGTCATAGCGCGGCGAAGTGTGAGGTCTACGGACCAGGGGTTAATAGAACGAAAGGAACAAATGGTGTCGGAACGAGTAATGGCGGAGCAAGTAGTGTCGGAGCAAGTTATGCCAATGTAGTTTGTTATAAATGTGGAAAACCGGGCCACATTATTAGAAATTGCCCGAACCAGGAGAACACGAATGGACAAGGCCGCGAAAGAGTTTTCAATATTAATGCGGCAGAGGCACAGGAAGACCCGGAGCTTGTTACGGGTACGTTTCTTATTGACAATAAATCTGCTTACGTTTTATTTGATTCGGGTGCGGATAGAAGCTATATGAGTAGAGATTTTTGTGCTAAATTAAGTTGTCCATTGAAGCCTTTGGATAGTAAATTTTTACTCGAATTAGTAAATGGTAAATTAATTTCAGCAGATAATATATGTCGGAATCGAGAAATTAAACTGGTTAGCGAAACATTTAAGATTGATTTGATACCAGTAGAGTTAGGGAGTTTTGATGTGATAATCGGTATGGACTGGTTGAAAGAAGTGAAAGCGGAGATCGTTTGTTACAAAAATGCAATTCGCATTATACGAGAAAAAGGAAAACCCTTAATGGTGTACGGAGAAAAGGGCAACACGAAGCTACATCTTATTAGTAATTTGAAGGCACAAAAACTAATAAGAAAAGGTTGCTATGCTGTTCTAGCACACGTCGAGAAAGTACAAACTGAAGAAAAGAGCATCAATGATGTTCCCGTCGCAAACGAATTTCCTGATGTATTTCCGAAAGAATTACCGGGATTACCCCCACATCGATCCGTTGAATTTCAAATAGATCTTGTACCAGGAGCTGCACCAATAGCTCGTGCTCCTTACAGACTCGCACCCAGCGAGATGAAAGAACTGCAAAGCCAATTACAAGAACTTTTAGAGCATGGTTTCATTCGACCAAGCACATCACCGTGGGGAGCTCCTGTTTTGTTTGTCAAGAAGAAAGATGGTACATTCAGGTTGTGTATCGACTACCGAGAGTTGAACAAACTTACCATCAAGAACCGCTACCCACTACCGAGAATCGACGACTTATTTGATCAACTACAAGGCTCGTCTGTTTATTCAAAGATTGACTTACGTTCCGGGTATCATCAAATGCGGGTGAAAGAAGATGATATTCCAAAGACTGCTTTCAGAACACGTTACGGTCATTACGAGTTTATGGTCATGCCGTTTGGTTTAACTAATGCACCAGCTGTGTTCATGGACCTTATGAACCGAGTGTGTGGACCATACCTTGACAAGTTTGTCATTGTTTTCATTGATGACATACTTATTTACTCAAAGAATGACCAAGAACACGGTGAACATTTGAGAAAGGTGTTAGAAGTATTGAGGAAGGAAGAATTGTACGCTAAGTTTTCAAAGTGTGCATTTTGGTTGGAAGAAGTTCAATTCCTCGGTCACATAGTGAACAAAGAAGGTATTAAGGTGGATCCGGCAAAGATAGAAACTGTTGAAAAGTGGGAAACCCCGAAAACTCCGAAACACATACGCCAGTTTTTAGGACTAGCTGGTTACTACAGAAGGTTCATCCAAGACTTTTCCAGAATAGCAAAACCCTTGACTGCATTAACGCATAAAGGGAAGAAATTTGAATGGAATGATGAACAAGAGAAAGCGTTTCAGTTATTGAAGAAAAAGCTAACTACGGCACCTATATTGTTATTGCCTGAAGGGAATGATGATTTTGTGATTTATTGTGACGCATCAAAGCAAGGTCTCGGTTGTGTATTAATGCAACGAACGAAGGTGATTGCTTATGCGTCTAGACAATTGAAGATTCACGAACAAAATTATACGACGCATGATTTGGAATTAGGCGCGGTTGTTTTTGCATTAAAGACTTGGAGGCACTACTTATATGGGGTCAAAAGTATTATATATACCGACCACAAAAGTCTTCAACACATATTTAATCAGAAACAACTGAATATGAGGCAGCGTAGGTGGATTGAATTATTGAATGATTATGACTTTGAGATTCGTTACCACCCGGGGAAGGCAAATGTGGTAGCCGATGCCTTGAGCAGGAAGGACAGAGAACCCATTCGAGTAAAATCTATGAATATAATGATTCATAATAACATTACTACTCAAATAAAGGAGGCGCAACAAGGAGTTTTAAAAGAGGGAAATTTAAAGGATGAAATACCCAAAGGATCGGAGAAGCATCTTAATATTCGGGAAGACGGAACCCGGTATAGGGCTGAAAGGATTTCGGTACCAAAATTTGGAGATATGAGAGAAATGGTACTTAGAGAAGCTCATAAAACCAGATACTCAATACATCCTGGAACGGGGAAGATGTACAAGGATCTCAAGAAACATTTTTGGTGGCCGGGTATGAAAGCCGATGTTGCTAAATACGTAGGAGAATGTTTGACGTGTTCTAAGGTCAAAGCTGAGCATCAGAAACCATCAGGTCTGCTTCAACAACCCGAAATCCCGGAATGGAAATGGGAAAACATTACCATGGATTTCATCACTAAATTGCCAAGGACTGCAAGTGGTTTTGATACTATTTGGGTAATAGTTGATCGTCTCACCAAATCAGCACACTTCCTGCCAATAAGAGAAGATGACAAGATGGAGAAGTTAGCACGACTGTATTTGAAGGAAGTCGTCTCCAGACATGGAATACCAATCTCTATTATCTCTGATAGGGATGGCAGATTTATTTCAAGATTCTGGCAGACATTACAGCAAGCATTAGGAACTCGTTTAGACATGAGTACTGCCTATCATCCACAAACTGATGGGCAGAGCGAAAGGACGATACAAACGCTTGAAGACATGCTACGAGCATGTGTTATTGATTTTGGAAACAGTTGGGATCGACATCTACCGTTAGCAGAATTTTCCTACAACAACAGCTACCATTCAAGCATTGAGATGGCACCGTTTGAAGCACTTTATGGTAGAAAGTGCAGGTCTCCGATTTGTTGGAGTGAAGTGGGGGATAGACAGATTACGGGTTCGGAGATTATACAAGAAACTACCGAGAAGATCATCCAAATTCAACAACGGTTGAAAACCGCCCAAAGTCGACAAAAGAGCTACGCTGACATTAAAAGAAAAGATATAGAATTTGAAATTGGAGAGATGGTCATGCTTAAAGTTGCACCTTGGAAAGGCGTTGTTCGATTTGGTAAACGAGGGAAATTAAATCCAAGGTATATTGGACCATTCAAGATTATTGATCGTGTCGGACCAGTAGCTTACCGACTTGAGTTACCTCAACAACTCGCGGCTGTACATAACACTTTCCATGTCTCGAATTTGAAGAAATGTTTTGCTAAAGAAGATCTCACTATTCCATTAGATGAAATCCAAATCAACGAAAAACTTCAATTCATCGAAGAACCCGTCGAAATAATGGATCGTGAGGTTAAAAGACTTAAGCAAAACAAGATACCAATTGTTAAGGTTCGATGGAATGCTCGTAGAGGACCCGAGTTCACCTGGGAGCGTGAAGATCAGATGAAGAAGAAATACCCGCATCTATTTCCAGAAGATTCGTCAACACCTTCAACAGCTTAAAATTTCGGGACGAAATTTATTTAACGGGTAGGTACTGTAGTGACCCGAACTTTTCCATGTTTATATATATTAATTGAGATTGATATTTACATGATTAAATGTTTCCAACATGTTAAGCAATCAAACTTGTTAAGACTTGATTAATTGAAATATGTTTCATATTGACAATTGACCACCCAAGCTGACCGGTGATTCACGAACGTTAAAACTTGTAAAAACTATATGATGACATATATATGGATATATATATAGTTAACATGATACTATGATAAGTAAACATATCATTAAGTATATTAACAATGAACTACATATGTAAAAACAAGACTACTAACTTAATGATTTTTAAACGAGACATATATGTAACGATTATCGTTGTAAAGACATTTAATGTATATATATCATATTAAGAGATATTCATACATGATAATATCATGATAATATAATAATTTAAAATCTCATTTGATATTATAAACATTGGGTTAACAACATTTAACAAGATCGTTAACCTAAAGGTTTCAAAACAACACTTAAATGTAACGACTAACGATGACTTAACAACTCAGTTAAAATGTATATACATGTAGTGTTTTAATATGTATTTATACACTTTTGAAAGACTTCAATACACTTATCAAAATACTTCTACTTAACAAAAATGCTTACAATTACATCCTCATTCAGTTTCATCAACAATTCTACTCGTATGCACCCGTATTCGTACTCGTACAATACACAGCTTTTAGATGTATGTACTATTGGTATATACACTCCAATGATCAGCTCTTAGCAGCCCATGTGAGTCACCTAACACATGTGGGAACCATCATTTAGCAACTAGCATGAAATATCTCATAAAATTACAAAAATATGAGTAATCATTCATGACTTATTTACATGAAAACAAAATTACATATCCTTTATATCTAATCCATACACCAACGACCAAAAACACCTACAAACACTTTCATTCTTCAATTTTCTTCATCTAATTGATCTCTCTCAAGTTCTATCTTCAAGTTCTAAGTGTTCTTCATAAATTCCAAAAGTTCTAGTTTCATAAAATCAAGAATACTTTCAAGTTTGCTAGCTCACTTCCAATCTTGTAAGGTGATCATCCAACCTCAAGAAATCTTTGTTTCTTACAGTAGGTTATCATTCTAATACAAGGTAATAATCATATTCAAACTTTGGTTCAATTTCTATAACTATAACAATCTTATTTCAAGTGATGATCTTACTTGAACTTGTTTTCGTGTCATGATTCTACTTCAAGAACTTCGAGCCATCCAAGGATCCATTGAAGCTAGATCCATTTTTCTCTTTTCCAGTAGGTTTATCCAAGGAACTTAAGGTAGTAATGATGTTCATAACATCATTCGATTCATACATATAAAGCTATCTTATTCGAAGGTTTAAACTTGTAATCACTAGAACATAGTTTAGTTAATTCTAAACTTGTTCGCAAACAAAAGTTAATCCTTCTAACTTGACTTTTAAAATCAACTAAACACATGTTCTATATCTATATGATATGCTAACTTAATGATTTAAAACCTGGAAACACAAAAAACACCGTAAAACCGGATTTACGTCGTCGTAGTAACACCGCGGGCTGTTTTGGGTTAGTTAATTAAAAACTATGATAAACTTTGATTTAAAAGTTGTTATTCTGAGAAAATGATTTTTATATCCAAAAATTATGGTTAAACTCAAAGTGGAAGTATGTTTTCTAAAATGGTCATCTAGACGTCATTCTTTCGACTGAAATGACTACCTTTACAAAAACGACTTGTAACTTATTTTTCCGACTATAAACCTATACTTTTTCTGTTTAGATTCATAAAATAGAGTTCAATATGAAACCATAGCAATTTGATTCACTCAAAACGGATTTAAAATGAAGAAATTATGGGTAAAACAAGATTGGATAATTTTTCTCATTTTAGCTACGTGAAAATTGGTAACAAATCTATTCCAACCATAACTTAATCAACTTGTATTGTATATTATGTAATCTTGAGATACCATAGACACGTATACAATGTTTCGACCTATCATGTCGACACATCTATATATATTTCGGAACAACCATAGACACTCTATATGTGAATGTTGGAGTTAGCTATACAGGGTTGAGGTTGATTCCAAAATATATATAGTTTGAGTTGTGATCAATACTGAGATACGTATACACTGGGTCGTGGATTGATTCAAGATAATATTTATCGATTTATTTCTGTACATCTAACTGTGGACAACTAGTTGTAGGTTACTAACGAGGACAGCTGACTTAATAAACTTAAAACATCAAAATATATTAAAAGTGTTGTAAATATATTTTGAACATACTTTGATATATATGTATATATTGTTATAGGTTCGTGAATCAACCAGTGGCCAAGTCTTACTTCCCGACGAAGTAAAAATCTGTGAAAGTGAGTTATAGTCCCACTTTTAAAATCTAATATTTTTGGGATGAGAATACATGCAGGTTTTATAAATGATTTACAAAATAGACACAAGTACGTGAAACTACATTCTATGGTTGAATTATCGAAATCGAATATGCCCCTTTTTATTAAGTCTGGTAATCTAAGAATTAGGGAACAGACACCCTAATTGACGCGAATCCTAAAGATAGATCTATTGGGCTTAACAAACCCCATCCAAAGTACCGGATGCTTTAGTACTTCGAAATTTATATCATATCCGAAGGGTGTCCCGGAATGATGGGGATATTCTTATATATGCATCTTGTTAATGTCGGTTACCAGGTGTTCACCATATGAATGATTTTTATCTCTATGTATGGGATGTGTATTGAAATATGAAATCTTGTGGTCTATTATTATGATTTGATATATATAGGTTAAACCTATAACTCACCAACATTTTTGTTGACGTTTTAAGCATGTTTATTCTCAGGTGATTATTAAGAGCTTTCGCTGTCGCATACTTAAATAAGGACGAGATTTGGAGTCCATGCTTGTATGATATTGTGTAAAAACTGCATTCAAGAAACTTATTTTGTTGTAACATATTTGTATTGTAAACCATTATGTAATGGTCGTGTGTAAACAGGATATTTTAGATTATCATTATTTGATAATCTACGTAAAGCTTTTTAAACCTTTATTGATGAAATAAAGGTTATGGTTTGTTTTAAAATGAATGCAGTCTTTGAAAAACGTCTCATATAGAGGTCAAAACCTCGCAACGAAATCAATTAATATGGAACGTTTTTAATCAATAAGAACGGGACATTTCACAAACGGTTTATTTATAGGTGGAAAAATGTGGTAAAGGAATTGCTAACATCGCATACGTCCCGTTTATGGTTGTTACGTACTTGTGTAACAAACTTTCCTATTTTCATAGGCTTACATGACACAGACGTTCCACTCGTGTGTCACTGCCTAGATATCTTGGTGCACGTGGGTCAGCTGCGGGATAGCATGCACACTTTTCCCAAAGTAAAAGAGCTTACGTATAGACAACCTAGATTCTTCTCAAATATTTCTTCACATCATCTTCTATCTGAACACTTTCTTTATGGCAATCCTTGTTCTATGTTCTATCCGAAATTCTTTTTTCCCGCACCATGCTCACGGTGCAGAATCATTCGCCTGCAAGATATCTTTATCTTTTCCTTCAATTATTCTCCCTTTTTACCGGCGTCGACTTCATTTATAAATGTTTTTGGTCCCAGATTCTTTTTAAAACATATAATATATAATAATCTTATAAAATTAAAGATTATTTGATACGGATCTAGAGCGTCTCATTAAGTCACCCAGTTTGGTAATGCTAGCTGGCACATGTACTTTACCAAACTTAAAATTCAAATATGTTTTCACCAATCTTGCTGATTAGACGTTCATTAAATGCTCTACTATTTTGTCTACCAACTATCCCTACTTCGTACTATACAGGAAGCCAAACAATATGTCAATTCCCTAATAGATAAAACTTTAATATGGCATCCGTACATCTCCCAATTTCCTCTCCTCACGCGGCCTCCTTCTTCCCTAACCTTAACCTTACCCAGAACACTTCCGTTTCCGTTTCCAATCCTACTCAAAATCACTCCAAATCCACTCCAACTCCTTTACCTCCACCTCCACCACAACTTCATATTTATGTTGAGGCAGTTGTGGGGAGTACTTCGGCAACAAAAAACAACAAAAAGGCTGAACAAAACAACCCCGCTCATGAAAGGCACTGAAAATATGAATATTTCCAAAGAAGGCAGACGATAAAGGTGTCAACGGTTTTCTTAGCAAATATCACTAGGACAACCACACCAATGGTAATCAGTCAAGGTTTTAGACATTTTGGTTGGATCTAAAATATTGCTTGGCGTGAAGGGCATAATTTTGCATTTATCAAGTTTGCTTCTCATCAACAAGTTATTGAGGCTGTTTTCAACATGAATGCCAAATTTCTTATGGGAAACAAATTGAGGGTGGGTTTGGCGAAATTTGACAAAAAGCAATCAAATTTTGCACACAACCGGGATCAAACCAAATACAATCATAATGGTGGTCAAGGTATACACGGTGACAGCAGGTATACGTATACAGAGCTTCAAATTAATGATGATGTTAGTGAAGGTATGGACCGGACTGTCCTAATTATTGATAAGGTTGGCTTCTCCAAACACAAAATCAATAAATGGCTCATCGATAGAAAGGCGAAGATAGATAAGTGTTGCCTTTTGGGTAAGTATGGTTGTTTGCTTAGATGCACTGATTCAACAAGTTTTCAAAGTGTGTGTCTTGGCCCTTTGTATGACATTAAAGAACAAATTCTGAAGGTAACTCCCATGTCAGATAGGCGGGGAAAGTTTTCAAGATTGGTTTGGGTGGAAGTTCGGAGTATTCCGGTTGATTATGGATGTATAGAGAACATCTATGCCGCTGTTAATGAGTGCGGGGAGATTTTGTTAATTCCTAAGCCTTCATATAGACTTATTCAGGCTGGATCCTTATTGTCTTTCATGGAAGTCTTTACCCCTTTAAAGATTGATAGGCAAACGATTGTTGAGTAGAAAAATAAAAAGAAAATCACTTTGTGGGCTCATGAGGTTGGTGAGAGCTTTGATCCAATGGAGCTTATTGATCCAGAAGATTTGGATGTTTTTATTGATGCTGTTAATGACTCCATTGATCTAAACGATTCCCAAGACCTTGGTTGTAATCATGTTACATGGATGATACTTCGATTGTTGAAGCGGGAGGTTAGAATAGTGATGAATCACCAGAATCTGCTCATGTATCACCGGTGCCGGAAACGGGTGGAGATAAAGCCAATTAAATTCAAATTTTGAATTAGATAAGAACACAAAAGATATTGACAATCAATCGCTGATCAATAGCACATCTCCCGAGTTAAACTTACAAGTTTACGAGAAATACAAAGGTGTTTTTTTGGTTAATAAGTCATTTTTTGAGCCAATAAAAATAGTGGAGATTGTACCTTATGAGAGTAATATGCCAAATAACATAAAGAAAAACCTAGAAAGCTCTTTTATGGATGCAGAAGATGTTACTGCAGAAAGGGACAATTCTTTACCTGTGTGTACACTTGAACAACAAAAAGAAACCTAATACAGACAACGAGACTGTTCCTGGCACAAATCAAGTTTCTGCATGCCCATTGTCAAAGCCCAACTTAACTGGGCAGCCCATGATAAAAGCTGCTTTTGACGATGAAATCCTTACTGAACCATCATTCTTTCACTCAGCTAGATCTTCACATGAAAAGCAAAAAACACACGGGTGCCCAACACATGAGTGTAGATCGTCATGTGCATACTACAAGAAAAATGCACAAAAATTAAAAATTAAAGAATTATAAAGAAAGATGATCAATGCACAGGAGTCCATCTAAAGGCCATAAAAGAAAGAAGAACAAGTCATGTGATTTGAATGAGGATATGGACATAGAGATGGAAAATCGTGCTGATACAGAGGCTGTAAATCAAAGGCAATCTGATCAGTCTAACGGCATCCCACGTAAACCTATTAAAGTGAAAAGTAAGCTTATAAACTCTAAAATAACAATAGTAAAGATGGTAAAAAGGTGATGTTTTTAGTAATTTTTTAGAGGGCATGTTTGATAGCAATGAGAAGTCTAACAAGCAATGAAATTAGCTACTTGGAATATAAGGGGGCTTGGCAATAAAGATGTTTGGATGCCGTGTTGATTGTGGGAGATAAAGGTTCAGCGGATCATAATCCTTTAGTTTGGGGGGAAAAGCATTTATTTTGGGGTCCAAAACCGTTTCGATTTATAATAGTTGGTTTGAGGTACCTCGTTTCATAGACATGTGCTAGTTAAAGTGGGAAGGGTACCAAGTGGGAGGGTATACAGATTTTTTCATTCAATAAAAGTGTAGGAAGTTGAAGAAGGAGCTCAAGTTTTCGAATGATACTCAAGTGATCCAAAACAAAATTTTGATAACTTCATTGGAGTGTCAAATTTATGATATAAAGAAACTCAAGATACAAGAGACTTGCTTCCTTTTGAAATCACCAAGTTAATTGAGTTGAAAAAGGACCGTAACATACCGCAAAAACAAGAGGATATGAAAAGTATGCTGCAAAGTGGGGCGAATTGGTTGAAGATTGGGGACAAAAATCATGTATTAACAAATATAAGATCCATTGCGGCTGTTATAAGTGATATGAAAATTAGTGAAGTATGGATCGAATGTCCACTTACTGTTAAGAATCATGTAATTTATTTGTTTGAAGTGTTATTTTCGGCCCAAGTTGCTACTGGTCCAGAGATGGAATGGGCGGAGTTGCAACTCTCCAGAATAGAATAGAGACGGTGCACTGAGCTCGAGTGTGCCTTCTCTCAAGAAGAAATTTGGTACATAATTAAAGATTTTGATGGCAACTAGACGCTGGGTCCCGATGGCTTTTGCTTGAATTTTTTTAGGAAAGGATGGTCTTTTTTAAAAGATGAAATAATCTCTCTTATGCTACAATTTCATGCCAGCGCTTCTTTTCCCAATGGGTTTAATTCTTCGTTTATTATGCTAATCCAAAAGTCTAATTGTCCTAAAATAATTGAGCACATGAGACCGATTAGTCTTATTAACGCACCTTACAAGATCATTGCAAAAACCTTAGCAAATAGACTAAAGAAGGTGTTATCTCATGTTGGAAGTATCAATCAAAACGGTATTGTGCCTTGTCGTTTATTAGTTGATGGGGGTGATGTTAGTTAACGAAGTATGGCACTTAGCTAAAAGAAGGAACAAAGGTGTGATTTTTATTAAGATTGATTTCGCGAAAGCATATGATTCTGTTTCACACAAATTCCTTTTGGATGTTCTTTTCCATATGGGGTTTGGCTCTACATTCATTACATTTATTAAAGCTTGTATTTCCAATGTTAAGTTTTTGGTGCTTATTAATGGAACGCCTACAAAGGCAAGATGAAAAGGGGGCTAAGACAAGGTGACCCTTTATCTCCTTTTCTTTTTATTTTAGTTACTGAAGTTTTGAGCAAGCTTCTTTCTAATGCTATTGGTTGCGGGAGTTTGAAAGGGGTGGAAATTGAAAACCAAAAATGGGTTAATCATTCACAATATGCCGATGACACAATCATTTTTGCACACGCATCTAGGGAAGAATTGTATTGTATTCGTCAAATTCTTGATAGATTTTTCCAAGTTTTCGGACTTAAAATGAACCCGTCTAAAACAAACCTGTATGAGGTCAATGTTCCTCTTTCGGAACTTGAGAGTTATGCTGGCATTTTTTAGTGTAGTATCGGGTCACACCCATTTGACTATCTTGGCATTCCGATTGGTGCCAAGATTAAAAGGAAGGTGACATGTAGTCCAATTATTAAAAAGGTTAAGAAAAAATTGGTGGGTTGGAAAGGAATGTGTCTTTAGATGGGAGGTAAAGTGGTATTGGTAAACGCGGTGTTATCAAGCTTACCGCTCCATTATATGTAAATGTTTAAGGCTCCGAAAAGTGTTATTAAAAAGTTAGAAAACTTAAGAAGGAATTTTGTGTGGGGTGGAGATTCTTCTACAAGTAAGATGGCCTTAGTTAAATGGAGTGAAGTTTGTCTTCCGAAAGAGTGTGGTGGTCTTGGCAAAGTTCCGTTGAGAATCAAGAACTTAACTTCAATGGCTAAGTGGTGGTCTAAAATCACATCTTTGGATCATCCTACATGGAAGATTATTGTCAACTCGTCCATCGGTAATCATCCTCGGGGTAATATTTTAACCGATTTGTCAATGGTAAGAGTCAATCGAATGTCCCCCGTTTGGCGTGATATGATGAAACTTCAAGGTGTTGATGAATTATATGAGATTTTAAGTCCTCAAAGTTGGTGGTGAAATGTTGGTAATGGTGTGAAAATATTATTTTGGCATGGTATTTTGTTAGGCGTTTCTAAATTGAAAAACCAATTCCCCGCCCTACATCGCATATCTTCCAAAAAACATAACTTCTTGTCGGCATGTGGTACTTTAAATACAGTGGGCTTAATGGTGTGGGATATGGGCTTTTAAGCCATTATGGACGACTATGAAACTTCTCAGGAGCTTATTTTGAAGGTTTTATTGGAAGCATTTAAGTTGGTTGAGGATAAAGAGGATGAGATAGTTTGGGTACATTCGGTAGATAAAATATATACGATTGCGGATGGAGTACGTGTAATGATCTCTAGAAATATTAATGTCGATTTCAATTGGGTGAAGATTATATAGTCTCCTAAAGTGCCTTCTAAAGTTGATATTTTCATTGGCTTGCAATTCAAGGTGGCATTCCGGTTAAAGAATTTTTGAGTTATAGACATTGCTTAAGAGACGGGTCGGATGACAAATGTGTTTGGTGCGCGACTTATGTGGAATCTTTAGATCACCTATTATTGCATTGTTCATACTCTAATAAAGTCTGGACTTCATTGTTTAGTTGGTGGGATTTTGAATGGGTTATGCCTCGATCTATTGTGGAATTTTTGTTGGAATGGCATAGTGGTATGAATTTAAAAGCTAATAAATTTTGGGCCGTAATCAGACCGGATACATTTTGGGCGATTTGGTTAGCAAGAAATGAGGCTATTTCAACGGGAAGTATAGATGTTGGGTCGCTCTTGTTTCAAGCATCAAGCTCGAAGTTTTTCAATGGATGATTTATGCAAATATGTGTTCGAGCCTTCAATTTTATATTTGGTCCACACAACCGGAGACTTTCATATGAGATTACAAAGAATTATTGGGTCATCTTAACAGGAACATTTTAACGAGGAAAGGTGTTTGTCAAAGTTTGTGTAATGTAAAGATGTCACTGTAATATGTAACTTTGTTTCTTTAGTCATCATTGAATGAGTACAAGTGATATGTAAATCCATTTCAATCCACCTTTTATTCTTTGACTTTTCATAATTTCGTGAGAGGTCTTGTATATATTCTACTTTCTTGTTTTTTGTCAAAAAAAAAAAAAAAAAAAAAAAAAAAAAAAACTATCCCTACTCAGTCGTCGTTCAGTTATCGATGATTACATTTGATTACTCAAAAGCTTTTGTATACCAATAATCCCTACTTTGTCGTCGTTCGATAATCCATGATTACATTACATTACCCAAAAGATTTTGACACATGTAATATGGCCCATAAAGCCCATTACGTTGGCCCACTGCTATAAATAATCTTTTTGATTTTCCGATCAATATTAATTGTATTTTTCAAAACTAATTAAAGTCCCCTAAAGAACCGATTTCTGCTCCTAAAAGCTACGATATTAGCTATATTTCTAGCAGAGTAAATGAATCATATTTTTCGAAAAATGTATACCCTTTGTCCTTAATTGGCTAATCTAAACCCTAAAATTCCTACTCCTAATCAGAAGGCTAATGCTCCACCTTTTATCAATATGTTCGCCACTTAGAAAATTTTAAATATTGTTACCCTCTAACTAATTTTTTTCCTCTATTCTTGATTTTTATGGCATTCATCCTGTCCGTCTTCATCCTCATGCTATTTAATGTATTTCTTTATTTGAAATGTATTTTGTTGGTGTTGTCCATAATTCCTAACGTTAGAATATTTATGAATATCTTTCGCGAGTGGTATCAAGGTTAATATACTTTTACTGATCAAATCGGTTTTATAGGCAAATGTCAGATTTTGCTGGTAATTTGCCAGAGAGATTTGTTTTTATAAATTGTTCGGTCATGCCATTGAAACACGACGTGTCAATTATATGGAAAAGAGTTAAGATTGATCATGGTTGCCCTTTATCAAAATGTGACGATGATCTTTTTGAATTCTGCAAGAATTTGCAAATTCCTCAACACACTTATGGAGAGCATGTTTTGTTATTGGATAAATGAGTAATAATTAAGTTCTTGGTGATCGTGCCCTTGTTATTCGTTGTGGTGGAAAATGTGCATATCTTTCCTTCTATTAACTATATGAGATTTTGCCTTTCCTATTTTATCCTATCTTCTGAATTATTTCAAAACTTTTTTTTTTTTTTTTAAAGGCAAGCTTGCATCAGTCCGGACCCAAGCCTAGTCATCATTTGCGCACACACACGCGCTTTCGGGCAGGAAACCCGAACCACACTCTGAGGATCCGACCCTTTAACCATCCCGAGGGGCAGGCGGGCCGGATCTTAGTCCCGAAGCGGGTCGGTAAAACCTTCCCTTTGGGCCACCTTCAAGGAATATATTTCAATTCCTAGAGTGGGTGACGAGGCTCGAACCCGAGACCTCTAGCCCTGCGAGTACACAAGTGTAACCGCGGTACCATTGAAACAATGCTTCGTTGGTTGAATTATTTCAAAACTCTCTCTTCTCGAAGTTTTTAAAGCTAGAAGCTTGGACGTGGTGACTTTTACGGACAAAACCCATGGGGCCTCCCGAACAATCAATAAGACCATGTGCCCGTTCTCCAGCTCAACCTCATCCTTCATCCCCTTCCAGGGATTAAATACACCGCAAAAGATCTTGTTCTGACAACAACGCTCCCCCACCCCCTGCTGGCGAAGGTAATATTTCCTTTCTTCATCTTGAAGATTCTTATATTTCTCCTTTTTTAATATCCTTAAATTTCGAGTGAAAGGTTCGTCAAGCTCTCCTAATATTGGTACTATATTTTGAACTACAGATAGGCTACTTTATGAGGCAACTCATGATCGCGGCAACCCTACATCTTCTTTTTCGACCCTACCGACAAGCTCTTCCGTGTCCACTTATCCCGGGACAAAAACTGTTCTTGAAGACATTAATTTGGAGACAAAACGGACTACTTCCTCCGGCCAGGAGATTTATTCATTTCCCTTATTGAATGCATAATCACTCTATGCTTTAATGAAATGCCCTTTCAGTGATTATCATGCCTTTAAAGAATACTTGGATGTCGTGTCATCCCTGTCCATACAGAAGTCGCTAGCTTATTTTCCCAATGTTGTTGATTCCAATCTCATATTGCCGCTGATGAACTAAGACGAGACAAGATTAATGTTGTCCACATACATGATCATAGTGAAACAAATGGGAAACGAATAACCTCCGTATTGCCGACCTTGAAAGCACCAAAAACCGTCTTGAACATGAATTTTTATTTTCCAAGGAGCTTTTTGCTATTTCCGAGTTTCCTTGAATGAAGAACGTGAAAAGAATTCCATTCTTTAGCAGGAAAACAAAGGTGAAAGGACCCGTTCATATACATTATAAATGATTCACAATAGTCGATTACATCGCGAGGTATTTGACCTCTATATGATACATTTTACAAACATTGCATTCGTTTTTAAAATACAAACTTTCTTTACATCAAAAATTGACGGCATGCATACCATTTCATATTACATCCAACTATAATTGACTTAATATTAATCTTGATGAACTCAATGACTCGAATGCAACGTCTTTCAAAGTATGTCATGAATGACTCAAAGTAATATTCTTAAAATGAGCTAATGCACAAAGAAAGATCTTTAATACCTGAGAATAAACATGCTTTAAAGTGTCAACCAAAAGGTTGGTAAGTTCATTAGTTTATCATAATCAATCATTTCCGCAATAGTAATAGACCACAAGATTTCAGTTTCCATAAATATCCGTACACTCGCAAGTGTATAAAAGTATTCTATAAGTTGTTGAGCGCTTCGGTAACCATACTTAACAATTAATGTGGCATATTCCCTTTATTATGAAATCTCCCTACACTTTATCAAGTGTAGTAAAAACAAAGTACTATGCAACCGTTTACGATACTAGAGCGACTAGCCCGGTTGGGGTTGTCAAACCCGATAGATCTATCAATAGGATTCGCGCTTACATGCTCTTACAACATGTAAATATTAGTTACCAAGCTATTAGGGAAAAATATGCAAAGTGGTACAACTCAACGTAGAATATGTTTTTAGTACTTGTGTCCATTTCGTAAAACAGTTATAAAACATCGCATGTATTCTCAGCCCAAAAATATATATAAAAAGGGAGTAATGAAACTCACAATACTGTATTTCGTAGCAATTATGTATATGAGCACTGAACAAGTGCAGGGTTTGTCTCGGATTCACGAACCTATATTAAGTACATACATTTATATGTTGGTCAATATCTGTCTAACAATTTAGGTCAATTCGTAGTGTATCACAATCCTAATGCTCGAGACCGACATGCAAAAGTCAACAAAAGTCAACTTGACCTAAAATGACTTCCAAAATCTATGCATGTTTATTATATAACTTATATATAGTCGTTTTATATATTTAAATATATTTATCAGATCTTATTATACTAAATAATACAAGTCATTTATTAATAAATAAAAATTTATATTAAAATTCATATATGATAAAAATATACTTTTATATATCTCAAGTAATAAAATTTATAAAATTCACTTAATATCATAAAAATATAGTGGTATGTATTATTAATGTAATTATATTACGTGTGGTAAAAATATCTTTGTACGCATATTTATTTGATAAAATAATATTGATAATAATAATAATGATAAAAAAATAAAATGATAGTTTCAATAAAAATATTAATTTTTAGTAATAAAGATAATTTTAGTAATAACATCAACTAATAACAATTATAATAATCGTTTTAATAATAATATTAAAATTAATGATAATTCAGTTGACCATATCCTTTAATCCGTTCATCGAAACCACACGATTTCTAAATGAAAAGTTATTAATTTTTCGTCAGCTTTTTAACGACATGCATATCATATACCTTATCTCAGTAGCATATGTATCAAATTTGTGATTTATCATAAACTATTTAACTACGAAACTAAGCATATAAATATGCATAATCATAAATACTCGAGCACTAGTCAGGGATACACTATTAATATATAAAAGATAAGATATGAATGCTCACGTATCAATATTGTGATTCAATATTGCAGGAAAGTACGTAGACGCAACGAAAATGATAAACATTAGGTTGACCTCACGAGCAATACCCTCGAACAATACCCATAACCTCCATAGCTATAACCCATAATTTCCTTAGCTCTATCCCGTTTGAAAACTTATTTTGAAATCGTCTGAACATATCTCCGTCGTAGTATTTTATGTATACTAATAATATTTTGAAATAATACTAAGTAAATATATATATGTAATTCGATTGAGAGAGTTTAGAGAAATAAATTTTCATGTTTCTATGAAATAATGAAACCTATTGAATTCTATTTATAATAGATTTTTGAATTATTAAAGTGAATTATTAAAGTATGAATTATTAAAGTAAATTATTAAAGTATGAATTATTAAAGTGAATTATTAAAGTATGAATTATTAAAGTGAATTATTAAAGTATGAATTATTAAAGTGAATTATTAAAGTGAATTATTAAAGTATGAATTATTAAAGTTAAAGTAAAGTAAAAGTAAAGTAAATGTAGAGTTAAAGTATAGTAAAAGTATAAAACTATGTACGTATACTACGCGTATAAATATATATAATATTAATTTAAATCGTTATATATATTTAATAAAATAAAATATAAATATCGTTATCTTTATCATACTGGTTAAGTAATGAGTTGTCAAAAGTGGTTCTAGATATTTATAAAAGTTATATACGTTTTAATAATAAAGTTCTTTTTAAACTGAAAACGTTTTTATACGTTTGAAACTAAATCAAATAAATATGATAATTTTGTTTTCCAAAACTAAATATATTTAAGAATCATTTTGTTAAAAGGTTAAAATAATGGAAATTGTTATATCATAAAACGTTTTAGAAAAGTAGAATTATATATATTCATAATAGGTTTCAAGTTTTTAAATTACAGTCTGTTGGTGAAGCATGAGATAAAGTCCAAAGGTTAAATAAACGTATGAAATCATCTTAATGAAAAATGTCGAGTTACTTAACTTATCGATATCCAACATCTAATTTATTTACACTCCACGTTTTTACTTTCATATTAAATAAAATAAAAGTTAATATAGTTATCTTATCAAGGTCACGAGGAAAATATTATAAAACATGACTTGGAATTTAAACAGGAATTTCCACTAAACCTTGTCTAGTTCCTGTTAATTGACACATTTGTTCTTACTTATAAATCACTTTACCATTTTTCGAATGTTGTCAAAAAGAATAGATTTCTTAAATCACAGTGGACCTCATAACATAGACCCGTAATCATATCATAATGTATATGATAATTCAATCATTTGATATTATCTCTTAATTCTGTTGATAAATATATCGAAACAAATACGTTCATGTAAAGTATCATATATCTAATACTTTGTTAATGTTTTCAATTAATATTATATATTATATATACATATCTATATACACATAATTATTCGTGAATCGTCGAACACGGTCAAAGGGTAATTGATTACATGAATGTAGTTCCAAAGTTTTTGAGATTCAACATTACAAATTCTGCTTATCGTGTCAGAAACATATAAAGGTTAAGTTTAAATTTGGTCGGAAATTTCTGGGTCGTCACAAAAGGCCTTCAAGATAAAGTTAATGAACTATCAATCGACAACAATAGATTGTCAGAGGTTATTTCTACTGCTTTAAACTACTTGAGCTGCCTATTGCTTGGCCTTCCCGATTTATTTTCTAGGGGAGATAGCTTCTTCTGCTGTCATGCAACCTTTTATGTCTTATTAGGAAGTGATCAAAGAGTTGACAATTTTGGAAGTTTTAAGGTACATTCGTCCTTTCCTTTTTGTTTCCGATGTTGTTGATACAATGCTTTCTAACCTTAACCCGAATTATTGTGAGAAGGCTGCGAACGCTAGTGATGCCGCTAGGTAACTAAATGTTCATGCGTTGGAAGATGTTTGTAATAACGAGGATTCTATTGTTGATGAAATTTTATTTATGAAATTGTAAGCCTATTTGACTGTGCTAATTTTTATTATATATATATATATATATATATATATATATATATATATATATATATATATATATATATATATATATATATATATATATATATATATATAACGTTTGGTTCTGTATATATTTACTATCACTTCATTTTGAAAATGAAATGTCTTCATTGAAACTAGTCTCGTTACTGATTGTATATTTAACGTCATGAGGAACGTAGATATCTAGACTACGCATGAGCTTGGTTAAGATCTGTGTACAGTTTCTAACCAGACGAAAGCTTGACTTTCTGACCTGATCCCCCATATCAGTATCCTAGTTTTTTCTAGGATGGTCTTCCTACCAATGAAAGCTAGAAGACATATTAAGGTGGTTGATAACGCCCAAATTATATATATATATATATATATATATATATATATATATATATATATATATATATATACATATATATATATTCTTATACATTATCGGTTCTCAATCATGGTATTTTGGATAATTTTTTTTAAACACTTAGAGTTTGTGTGAGCTTAAAGTGAAGAATAATGGTCAAGGAAGAGTTCATTGGAGTTTGGACGTGTATCAGCGAAAACCGAATTCAAAACAAAGCCAAATGACATGCGAACAATAAATGAAAAAATGAAGATTTTGATGCTGAAGCTATCTCGACCGTGATGGGTTCATCCCACTCGCGATGGCCTGGTTCTGGGTAAGTAGATGTTGATTGCCAGCATGATAAAGGGACAGAATACGAGATAATCGAGTACATGTGCATCACGGTCATGATGGGTGCATTCCAGTCGCGATGACTAATTTTTCACCATATTGTAGTCGTGACCATAAGCATCGCGGTCGCGATGCGGGGTCGGTTAGGTCTCTGAATTTCCATCTATAATTACCCCTAATTAACCCCAACTTGAGGGCATCTTTTATCTTACGACTTCTGGAGCTAGAAGAGACGTTTTTAAGGGTTTAGAGGCCATTCTTCATCAAATTTGAATATCTTAACATCAAGGTTAAAGATTGGATCATCTATTAAATGTTGGTACTCTAATTTTTCATTATTCTAGTGATTTTATGATGAATACTACTCGTTCCAATTATGTATTTGTTATTTCTTTTGTCATGCTAGGCTAAACTTATTTGTGTCCGCTTGATATAAGACTTATGATTTTAGATTGTTCTATCTTTTGAATTATTAAGGTTTTTAAGTTTAATTATTCGTGGTTTCTTGAAAGATCCATTGTTGTGTTCATCTATATATGGTTAATTTAATTATATTGGTTATTGGATGTGGTTTATGTGAATTTATCAATATTCAAAGCGTGTACTTCATCTTTTTGATCTAGACAATTGTATGAGAGAGCAATTAGTGATTAAATTGATATTGTGATAATACAATCGTGTAGGATGTTTCGAGTGATCCTGATAGTCTAGGTTTTATGTGAGTTTAACCAAGAGAAAGCCTCTTTTAATTTAACATGGTAATTTGGACCTCTAAATGATAATTAATGTGAGTTAATTGAATTCATTATGCCTTTGGTTCATTGATTTCGTGAGACCGATATGAACTAGTTACCTAGACTTTTAATAACGGTTTTAATAAAAGAACAATCATAGTCATTTTTTTTACAGCTATTAGGATCACCCAGGGGAACTTAACCACCCACGCGTTCATCTCCTACACAGTTATACCCGCCCCCAACTGCATGCCCAGGAGGAAACCCGCACCAATCCTATACGAGGCATGGACGGTAAAACCCCCATCCCCTTTACCCCCCATCCAACGCGATGTGGGAAAGGTGCCATGGGTGGAACTTCATGGCAGAGATGAAATCGTGGGTGAATATCTAGTCAACGGGGGTCGAACTCCTAACCTCCCCTGAAGGAGGCAGGCCTACAACCGCTGGACCACATTACATGTTGAGTATTAAAGAAGACACTCATTCTACTATCTGGTTAATTCGTTAATTTATCTTTGCTATTATTTTAATTCATTAAATTCAAATCAACACCCCAATTCTTAGGATAATTATTAGTTATTTCAATCTTAAACACTTTGCTCTATGTGGATGAACTTGTGCTTACTAGCTTCTTTACTGCATTGATCAGAAATAGTTGCCTGTATTCGTGTGTTAATTTAGTTAAGTTAGCTCAATAAAAGTAGGTGTATTTTGTGGTAGGCCTAAAAATACATTCAAGAACTATTTGTCCTTATTCGTGCAACATATTCAGATCAGCTATGGTAGTACAAGACGAATTTTGATAAATTCAACAAAACTTTATTCGTAACTTGCACTAAAAATTACATTAAAAATATGTCATATTTGTTGTTTCCGATTAGGTGATCAGCCCATCTAGCATCACACATTTTACACATGATATTTTTTCAAGTCGACTGCATGCCATCTACGTGACAGTGGATTTTCGGCTGGTGTACCTAACTCATACGCTCTGTGTTCATTAATGCCAATGACCTTATATGGTCCTTCCCATCTTGGCCCAATTTTTCTTGTGTTTTCCACTTTGCTTACTTCGTTGCTTCTCAAGACCAATTCATTTGGCTAAAACGCCAACGACTTGACTTTCTTCTTGTAAGTTTTTTTTTATTCTCTGCCGGCCTTATAGAAGCTATGATTCTTTTATCTTCAAGCAGATTCAAATTTTCTCTTACTGCGTTTTCGATTTTTTTCTTCAATGTATGCTGCTACCCTGAAAGTAGGTACGCTAATTTCTGCCGAAATGACAGCTTCACTACCATAAACAAGACTAAATGTTCCTTTGTGCTATAATTTGGTTTTGTTCTATGTGCCCATAACACATGCGACAACGTACTCATCCACCTATCCGGCTATGATTTTTCCGAGCCTAGGTTTTATTACGGCTACAATATCTCTATTTGTCACCTCAAGTTGCCCATTCGCCTGTGGGTACGCTACCGATGTGAAGGTTTGTAATGATACGCGTACCTACACGCATGGCGCTCGTGCGTATCATGTGCAGCGTACACGTTCTGAATACTTCCAGAACATCTGATTAGGAGGTGCGCACGCGGGTATTTCTTAGCGCACACGAAAGTAATCAGATATGATTTTATCCATAATTAAGCGTGATCCTTTTTCAACTATAAATCCGTTATTTATGGTTGTTATTCAGTAGGATCTAGAACCTAATTATGAGGTAATCTAGGGTTAGGGTTTTATTATAAATACAACCCTTACCTCCTTCATTCGACACAACGTTTTCTGTATTACTCGAACTTGCGGTTGCATCCAGAAAACACTTTTACGGTAACATGTATGTGCCATGAACATAAACCTTATGCAACCACCTTTAGTGGCCATTGTTGCGGCAACTGCCATCAATGGTGGATGTAGCTTTGATCACCCTTTCGTAGATCATCATCTCAATAAGGGTTATCCACGGTAAACTGGACCGGAGATCAAAGCTATAAACGTTCTTAAACACTCCCTCATGCACTCAACATTAACTTTGCTATTTTAGCATATTTATGTTCAATCAAATGGCGCCATCCATGGGACCATAACTAGAATTGCGTAAAAGTTTTATACGTTACGAACGATTAACTGCAAAACTTCTTATCTTTTTATGGTTATTCCTGTGTAACAGGTTACAATGGGAAAGTCTGGTAGCAATCAATCATCTCGTTTTAAGGGTCTTGATGTTACGGGATCGAACAAGCAAACCTAGACAAGACTCCTGTCACAAGCAAAATTCCAAGATCTGGAGCAGTAAAGCTCCCAAAAAAAATCAAAAACGTCATTAACTGCTACTCCCCCGGTGTCTCGGCCATTGACGTCACAAACAATGACTGAGTATTGGGCACCGGGTGACGAAGATGATGAAGAGTATGAGTATAAGGAAGAGGTCCCTCTTACTATAGTGGGGTCCATTCCTATATACTCTACGCCAAAGTCAAAGGTTCATATTCGGCGAGTAATGACGCCTACGAGTGCATGCGAGTATTTAGCGGGGCAGAACATCGATGTTGGTTGCCTGACCAATGATCGCACTCCCTTGGACAAAATACAAAGAAAGTGCATGTCCTCGCCCATTCCGAGGTTATCATCTATGCTTTCACCAAGTGCACCTTCAGGGTATACTACCAATTCTACGGAGGAAAGCAAAAAGAAGATCCAAGAAGATCTCCTCGCCATACTGGCTCAAGCTCCGCCAAAATAATATGCGCAGGCGTTTACGGTGCCAGACAAAGGTGGGGAAGTGTTAGATAATTTCTATGCAGGAATAATGGGGCGAAAGGTAAAACCCTTCATGGAGGTTGCGCCAGCTAATGAAAAGTTTGCGCCCCATATTGCTAACTACATGCCTGAATCTCCTCCTATCATTCCTTTGACTATGGGATGGTATGATGGCACGACATATCCAGATGATTTCTTACAAAGGTATAAAGGAACACGCACGGTCAGGCTTGGAACGATGAAACCAAGTGCTTAGAATTTCAGACTTTATTTCAGGGAGTCGCAAGGGAGTGGTTTAGTAATCTGCCACCACCGCTTGTTACCTCCTATAATGATCTTTGAGTGCGCTTCCTGTTAAACTTCCACAACATGCGTGCCCGTAAAAGGACACCTGTGGAATGCCATGATATCAGGCAAGGTACAAGAGAATCCCTTGGGCAGTTCATAGATCGATACACCAAAGAGGTCACTAAAATGGCTGGACTCCCCGAAAGCCAAAAAGTGTCCAGTTTTATACATGGGTTTTGTAGAGAGCGACATCTTGCCTTATGGCAGCGCTTGCGGATGAAGGTACCTGATACTTTAGCCGAGGCAATCAAAAAAGCGCACGAGCATATGCGTGATCGGGAAGATAACACTAGGAATAGTGTGAAAAATAACGATAGCAGAGGTAATAAAGATGACGATTCTTATCGCAGTCAAGCAGGGGGATCGAAGCGCAAGGATGACAATTATAGCCAGGGCTCCGCATCATCGAAATACAACAAGTTTTAGAAGTCAAGAAATTCTGATCAAGGGAAGGGTCACTTCCCAAGTCAAAACTTTGCAATCATGCGCGAGTTGACTAAAACACCGAAGGAGATCCTAGCTACTGAACCATTCTGTCTGACATTCTCAGCTCTTGCAAAAATATCAGAATATGCTAGGAGAGACAAGTCAAAATTTTATGAATTCCATGATGATTATGGACATGAGATTGATCGTTGCAAATCTTTTATCGAAAAAGTGATCGAATCTCTGAGAAGGGGTAAGCTTAATCATCTAAAACCCATGAAAAATTAGGGAAATGCGCCTCATGAAAATCAATCAGAGAAGGCTGCATCAAACGAAAAGAAGGGCGGCGATAAAAACTCTGACAAAACAATAAATATGGTGTATGCTTGGCGCTCTGGTCAGAGGCGCAAAGCCGAGCAATTAGAGGAATGGAGGACGAAAGCTATTATCTTCCCTCCAATGCAAACAATTAATCCTTCACATACGCCCATAATCATTAAAGGTCGCGTCACTGATTGTGGGTACAATGTGCGACAGTTAAATGTCGACACTGGCAGCAATGTCGACGTAATGTATGAACACTGCTTCAGGTAGCTACCTGCGGCAATCAAGTCCATGATGTGGGCACCCACAAATGTTTTGTTGGGGTTTTCTGGCGAATCGGCATGGCCTTTGGGGTGCATTGAGCTTGAACTAGAGCTGGTTGATGATAATGACTCAACTTGCACGCGAGCTGTCCCTGTTGAATTCTGTGTGGTACGTTCTTATTCATGCTATAACGCGCTCCTGGGGCGAGTTACTTTACAAAAGTTTGGCGCAATACCCTCCACTGTTCACGACATGATCAATTTTAGTACAAAGCAAGGTATTGCTACTATCCAGAAGGAGTCTAGAAGAGCGTTATGCGCCGCGATTACACTGCCTAAACCATTGCTTGCAGATGAAGAACAGATACAAAGCAGTTCTACCCTTGTCAATTCGAAATACCCTGATAAACGAATTCAAGTTAGGGGTGACCTCTCAGATGAAATCAAAGTTCAGTTGCGCGACATACTGGTAGCTAACATGGATATCTTCGCGTGGTGTGAGGATGATATAACAGGGGTACTACGAAACATCGCAGAGCACAAGCTAAACGCGAATCTAAACTTAACTCCAGTACGCCAAAAGAAGCGCCCAATGGCGCCAGAAAGAAACAAATGGTTAAGGATGGAGGTAGATAAGTTGGTTCATGCGAACATTCTTAGAGAGGTGCGGTATCAGACTTGGGTCGCGAATCCTTTTTGGTTAAAAAAAGGAGATGGCTCGTGGCGCATGTACGTCGATTTTAAGGATATTAACGAGGCATGCCCTAAGGACAATTATCCTTTTCCTGAGATTGACTGGAAAGTTGAATCTCTTTCCAGTTTCAGGTTCAAATGCTTTTTGGATGTTATCGAACATAAATCTGCTCAAATAGCAAAATTGATTTTGAGTGCTTGAGGGAGTATTTAGGAACGTTTATAGCTTTGATCTCCGGTCCAGTTTACCTTGAATAACCCTTATCGAGATGATCATCTACGAAAGGGTGATCAAAGCTACGCCCACCATTGATGGCAGTTTCCGCAACAATGGCTACTAGAGGTGGTTGCATAGGGTTTATGTTCGTAGAACATACCTGTTACTGTAAGAGTGTTTTCTGGAAGCAATCACAAGTTCGAGTAATACAGAATACGTTATATCGAGTGAAGGAGGTTAGGGTTGTATTTATAATAAAACCCTATCCCTAGAATGCCTCATAATTAGGTTCTAGATCCTATCGGATAACAACCATAAATAACGGGTTTATAGTTGGAAAAGGATCACGTTTAATTATGGATAAAATTATATCTGATTGCTTTTGTGTGCGCTAAGCAATACTCGCGTGCTCACCCCCAATCAGATGTTCTGGCAATATTTAGGACGTGCGCGATGCACGTGATACGCACGAGTGCCATGCGCGTAGGTACGGGTATCATTAAGTCCCCCTAGTTTAATATGATGTGCGATCACCATGGTGCATCATGTTAAACTACTACTTAGGAGTACTTAAAACAAAATAGCACATGCTTAATCTTATTTCTAAAATAATAACTTTCAAGTAACCAAATCGTTTGGTCAAGATTTTATCATTATGTGGCATTAATTACTGACAGACGTTGTCAATCAAACATCTGCTAATGCAGTATTGGAAACGGCTGTTGTGTAGGCAATCATGACAGACTGTCAAATCAAGGCTTGCCTAACCACAAGCCAATGCTAACCTGCACCACACCGTAGCCAAACCATCCAATAATTCTTATCGTTAATTGTTCATTTAACTTGTCATTTGTTCAGATCATGACACGTGTACGGCTCTTAACAAATTACGCTTTTTGAAGCCCTAATTATTCTCGATTATAAATAGGACTCATTCTTTTACCATTTAAGGTAAAAATTCAAAAATCAACTTTGTTTCCTTCTTTGCTCTCAAAAATTTTCCTATCAAATTCCGGCAATCACACAATTACTCATGTCAGTTAATCTTTGCTTAAATCTTTTATCATGTCGACTTCCATTACCAGTACAACCGTTTTCCATGTTCATTCGATATCATCAACCCTTGACCCAGCGTCAATGAAATGTGTTGTCGAATGGCATCCACCCATTGCCGACTTTAATCCCACCCTTCCAAAGGTAAACGAGCGAGCCCACAAACCACCCTCCTGCATGGTTGCAATGTACGATCAAACCCTCGAGGTAGGGAACGTCTGAATTCCTCCAACCGCCTTTTTTATGAGAGTGTTGTCCGCTTACAACATTGGATTAGGTCAACTGAATCCACAGTGCTACCTGATTATCCCTGTTTGAGATGTGGTGTTGGGCTAACAATCAAGAGCCCTCATTGACAGTTTTTCAAAATATCTTCCCGTTACCAAGTAAGCGAGCATGACTGGTACAGCTTTTCCGATCGAGTTGGCTTCACCGCCGGTCAACAGAAAGGTTTACAGAGTTTCTGGAAAGATTCTTTTTATTTTGTTGATAACAAATTTGTTCCCCCTGAATTCGCCAACATCCTGCAATGGCACTCTAGTGCAAACACTATTCTGAATAGACCCCCACGTATGGTCCAGGCTGAGCAGGAACTGTTCAACCTGTGCTCCGGCAGGAAATTAAAACTTCGCATCTATCCAAACAAAGTCCTGTTTCTTACCAAAGTGTCATCCTACTGGCCGTTTGCTGGTACCATCCCATCATCATGCTTAAGGGAAAGGGTATATTCTGTTTATTGCCTATATCAATTAATTGGTGATTTACTTTAGTGCATGCTAACCTTTGTGCTCTTTTTTTGCAGTGATGAATGCTCGTGACATTCTTTTGGATGATGACTTTAAAGGTTATACCATCAAGAAGGACGCTGTTGACCAAGATGCTATCATGAAGGATGCTGATGCAATAATGAGCGAGGGAGGGGCTGATGAGGCTACATCAAAGCGCCGCTCATCTGTACGCCTCAATCCTCCAGTGAAGAAGAGTAAAGCTGCAAATTCTTTTGAAGGAAAAATATAACTTAAATTATTTTTCTGAAGTTTATATCTTACATTGCTTGTGCCTGATTGTGGAATTTTTGTGCCAGTTTTTAACATTGATGAGGACGTGGAGCCTACTGTTTCTGACACCACTCCCTCCATTGCCAATACGCCCTCTGTGCCCTCAGCTGCTAATATTCAGCCAATCTTCACAGTTCCACTTGCCGTGATTGCTCCTTCTTCAACTCCTGCCGCCGGCCGAGCTACTGCCACTCCTTTTATTCGAACACCGATTTTAAATGACAATCGATACGTGCCCATTCATGTGGACAACTTGGCATCTAATTTAAATGTGTTCAAGTGCTTCACGCTTGAAAAAAATCTGTATATGCAGGGATGTGCTCCTGACGTCATTAGGCAAGAGTTAGAAAAAAACGATACCGGAGCAAAAGCTAAATTTTGTTACGCAGATATCGTTTTTAACATGGGCAAGGGATTGTGACTATTTAAGCACTAAGCATACTCATCGCGCAGATATCCACATGTCCAGGCAACTACAGAAGAGGGTGCAGGTTCTTGAAATACAGCTTAAAGTGGCGAATGACGCACTGAAAATAGCTGAGGCCACCATTGAATCTTTGAAAAAGGATAAGGTTGATCTTCTAACATCGCAGGTTGACTATGAAGAGGAGAACAGGGTATTGAGAGAGGAGCTTGTTGTTGCTACCTCAAATGTTGATTTGCTAACCTTTGAAAAGAATGATCTTGGCATCCAGGTTACTAAAGTGTCTGCGAGCCGTGACGTCATTCGGCGGACTTATGCAGATCTACGAGCGACACTTCCAACCATTACAACTCATGCACTGAGTGCCTCCATTGTTATAGAGCTTTACTTGCAAGCTCTTAAGGCGACCAAGGCATTAAAGCGGGTGCGCTTCTGGGATCTAATCTCAAAGAACATTGAAATACCAGCTGTCATTCCCCAAATCATCACATATCAACTTGAAGAAGATGCTTATGAGAAGCTACTTGAGTCCAGCAAGGCGCTGGAGAACATTTCAATCCAAACTCTTGCTGATGCTGCTCTTGATCCTAATGTTTTTGTGGGGGGTTGCGAGGCGTACTTTGTAAGGCGTTATGCAACGATTTTTGCTAAGAGCGTGGGGGTCTTGGGTGAGCCATAAGCTCGCATTGCTTTTAGCCCCATGAGCTCAATGCCCTTGGGGGGTGCACCTGTTATTATCGTGCTTCGTGAGGCGCTTTTAACATTATGGGTGTGCCCCCAAACTTAGTTTAGTTTGTAATTTTCTATTTCCACGGGGCAATCCGCCTGATCGCTGCGTGCGAGGGTTTGAAGGATTGTTACTGTTAGCGTAGGGCACTGTTCCAAACAAGCCACGTAGTTTAGATTTTAATTTTTCTGCAATTGTAATGGCCTGCGTGCCTACTTAGCTTTTGTGTTGTAGGAACCTTTATTTTTAATGTCACTATGTAACCAATGCTATGCATTGTTTATTTCATATTGGTAATAAGTAAAGTAATCCAATATCTTTCTTATTATATTGTTCGCGTCATTAGGCGTATTAAGTTCTAAAAACTTATAGTTTTATTTGCATACAAATCTGTAACATCCCGTCTTTTTCCGTTTACTTTCCGTCTATCTATTTTAAAGTCCGTTATATAATTATAACATATTCCGTTAATACGCGTTTTAAAATATTTCATTTAGGTAATTCACGCACCCGCTTCAAACTTGAGGGACTAAACTTGCCAAGAGACCAAACTTTTGACTAGGTCAAATGGTCAACACCATCTCCTCCATTCATTCATCCTCCACTTTTCCTTTATACTTCCATCTTTTTCTCTCAACACCCAAATCAAAGAATCATCATCCATTTTCGATCTAGAAAGTGTTCATCAAAACAAATTACATATTCAGAATCCTTGCATCTTCCTCTTCGAATCCATACCAACTTCATCTCATTTGGGTAACTTTCTAAAAATACTAGATTCTTCGTTCTTGATGTTTTTAACTTATAAAAGTGTTAATTAGTGTCTATGGCTCAAGTCTAACATGAATATGTGATTTATATGCTCGACCTTGTTATTTTAAGTAACTAGCATGAACTTGAAATTTGGTGTGTTTGATCTTGTGATTTGGTTGCTTAAATGTTGTTAGATGTTAAAAGTGCATGTATTAAATGTGTTACTAGCATCACTAGCTTCAATTTGGTGTGTAGGTTGACATGGAAAAGCTTCATAAACATAATTGTTAAGTTTATGATTTTGAGTTAGGGTTTGATAGAAGTAAAATGAACTTTTGATGCATTGAATGCTTTGCAAGGTTATTTGTAAGTGTCTAGTTGTATTGTATGCGTAATTATCTACGAAAAGGCGAATCATATGTGTGCATTTAATTCCCGAATCATCAATATGCATTTATGAACTTGAAGCATTTATGAACTTGAAGCATTTATGATGAGCATTAATTGATCATTTAATTTGGAAATTTGATTATTTTAAATGATGATTTTGGTTGATGAAATGTGTTTAGTTGCATTCCTCATTAAATTACCTTTCCAACGATGTATGGTATGCGTTTTAAGTGTTTACGGTTTTTGATTTGTGCTTAATTGAAGTTTGGTTGAGACTTGAACAATTGAAACTGACCAGGCACCAGTTCATGTTGATTGCCGTGGTGCGGCACTCCTTGGTCGCAGCGCGACATTAGGCGTGGCCAGGGACTGATCAACTTTACTTTTATACCGAAAATTCTAACTATGCTACGCACCTCCGATTGACATGTAACTTGTTCTAACATGCTTATATATGATTAATTAGCTTAGAAAAATAGTTTGGGACCCGATCCGAACGTGTTGAATTTTTCGTTGACTTTGACTTGACCAAAGTTGACTTTTTTTCAAACTTAACCAAATACTTATGCAATCATTCTAACATGCTTTTATATTTGTATCATGCATGAAACTTGGCTACGTGATTCACATGCTATATATAATCGAGTCGTAATGAGCCATAGGACTAATTGAACAACTTTGACCAATCATGTTTATCGATATTGACACGACCTACTTGTTTAGGCCAAGACTAGCATCCGTTCTTGCACACATTTACTTGTGAAGTACTTTTACCTTTGTGCACTCAAGGTGAGATCATAGTCCCACTTTTACTCTTTTAAACTTACATTTGGGATGAGAAAACATAAACGTTTTGTTTTACAAAGTGAACACAAGTACGGAAACAAACATTCTACGTACGAGTTAGAACAAAAATCCTCAATTCGATTATAATTAGTTACACTTGCCGGGTGTAAGCGAGAACTTATGTTGTATGGTCATATAGGTTTAACAAACCCTCATTCGGACGGTTCGCTACCGTTATTCGGATGAAATATATTTTCGAGAAACAGTGTAGGTTCTAACACTATGTGTATGGGGTTCGTGGAAAGTTAAGCCTTGATAATTGGGTGCTCGTGATAACAATTTTTAGAATGGTTTACTATTATTTCAACATTATAAATCTTGTGGTTCATTTGTACTTACTCACTTACTTACTTAAACCTATGATTTCACCAACGTTTTCGTTGACAGATTTCTATATTTTTCTCAGGTCCTTGAACAATAGGTGTTACATGCTTCTGCTCACTATTTTTGATACTTGCTTGGATGTCGAGTATACATGAATACATGGAGCATCTTTTGACTTACTTTTAAATCGTGTCGCATATGTTTCATTTGTACGTTAAACGTTGTATTGTAACTAGTCGTTCAACTACTTTTGTAAACTTGAAACATCTTTACATTTGAAATGAATGCGACATATTTTGGTCAAATGTCATTTTAAAGACTTATGACCACGTAACAGGACCTAAGTAGAAGGCGTCGTCAATGAAGATTTTGTTGGGTCACTATAGAATCAATGTATACTCGTTTATACTCCAAATTTAATAACACTAACCGACGTCAAACTATTGTGCACATAGCCGACGCTTTTCATTGCATTAATAAGTAAATTATTCAGAGTCTTCCAAGTGAACCAACACTTAGGTTAGTGGGAAAGCAACCCCAGTGCTTGTCGTTTATAGTCATGACTTTCAGTCTTCTAGTCTGTGAGAGTGTGTTGGTCTAGGCAAACCAATGCCTGTTACCCACCCTAAAATCTAGCCTTGTAACAAAACAGGCTTCTGCCACGCGGGAGCTAGAGATCATGCCTTAAGGAGGCAGGATTCACGTAATAGCTGTCATATTGTGCGTTGAAATGTAACCATACACTTCTATTTAAAAAAATTAAATTTATTCATTGCGAAATAAATTAAATTCTCAAATCATATCCAAATGAAAATTCATTGCAACCATGAAAGAAATACAATTTGTCTTAAAAGTAAACGAAATAACATTTTAAAGGAACTAAAAAATGCAAGTGTTTAAAAGTCGGGGTGATCAATCCCTGGTGTTGCAGCCTGACAATTATATGTAACATCTTTTCAAATTGGTCGCATGCCAAGTGCGAGGTATTCGCTCTCCATTCAATCCTGCCAGGATATAGGACCCCGTTGCGCTTATTCCAATAACTTCATAAGGACCTTCATAGTTTGGTCCAAGCTTTCCAGTATTCTCAGTGACTTGCTTCATTGTTACACCACACATAACCTCCAACCCTGAATGACATTGGCTTAACGCGCTTGTTGTATTATTTAGAGATATTCTTCTTGTTAATTGCTTCCTGTATGGCGGCTATTTCTCTGCGCTCTTCTAGCATATCTAGATTAGTGCGCAAGCCCTCATCGTTGCTTGACTCGTCAAAGCTGCGTATGCGCTTTGTTGGAACCAATAATTCCGGGGATTACTGCTTCAGTTCCATAGACCAAACTGAATGGTGCTTCTCCTGTGCTGTTTTTATGAGTGGTACGATGCGACCATAAAAAACTTGGGAGCTCATCGACCCACTCATTACCATACAAACCCAGGCGTGCCTTTATCCCCTTTACAATATCTCGGTTAGTTACTTCACATTGGCCGTTGGCCTGTGGGTGCGCGACCGAAGTGAAAGACTGCTTGATATTCAGCTCCTGACACTAGCTCTTAAAAGGTTCGCCTTCAATCTGAGTACCATTGTCGCTGAAAATTTCATTGGGAATACCAAACTTGTACACAATATCTTCCCAAAAGAAGTTACGGATGCGCCTGCCGGTAACTGTTGCCAATGCTTTTGCCTCCACCCACTTGGTGAAATAATCAATTGCCACCACCAATAATTTTATTCCTCCTGAACAAGCAATGATGATATAAATACTGTTAAAGCACGCATATTGCAAAGTATTACATAAGCGTTTTATTTCAAGCGTACCTGAGCATGCAGTAATGGAACCGACAATGCCGATGGCCCACTTGCTGAACAGCCACGCTGCCGTTATTGGTATCATTGGGTTCCGTGGTGCCCGACTTATTGGCGACTGCTGTTGACACGACTGGCATTTCCTTACTATCTCTGCCGCATCGCTGTGAATGGAGGGCCAGTAATACCCTATGCGCAAGGTTGGAGAATTCGGATCTCTGGGAGATCTCATTTGGACTTTTTTTATGAGGATCTCGGCATCTCGGAATAATCTCGGGGAGATCTCGGACGTTGACTTTATAGCTTTTTAAATAAAAATATACATAAAAACATAAATATATGCATATTTATATACTTTTTTACGAGATTTTACAAAAATATCCGAGAAATGAGCGAAAAAATCTTAGAAATTACCAATTTTACAAGAAAATCTTACAAATTAGCAAGAAAATCTGAGAAATCGTGGCTTTGACTAAGTTTGACCCCGTTGACTGAGAAATCTCGGGAGATGAACAACTCGTCTCGGTTGCCTTCTAAAAATGAGATCTCGGGGGAGATCTCGGGAGATTTACAACACTGCCTATGCGCATCACTTTCGCGGCAATTGTTATGTACCCAGAGTGTAAAGCACAAGAGCCTCTGTGAACTTCTCGAAGCACTGCAACAGGTTAATTAGGCCCAATGCACAGTAGGACTGGGCCTAGATAGGATTTCCTATATAAAACACCATCAATTAATGCGTACATAGGAGCTTTCATGCGAATCTTCCGCGCTTCTTTTTCATCTTCCGGGAGTTCACCCCCAGTTAAGAATTTCACCAGTGGTGTCATCCAATTTGGGCTTTCCTCCACGATGGGTGCAACAATCAATTTCTCATTAATAGATTTTTCTATTAACACTTCTACCCATACGTTTTTGTGCAGATGAACGAAAGCCAAGGCGGCCAATTTGCTCAGTGCATCCACGTTCTTGTTTTGTCCTCTAGGTACCTGCGTCAACCTGAAAACATCAAACTCATTTGCTAGTTCATGAACCAGTTCCATGTACCGCTGCATAGAGGCTTCATGCGCTCCAAACGATCCATTAACCTGGTTAGCGACCAACTGCGAGTCAACATACGCATCTAAGTGCTTTATTCCAAGTTGCTGTGCTATGCGCATCTCAGACAGTAACGCTTCATATTCAAATTCGTTGTTGGTCGCAGCAAACGTGAACCGGAGTGCATAGATATGCTCATCTCCATCGGGGCTTGTGAGAACTAGTTCGGCGCTGGTACCTTCGGGCCCACAAGCTCCATCCGTATGCAGTTCCAAGGCCTGATTCTCATTATATTCGATTGTAGTACTTTCTGCGAGTGCCTCTACTTCTCCCGTTGTCTCAACTAAATAATTTGCAAGTATCTGTCCTTTTATTGCAGTGCGCGGGGAGTAATTAATTTCATGCTCTCCCAATTCGATAGCCCACTTGGCCAATCTATCCAAAACCTCAGGCTTGTACAATACCTGTCATCACGTGTTATCAACGTATCACAATTAGTTCAAGCGCGTATTTGGAGTCTTACAAGATTGTGTAAAAAGAGATTAAGAGGCGCGTACCGCGACTTATACCTGTCTTTTCGGTTGATCAGTTAACACCACTATTGGATGCACCTGAAAGTACCTGCAAAGCCGACGAGCTGTATGTACTAGCGCGTATACGAGCTTTTCAATAGGTGGGTAGTTAACTTCACTGCTATTGGATTCGCCACTTCCGCTAAGTGCCTCGCTGACAAAATACACAGGAATTTGCACCTGCGCCAAAATAGTGAGAAACACATAGTAAGCATTACATTCAACACAAATTCCAAGTCTCAATATGAGACATACCTACCCCTATCTGCGACAAGAACAGAGCTTATCGCTTCTTTCGAAGTCGCGAGATACAACATCAATGTCTCGCCCGCTATTGGTGCAATCAAGTAGGCAGCTCCCTTAGGAGCGACTTCATCTCAACAAAAGCTTTCTCGACCTATTCATTCCACCTGAAGTCTGACTTTTTCAATGAATTCTTAAGGGTCTGGAAAAAAGGTAATGACCGCTCCGCGGCTTTTGACAGGAATCTAGTTAGCGCAGCCAACTTGCCTGTTAAACTTTGCACTTCTTTCCTTGATTTTGGGGAACTCATGCAATCCACAGCTTCTATCTTATTGGGATTAGCCTTGATTCCTCGTGGCGTTACTACATATCCCAAGAACTTGCCCTCTTCCTCCCCAAAACTGCACTTTGTAGGATTAAGCTTCATGTTGATTTTTCGCAGAGAGTTGAACGTTTTCTGGATATCATCCAATAACTGTACTTCTGTGTTGCTTTTGATGACTAAGTCATCTACGTAAGCCTCAATATTTCTGCCGATTTGATCCTTGAACGCCAATTCTTCAACTCGAAGGGCATTTTTGTGTAACAATAGATGCCATGATCAGTGTGGAATGCGGTCTTGTCTTTATCTCCTACTGCCATCTGAATCTGGTGATGTCTAAAAAGCATTTGAACCTGAAACCGGAAAGTGATTCAACTTTCCAGTCAATCTAAGGCAAAGGATAATTATCCTTAGGACACGCCTTATTGATGTCCTTAAAATCGACGCACATGCGCCACAATCCATCCCTTTTTTATAACCAAAACAGGATTCGCGACCCAAGTTTGATACCGCACCTCTCTAAGAATGTTCACATGAACCAGCCTGTCCACCTCCAACCTCAATCATTCGCTTCTTTCTGGCGCCATTGGGCGCTTCTTTTGTTGCCCAGGAGTCAAGTTTGGATTCGCGTACAGCTTGCGCTCCGCGATATTTCGTGGTACCCCAGTCATATCATTCTTACACCACGCGAAGATGTCCATGTTGGCTACCAGTATCTCGCGTAACTGGATTATGACGTCATCTGAAAGGTTGCCCCCAATTTGAATTCTCTTGTCAGGGCACTTCGGGTTGACTAAGATAGAACTGCTTTGTATCTGTTCTTCAACTGTGGGCAATGGTTTAGGCGGTGTTACCGAAGTGCATAGCGCTCTTCCGGACTCCGTCCGAATAGTAGCAATGCCTTGCTTAGTAGGAAACTTGATCATGCTATAAACGGTAGAGGGTACCGCGCCAAACTTTTGGAAAGTCACTCGCCCGAAGAGTGCATTGTAACATGAATAAGAACGCACCACACAAAATTCAACAGGGAAGGCCCGTGTGCGGGTTGAATCGTTACCATCGACCAACTCTAGTTCAAGCTCGATGCACCCTAATGGTCATGCAGATTCGCCGGAGAATCCTGACAGAACAGTTATGTAACGACCTGACAAAATCGCCATTGACGGCGCCGTTAACTTAGGTCCCATTACGTGGTCGTAGTCCCTAAATGAGACGCGTTTGACCAAAATTATGTCGCATTCATTTGAAACATGCATGACTTGCGAAGTTTTGAGTTACCAAACGGTTCGACAACAAGTTTAAGTTTACAAAAGTTATAAAGTATGAATGAAATAATTTGCGACATAATATAAGTTGAAAATCACGAATGCTATCAATAGCGTATGTTTGTATACTTGACCCCAAGCAAGTAATCAAAGTGTGCGCATGTATGCTTGACCCCAAGCAAGAAATCAAAATGTATGCATGTATGCTTGACCCCAAGCAAGTATAAGTATACGCGGAAGCATGTATCAAATAGCCAATAAAGAACCTGAGAAAACATATAGAAAAAATGTTGGTGAAATCATAGATGTATTTGTAAACGTTGTTTTTGAACCACAAGATTAAGTATTTCCATAAAGTTGATTATCCAAATCGTTTGCATTCCAAAAGTTGTTGCACGTTTGCAAGCACCCAATTATCAAAACTTAACTCTTTTGTACCTTGTTACGTAGTGTTAGAACATACACTATACTCGAAAATATATTTCATCCGCTAACGGTAGCAAACCGTCCGAATGAGGGCTCGTCAAGCCCATGTGATCACATAACATAAGTTCACGTTTACACCCTGCAAGTGTAACTAATGATAATTGAATTGAGGCTTTTTGTTCTAACTCACTGTGGAATGTTTGTTTTCGTACTTGTGTTCAAAGCATAAAAGTATGATACGTATATGTTTCTCATCCCATGATTTAAAAGTATAAAAGTTGTTGGAAAGATGCGACTATGATCTCACCTCGAGTGCACGAGTAATAAGGTACTTCACAAAGTAAACGAGTGCATGAATGAATGCTAGTCTTGACCTAAACAAGTAGGTTATATCAATATCGGTTAACACGATCGGTCAAAGTTGTTCAATTAGTCCAATGGCTCGTTACGACTCGATTATGTAGCATGTGAATCACGTTGTCAAGTTTCATGCAACATATAAGTGTAAACGAAAGGTTATAACGATTAACCAAAGTATTGGTTAAGTTTGAAAAAAAGTCAACTTTGGTCAAAGTCAAAGTCAATGAAAAAGTCAACTTGTTCGGGTCTGGTCACGAACAATTTTTCTAAGTTTCATAATCATATATGAGCATGTTAGAACAAGTTTCATGTCAATCGGAGTTGCGTAGCATGGTTAGAATTAAACGAAATTTGATTATTTTTGACAGCCCCATTTTCATGCTTTAAGTCGAGCCGTGGCTAGAGGAGCCGCGCCGCGGCTTAACACTAGACAGAATGCTGGGCTGTTTCATGTTTATGCTCGAACCAAACTTCAAACAAACATAATTAATGAACCGTAAACATTCAAAACATGTATCTTATATTGTTGGAAAGGTAATTTAACGAGGAATATAACTAAACACATTTCATTAAATAAAAACATCATTTACAATAACCGAAATCTCGCCGAATGATCATTATTTAACGTTTCAAGCTCAAAAATGCAAATGGTGAATTGGGAATCCAATTTACACATACGATAGGCTGTTTCAAAGGTAATTAAACATACATTGCAGCTAAACACTTACTAATAACATTTCATAGCATTCAATGCATCAAAATTCATATTCAAGGTTACTAAACCCTAACCAAAAATCATGAATTCAACAATTTTGTAAATGAAGTTTTTCTAAATCAACCTACATACCAAAACGAAGCTAATGATGCTAGTAACACATTTAATACATGAACTTTAACATTTAATCACCCAAAATCAAAGATTAAACACACCCATTTTCAAGTTCATGCTAGTTACTCAAAATAACAAGATCGAGCATATAATTCATATATTCATGTTAGACTTGAGCCATAGGCACTAATTAACACACTTTTAAGTTTATAAAACGAATTTGAGAAATCTAGAGTTTTTAGAAACCTTACCCCAAGTAGTGAAATTGGTACCAAATCGAAGAGGATGAAGAGACGATCAAGAGAGGATCACAAAAGTACAATTTGTTTTGATGTTTGATTGCTAGATTGGATTTAGATGATGAATGAATGAATTTGGGAGTTGAGAGCAAAAATTGAAGTAGTAAAGAGAGAAAGAAAGAAAATGGGTGGTGAATGAATGAGTGGTGGGGAGGTGGGTTGACTAGTTGACCTAGTCAACTAGTTTGCCCACTTGACAACTTTAGTTCTTCGAATTAAAAGCGGGTGCATGAATTTACCAAACGAAATATTTTAAATACGCTAGAGTAAATGAGAGATGTTATAATTAAATAACGAAAATATTAAAAGGCTAGTCAACGGAAGATACAAATTTAGGTAACGAAAGATATTATAAAAAAAAACGGCGTTAAAATAAATTTAACGGAAAAAGGCGGGATGTTACATTACCTACACCTTAAAAGAAATTTTGTCCCAAAATTTAGTTGGAAGTAGTAGTCGTTGATTCTTCCCCGAGATCTTGCGTTGCCAATTCTACAAATAAGTAAGGGTACTTCCTTGGGCATTTCAACGAACTTTGACAGTCGAGATTTTACGTTGTTTTAAAGTTTGGTTTCATGATTCATAATTTCAACCGGTTCTCCTAGAAAGTGATGGTTGTCATCGATAGTAAGCTCATCGAAAAGGATAACAAGTTCTTGTTTCGCAAGACACGTCTTCAAGTTTGATACATGGAAAGTAAGGTGAACGGAGCTCAATTGAGTCAGAAGACCTAAACGGTAAGCAACGGGTCCAAAACGCCCCAAGATTTTAAAAGGATCAAAATATTGTGGATTTAGCTTTCTACGTTTCCCGAAATGGATTACACCTTTTCAAGGTGCGAATTTTAACATTTTGCGGCCACCCACTTGGAATTTGAAAGGTTTACGTCTAACGTCGGCATAGCTCCTTTGGCGACTACGGCCGCTTGAGCCTTTCTCAGATTTGAACGATATTAACGGTTATTTCATGAATGGGTTCGGGTCCGGTGGTTTGCTTGTGGCATACGTCGGCCCAACGAATAGGAGAATGACATTTGCGGCCATATAAAGTTTCGAAAAGGTGCGGAGTTAATACTCGAATGATAACTATCATTGTAAGAGGAAACAATTAAAGGCAACAATACAAGTTCGTGATATGTTTTTCCAAGGTTTGAATCGTACGTTTGCTTGGTCCGTCGGTTTGTGAATGGTACGCGGTACTCATGAATAGTTTTGTTCCCAAAGTTTCTTATAAGGCACTCCAAATCTAGAAGTGAAACGAGCATCTCGATCCAAAACGAGGTACATTTCTTTAAGGTATATTTGAACAATTTGTTAGGACTTGAAAACGTTTGTTAGAACAAGTTTCTTATGGTTTCTGAAAACGTTCATTAGGACTATTCATCCCGTGGTGAATACTAGTATAACGTGAAGAGTCTCTCTCTCCATTGAGAATTTAGAATAAAAGATTTCCTTATACAAAAGTACGAGTGTAATGTGAGAGAAGTTTCCGCCTCGATGTGAGCATATCAAGCATATTGTAGTTCGTCAATAAAACTGTGTTAAAACGAGGTAGTATACACGAGTAACATATGTTTTGAAGTTGAAAGAATTTGTCATTCATTCGGATGCATAAATATGGTTTAGCAATAACCGAAGGTGTGTCCTTGGTATGGTCGTCATCGATATTCTCGGAGTTTTTGGATGTTCAAACAATAAAAATGAAGTCATGTACATGGCACATGGTGGTGATTAGGTTGATCGAGTCCAATCACCATCACGTGTCATTAGAACTTTGGTATGACTTACCATAATATAACTACATTGATCGAGTGTCGTTATATTACGCTAACTCATACCTCCATTCCCACATCACTCCATAGAATAAAGTTCGTGTAATCATGAAGATTTAAAATGAACAAAGTGTGACAACGTCTCTAACGTGACTCTCATTTAATCGAAAGAATTTGTGCAACTCTGAAGAAGCGTTTCCCGAGGGAAGTGTATAATGATTGTTCACGTCAATGCATTTCAAGTCAAACAATAATATCCTTTGACACGAAAACAGTAACGAATTAAGATAACGAGTAGTACGCAACCGTAGTTATAAGTAGTGATGACGATACTCACCTAGAGTAGTGGTGGTAGTAACAAGAAGTGGTAGATAGTGAAGAACACCGGTGTAACATCGGTAGTGGCTAGTGATTGCCATAGTGGTGGAAACTTTACAGTACTTGTGGATAGTAAGATGGGACGGTGGTGAATAACAATCTGGGAGATAGAGTTCCCAAGCTAGTATAACAAATGAAGTCGTCGTCATCCTTACGTGTATGAATCTTAAATTTATGTGTGTTACCAGAAAGTGGTAGAGTACGAGTTCGTATGATGAAAATTTGGTACCATTAAGGAGTTCACCTAAGAAAGGTTTAAGTATAATGCACGAGTAGTCAAGTAAGTGCTATCTATAGCAAATGCAAGTCAGAATGCAATGGTTAACTATCCGTTTGTAGTCTAGACTCACTAATGCGTCCTAACGACTCTGTCAGACACAATAATGCACATCCTAGATCTCTACAACCAACGCTCTGACACCATCTGTAATGACCCAAAAAAATCGCCATTGACGGCGCCGTTAACTTAGGTCCCGTTACGTGGTCGTAGTCCCTAAATGAGATGCGTTTGACCAAAATTATGTCGCATTCATTTGAAACGTGCATGACTTGCAAAGTTTTCAGTTACCAAATGGTTCGACAACAAGTTTAAGTTTACAAAAGTTATAAAGTATGAATGAAATAATTTGCGACATAATATAAGTTGAAAATCACGAATGCTATCAATAGCGTATGTATATATGCTTGACCTCAAGCAAGTAATCAAAGTGTGCGCATGAATGCTTGATCCCAAGCAAGAAATCAGAATGTATGCATGTATGCTTGACCCCAAGCAAGTATAAGTGTTCGCGGAATCATGTATCAAGTATCCAATAAAGAACTTGAGAAAACATATAGAAAACGATCAATGAAAAATATTGGTGAAATCATAGGTGTATTTGTAAACGTTGTTTTTGAACTGCAAGATTTAGTATTTCCATAAAGTTGATTATCCAAATCGTTTGCATTCCAAAAGTTGTTGCATGTTTGCTAGCACCCAATTATCAAAACTTAACTGTTTTGTACCCTGTTACGTAGTGTTAGAACATACACTATACTCGAAAATATATTTCATCCGCTAATGGTAGCAAACCGTCCAAATGAGGGCTCGCCAAGCCCATGTGATCACATAACATAAGTTCACGTTTACACCCTGCAAGTGTAACTAATGATAATTGAATTGAGGCTTTTTGTTCTAACTCGCTGTGGAATGTTTGTTTTTGTACTTGTGTTCAAAGCATAAAAGTATGATACGTATATGTTTCTCATCTCATGATTTAAAAGTATAAAAGTTGTTGTAAAGATGGGACTATGATATCACCTCGAGTGCACGAGTAATAAGGTACTTCAAAAAGTAAACGAGTGCATGAATGAATGCTAGTCTTGACCTAAACAAGTAGGTTGTATCAATATCGGTAAACACGGTCGGTCAAAGTTGTTCAATTAGTCCTATGGCTAGTTACGACTCGATTATGTAGCATGTGAATCACGTTGTCAAGTTTCATGCAAAATATAAGTGTAAATGAAAGGTTATAACGATTAACCAAAGTATTAGTTAAGTTTGAATAAAAGTCAACTTTTGTCAAAGCCAAAGTCAACGAAAAAGTCAATTTGTTCGGGTCGGGTCAGGAACAATTTTTCTAAGTTTCATAATCATATATGAGCATGTTAGAACAAGTTTCATGTCAATCGGAGTTGCGTAGCATAGTTAGAATTAAACGAAAATTGATAATTTTGGACAGCCCCATTTTCATGCTTTAAGCGAGCCGTGGCTAGAGGAGTCGCGCTGTGGCTTTACACTAGACAGAATGATGGGCTGTTTCATGTGTATGCTCGAACAAAACTTCAAACAAACATAATTAATGAACCGTAAACATTCAAAACATGTATCTTATATCGTTGGAAAGGTAATTTAACTAGGAATACAACTAAATACATTTCATTAAACAAAAACATCATTTACAATAACCGAAATCTCGCCGAATGATCATTATTTAATGTTTCAAGCTTAAAAATGCAAATGGTGATTCGAGAATCCAATTTACACATACGATATGCCGTTTCGAAGGTAATTAAACATACATTGCAAATAAACACTTACTAACAAAATTTCATAGCATTCAATGCATCAAAATTCATATTCAAGGTTACTAAACCCTAACCAAAAATCATGAATTCAACAATTTTGTAAATGAAGTTTTTCTAAATCAACCTACATACCAAAACAAAGCTAATGATGCTAGTAACACATTTAATACATGAACTTTAACATTTATTCAACATTTAATTACCCAAAATCAAAGATTAAACACAGCCATTTTCAAGTTCATGCTAGTTACTCAAAATAACAAGATCGAGCATATAATTCACATATTCATGTTAGACTTGAGCCATAGACACTAATTAACACACTTTTAAGTTTATAAAATGAATTTGAGAAATCTAGAGTTTTTAGAAACCTTACCCCAAGTAGTGAAATTGGTACCAAATCGAAGAGGATGAAGAGAGGATCACGAAAGTACAATTTTTTTTTATGTTTGATTGCTAGATTGGATTTAGATGATGAATGAATGAATTTGGGAGTTTAGAGCAAAAATGGAAGTAGTAAAGAGAGAAAGAAAGAAAATGGGTGGTGAATGAATGAATGGTGGGGAGGTGGGTTAACTAGTTGACCTAGTCAACTAGTTTGCCCACTTGACAACTTTAGTCTCTCAAGTTTAAAAGCGGGTGCGTAAATTTACCAAACGAATTATTTTAAATACGCTAGAGTAAACGATAGATGTTATAATTAAATAACAAAAATATTAAAACTCTAGTCAACGGAAGATAGGAATTTAGGTAACGAAAGATATTATCAACAACAAAAAAATGGCGTTAAAATAAATTTAATGGAAAAAGGCGGGATGTTACAAGTTGTGGGTGCCCGCATTTTAGACCTGATTGTCGCTGGTAGCTGCCTGAAGCAGTGTTCATACATTACGTCGACGTTGTTGCCCGTGTTGACGTTTAATCGTCGTACATTATATCCACAATCAGTGATGCAACCTTTAATGATTATGGGCACATGTGAGGAATTAATTGTTTGCATTGGAGGGAAGATAATAGCTTCCGCCTCCCATTCCTTCAATTGCTCAGCCTTGCGCCTCTGACCAGAGCGCCAAGCATGCACCATGTTTATTGTCTTATCAGAATTTTTGTCACAGCCCTTCTTTTGGTTGGGCTTGGTTTTCTCTGATTGATTACCCTTTGATGCAGTCCCCTGCTTCTTTAAGGGCTTCAGGTGGTTAAGCTCACCCCTTCTCAGACATTCAATTACTTTTTGAATAAAGGACCTGCAACAATCAATCTCGTGTCCATAGTAGTCATGAAACTTACAATACTTGGACTTGTCTCTTCTAGCGCATTCTAACATCATCGCGGGAGCAGAGAACGTCAGACAGAATGGCTCGGTAGCTAGGATTTCCTTTGGAGTTTTAGTCAATTCGCGCATAATCGCAAAATTTTGACTTGGGAAGTGACCCTTCCGTTGATCAGAATTGCTTGACTTCTGAAACTTGTTATATTTTGATGATGCAGGACCCTGGCTATAATTGTTGCCCTTGCGCTTTGATCCTCCTGCTTGACTGCGATAAGAATCGTCGTCTTTGTTAATTTTTTATCGGGATTTTTTCCACTACTCCTAGTGGTAACTTCCCTCACACGCATATGCTCATGCGCTTCTTTGATTGTATTGGCCAAAGTATCATGAACCTTCATGCGCAAGCGTTGCCACATCGCAATATGTCGTTCTCTACACAACCCGTGTATAAAACCGAACACTTTTTGGCTTTCTGGGAGTCCAGCCATTTTAGCAACTTCCTTGGTGTATCGATTTATGAACTGCCCAAGGGATTCCCTTGCACCTTGTCTGATATCATGGCACTCAACATGCGTCCTTTTGCGGGGGCGCATGTTGTGAAAGTTTAACAAGAAACGTACTCGAAGGTCGTCATAGGAAGTAACAAGTGGTAATGGTAAATTACTAAACCACTCCCTTGCGACTCCCTGCAATAAAGTATGAAATTCTAAACACTTGGTTTCATCGTTCCAAGCCTAAGCGCACGCTGTTCCTTCGTACCTTTGTAAGAAATCATCTGGATCTGTTGTGCCGTCATACCATCCCATAGTTAATGGAATAATAGGAGGGGATTCCGGCACATAATTGGCAATATGGGGCGCAAAGTTTTCATTAGCTGGCGCAACCTCCATGATGGGTTTCACCTTTCGCCACATTATTCCCGCATAGAAGTTATTCAACACTTCTTCTCCTTTGTTCGGTACTGCGAAAGCTTGCGCATACTTATCCGGCGCAGCTCCAGCCAATATGGCAAGTAAATCTTCTTGGCTCTTCTTCTTGCTATCACCCGCATGATCGATAGTATGCCCCGAAGGTGTACTTGGCGAAAACAAGGATGATAACCTGGGAATGGGCAACGACATGCGCTTTCTTTATATTTTGTCCAAGGGGGTGCGATCATTAGATAGATGACCAACATCGATATTCTGCCCTACTAAATACTCGCATGCACTCGCCGAGGTCATTACACGCCGGGTATGGACCGTTGAGTTTGGCGTTGAGTATATAGGAAAGGATCCCACCGTGGTAAGAGGGACCTCTTCCTCATACTCATCTTCTTCATCATCTTCGTCACCCGGTGAAATGTCCCGTTCATATTGATTATAAACGTTCCATATTAATTGATTTCGTCGCGAGGTTTTGACCTCTATATGAGACGTTTTTCAAAGACTGCATTCATTTTTAAAACAACCATAACCTTTATTTTATCTATAAAGGTTTAAAAAGCATTACGTAGATTATCAAATAATGATAATCTAAAATATACCGTTTACACACGACCATTACATAATGGTTTTCAATAAGAATATATTACATCAAAAATAAGTTTCTTGAATGCAATTTTTACATAATATCATACAAGCATGGACTCCAAATCTTGTCCTTATTTTAGTATGCAACAGCGGAAGCTCTTAATAATCATCTGAGAATAAACATGCTTAAAATGTCAACAAAAATGTTGGTGAGTTATAGGTTTAACCTATATATTATCAATTCATAATAATAGACCACAAGATTTCATATTTCAATATACATCCCATACATAGAGATAAAAATCATTCATATGATGAACACCTGGTAACCGACATTAACAAGATGCATATAAGAATATCCCCTATCATTCCGGAAAATCCTTCGGACGTGATAAAAACGAATTCGAAGTACTAAAGTATCCGGTACTTTGGATGGGGTTCATTAGGCCCAATAGATCTATCTTTAGGATTCGCGTCAATTAGTAGATCGGTTTACTAATTCTTAGGCTACCAAGCAAAAGGGGCATATTCGGCTTCGATCATTCACCCATATAATGTAGTTTCATTTACTTGTGTCTATTTCGTAAAACATTTATAAAATTGCATGTATTCTCATCTCAAAATATTAGATTTTAAAAGTGGGACTATAACTCACTTTCACAGATTTTTACTTCGTCGGGAAGTAAGACTTGGCCACTGGTCGATTCATGAACCTATAACAAATATGTACATATATATCAAAGTATGTTCAAAATATATTTACAACACTTTTAATACATTTTGATGTTTTAAGTTTATTAAGTCAGCTGTCCTCGTTAGTAACCTACAACTAGTTGTCCATAGTTAGATGTACAGAAATAAATTGATATATATTATCTTGAATCAATCCACGACCCAGTGTATACACGTCCCAGGCTAGATCACAACTCAAAGTATATATATTTTTAGAATCAACCTCAACCCTGTATAGCTAACTCCAACATTACTGCATATAGAGTGTCTATGGTTGTTCCAAATAATATATATAGATGGGTCGATATGATATGTCAAAACATTTTCATACGTGTCTATGGTATCCCAATATTACATAATATATTAGAATATATGTATAATACAATATAAGTTAGCTAGGATATGATTTGTATAGAATTGTTACAATATTTCCCGTAGCTATAACAATCAAAAAATATCCAATCTTGTTTTACCCATAACTTCTTCGTTTTAAATCCATTTTGAGTGAATCAAATTGCTATGGTTTCATATTGAACTCTATTTTATGAATCTAAACAGAAAAAGTATAGGTTTATAGTCGGAAATATAAGTTACAAGTCATTTTTGTAAGAGGTAGTCATTTCAGTCGAAAGAACGACGTCTTGATGACCATTTTGAAAAACATACTTCCACTTTGAGTTTAACCATGATTTTTGGATATAGTTTCATGTTCATAAGAAAAATCATTTTTCCAGAATAACAACTTTTAAATCAAAGTTTATCATAGTTTTTAATTATCAAACCCAAAACAGCCCGCGGTGTTACTACGACGGCGTATGTCCGATTTTACGGTGTTTTTCGTGTTTCCAGGTTTTAAATCATTAAGTTAGCATATCATATAGATATAGAACATGTGTTTAGTTGATTTTAAAAGTCAAGTTAGAAGGATTAACTTTATTTGTGAACAAGTTTAGAATTAACTAAACTATGTTCTAGTGATTACAAGTTTAAATCTTCGAATAAGATAGTTTTATATGCATGAATCGAATGATGTTATGAACATCATTACTACCCTAATTTTAGTAGGTAAACCTACTGGAAATGAGAAAAATAGATCTAGCTTCAAAGGATCCTTGGATGGCTTGAAAGTTCTTGAAGCAAAATCATGACACGAAAACAAGTTCAAGTAAGATTTCCACTCGAAATAAGATTGTTATAGTTATAAAAATTGAATCAAAGTTTGAATAAGAGTATTACCTTGTATTAGAAAGATATCTTACTGTAAATAAAAAATATTTCTTGAGGTTGGATGATCACTTTACAAGATTGGAAGTAAGCTAGCAAACTTGGAAGTATTCTTGATTTTATGAAACTAGAACTTATAGAATTTATGAAGAACACTTAGAACTTGAAAATAGAACTTGAGATAGATCAATTAGATGAAGAAAATTGAAGAATGAAAGTATTTTTAGGTGTTTTTGGTCGTTGGTATATGGATTAGATATAAAGGATGTGTAATTTTGTTTACTTGTAAATAAGTCATGAATGATTACTAATATTTTTGTAATTTTATGAGATATTTCATGCTAGTTTCCAAATGATGGTTCCCATATGTGTTAGGTGACTCACATGGGCTTCTAAGAGCTGATCATTGGAGTGTATATACCAATAGTACATACATCTAAAAGCTGTGTATTGTACGAGTACGAATACGGGTGCATACGAGTAGAATTGTTGATGAAACTGAACGAGGATGTAGTTGTAAGCATTTTTGTTAAGTAGAAGTATTTTGATAAGTGTCTTGAAGTCTTTCAAAATTTTATGAATACATATTAAAACACTACATGTATATACATTTTAACTGAGTCGTTAAGTCATCGTTAGTCGTTACATGTAAATGTTGATTTGAAACCTTTAAGTTAACGATCATGTTAAATGTTGTTAACCCAATGTTTATTATATCTAATGAGATGTTAAATTATTATATTACCATGATATTATGATATATTAATATATCTTAGTATGATATATATACAGTTAAATGTTGTTACAACGATAATCGTTACATATATGTCTCGTTTCGAAATCATTAAGTTAGTAGTCTTGTTTTTACATATGTAGTTCATTGTTAATACACTTAATGACATGTTTACTTATCATTTATCATGATTAAACATAGTGTATCAATATCTTAATATGATTCATATGTATTTAGTAAGCCGTTGTTATAACGATAATCATTATATATATCGTTTCGAGTTTCTTAATTCAATAAACTCAATTTTATGTATATAACTCATTATTAAAATACCTAATGAGATACTTACTTATCATAATATCATGTTAAACATATATATATAATTATATATATGTCATTATATAGTTTTTACAAGTTTTAACGTTCGTGAATCACCTATCAACTTGGGTAGTCAATTGTCTATATGAAACCTATTTCAATTAATCAAGTCTTAACAAGTTTGATTGCTTAAAATGTTGGAAACATTTAATCATGTAAATAACAATTTCATTTAATATATATAAACATGGAAAAGTTTGGGTCACTACAGTACCTACCCGTTAAATATATTTCGTCCCGAAATTTTAAGTAGTTGGAGGTGTTGACGTATCTTCTGGAAATAAGTGCGGGTATTTCTTCTTCATCTGATCTTCTCATTCCCAGGTGAACTCGGGTCCTCTACGAGCATTCCATCAAACTTTAACAATTGGTATCTTGTTTTGCTTAAGTCTTTTAACCTCACGATCCATTATTTCAACGGGTACTTCGACGAATTGAAGTTTTTCGTTGATTTGGATTTCGTCTAACAGAATAGTGAGATCTTCTTTAGCAAAACATTTCTTCAAATTTGAGACGTGGAAAGTGTTATTTACAGCCGCGAGTTGTTGTGGTAATTCAAGTCGGTAAGCTACTGGTCCGACACGATCAATAATCTTGAATGGTCCTATATACCTTGGATTTAATTTCCCTCGTTTACCAAACCGAACAACGCCTTTCCAAGGTGCAACCTTAAGCATGACCATCTCTCCAATTTCAAATTCTATATCTTTTCTTTTAATGTCGGCGTAGCTCTTTTGTCGACTTTGGGCGGTTTTCAACCGTTGTTGAATTTAGATGATCTTCTCGGTAGTTTCTTGTATTATCTCCGGAACCGGACAGATCCCCCACTTGACTCCAACAAATTGGAGACCTGCACTTTCTACCATAGAGTGCTTCAAACGGCGCCATCTCAATGCTTGAATGGTAGCTGTTGTTGTAGGAAAATTCTGCTAATGGAAGGTGTCGATTCCAACTATTTCTGAAATCAATAACGCATGCTCTTAGCATGTCTTTAAGCGTTTGTATTGTCCTTTCGCTCTGTCCATCAGTTTTTAGATGATAAGCAGTACTCATGTCTAGACGAGTTCCTAATGCTTGTTGTAATGTCTGCCAGAATCTTGAAATGAATCTGCCATCCCTATCAGAGATAATAGAGATTGGTATTCCATGTCTGGAGATGAATTCCTTCAAATACAGTCGTGCTAACTTCTCCATCTTGTCATCTTCTCTTATTGGCAGGAAGTGTGCTGATTTGGTGAGACGATCAACTATTACCTAAATAGTATCAAAACCACTTGCAGTCCTTAACAATTTAGTGATGAAATCCATGGTAATGTTTTCCCATTTCCATTCCGGGATTTTGGGTTGTTGAAGTAGACCTGATGGTTTCTGATGCTCTGCTTTGACCTTAAAACACGTCAAACATTCTCCTACGTATTTAGCAACATCGGCTTTCATACCCGGCCACCAAAAAATGTTTCTTGAGATCCTTGTACATCTTCCCCGTTCCAAGATGTATTGAGTATCTGGTTTTATGAGCTTCTCTAAGTACCATTTCTCTCATATCTCCAAATTTTGGTACCCAAATTCTTTCAGCCCTATACCGGGTTCCGTCTTCTCGAATATTAAGATGCTTCTCCAATCCTTTGGGTATTTCATCCCTTAAGTTTCCCCCTTTCAAAACTCCTTGTTGCGCCTCCTTTATTTGAGTAGTAAGGTTAGTGTCAATCATTATATTCATAGCTTTTACTCGAATAGGTTCTCTGTCCTTTCTGCTCAAGGCGTCGGCTACCACTTTTGCCTTTCCCGGGTGGTAACGAATCTCAAAGTCGTAATCATTCAACAATTCAATCCACATACGCTGCCTCATATTCAGTTGTTTCTGATTAAATATGTGTTGAAGACTTTTGTGGTCAGTATATATAATACTTTTGACCCCATATAAGTAGTGCCTCCAAGTCTTTAATGCAAAAACAACCGCGCCTAATTCTAAATCCTGCGTCGTATAATTCTGCTCGTGAATCTTCAATTGTCTAGACGCATAAGCAATTACCTTCGTTCGTTGCATTAATATACAACCGAGACCTTGCTTTGAGGCATCACAATATATCACAAAATCATCATTCCCTTCAGGTAATGACAATATAGGTGCCGTAGTTAACTTTTTCTTCAATAATTGAAACGCTTTCTCTTGTTCATCCTTCCATTTAAATTTCTTCCCTTTATGCGTTAATGCAGTCAAGGGTTTTGCTATTTTGGAAAAATCTTGGATGAATCTTCTGTAATAACCAGCTAGCCCTAAAAATTGGCGTATGTGTTTCGGAGTTTTCGGGGTTTTCCACTTTTTAACGGTTTCAATCTTTGCTGGATCCACCTGAATACCTTCTTTGTTCACTATGTGACCGAGGAATTGAACTTCTTCCAACTAAAATGCACACTTTGAAAACTTAGCGTATAGTTTTTCCTTTCTTAACAACTCTAGCACTTTTCTCAAATGTTCTTCATGCTCTTGGTCATTCTTTGAGTAAATAATTATGTCATCGACGAAAACAATGACAAACTTGTCAAGGTATGGTCCACACACTCAGTTCATGAGGTCCATGAACACAGCTGGTGCGTTAGTCAACCCAAACGGAATAACCATAAACTCGTAATGACCGTAACGCATCCTAAAAGCAGTCTTTGGAATATCATCCTCCTTCACCCGCATTTGATGATACCCAGAACGTAAATCAATCTTCGAATAAACTGATGAGCCTTATAGTTGATCAAATAAGTCGTCGATTCTCGGTAGTGGGTAGCGGTTCTTGATGGTAAGTTTGTTCAACTCTCGGTAGTCGATACACAACCAGAATGTACCATCTTTCTTCTTGACAAACAAAACAGGAGCTCCCCATAGTGATGTGCTTGGTCGAATGAAACCACGCTTTAAAAGTTCATGTAACTGACTTTGTAATTCTTTCATTTCGCTGGGTGCGAGTCTGTATGGAGCACGAGCTATTGGTGCAGCTCCTGGTACAAGGTCTATTTGAAATTTAATGGATCGATGTGGGGGTAATCCCGGTAACTCTTTCGGAAATACATCGGGAAATTCTTTTGCGATGGGAACATCACTGATGTTCTTTTCTTCAGGTTTAACTTCCTCGATGTGTGCTAGAATGACATAACAAGCTTTTCTTATTAGTTTTTGCGCCTTCAAACTACTAATAAGATTTAATTTCGCGTTGTTCTTTTCTCCTTACACCATTAAAGGTTTTCCCTTTTCACGTATAATGCGAATCGCATTCTTGTAACAAATGACCTCTGATCTCACCTTCTTCAACCAGTCCATGTCAATTATTACATCAAAATTCCCTAACTCGGCTGGTATTAAATCAATCTTAAACGTTTCATCACCCAGTTTAATTTCTCTATCCCGACATATATTATCTGCTGAAATTAATTTACCGTTTGCTAATTCGAGTAAAAATTTACTATCCAAAGGCGTCAATGGGCTACTTAACTTAGCACAAAAATCTCTACTCATATAGCTTCTATCCGCACCCGAATCAAATAAAACATAAGCAGATTTATTATCAATAAGAAACGTACCCGTAACAAGCTCCAGGTCTTCCTGCGCTTATGCCGTATTAATATTGAAAACTCTTCCGCGGCCCTGCCCATTTGTATTCCCCTGATTCGGGCAATTACTTCTAATGTAGCCCGGTTTTCCACATCCATAACAAATAAAGGCGGCATTACTTGTTTCACCACTATTTGTTCCTTTAGTTCTATTAAACTTTGGTCCGTAGACCTCACAAATTTTCGCACCATGGCCAGTTCTTTTACACTTGGTGCAAAATATCGTGCAGAACCCATTCTGGTGGTACTCTTCACACCTTTGGCATTTTTGGTTTTTGTTGCCGTTGTTGTTATTGAGGTTGTTGTTGGGATTGTTATTGTTGTTGGAACGGTTGTTGTAGTTGTTGTTGTTGGGACGTTCGTTGTAGTTATTGTTAGGATTGCGGTTATTATTGCGATTATTGTTGCGGTTGTGGTTGTAATTGTTGTTGTTGTTGTATTGGTGACCTTTGTCACTGGTTTCATCCCACTTTCTCTTGAGTTGTTTCGTATTGGCTTCTTCGGCCGCCTGCTCTTTAATTCTTCCCTCACTCTGATTTATGAATTTATGAGCCATTCTACTTGCCTTTTGTATGGAAGCGGGCTCGTGTGAACTCACATCTTCTTGAATCCTTACTGGTAACCCTTTTACAAATGCGTCGATCTTCTCTTCTTCATCTTCGAACGCACCCGGACACAATAGGCACAACTCTGTGAATCGTCGTTCATACGTGGTAACGTCGAACCCTTGTGTTCGTAACTCTCTAAGTTCTGCCTTGAGCTTATTGACTTCGTTTCTAGGACGGTACTGCTCGTTCATCAATTGCTTGAATGCCGACCACGGTAGTGCGTAAGCAGCATTTTGTCCTACCTGTTCAAGATAGGTGTTCCACCACGTTAACGCAGTACCTGTGAAGGTATGCGTAGAGTACTTAACTTTGTCCTCTTCAGTACACTTACTTATGGCAAACACCGATTCGACTTTCTTGGTCCACCGTTTCAATCCAATTGTTCCTTCGGTTCCATCAAATTCCAAAGGTTTGCAGGCAGTGAATTCTTTGTAGGTGCATCCTACACGATTTCTTGTGGAATTAGTTCCACTGCTAGATCCAGAGTTATTGTTATTTTGCATCGCAGCCTGTACTGCGGCTATGTTTGTTGCAAGGAAAACACGGAAGTCTTCCTCGCTCATGTTCAAATTTTGACGAGTCGCCGGTGCCATTTCCTTCAAAAAATAGCCAAAAGAATTGAGTTAATTATATAGAATTTAAGAGTAGTCAATAGTATCTCGTAGCATTATATGAACTTATTTATAAAAGCTTTTTCTTCATATTAGCGTTTTATAAGTTTAAATTCGGGTACTACCTACCCGTTAAGTTCATACTTAGTAGCTAATATACAATTCAACTACTACAATTCCATATGAAAAACTGATTTTGATAATATATCACATACAAATATTCTTCAACCTTACAACTTCGCTATATTACATATAACATGAAATATAGTACACTTTGATACAGAACAGTTTTGAAGATAAAACTAGTTAATACGCAAGTTGTTCAGCAAAGGAAATAAAGACACGTAATTCATAAGTCCAGAAACAAGTCATGCATTCAGGTTTTACTAAGACGACTTCCCATCCTTGGTCTTGTGGAAAGTAACCGTTATGACCATTGGCTAGGAAACATGTTGTAATGTCGTCAAAAGGACGAGGGTTTCGTAATGTCCAACATCCCCGTAATAATCTAAAAACCTTGTTTCTCACCCCAACTACTGAATCCGTCACTTGTGGGAAGGTTTTATTTAAAAGTTGTAACCCGATATTATTTTTCTCACTTTGGTAAGAAGCGAACATCACTAACCCGTAAGTATAACATGCTTCTTTATGTTGCATTTTAGAAGCTCTTTCTAACTCACGAAATTCTATGTTGGGATATGTTGAGTCAAAATAGGTTCTTAACCCGTAGCGTAAAATTGCATTTGGGTTCCCCGCATTTAATGCTTTAAAGAAAACACGGCGTAACTTACGGTCTCCCCAATGTGATATACCCCACCTATCAAAGGAAAGCCTTTTATAAACTAAGGCATTTTTGGAAAGTCTTTCAAATGTTTGACAAGTTAATTTCGCCGTAACTAAATGTGCTGATGAATTCTGACCGACTCTAGACAAGATTTCCTCAATCATATCCTCTGGTAGGTCTTCTAAAATATTCGGTTTCCTACCCTTAACGTCCATTTTGTTTTTATACTGTAAAATAGACAAGGATTAGATTCGTAAAAGATAATTAACAAACAATACAAGCAATTTTTACATAGAACATAAAAGTATAAGCACACTACAATACATATAATACACAACATGATTACAACCCTCTAATCTGAATCACTAGTTTCTTCTTCGGACCTGGTTCGTTTTCCTAATTTTCTAGGAATATATGGTGTTCCTCTAATACGAGCCGTCGTTTTCCACAATGGTTTAGAAAAACCTAGTGGTTTAGAGGTTCCCGGGTCATTGTTACATTTTAGGAAATACGGATGTTGCCGATACATATAAAGTTCATCGGGGTTGGAATCGGGTTTCTCTATTTTTATACCTTTTTCCCGAAGGTGTACTTGGCAAAAGCAAGGATGATAACCTGGGAATGGGCGAGGACATGCGCTTTCTTTGTATTTTGTCCAAGGGGGTGCGATCATTAGTTGGATGTCCAACATCGATATTCTGCCCTGCTAAATACTCGCATGCACTCGCCGGGTCATTACACGCCGGGTTCATTACACGCCGGGTATGGACGGTTGACTTTGGCATGGAGTATATAGGAAAGGATCCCACCGTGGTAAGAGGGACCTCTTCCTCATACTCATCTTCTTCATCATCTTCGTCACCCGGTGAAATGTCCCGTTCATATTGATTATAAACGTTCCATATTAATTGATTTCGTCGCGAGGTTTTGACCTCTATATGAGACGTTTTTCAAAGACTGCATTCATTTTTAAAACAACCATAACCTTTATTTTATCTATAAAGGTATAAAAAGCATTACGTAGATTATCAAATAATGATAATCTAAAATATACCGTTTACACACGACCATTACATAATGGTTTACAATAAGAATATATTACATCAAAAATAAGTTTCTTGAATGCAGTTTTTACATAATATCATACAAGCATGGACTCCATATCTTGTCCTTATTTTAGTATGCAGCAGCAGAAGCTCTTAATAATTACCTGAGAATAAACTTGCTTAAAACGTCAACAAAAATGTTGGTGAGTTATAGGTTTAACCTATATATTATCAAATCATAATAATAGACCACAAGATTTCATATTTCAATATACATCCCATACATAGAGATAAAAATCATTCATATGGTGAACACTGTGATGACCCGGGAATTTCCGACTAAATTTAAACTTAATCTTTATATGATTTCATTACGATAAGCAAAGTATGTAATGTTGAGTCTAGAAAATTTTGAAAAAACAATGTTCATATATTCAATTGACCTTCGGCTGCTCTCGACGATTCACGAATAGTTAATGGTAAATGGATATGTGTGTATGTATATATAAATAATAATTCAAAATATAATTTAAAGTATTATATGTTGTTGTTATAAAAAAAATTTATAAAATAAAAATAGGATATTATAATAATTAATATTTAAAATATATCTCTATATATAAATAAAGTATATTAAAAATAAATATTAAATTATTGTAATACTCTTTTGATGTTTCAATTGATATTAAGCAAGTTAAATTCAAACTTATGTAATTTTAAAATAAACGGTGATTCGAAAATGGGTTTATTAAATTTTAGGCTTATTAATAATATATTTAGATGTTGTTTGTCAAATTTTAAAACTTTTTATTTTTGCTTGGGGGTTGGGAGTGAATAATTAATGTAATTTTTATTTAATAGTTAATGACTGAATTTTATACCATAATGACTAAAATAAATAAAGGAAGTTAATTTAAAAATATGGGATTTTTCTGAATACTTTTATCCGACACTGATTTCAAATAGTGGACGACGATACGCAGTGCATGAAAATCATCGGTAGTATACATCCAAACCAAATGTCACGAGATTTTAATTTATGATCACTGTTTCAATGTTTCCCTTTCAGCTCCACATCACTTTCATCTATAATATATAGAATCTATAATATATAGAATGAATATATCTATATGTAGATAACATGCACTTAAGTCAAACACAGATATATTATATTTCCTTTCTATTTCGTTGGCCACTGGATCTATGATTTTTTTCTTGCTTCACCAACTCCCTACTTTTGATCTTTGTCATATACTTTGTATTATTATTCGATTATTACAAGTGGGATATTATTGTCTCAGTGGCATAACACATACATGGAAGACCCATCAACCCTCTTTTTCCCTTCTCACTCTTCTCTCTCTATTTTTCTCTTTTGTGTTGACAGAACCTTCCACGATATCAACAACATGATCAAACCACCATACACCACTTGCAAGAAATCCACTTAAATTCTTATGTTTACATTCGTTGCAAACAAACCGAACACAAACCACATGCGTTATTTTTTTGTTGTTGTTTCGTTCTCCTTTTTATCAAACACCATAAATCACCCTCTATCCCTCTCTTCTGTATCTTTCTCCCATCTAAACTTGTTCATCAATCAAGTTGTGATCAAACACCATCTTGCTATCCTCTTTCTCATTTCTCTCTCCCTCTCTATAACATGAATTCACTTATGTTCTATGTTTCCTGTCAAAGAAGAAGCTGCAGATCGCAGCTATACCTATTGTTGTTACAACCGTAAACCACTCTCTTCAACCATGAGCCACCACTACAACACCTCACACCATCGATCACTTTGATCACCACCGAATCCATAACCTTCGGCCTTCATCATCAATCGCCAAACCTCCACCAACCTGCAATCATCCTCAAACCCACCATCATTTTTTTATCTACTGCTGTACAAATCGTTGTTTCCACTTCTTTCAGTTTACAGCTAAAAAAAAAATTATTGAACTACCTTCTGCCACCATCATCTCTCTTTCTCTCCCTACAATCCTAAATCGTGAACTATTACTTCTGTTATTTCTTTTTATTGTTGTTACAGTAACTTATCTATGTACTTCTGTTTCTATCGAATAAACAACCTTCCTATTTGGGTTTTCTATTGTTCGATCACAACCGAAACCTATTTGGCTTTTCTATTGTTTGATCACAACCATTAAACTTGACCCACTAAACCAACAATATCTTCAAATCATCATCAAACGCACTTTGAATTTTGTTTCTGTTTTCGTTGGATCGATGACCAGTTACTGCAACCTTATGTTCCTGTTGTAATTGTAAACAATAAGAAGATGAACATCACAACCACAAATACACCCACGAGTTGCTGTCGAGTTTTAAAGAAAAGAAACCTATTTAGTCGTGATACATATACCTGGTGCACCCCTCTATATTGCCGAGATTTGCTGTCACTTCTATGTGGGACTTTGATATCGTTACAAGAATTATTTACAGTATCTGGGATCAGTTGTGATAACATGAAGAGTGATCATGATGAGTTAACGATGATGAGATGGATGGGGGTTCGATTTTTGCTTTTGCTACAGCCGTTTTATTATTATTATTATTATTTTTGCCTCTGTACAACAAACTATAATATATGAGGTGGGTTTTACTCCGTAATATAATTGGACTGATGAAGTGGTTATTGGACTGTATCATACTTGTGATATTGGGCCGTGTTTCATACTTATGTTGGGCTTGAGAAATGGTGATATCATATGGTGATGGCGAGATGATCACAGAAACAAATAACGGGTTAAATCGAATTATGGGGTAAATATTATTAAAAATGTAACAACAGAGGAATGGTTAGGGGAGTTGTTCTTGGACGGGAGGTCGCGGGTTCGAGTCTCATCTGGGGCATTTCTTTTTAGAAAAAGCTTGGAGAGGGTATACACTTTTATTTTAATTCAATCATTATTATTATTAGTTATTATTATGTTTATTATGATTAGTATTGTTATTGTTATAGTTATGTTAGATATTATTATTATTATTATTATTATTATTATTATTATTATTATTATTATTATTATTATTATTATCTAAATCGAAAATCAATAAATGTAGTGTTATTAAAATCTATTAATTATTAGTACTATCAATATAGGTATTATTATTATCAATACAATTACGCTTATTATTATCATTATCATGAGAATGATACAAATTATTATTATTTTCGTTAATATTAGTATTTATAACATTTTATAATTATTAATATTATTATTAACATTAACATAGGTATTATTATTAGTATTATCATTATTATTGATAAAGTTAATATTATTATTACTAGTAAATCATTACCATCAAAAACTATCATTTTAACAGATAAATATTTTGTATGTAAAATATACTCATTCCATATGCTATAACTATATTAATATTTTATATAACTATATATCAAACATATTAGTGTTATTTAAATAAGTACTTACATATAACAAACCTTTGATTTTTAAACATATATATATATATATATATATATATATATATATATATATATATATATATATATATATATATATATATATATATATATATATATATATATATATATATATATATATTAATTATATATAACTAAATGAATAAATAATAATTATTTTAAATATATACAAAGTAAATATATATGACATATAATCTAAGAAATAATATGTAAAAACAAAGTATATGTTTTAAAATGGAATTTAATAAATCCTATATAACTACAGTTATATAAATAATATATAAATGAAATTATGTAATTTCTATTATATGTTTTAATAGATATACAAATTGATATAGGTTCGTGAATCCGAGGCCAACCTTGCATTGTTTAGTTGTTCAATGTCGTTATATGTATTTTTACTACAAAAAATACAATACGGTGAGTTTCATTGATCCCCTTTTACTCATTACATTTTTGGTCTGAGAATACATGTAATGTTTTAATAACTGTTTTACAATAATTATATGTGTGAGTTTCATTACTCCCCTTTTAAATGCTTTTGCAATATATATTTTTGGGACTGAGAATGCATGTGCTTTTATAAATGTTTTACGAAATAGACACGAGTAATCGAAACTACATTATATGGTTGAATGATCGAGATCGAATATGCCCCTTTTTATATAGTCTGGTAATCTAAGAATTAGGGAACAGAAACCCTAATTGACGCGAACTCTAATGATAGATCTATCGGGCCCAACAAGCCCCATCCAAAGTACCGGATGCTTTAGTACTTCGAAATTTATATCATGTCCGATGGAGGATCCCGGAATGATGGGGATATTCTTATATGTATATTGTGAATGTCGGTTACCAGGTGTTCAATCCATATGAATGATATTTTGTCTCTATGCATGGGATGTATGTTTATGAGAAATGGAAATATGAAATCTTGTAGTCTATTAAAAATTATGAAATAATTATTTATGTTAAACTAATGAACTCACCAACCTTTTGGTTGACACTTGAAAGCATGTTTATTCTCAGGTATGAAAGAAATCTTTCGCTGTGCATTTTCTCATATTATATGGAGTCGTTCATGGCATATAGAGGGCAGAACCTCGCAATGGGACCAGCTGTTGAAGACTTCGTCCAGATGGATTAGGACGGGTCCTTTCAGTTGGTATCAGAGCAGTGGTCTTAGCGAACCATGTCTGCATTAGTGTGTCTAACTGATAAGTCGTTAGGATGCATTATTGAGTCTGGACTTCGACCGTGTCTGCATATCAAAAGTTTTGCTTATCATTTTGTGTCGAAAATTACCTGCTTATCATTCTTAGAGAATCACTTGCTTATCATTCTTAGTCTAGACACGTTTTACTGCATTGATTGCATGAATAGTGTAAAGACAAAATTCATATCTTAGCGTATCTGCTACTTCATATCTTAGCGTATCTGTTACTTTAACTTTGTCTGACATATTCCGTAAATTCCTCCGTAACTTATGGGATTTTAGTATTATATATGCATATGTAAATTATGTATTTCAGGGTACTAATCTACATCCTATAATATATTCCTTATCGAAAATCCTTCATCTGATTGTACAAGATGAATCCCTCAACCATTTCGAGTCCCTCAAATTTCGATAGCTATTCCGATAGTTGTTCCGACAGCTATTCCGACATGGATATTCACCTAAGCTCCGAAAGCCATGTCACCAGAATGATTTAATCAATCAGCCATCTCCAATTCATCTGATGCATTCATAGTCGACTTAATCAATGGAGACGCGAAAAAGGCGATCCTTTCCACCAACCGAATTCACCTCTTGACAATGAACCTGAAGCGTTTACTGGCGAACCTGTTCGAGACACCATTTTCAGTCTCATTTCCAGGGTAACTCGATAAGATCATATTCTATCCACAATTCTGAACCTTATTCATCCGCTCGTTCTGACCGACAATCATCCTGGAGAAACAAGTCAACGAACTTCGCGCTTGAATAATAAATTCGAAGAATATGGTGCAAAATGTACCAGCTTCAGCAACATCACCAGCACCAATAGTACAATCAATAACAGCACCAGTACCATCAACAATCCATGCTTCAATATCATCATATGTACTTTGAGTATGATCTTCGTTCTACGTATCGTTCTACCTCATTTATCTTCGTTCGACATGGCGAATATGTAATCTCTAAAGTTTTAGAGATTATTTATTCTAGTTCTAACCGAAAAGCAAATGAGTTTAATATCATATTAACTCATTAAATCCATGAATACATCTGAAGAAAATATATATGTATATATGTTTTCATAAAGATTGTAATTAAAAATTCTCTTGTACAAACTGTTAATGGTGAAAATATTTTAACGGGTAGGTAATACCCGAGGACTATTTAAATTTCACATTAATAAGTTACATTGTACGTTTTTCGAATCTGCTTCAACAGTCATATACTATCCTACTTATATCCACCGATATACAAATCAGTTCACCCCAGAATAACCATATTCATCCAATTTCATATTTCGATTTTGATTTATCAAAAATCAAGTGGCATAATGAAGGAAACATTTGACAAAATAAAATTTGTTAGAAACAAACAAATTAACTATGAGAAATTTTGTTAAGAATCCACGCTAACTGTTCCTAGCTAATTCTTCCTAGCTAACTGATTACATTTTATTTATCGCAATTTAATTATCGCAATTTACATCCTCGCAATTTTATTTATCGTCATTTAATTTCGGTTATTTACTTTACGCACTTTATTTATCGTCATTTAAATTTCTGTTATTTATTTTTACACACTCTAAATATCGGGACATGTATCCAAGGTTTTGACATATCATATCGACACATCTATATATATTATTTGGAATCACCATAGACACTCTATATGCAGTAATGATCGAGTTCTCTATACAGGGTTGAGGTTGATTCTCAAATAATATATATACTTTGAGTTGTGATCGAGTCTGAGACGTATACGGGTCACGATACGTATTAATTAATTCGAATATTATATATTAAACTATATATGAATTATTGAATTGCTAACTGTGGACTATCAACTGTGGACTACCAACATTGGACAATTAAAATGAATTAAAATATTGACTATAACATATGAAACTAAACAATTCTTCAAGTTTGCCACTTGATTTCATCTTAAACCTCATTTGTATCTTGACAATTACAATCTGCGTTCAAACCTTTCATGATTCTTGAAAACACCTCAATCGATAGGATGAACCAGTCGCACTTCATTTACGGGAGGAAAGATTTATGCATATAGTTATGCACCTGAGAAACTCTCGACAACTGAGTAAAAGTTTAACACGTAGCCGCGACAGATCTTTTGGCAATTATTAGCAAAAATAACTTTTCGATTCCTTTTCAAGGTAGCTAAGTTTGTCACAGCTCCAGCAGGTCAACTTTGACTTTTCATTCGAAGTAGCCTTACTATAATCCTGATATATACGATTACCCTTTTGATACCGGAGAATTCTTTTATATTCCACCATATTACCAGCAGACATACCAGCAACCACGTTACTTCTCGGCTTAAATCTCTCTGACAAATCATTATATTTATTCATTGAAACCCTATCATATACTCATCCGCATCTTGTGACGAGAACTGCTATACCAATTACCGAGAATCAGCAATCAGTACTTTGAAAACTCACAGCATATCTACATCAACAGTTATATGTATAACATTCATCTCTTAGAATTATGATCTCTCATTCTGAAATTCTGAAAAACACTCAGTCACAAATCAATACTCTGAATGTTGAAAAAGCTGAATGAAGCAGCAGAAATCATAGACATCCATAAATGCCTTAATCATCAGAAGTTTGATGATAAAGAATAGTATGTTGGAAAAGCTCAGAAAAGTTGGAACTGGAAAACGGATTGAGCTAACCACGTAGGAGATCAAGGACAAATACAAGGACCATAACCTATATTCAAAGAATCCAGATAATTCTGGATCCGTTGAAATCTTTAGAGAATATATTGCTCCGAAGTCATGTTAAAATCTTGCGAAAAATCTTTCTCCATCAACCATCGAACTTAGAGATTCCAAAATATCATCATCAATATCTTCGATATTTCTGAGGATATTTTCAAAAATATTTTCATCCAAAATTATATACCTCTTCGTGCTTCCTATGTATCATTATATTGGAAACATTCAAGAGAAAATTTGGTACCGAAAAGTAGATTTTGCGAAACTATGAAGAAAGCCCTGGACAAATCACAAAGAATAAGTTTGACTTCAAAGAATCTAAATGATTCAATGTCTGCTAAAGTCTTTAGCGAATATCTTGCTCGTTACTCTAAACCCTTGCAGACAATAGTCTTCGTCATTATCTGATCTTAGATATTCAAAGATATTATCGTATCTTTCATTATAAATATCCTCCATATTTTTGAAGATATTTTTATAATTATTCTTATCTGAAATCATTAATCTCTTTGTGCTATCAGTGTTACATCATATAGAAAATGTTAGTTTCTATATTATGTAAACTTTCGAGTCTAAAATATGAATGTTTTTGAAGTAGTGTTGGGAACTGATGCACGAGTTAGTATAATATAATGACACTTGATCAACGTGATTATATTACAGTAAGTCATGCTGAGTTTCTAATGAAACGTGATGATGGTTCACAGTAGATCATAACGTCATCATGTGTCATGTTACATAACTCTTTCATTCTACTTAACTTCTGAACATATCAAGAAAATGTATTCTTGATGGATCTATCTTCTGTGATGTTGATAAATTTGAAAATCAAATCGTGCTATCACGTTCTTTCCTGCTTAGAACAATATAATCATTCAAAACTCTATATCCACGAATTCTGGACCATTACTTGAGGTACTTAATGGATAGAAGAGAAAATAGAGCATAAAGTTTTGAAGTGTAAATAGGAGTATAAATCGCAGTAAATAAGAGAAAGCATTATCTGTGGATGGCAATGATTATAGGAGACAGAAGCAAGGGGTTTCGAAATATAAGGGAAGATATAAAACCCAATAACAACACAGAAATTACAAACCGTGTATATTAATACGAATAGCAATATAAAGACACAGTATAATTAAGAATAGTATCACCCCAAGGGCGATGTTGAAGAACACAGATTCCTCCGGTGGAAGTTGGAAAAGGAGAAATATTTGTTGTGATAGTAAGGATAAGGATAAGGATTAGAACTGGATTAAGCATTTACCCAATCTTTGGAAGAATAGATTAAGAAAGAGGTCATAAGGGTGATGAAAATAATAGAACGGAAAAAGTTCATTTATAGAGAAGATACCAGACAAATCAAACGAGACAGATAATCGCATTAAATAGGATCCTAATTTTCTATAAATCTCGAAGAATCAGATCTTATTGATTTTCAAAGATTTTCTTTAAATTCCTTGAATTCCGGAGTTCAACCCTGTTTACGTCAAAAGCTAAGGAAAACCTTATTTTCTTCAATTTACTCTTTTGCGATATCTTCATTCGTTTTCTTAGAATAATCGAATTATTTTATCATTATTATTCAATGATGATAAACCTCTAATTATCAACTCATATTGGTCATGAAAACATTCTTATTGTTAGCCATGACCACCTCACTCAAATTTCGGGACGAAATTTCTTTAACGGGTAGGTAATGTGATGACCCGGGAATTTTCGACTAAATTTAAACTTAATCTTTATATGATTTCGTTACGATAAGCAAAGTATGTAATGTTGAGTCTAGAAAATTTTGAAAAAACAATGTTCATATATTCAATTGACCTTCGGCTGCTCTCGACGATTCACGAATAGTTAATGGTAAATGGATATGTGTGTATGTATATATAAATAATAATTCATAATATAATTTAAAGTATTATATGTTGTTGTTATAAAAAAAATTTATAAAATAAAAATAGGATATTATAATAATTAATATTTAAAATATATCTCTATATATAAATAAAGTATATTAAAAATAAATATTAAATTATTGTAATACTCTTTTGATGTTTCGATTGATATTAAGCAAGTTAAATTCAAACTTATGTAATTTTAAAATAAACGGTGATTCGAAAATGGGTTTATTAAATTTTAGGCTTATTAATAATATATTTAGATGTTGTTTGTCAAATTTTAAAACTTTTTATTTTTGCTTGGGGGTTGGGAGTGAATAATTAATGTAATTTTTATTTAATAGTTAATGACTGAATTTTATACCATAATGACTAAAATAAATAAAGGAAGTTAATTTAAAAATATGGGATTTTTCTGAATACTTTTATCCGACACTGATTTCAAATAGTGGACGACGATACGCAGTGCATGAAAATCATCGGTAGTATACATCCAAACCAAATGTCACGAGATTTTAATTTATGATCACTGTTTCAATGTTTCCCTTTCAGCTCCACATCACTTTCATCTATAATATATAGAATCTATAATATATAGAATGAATATATCTATATGTAGATAACATGCACTTAAGTCAAACACAGATATATTATATTTCCTCTCTATTTTGTTGGCCACTGGATCTATGATTTTTTTCTTGCTTCACCAACTCCCTACTTTTGATCTTTGTCATATACTTTGTATTATTATTCGATTATTACAAGTGGGATATTATTGTCTCAGTGGCATAACACATACATGGAAGACCCATCAACCCTCTTTTTCCCTTCTCACTCTTCTCTCTTTATTTTTCTCTTTTGTGTTGACAGAACCTTCCACGATATCACCAACATGATCAAACCACCATACACCACTTGCAAGAAATCCACTTGAATTCTTATGTTTACATTCGTTGCAAACAAACCGAACACAAACCACATGCGTTATTTTTTTTTGTTGTTGTTTCGTTCTCCTTTTTATCAAGCACCATAAATCACCCTCTATCCCTCTCTTCTGTATCTTTCTCCCATCTAAACTTGTTCATCAATCAAGTTGTGATCAAACACCATCTTGCTATCCTCTTTCTCATTTCTCTCTCCCTCTCTATAACATGAATTCACTTATGTTCTATGTTTCCTGTCAAAGAAGAAGCTGCAGATCGCAGCTATACCTATTGTTGTTACAACCGTAAACCACTCTCTTCAACCATGAGCCACCACTACAACACCTCACACCATCGATCACTTTGATCACCACCGAATCCATAACCTTCGGCCTTCATCATCAATCGCCAAACCTCCACCAACCTGCAATCATCCTCAAACCCACCATCATTTTTTTATCTACTGCTGTACAAATCGTTGTTTCCACTTCTTTCAGTTTACAGCTAAAAAAAAATTATTGAACTACCTTCTGCCACCATCATCTCTCTTTCTCTCCCTACAATCCTAAATCGTGAACTATTACTTCTGTTATTTCTTTTTATTGTTGTTACAGTAACTTATCTATGTACTTCTGTTTCTATCGAATAAACAACCTTCCTATTTGGGTTTTCTATTGTTCGATCACAACCGAAACCTATTTGGGTTTTCTATTGTTTGATCACAACCATTAAACTTGACCCACTAAACCAACAATATCTTCAAATCATCATCAAACGCACTTTGAATTTTGTTTCTATTTTCGTTGGATCGATGACCAGTTACTGCAACCTTATGTTCCTGTTGTAATTGTAAACAATAAGAAGATGAACATCACAACCACAAATACACCCACGAGTTGCTGTCGAGTTTTAAAGAAAAGAAACCTATTTAGTCGTGATACATATACCTGGTGCACCCCTCTATATTGCCGAGATTTGCTGTCACTTCTATGTGGGACTTTGATATCGTTACAAGAATTATTTACAGTATCTGGGATCAGTTGTGATAACATGAAGAGTGATCATGATGAGTTAACGATGATGAGATGGATGGGGGTTCGATTTTTGCTTTTGCTACAGCCGTTTTATTATTATTATTATTATTATTTTTGCCTCTGTACAACAAACTATAATATATGAGGTGGGTTTTACTCCGTAATATAATTGGACTGATGAAGTGGTTATTGGACTGTATCATACTTGTGATATTGGGCCGTGTTTCATACTTATGTTGGGCTTGAGAAATGGTGATATCATATGGTGATGGCGAGATGATCACAGAAACAAATAACGGGTTAAATCGAATTATGGGGTAAATATTATTAAAAATGTAACAACAGAGGAATGGTTAGGGGAGTTGTTCTTGGACGGGAGGTCGCGGGTTCGAGTCTCATCTGGGGCATTTCTTTTTAGAAAAAGCTTGGAGAGGGTATACACTTTTATTTTAATTCAATCATTATTATTATTAGTTATTATTATGTTTATTATGATTAGTATTGTTATTGTTATAGTTATGTTAGATATTATTATTATTATTATTATTATTATTATTATTATTATTATTATTATTATTATTATTATTATTATTATTATTATTATTATTATTATTATTATTATTATCTAAATCGAAAATCAATAAATGTAGTGTTATTAAAATCTATTAATTATTAGTACTATCAATATAGGTATTATTATTATCAATACAATTACGCTTATTATTATCATTATCATGAGAATGATACAAATTATTATTATTTTCGTTAATATTAGTATTTATAACATTTTATAATTATTAATATTATTATTAACATTAACATAGGTATTATTATTAGTATTATCATTATTATTGATAAAGTTAATATTATTATTACTAGTAAATCATTATCATCAAAAACTATCATTTTAACAGATAAATATTTTGTATGTAAAATATACTCATTCCATATGCTATAACTATATTAATATTTTATATAACTATATATCAAACATATTAGTGTTATTTAAATAAGTACTTACATATAACAAACCTTTGATTTTTAAACATATATATATATATATATATATATATATATATATATATATATATATATATATATATATATATATATATATATATATATATATATATTAATTATATATAACTAAATGAATAAATAATAATTATTTTAAATATATACAAAGTAAATATATATGACATATAATCTAAGAAATAATATGTAAAAACAAAGTATATGTTTTAAAATGGAATTTAATAAATCCTATATAACTACAGTTATATAAATAATATATAAATGAAATTATGTAATTTCTATTAATAGATATACAAATTGATATAGGTTCGTGAATCCGAGGCCAACCTTGCATTGTTTAGTTGTTCAATGTCGTTATATGTATTTTTACTACAAAATACAATACGGTGAGTTTCATTGATCCCCTTTTACTCATTACATTTTTGGTCTGAGAATACATGCAATGTTTTAATAACTGTTTTACAATATTTATATGTGTGAGTTTCATTACTCCCCTTTTAAATGCTTTTGCAATATATATTTTTGGGACTGAGAATGCATGCGCTTTTATAAATGTTTTACGAAATAGACACGAGTAATCGAAACTACATTATATGGTTGAATGATCGAGATCGAATATGCCCCTTTTTATATAGTCTGGTAATCTAAGAATTAGGGAATAGAAACCCTAATTGACGCGAACTCTAAAGATAGGTCTATCGGGCCCAACAAGCCCCATCCAAAGTACCGGATGCTTTAGTACTTCGAAATTTATATCATGTCCGATGGAGGATCCCGGAATGATGGGGATATTCTTATATGTATATTGTGAATGTCGGTTACCAGGTGTTCAATCCATATGAATGATATTTTGTCTCTATGCATGGGACATATGTTTATGAGAAATGGAAATATGAAATCTTGTGGTCTATTAAAAATTATGAAATAATTATTTATGTTAAACTAATGAACTCACCAACCTTTTGGTTGACACTTGAAAGCATGTTTATTCTCAGGTATGAAAGAAATCTTCCGCTGTGCATTTGCTCATATTATATGGAGTCGTTCATGGCATATAGAGGGCAGAACCTCGCAATGGGACCAGCTGTTGAAGACTTCGTCCAGATGGATTAGGACGGGTCCTTTCAAACACCTGGTAACCGACATTAACAAGATGCATATAATAATATCCCTTATCATTCCGGGAAATCCTTTGAACATGATAAAAATGAATTCAAAGTACTAAAGCATCCGGTACTTTGGATGGGGTTCGTTAGGCCCAATAGATCTATCTTTAGGATTCGCGTCAATTAGTAGATCGGTTTAATAATTCTTAGGCTACCAAGCAAAAGGGGTATATTCGGCTTCGATCATTCACCCATATAATGTAGTTTCATTTACTTGTGTCTATTTCGTAAAACATTTATAAAACTGCATGTATTCTCATCCCAAAATATTAGATTTTAAAAGTGGGACTATAACTCACTTTCACATATTTTTACTTCGTCGGGAAGTAAGACTTTGCCACTGGTCGATTTACGAACCTATAACAAATATGTACATATATCAAAGTATGTTCAAAATATATTTACAACACTTTTAATACATTTTGATGTTTTAAGTTTATTAAGTCAGCTGTCCTCGTTAGTAACCTACAACTAGTTGTCCATAGTTAGATGTACAGAAATAAATTGATATATATTATCTTGAATCAATCCATGACCCAGTGTATACACGTCTCAGGCTAGATCACAACTTAAAGTATATATATTTTTGAAATCAACCTCAACCCTGTATAGCTAACTCCAACATTACTGCATATAGAGTGTCTATGGTTGTTCCAAATAATATATATAGATGGGTCGATATGATATGTCAAAACATTTTCATACGTGTCTATGGTATCCCAAGATTACATAATATATTAGAATACATGTATAATACAATATAAGTTAGCTAGGATATGATTTGTATAGAATTGTTACAATATTTCCCGTAGCTACAACAATAAAAAAATATCCAATCTTGTTTTACCCATAACTTCTTCGTTTTAAATCCGTTTTGAGTGAATAAAATTGCTATGGTTTCATATTGAACTCTATTTTATGAATCTAAATAGAAAAAGTATAGGTTTATAGTTGGAAATATAAGTTACAAGTCATTTTTGTAAGAGGTAGTCATTTCAGTCGAAAGAACGATGTCTTGATGACCATTTTGAAAAACATACTTCCACTTTGAGTTTAACCATGATTTTTGGATATAGTTTCATGTTCATAAGAAAAATCATTTTCCCAGAAGAACAACTTTTAAATCAAAGTTTGTCATAGTTTTTAATTATCAAACCCAAAACAGCCCGCGGTGATACTACGACGGCGTATGTCCGGTTTTACGGTGTTTTACGTGTTTCCAGGTTTTAAATCATTAAGTTATCATATCATATAGATATATAACATGTGTTTAGTTGATTTTAAAAGTTAAGTTAGAAGGATTAACTTTATTTGTGAACAAGTTTAGAATTAACTAAACTATGTTCTAGTGATTACAAGTTTAAATCTTCGAATAAGATAGTTTTATATGTATGAATCGAATGATGTTATGAACATCATTACTACCTTAATTTTAGTAGGTAAACCTACTGGAAATGAAAAAAATAGATCTAGCTTCAAAGGATCCTTGGATGGCTTGAAATTTCTTGAAGTAGAATCATGACACGAAAACAAGTTCAAGTAAGATTTCCACTCGAAATAAGATTGTTATAGTTATAGAAATTGAATCAAAGTTTGAATATGAGTATTATCTTGTATTAGAAAGATATCTTACTGTAAATAAGAAAAATTTCTTGAGGTTGGATGATCACTTTACAAGATTGGAAGTAAGCTAGCAAACTTGGAAGTATTCTTGATTTTATGAAACTAGAACTTATAGAATTTATGAAGAACACTTAGAACTTGAAGATAGAACTTGAGAGATATCAATTAGATGAAGAAAATTGAAGAATGAAAGTGTTTGTAGGTGTTTTTGGTCGTTGGTATATGGATTAGATATAAAGGATGTGTAATTTTGTTTACTTGTAAATAAGTCATGAATGATTACTAATATTTTTGTAATTTTATGAGATATTTCATGCTAGTTGCCAATTGATGGTTCCCACATGTGTTAGGTGACTCACATGGGCTACTAAGAGCTGATCATTGGGGTGTATATACCAATAGTACATACATCTAAAAGCTGTGTATTGTACGAGTACGAATACGGGTGCATACGAGTAGAATTGTTGATGAAACTGAACGAGGATGTAATTGTAAGCATTTTTGTTAAGTAGAAGTATTTTGATAAGTGTCTTGAAGTCTTTCAAAAGTGTATGAATACATATTAAAAAACTACATGTATATACATTTTAACTGAGTCGTTAAGTCATCGTTAGTCATTACATGTAAATGTTGATTTGAAACCTTTAAGTTAACGATCATGTTAAATGTTGGTAACCCAATGTTTATTATATCTAATGAGATGTTAAATTATTACATTACCATGATATTATGATATATTAATATATCTTAGTATGATATATATACAGTTAAATGTTGTTACAACGATAATCGTTACATATATGTCTCGTTTCGAAATCATTAAGTTAGTAGTCTTGTTTTTACATATGTAGTTCATTGTTAATACACTTAATGACATGTTTACTTATCATTTATCATGATTAAACATAGTGTATCAATATCTTAATATGATTCATATGTATTTAGTAAGACGTTGTTATAACGATAATCGTTATATATATCGTTTCGAGTTTCTTAATTCAATAAACTCAATTTTATGTATATAACTCATTGTTAAAATACCTAATGAGATACTTACTTATCATAATATCATGTTAACTATATATATAATCATATATATGTCATCATATAGTTTTTACAAGTTTTAACGTTCGTGAATCACCGGTCAACTTGGGTGGTCAATTGTCTATATTAAACCTATTTCAATTAATCAAGTCTTAACAAGTTTGATTGCTTAACATGTTGGAAACACTTAATCATGTAAATAACAATTTCATTTAATATATATAAACATGGAAAAGTTCAGGTCACTACACCCGGTGCCCAGTATTCAGTAGTTGTTTGTGATGTCAATGACTGATACACCGGGGGAGTAACTGTTGTCGACGTTTTTGATTTTTCTGGGAGCTTTATTGTTCCAGATCTTTGAGTTTTGCTTGTGATAGGAGTCTTGTCTGGGTTTGCTTGCTTCGATCTCGTAATATCAGAACCTTGAGAACGAGACGATTGATTTTTACCAGACTTTCCCATTGTAACCTGTTACACAAGAAAAACCACAAAAAGATTAAAAGCTTTATAGTTAATCGTTCGTAACGTATAATTTTTTTTACGCAATTCTAGTTATGGTCCCACGGATGGCGCCATTTGATCGTACATAAATCTGCTCAAATAGCAAAATTGATGATGAGTGCTTAAGGGAGTGTTTAAGAACGTTTACAGCTTTGATCTCCGGTCCGGTTTACCGTAAATAACACTTATCGAGACGATCATCTACGAAAGGGTGATCAAAGCTACACCTACCATTGATGGCAGTTGCCGCAACAATGGCCACTAGAGGTGGTTGCATAGGGTTTATGTTCGTAGAACATACCTGTTACCGTAAGAGTGTTTTCTGGATGTAATCACAAGTTTGAGTAATAAAGAAAACGTTATATCGAGTGAAGGAGGTTAGGGTTATATTTATAATAATACCCTAACCCTAGAATGCCTCATAATTAGGTTCTAGATCCTATTAGATAACAACCATAAATAATGGGTTTATAGTTGGGAAAGGATCACGTTTAATTATGGATAAAATTATATCCAATTGCTTTCATGTGTGCTAAGCAATACCCGTGTGCGCACCCCCAATCAGATGTTCTGGCAATATTCAGGACGTGTGCGATGCACGTGATACGCTCGAGCGCCATACGCATACGTACACGTATCATTATGATGCATATAAGGGGTATCTCCAAATTCAGATGGCAGTGGGGAATGAAGACAAAACCGCATTCCACACCGATCAGGGTATTTATTGTTACACTAAAATGCCCTCCGAGTTGAAGAATGCGGGGGCAACATACCATAGATTAGTGGATTTGGCATTCAAAGATCAAATCGACAGAAATTTTGAGGCTTATGTTGATGACTTAGTCATCAAAAGCAACACAAAGGTGCAACATTTGGTCGATATCCTAGAAACGTTCAACTCTCTGCGAAAAATCAACATGTAGCTTAATCCTACAAAATGCAGTTTTGGAAAGGAAGAGGGCAAGTTCTTGGGGCATATAGTGACACCAAGAGGAATCAAGGCTAATCCCAAGAAGATCGAAGCCGTATAACGGATGAGCTCCCCAATATCAAGGAAAGAAGTGCAAAGTTTGACAGGCAAGTTGGCTGCACTAACTAGATTCCTGTCAAAAGCCGCGGGGCGGTCACTACCTTTTTTCCTGAATCTTAAGAAAACATTGAAGAAGTCAGACTTCAGATGGATTGAAGAATCCGAGAAAGCTTTCGTCAAGATGAAGTCGTTCCTGAGGGAGCTGCCTACTTTGACTGCGCCAATAGCGGGCGAGACATTGATGTTGCATCTTGCAACTTCAAAGGAAGCAATCAGTTTCGTTCTTGTCGTAGATAGGGGGCAGGTATGTCTCATATTGAGACTTGGAATAGGTATTGAATGTAATGCTTAGTGTGTATTTTCCACTATTTTGGCACAGGTGCAAATGCTTGTGTACTTTATCAGCAAAGCAATTAGCGGCAGTGTAGTTAACTACCCACCTATTAAAAAGCTCGTATATGCGCTTGTGCACATAGATCGTTAGTTGTGCAGGTACTTCCAAGCTCATCTAATAGTGGTGTTAACTAATCAACCGATAAGACAGGTATAAGTCACGGCACGCGCATCCCAACCTCTTTATCCCAACCTCTTTATCCCAACCTCTTTTTTTACACAATCTTATAAGACGCCAAATACGCGCTTGAATTAATTGTGATATGCTGATAACATGTGGTGACATGTATGTACAAGCCTTAGGTTTTGGGTAGATTAGCCAAATGGGCCATTGAATTGGGAGAGCATGAAATCAATTACTCCCCGCGCACGATGGTAAAAGGCCAGATACTTGTAGATTATTTGGCTGAAACAACGGGAGAAATAGAGGCACTCGCAGAAAGTACTACAATCGGTTGTGACGAGAATCAGGTCTGAGAACTATATACAGATGGAGCTTGTGGGCCCGAAGGCGCTGGCGCTGGACTGGTCCTCACAAGTCCCGACGGAGAGGAGCATACTTATGCACTCCGGTTCACGTTTGCTGTGACCAACAGTGAGTCTGAATATGAAGTGTTACTGTCTGGGATGCGCATAGTGCAACAACTCAGAATAAAGCATTTGGACGCATCTGTTGACTCACAGTGGGTCGCTAACTAGGTAAATGGATCGTTTGGAGAGCATGAAGCCTTTATGCAGCGGTACATGGAACTGGTGCATGAATTAGCAAATGAGTTTGATGTTTTTAGGTTGACGCAGGTACCCGGGGGGCAAAAAGAAGGCAAATGCACTGAGCAAATTGGTTGCTTTGGCTTTCTATCATCTACGCAAAAACGTGCGGGTTGAAGTGTTAACAGAAAAATATATTGATGAGAAATCAACTGTTGCGCCCATCGTGGAGGAAAGCCCAAATTGGATGACACCGTTGGTGAAATTCTTAACTGAGGGCGAACTACCAGCAAACGAAAAAGAAGCGCGAAAGATCCGAATGAAAGCTCGCATGTACGCATTAATTGAAGGTGTTTTATACAGGAAATCCTATTTAGGCCCAAGCCTGCTGTACATTGGACCTAATCAAGCTAAAGTGGTGCTTCGAGAATTTCACGAAGGCTCTTGTGCTTTACACTCTGGGTACAGATCGATTGCTGCAAAGGTGATGCGTATAGGGTATTATTGGCCCTCCATTCACAGCGACGCAACAGAAATTGTAAGGACATGCCAATCATGTCAACAGCACGCGCCAATAATCCGAACACCACGACACCCAATGGTACCAATAACGGTAGTATGGCCGTTCAGCAAATGGGCCATCGACATTGTCGGTCCTATTACTGCGTGCTCAGGTACGCTTGTAACAAAATGCTTATGTAATACTTTGCAATATACGCGCTTTCACATTATTCATACTATCATTGCTTGCTCAGGAGGAATAAAATTCTTGGTGGTGGCAATTGATTATTTCACCAAGTGGGTGGAGGCAAAGGCATTGGCAACAATTACTGGCAGGCGCATCCGTAACTTCTTTTGGGAAGATATTGTGTGCAGGTTTGGTATCCCCAATGAAATTGTCAGCGACAATGGTACTCAGTTTGAAGACGAGCCTTTTAGGAGCTGGTGTCTGGAGCTGAATATCAAGCAGTCTTTTACTTCGGTCGCGCACCTCAGGCCATTGGCTAATGTGAACTAACAGACTGAGATATTGTAAAGGGGATAAAGGCGCGCCTGTCTTTGTATGGTAACGAGTGGGTTGATGAGCTCCCAAGTGTCTTATGGGCGCATCGTACCACTCATAAAAACAGCACAGGAGAAACATCGTTCAGCTTGGTCTATGGAACTGAAGTAGTGATCACCGTAGAATTAATGATTCCAATAAAGCGCATGTAGAGACCCATCCTAATCCATCTGGATGAAGTCCATATCGATTATAAACGATTCACAACAGTTGATTACATCGCGAGGTAATTGACCTCTATATGATACATTTTACAAACATTGCATTCGTTTTTAAAAGACAAACTTTATTTACATCGAAAGTTGAAGGCAAGCATACTATTTCATAATACCTCCAACTATAATTCACTTAATAATAATCTTGATGAACTCGATGACTCGAATGCAACATCTTTTGAAATATGTCATGAATGACTCCAAATAATATCTCTAATATAAGCAATTGCACAGCGGAAGATTTCTTTCATACCTGAGAATAAACATGTTTTCAAGTGTCAACCAAAAGGTTGGTGAGTTCATAGGTTTATCATAAAACAATAAAATTCATCATTTTGATAGACCACAAGATTTAAATGATGCATGGTACAAATGGGCCCGAATCCTATACCCACCTGTAATGTACATGCGATATCTTTTAAATATAGTACACCTTTCTCGTGTACGAAATCATCTCGTGCACAAAAATAACATACACATAACCTGTGTATAAAATCATTCTCTCGATACATAACATTCACTTTTCATTTATTTCATAGCTTGGCTTGGTAACCGACCTTAACATATAATGCGCATCAATAATATCCCCAAAACAGAACATCTCGTCTGTATAATATATAAACCTCGAAGTACTAAACACCACGCCTACTAGCTCTTCCGTCTAGTGAACATTTTGGGTGGGGGTGTTAAACCCGGTAGCTACCTTTAGGATTCACGTGAATTAGGCGTGCACTAATTCTCAAAATTAGTGATGTTCCCTAATTCTTAGGTTACCAAGCAATAATAATCAGGGGAAAAATATTCATATCAATTGTGGCAATTATCACGTCCACATAATTCAATGGTGGCAATTATCACGTCCATATAATTCATTCGAGGAATGTTTTATTTGTGTCTATCTCGTCAAACATTTATAAAAGCATTTCATGTATTCGCAGTTCAAAATGTATTTCAAAAGCATTTAATAAAGCAGTTGTAAAAGTAGCGCATGTATTCTCAGTCCCAAAAATGTAAAGAGTAAAAGGGAATCAAATGAACTCACCTAATGTATTTTGTAGTAAAAATACATATGACTATATTGAACAACGCAGGGTTGGCCTCGGATTCACGAACCTATATCAAGTATGTATATTAACACATATAATAGTAATCGACCAAATTGGTATATTATATCTTCAGTTATATATTATATATTTAATTTGTGTATATATTCAAAATGATTTAATATCTATATAGTTGTATTAATATATCCATATTTATTTATATACATTATTGTTTAGTGTTATATTTAAACTCAATAGTCTATTATATGTACGTATTTAAATGAATAATCTTAGTAAGTTTGATTTATATAGTTATATGAAATATTAATATAATTATAGTATATGTAATAAGTATCTTTTATGTACAAAGTATGTATCTGTTTAGAAAAAAAAAAGTTTTTGATAATAATAATGATGTACTAAAAATTGTAATAATAACTTTATTAATAATAATACTAATAATTAGTAATTTACTTAAATTATAATTTTATCCATAGTTTTTAAGTCCATACATTTATATATATATTGTTATAATCTAATTGATAATACTAATAATAATAATGACATTGTTAAGAATGATATTTATGTTAATAATAATAATAATACTAATAATGATAAGTTTATTACTAATAATATTATTAATATTTATAATGATAATAATAATAATAATGATTATAATACATATACATATAATAATAATATTAATAATTTTTAACACTAATAATAACAATAATAATATTAACAAAAATAATAATAATAATAGTAATAATAATAATAATAATTATAAAGAAAAACTACCTCATGTAAGTAGGCTTTAAAAAAAGAAAAGAATGCCATAACGGGGCTCGAACCCGCGACCTATCATTAACCACACACACGCCTAACCACCCCACTGTTGATTACTTCTTTGAATTATCTCTTACACTTATTTTGTTTAAACCGAATTTCAGTCCAACCAACTTGTGACACAGCCCAACGAAATAACAAGAACTCGGCCAAACTCATTAAATTATTTACGGCCCAACTGCAAATGGCCATGTCTCGGCCCAATCAGGAAATGGTATGTCTCAGCCCACTTTTCATAGCATCTTCTATAAAAAAAAAATTTACTTTAGCCTAGTTTCGAACCCATGACCTCTAGCTCAACGACCAACCACCTAACCACTCCTCTGCGATTTTTTTCTGAAATAATCGATAACCTAAATCTATTTATTCTATATCATTATTTCATCATAATATTCATTATCATCTTTGTGCTTCAGTTTGTGATCAAACCGAAATCATTGTCTTGATACATTATCGTGATTCGTTCAAAATCATCACAGTTCACGATCTCCTTCATCCTTCTGCCCACCATCTAACCATCAAACTAGTTATCCTTGTTTCTCCTTATAGTGGGTTTTAGATAGAATTAAAATTGAAAATTCAGTAGCAGAAGCAGTCCACGAATGTTCCGATTTGTTTGAAAAGAAATTCGATGGCCCAAAGGTAACTTAAATTATCTCAACCCAATTAGTGACCCAAATTCAAGGTACTAGTCCACTAGCAAATTAATCACACCCATTTTTAATAAACCTCAAATTCATAAATGAAATGCAAGTGGGGAAAGATTTCTTTGTCATACTCGACAGAAATAATAATATCTATATCTACCTTTAAGACTAATTAGTGGTTAAGTAGGGTAGTATGTGTCGGCCAATAGAGAAAACAACAAGCCAAGAATTTTAATTCATCATTTAATAATTATCAAATGGTTTTCATAGGTGTTGGGGTTGGTATCTTCGGATGGTGGCTGAACAGAAGCAAGTAACAGCAGAAGTTAGCGAGCAGTTAATGGTCATTTGATTGTGAGAGTGGCTCATTGGTTTTGAGATGAAAATGGTGGTGGTGTTGGGTCTTTTTACATAGGCGATCGAATCGTGAGAAGGGTGAAGGTGATCAAGGTTTTAGTGGTAGTGTTCTCATATGTGTTTGTTAGATTGAAGATGGTAGAGTGTTTGAACAAGAAACGGGAAACTAACTAGTAACAGTGGTGATAACGATGGTTTTTAGGTTCATGGTTATCGAATTCACACAGGAACAGAAACATACTTAAGGTTGTAGCACATGGCGGTTTAATTAGTTGTTTGAAATAGAAAAATATACGTAGGTGGTTGTAGAAACATAAATGGAAATAAAGGTGGTGAAGAAGTGAAGGTGATTGAGTTCTTGAACCAAGATAGAATCATAATTTGCATATGGGTTTTATTATATTTTAGAGAAAGGGAAAAAAAATGAGTTCCTTTGTTGTATGTACGCATGATAATGCATATATATATTATGTAAGTGTTAAGTTGTTGAAAAGAAACAAAACATTGTGACTGTAAATAAATCACGGACCAAATAATGAGTTCTTGTAAGTTGATAGAGATAGGTGATAGTATATGCATGTATGTATGTTATTAAAGAAACAAAAACACTATCATTTATATCCACTAATTAAATTCATCGTACAATTACAATAGTTTAAAGAGGAATTGGTTTGGTCATATATGTAATATAAGATATGTGGTTGTTGGTGAAAGAAACAAAAACCATACAGTAATAAGTTTTCATTTAGTGCACATCATATCTATATTTGTATATATATATATATATATATATATATATATATATATATATATATATATATATATATATATATATATACATTTATTTATAAATAATGGTTCATGAATCTTCGGGAATGGTCGAAGTTAAATGAATGCAAGAAAACAGTTCAAAATTTTAAGACTCAACATTACAGACCTTGCTTATCGTGTCGAGTTTATATTAAAAATTAAGTTTAAATTTGGTCGAAAATTTCCAGGTCGTCACAGCGCATACGCATCTTTGACGAGTCAAGTAATGACGAAGGCTTGCGCGCTAATCTAGATATGCTAGAAGAGTGCAGAGAAATAGCTATCATACGAGAAGCAATTAACAAGCAGAAGATCTATAAGTACTACGACAAGCGCGTTAAGCCTATGTCATTCAGGGTTGGAGATTATATGTGGCGTAATAATGAAGAAAGTCGGGCAGAGAATACTGGAAAGCTGGGACCAAACTGGGAAGGTCCTTATGAAGTTATTGAAATGAGCGCAACAGGGTCCTATATCCTGGCAGGATTAAATGGAGAACGAATACCTCGCACTTGGCATGCAACCAATTTAAAAAGATGTTACATATAATTGTCAGGATGCAACACTAGGGATTGATCACCCCGACTTTTAAACATTTGCATTTTTTAGTTCCTTTAAAATGTTATTTTGTTTACTTTTAAGACAATTCGTATTTCTTTCATGGTTGCAATAAATTGTCATTTGGATATGACTTGAGAATTTAATTTATTTTATAATGAATAAATTTAATTTTTTGAATGGAAGTGTTTGGTTACACTTCAACGCACAATATGACAGCTATTACGTGCATCCTTCCTCCTTAAGGGATGATCTCTAGCTCCCGCGTGGCAGAAGTCTGTTTGGTTACAAGGCTAGATCTTAGGGTGGGTAATAGGCATTGGTTTGCCTAGACCAACGCACTCTCGCAGACTAGAAGACTGCAAGCAATGACTATAAACAACAAGCATTGGGGTTGCTTGCCCATTAACCTAAGTGTTGGTTCACTTGGAAGACTCTGAATAATCTACTTAATAATGCAATAAAAAGCGTTGGCTATATGCACAATAGTTTGGCGTCGATTAGTGTTATTAAATTTGTAGTATAAACGAGTATACATTGGCTTGTATGCAAATAAAACTTTAAGTTTTAAGAACTTAATACGCCTAATGACGCGAACAATACAATAAGAAAGATATTGGGTTACTTTACTTATTACCATTATTAAACAAACAATGCATAGCATTGGCTACATAGTAACATTACAAAAAAAAAGTGCTTATAGCACAAGATTTAAGTTGGCACGCAGGCCATTACAATTGCAGAAAAATTAAAATCTAAACTACGTGGCTTGTTTGGAACGGTGCCCTACACTAACGGTAGCAATCCTTCGACCCATCGTACGCAGCGATCAGGCAGATTGCCTTGTGGAAACAGAAAATAACAAAATTTGGGGGGGGGGGCACCCATAATGTTAAAAGTGCCTCATGAAGCACGCTAATAGCAGGTGCACCCCCTCAAGGGCATTGAGCGCATGGGGCCAAAAGCAATGTAAGCTTATGGCGCATCCAAGACCCCCACGCTCCTAGCAAAAAATGTTACAAGGTGCCATGAAAAGCATGCCCTGCAACCCCACACGGCAAGCATTGGCTCGCCAACTTAAAACTTCATCGATAAAAGATCCTGCACAGAAATAGCAGGATCAAGTGCAACATCTGCAAGAGTTTGGATTGAGATGTTTTCCAGCGTCTTGCTAGATTCAAGAAGCTTCTCATAAGCATCCCCTTCAAGTTGATTTGTGATGATTTGAGGAATGACAGCAGGTCGCACCCGCTCTAATGCCTTGGTCGACTTAAGAGCTTGTGAGTAAAGCTCTGTAATGATGGAGGCGCTCAGCGCATGATTTGCAATGATTGGAAGTGCTGCACGTTGATTTGCATAAGTCCGTCGAATGACGTCACAGCTTGCAGACACTTCAGTAACCTGGGTGGTAAGATCGTTCCTCTCAAAGGTTAGCAAATCAACATTGGAGTTGGCAAAAGCTCCTCCCTTAGTACCATGTTTTCCTCTTCATAATCAACCTACGAGGATAGAGGATCAACTTTCTCCTTTTTCAAAGACTCAATAGTGGCCTCAGTTATTTTCTGCGTGTCATTGGCCACTTTAACCTGTGTTTCCAGAACCTACACCCTCTTCTGCAACTGCCCGGACATGTGGATTTTTGTGCGATGAGTGCGCTCAGTACTTAACCTATCGCAGTCCCTTGCCCATGTTAAAAATGATAGCTTCGTATCGAAGTAGAGCTTTTGATCCTGCGTCATCTTCTCTAACTCTTGCCTTATGACGGCGGGAGCACACCCCTGCATATACAGATTTTGTTCAAGCGCGGCGCGCTTGGACACATTTAAAATAGCGGCCAAGTTGTCCACATGAATGGGCACGTATCGATTGTCATTTAAAATCGGCGCTCGGGCAAAAGGGGTGGTCGTAGCTCGGCTGGCAGCAGGAGTTGAAGAAGAAGGAGCAATCACGGTAAGTGGAACTGTGGAGATTGGTTGAACATCAGTTGCTGAGGGCACAGGTGTAGTGACTCGAACTTTTCCATGTTTATATATATTAATTGGGATTGATATTTACATGATTAAATGTTTCCAACATGTTAAGCAATCAAACTTGTTAAGACTTGATTAATTGAAATATGTTTCATATAGACAATTGACCACCCAAGTTGACCGGTGATTCACGAACGTTAAAACTTGTAAAAACTATATGATGACATATATATGGATATATATATATATATATATAGTTAACATGATACTATGATAAGTAAACATATCATTAAGTATATTAACAATGAACTACATATGTAAAAACAAGACTACTAACTTAATGATTTTTAAACGAGACATATATGTAACGATTATCGTTGTAAAGACATTTAATGTATATATATCATATTAAGAGATACTCATACATGATAATATCATGATAATATAATAATTTAAAATCTCATTTGATATTATAAACATTGGGTTAATAACATTTAACAAGATCGTTAACCTAAAGGTTTCAAAACAACACTTACATGTAACGACCAACGATGACTTAACGACTCAGTTAAAATGTATATACATGTAGTGTTTTAATATGTATTCATACACTTTTGAAATACTTCAAGACACTTATCAAAATACTTCTACTTAATAAAAATGCTTACAATTACATCCTCGTTCAGTTTCATCAACAATTCTACTCGTATGCACCCGTATTCGTACTCGTACAATATACAGCTTTTAGATGTATGTACTATTGGTATATATACTCCAATGATCAGCTCTTAGCAGCCCATGTGAGTCACCTAACACATGTGGGAGCCTTCATTTGGCAACTAGCATGAAATATCTCATAAAATTACAAAAATATGAGTAATCATTCATGACTTATTTACATGAAAACAAAATTACATATCCTTTATATCTAATCCATACACCAACGACCAAAAACACCGACAAACACTTTCATTCTTCAATTTTCTTCATCTAATTGATCTCTCTCAAGTTCTATCTTCAAGTTCCAAGTGTTCTTCATAAATTCCAAAAGTTCTAGTTTCATAAAATCAAGAATACTTCCAAGATTGCAAGTTTACTTCCAAGTTTTCTAAATCCATTCCAAATAATCATTCAAGATCAAGAAACCTTTGTTACTTATAGTAGGTTATCTTTCTAATACAAGGTAATAATCATATTCAAACTTTAATTCAATTTCTATAACTATAACAATCTTATTTCGAGTGGAAATCTTACTTGAAATTGTTTTCGTGTCATGATTCTGCTTCAAGAACTTTCAAGCCATCCAAGGATCCTTTGAAGCTAGATCTATTTTTCTCATTTCCAGTAGGTTTATCCAAGGAACTTGAGGTAGTAATTATGTTCATACAATCATTCTATTCATACATATAAAGCTATCTTATTCGAAGGTTTAAACTTGTAATCACTAGAACATAGTTTAGTTAATTCTAAACTTGTTCGCAAATAAAAGTTAATCCTTTTAACTTGACTTTTAAAATCAACTAAACACATGTTCTATATCTATATGATATGCTAACTTAATGATTTAAAACCTGGAAACACGAAAAACACCGTAAAACCGGATTTACGTCGTCGTAGTAACACCGCGGGCTGTTTTGGGTTAGTTAATTAAAAACTATGATAAATTTTGATTTAAAAGTTGTTATTCTGGGAAAATGATTTTTATTATGAACATGAAACTATATCCAAAAAATATGGTTAAACTCAAAGTGGAAGTATGTTTTCTAAAATGGTCATCTAGACGTCGTTCTTTCGACTGAAATGACTACCTTTACAAAAACGACTTGTAACTTATTTTTCTGACTATAAACCTATACTTTTTATGTTTAGATTCATAAAATACAGTTCAATATGAAACCATAGCAATTTGATTCACTCAAAACGGATTTAAAATGAAGAAGTTATGGGTAAAACAAGATTGGATAATTTTTCTCATTTTAGCTACGTGAAAATTGGTAACAAATCTATTCCAACCATAACTTAATCAACTTGTATTGTATATTATGTAATCTTGAGATACCATAGACACGTATACAATGTTTTGACCTATCATGTCGACACATCTATATATATTTCGGAACAACCATAGACACTCTATATGTGAATGTTGGAGTTAGCTATACAGGGTTGAGGTTGATTCCAAAATATATATAGTTTGAGTTGTGATCAATACTGAGATACGTATACACTGGGTCGTGGATTGATTCAAGATAATATTTATCGATTTATTTATGTACATCTAACTGTGGACAACTAGTTGTAGGTTACTAACGAGGACAGCTAACTTAATAAACTTAAAACATCAAAATATATTAAAAGTGTTGTAAATATATTTTGAACATACTTTGATATATATGTATATATTGTTATAGGTTCATGAATCAACCAGTGGCCAAGTCTTACTTCCCGACGAAGTAAAAATCTGTGAAAGTGAGTTATAGTCCCACTTTTAAAATCTAATATTTTTGGGATGAGAATACATGCAGGTTTTATAAATGATTTACAAAATAGACACAAGTACGTGAAACTACATTCTATGGTTGAATTATCGAAATCGAATATGCCCCTTTTTATTAAGTCTGGTAATCTAAGAATTAGGGAATAGACACCCTAATTGACGCGAATCCTAAAGATAGATCTATTGGGCCTAACAAACCCCATCCAAAGTACCGGATGCTTTAGTACTTCGAAATTTATATCATATCCGAAGGGTGTCCCGGAATGATGGGGATATTCTTATATAATCATCTTGTTAATGTCGGTTACCAGGTGTTCACCATATGAATGATTTTTATCTCTATGTATGGGATGTGTATTGAAATATGAAATCTTGTGGTCTATTGTTACGATTTGATATATATAGGTTAAACCTATAACTCACCAACATTTTTGTTGACGTTTAAAGCATGTTTATTCTCAGGTGAATACTAAGAGCTTCCGCTGTTGCATACTAAAATAAGGACAAGATTTGGAGTCCATGTTTGTATGATATTGTGTAAAATATGCATTCAAGAAACTGATTTCGATGTAACATATTTGTATTGTAAACCATTATGTAATGGTCGTGTGTAAACAGGATATTTTAGATTATCATTATTTGATAATCTACGTAAAGCTTTTTAAACCTTTATTTATGAAATAAAGGTTATGGTTTGTTTTAAAAATGAATGCAGTCTTTGAAAAACGTCTCATATAGAGGTCAAAACCTCGCAACGAAATCAATTAATATAGAACGTTTTTAATCAATAAGAACGGGACATTTCAGTTGGTATCCGAGCGTTGGTCTTAGAGAACCAGAATTTTGCATTAGTGTGTCTTATCGAGTTTGTTAGGATGAATTAGTGAGTCTAGACTTCGACCGTGTTTACTTGAAAAATGATTGCTTAACAAATTTTGTTGGAAACTATATATTTTTAACATGTGAATATTATGTGATATATTAATCTCTTAACGCGTTTGATATTATGTGATAGATGTCTACCTCTAGAACAAGTCCCATTGACTCATCTAATAATAATGAAGAGTCAAATGTAAATTGAAATGATTCGTGGACTGATTCACAAGTTCCCGAAGAGGAACCGGAAGAAGAGTCGGAACCGGAAGAAGAATTTAAACCGGAAGAAGAATCGGAACCGGATGAAGAAATAGAACCGGTGGGGGAAATAATAAAACGGTTAAGTAAAAGAAAATCCTCAACCAACCGACCAAGGTTAATTATGGTCAATGGTGTCTCCGCCAAGGAAGCAAAATATTGGGAGGATTACCAATTCTCCGATGAATCGGATTCCGACGAGAATTCCGATGATGTTATAGAAATTACCCCAACTGAATTTAAAAAGGCAAAAGAAAATAATAAGGGAAATGGCATAAAAATAGAGAAATCTAATTCCAACCCCGATGAACTTTATATGTATCGTCAACCCCCGAAGTCCTTAAGTTGTAACAATGACCCGGGAACCTCTAAACCACCAGGTTTTTCTAAACCAATGTGGAAAACGACGGCTCGTATTAGGGGAACATCATATATCCCTAGAAACTTGGCAAAACGAACCAAAACCGAAGAATAAGAAACAAGCGAGTCGGAATAAGATAGTTGTATTCGTGTGGTGTAATATATGTAATATAGTGTGCTTATGCTTTATGATATATGTAAAAATTGCTTGTATTAATAAGTATTTTTTTATGAATCTAACTCTTGTCTATTTTACAGTATAAAAACACAAAATGGATAGACAACCCAATATTTTAAGAGACCTACCCGGAGACATGATTGATGAAATCTTGTCTAGAGTCGGTCAGAATTCTTCGGCACAACTATTTAAGGCGAGATCAGTTTGTAAGACATTCGAAGAACGTTCCAAGAATGCCTTGGTTTATAAAAGGCTTTCGTTCGAAAGATGGGGGATATCACATTGGGAAATCCATAAGTTACGATGTGTTTACTTTGACGCATATATTGCGGGGAACCCAAATGCTATTTTACGCAATGGGTTAAGAAATTATTTTGACTCAATATATCCGAATATTGGACTTCGTGATTTAAAAAAAGCGGCTAACATGCAACATAAAGAAGCATGTTATGCTTACGGATTAGTAATGTTCGCTTCTCACCAAAGTGAGAACAAGAACATCGGGCTACAACTATTAAACAAAACGTTCCCACAAGTGACGGAGTCGGTAATTGGGGTAAGAAATGAGGTTTTTAGATTGTTACGGGACTGTTGGACATTACGTAACCCTCGTCCCTTTGACGACGTTACAACACACTGTCTTATCAATGACCATAATGATTATGTTCCACAAGACCAAGGATGGGAAGTAATCCTAGTAAAACCAGAATGCATGACTTGTTTCTGGACGTATGAATTACGTATCTTTATTGCCTTTGCTGAACGACTTGTGTACTAGCTAGAATTATCTTCACAACCATATTGTATCAAATTTATTGTGTGCTATATTTCATGATATATGTAAAATAAGCGGTATTGTAAGTTTGTAAAATATTGTGTAAAAGTTTGAACGCGAAATATTATTATAATCAGTTTTTCATATAGAATTGTAGTAGTTGAATTGTATATTAGCTACTAAGTATGAACTTAACGGGTAGGTACTACCCGAATTTAAACTTATAAAACGCTAATATGAAGAAAAAGCTTTTATAAATGAGTTCATATTATGCTACGAAATACTATTAACTACTCTTAATATTCTGTATGATTAACTTGTTCCATTTGACTATTTTGAAGGAAATGGCACCGACTACTCGACACACCGTGAATATGAATGAAGAGGAATTTCGTAGTTTTCTAGCTTCAAACATAGCCGCAGTACAGGCTGCGCTACATACCAACAATAACCTTGGATCTAGCAGTACAGGAAATCGTGTAGGATGCACCTACAAAGAATTCACTGCCTGCAAACCTTTGGAATTTGATGGAACCGAAGGACCGATCGGATTGAAACGGTGGACCGAGAAGGTCGAATTAGTGTTTGCCATAAGTAAGTGTACTGAAGAGGACAAAGTGAAGTACGCTACGCATACCTTCACAGGTTCTGCGTTAACATGGTGGAATACCTATCTAGAGCAAGTGGGACAAGACGATGCGTACGCACTACCGTGGACAGCATTCAAGCACTTGATGAACGAGAAGTACCGTCCCAGAACCGAGGTCAATAAGCTCAAGACAGAACTTAGAGGGTTACGAACCCAAGGATTTGATATTACCACGTACGAAAGACGATTCACAGAATTGTGCCTATTGTGTCCGGGAGCATTCGAAGATAAGGAAGAGAAGATCGACGCGTTTGTGAAAGGATTACCGGAAAGAATCCAAGAAGATATAAGTTCACACGAGCCCGCCTCCATACAACAGGCATGTAGAATGGCTCACAAACTAGTGAACCAGATTGAAGAAAGAATTAAAGAACAGACTGCTGAAGAGGCCAATGTGAAGCAAGTCAAAAGAAAGTGGCAGGAAAACGGTGATAAGAATCACCAATACAACAACAACAGCAATTACAACAATAATCGCAACAATTATCCCAACAATCGCAACATCAATCGCAACTACAACAAACGGCCCAACAACAACAACAACAACAACAACAACAACAACAACTACAACAATTATCCCAACAACAATAATAACCGCAACAACAACAACAATCAGAAGCAGCTATGCCAAAGGTGTGAAAAGTATCACTCGGGGTTGTGCACCAAATTTTGCAACAAGTGTAAAAGAAATGGTCATAGCGTGGCGAAGTGTGAAGTCTACGGACCAGGGGTTAATAGAACGAAAGGAACAAATGGTGTCGGAATGAGTAATGGCGGAGCAAGTAGTGTCGGAGCAAGTTATGCCAATGTAGTTTGTTATAAATGTGGAAAACCGGGCCACATTATTAGAAATTTCCCGAACCAGGAGAACACGAATGGACAAGGCCGCGGAAGAGTTTTCAATATTAATGCGGCAGAGGCACAGGAAGACCCGGAGCTTTTTACGGGTACGTTTCTGATTGACAATAAATCTGCTTACGTTTTATTTGATTCGGGTGCGGATAGAAGCTATATGAGTAGAGATTTTTGTGCTAAATTAAGTTGTCCATTGACGCCTTTAGATAGTAAATTTTTACTCGAATTAGGAAATGGTAAATTAATTTCAGCGGATAATATATGTCGGAATCGAGAAATTAAACTGGTTAGCGAAACATTTAAGATTGACTTGATACCAGTAGAGTTAGGGAGTTTTGATGTGATAATCGGTATGGACTGGTTGAAAGAAGTGAAAGCAGAGATCGTTTGTTACAAAAATGCAATTCGCATTATACGAGAAAAAGGAAAACCCTTAATGGTGTACGGAGAAAAGGGCAACACGAAGCAACATCTTATTAGTAATATGAAGGCACAAAAACTAATAAGAAAAGGTTGCTATGCTGTTCTAGCACACGTCGAGAAAGTACAAACTGAAGAAAAGAGCATCAATGATGTTCCCATTGCAAAAGAATTTCCCGATGTATTTCCAAAAGAATTACCGGGATTACCCCCACATCGATCCGTTGAATTTCAAATAGATCTTGTACCAGGAGCTGCACCAATAGCTCGTGCTCCTTACAGACTCGCACCCAGCGAGATGAAAGAACTGCAAAGCCAATTACAAGAACTTTTAGAGCGTGGTTTCATTCGACCAAGCACATCACCGTGGGGAGCTCCTGTTTTGTTTGTCAAGAAGAAAGATGGTACATTCAGGTTGTGTATCGACTACCGAGAGTTGAACAAACTTACCATCAAGAACCGTTACCCACTACCGAGAATCGATGACTTATTTGATCAACTACAAGGCTCGTCTGTTTATTCAAAGATTGACTTACGTTCTGGGTATCATCAAATGCGGGTGAAAGAAGATGATATTCCAAAGACTGCTTTCAGAACACGTTACGGTCATTACGAGTTTATGGTCATGCCGTTTGGTTTAACTAATGCACCAGCTGTGTTCATGGACCTTATGAACCGAGTGTGTGGACCATACCTTGACAAGTTTGTCATTGTTTTCATTGATGACATACTTATTTACTCAAAGAATGACCAAGAACACGGTGAACATTTGAGAAAGGTGTTAGAAGTATTGAGGAAGGAAGAATTGTACGCTAAATTTTCAAAGTGTGCATTTTGGTTGGAAGAAGTTAAATTCCTCGGTCACATAGTGAACAAAGAAGGTATTAAGGTGGATCCGGCAAAGATAGAAACTGTTGAAAAGTGGGAAACCCCGAAAACTCCGAAACACATACGCCAGTTTTTAGGACTAGCTGGTTACTACAGAAGGTTCATCCAAGACTTTTCCAGAATAGCAAAACCCTTGACTGCATTAACGCTTAAAGGGAAGAAATTTGAATGGAATGATGAACAAGAGAAAGCGTTTCAGTTATTGAAGAAAAAGCTAACTACGGTACCTATATTGTCATTGCCTGAAGGGAATGATGATTTTGTGATTTATTGTGACGCATCAAAGCAAGGTCTCGGTTGTGTATTAATGCAACGAACGAAGGTGATTGCTTATGCGTCTAGACAATTGAAGATTCACGAACAAAATTATACGACGCATGATTTGGAATTAGGCGCGGTTGTTTTTGCATTAAAGACTTGGAGGCACTACTTATATGGGGTCAAAAGTATTATATATACCGACCACAAAAGTCTTCAACACATATTTAATCAGAAACAACTGAATATGAGGCAGCGTAGGTGGATTGAATTGTTGAATGATTACGACTTTGAGATTCGTTACCACCCGGGGAAGGCAAATGTGGTAGCCGACGCCTTGAGCAGAAAGGACAGAGAACCCATTCGAGTAAAATCTATGAATATAATGATTCACACTAACCTTACTACTCAAATAAAGGAGGCGCAACAAGGAGTTTTAAAAGAGGGAAATTTAAAGGATGAAATACCCAAAGGATCGGAGAAGCATCTTAATATTCGGGAAGAAGGAACCCGGTATAGGGCTGAAAGGATTTGGGTACCAAAATTTAGAGATATGAGAGAAATGGTACTTAGAGAAGCTCATAAAACCAGATAATCAATACATCCTGGAACGGGGAAGATGTACAAGGATCTCAAGAAACATTTTTGGTGGCCGGGTATGAAAGTCGATGTTGCTAAATACGTAGGAGAATGTTTGACGTGTTCTAAGGTCAAAGCTGAGCATCAGAAACCATCAGGTCTACTTCAACAACCCGAAATCCCGGAATGGAAATGGGAAAACATTACCATGGATTTCATCACTAAATTGCCAAGGACTGCAAGTGGTTTTGATACTAGTTGGGTAATAGTTGATCGTCTCACCAAATCAGCACACTTCCTGCCAATAAGAGAAGATGACAAGATGGAGAAGTTAGCACGACTGTATTTGAAGGAAGTCGTCTCCAGACATGGAATACCAATCTCTATTATCTCTGATAGGGATGGCAGATTTATTTCAAGATTCTGGCAGACATTACAGCAAGCATTAGGAACTCGTCTAGACATGAGTACTGCCTATCATCTACAAACTGATGGGCAGAGCGAAAGGACGATACAAACGCTTGAAGACATGCTACGAGCATGTGTTATTTATTTTGGAAACAGTTGGGATCGACATCTACCGTTAGCTGAATTTTCTTACAACAACAGCTACCATTCAAGCATTGAGATGGCGCCGTTTGAAGCACTTTATGGTAGAAAGTGCAGGTCTCCGATTTTTTGGAGTGAAGTGGGGGATAGACAGATTACGGGTCCGGAGATTATACAAGAAACTACCGAGAAGATCATCCAAATTCAACAACGGTTGAAAACCGCCCAAAGTCGGCAAAAGAGCAACGCTGACATTAAAAGAAAAGATATAGAATTTGAAATTGGAGAGATGGTCATGCTTAAAGTTGCACATTGGAAAGGCGTTGTTTGATTTGGTAAACGATGGAAATTAAATCCAAGGTATATTGGACCATTCAAGATTATTGATCGTGTCGGACCAGTAGCTTACCGACTTGAGTTACCTCAACAACTCGCGGCTGTACATAACACTTTCCAGGTCTCGAATTTGAAGAAATGTTTTGCTAAAGAAGATCTCACTATTCCGTTAGATGAAATCCAAATCAACGAAAAACTCCAATTCATCAAAGAACCCGTCGAAATAATGGATCGTGAGGTTAAAAGACTTAAGCAAAACAAGATACCAATTGTTAAGGTTCGATGGAATGCTCGTAGAGGACCCGAGTTCACCTGGGAGCGTGAAGATCAGATGAAGAAGAAATACCCGCATCTATTTCCAGAAGATTCGTCAACACCTTCAACAACTTAAAATTTCGGGACGAAATTTATTTAACGGGTAGGTACTGTAGTTAAACGAGACATATATGTAACGATTATCGTTGTAAAGACATTTAATGTATATATATCATATTAAGAGATATTCATACATGATAATATCATGATAATATAATAATTTAAAATCTCATTTGATATTATAAACATTGGGTTAATAACATTTAACAAGATCGTTAACCTAAAGGTTTCAAAACAACACTTACATGTAACGACTAACGATGACTTAACGACTCAGTTAAAATGTATATACATGTAGTGTTTTAATATGTATTCATACACTTTTGAAAGACTTCAAGACATTTATCAAAATACTTCTACTTAACAAAAATGTTTACAATTACATCCTCGTTCAGTTTCATCAACAATTCTACTCGTATGCACCCGTATTCGTACTCGTACAATACACAGCTTTTAGATGTATGTACTATTGGTATATACACTCCAATGATCAGCTCTTAACAGCCCATGTGAGTCACCTAACACATGTGAGAGCCTTCATTTGGCAACTAGCATGAAATATCTCATAAAATTACAAAAATATGAGTAATCATTCATGACTTATTTACATGAAAACAAAATTACATATCCTTTATATCTAATCCATATACCAACGAACAAAAACACCTACAAACACTTTCATTCTTCAATTTTCTTCATCTAATTGATCTCTCTCAAGTTCTATCTTCAAGTTCCAAGTGTTCTTCATAAATTCCAAAAGTTCTAGTTTCATAAAATCAAGAATACTTCCAAGATTGCAAGTTTACTTCCAAGTTTTCTAAATCCATTCCAAATAATCATCCAAGATCAAGAAACCTTTGTTACTTACAGTAGGTTATATTTCTAATACAAGGTAATAACCATATTCAAACTTTAATTCAATTTCTATAACTATAACAATCTTATTTCGAGTGGAAATCTTACTTGAAATTGTTTTCGTGTCATGATTCTGCTTCAAGAACTTTCAAGCCATCCAAGGATCCTTTGAAGCTAGATCTATTTTTCTCATTTACAGTAGGTTTATCCAAGGAGCTTGAGGTAGTAATGATGTTCATAACATCATTCTATTCATACATATAAAGCTATCTTATTCGAAGGTTTAAACTTGTAATCACTAGAACATAGTTTAGTTAATTCTAAACTTGTTCGCAAATAAAAGTTAATCCTTCTAACTTGACTTTTAAAATAAACTAAACACATGTTCTATATCTATATGATATGCTAACTTAATGATTTAAAACCTGGAAACACGAAAAACACCGTAAAACCGGATTTACGCCGTCGTAGTTACACCGCGGGCTGTTTTGGGTTAGTTAATTAAAAACTATGATAAACTTTGATTTAAAAGTTGTTATTCTGGGAAAATGATTTTTATTATGAACATGAAACTATATCCAAAAATTATGGTTAAACTCAAAGTGGAAGTATGTTTTCTAAAATGGTCATCTAGACGTCGTTCTTTCGACTGAAATGACTACCTTTACAAAAACGACTTGTAACTTATTTTTCTGACTATAAACCTATACTTTTTCTGTTTAGATTCATAAAATAGAGTTCAATATGAAACCATAGCAATTTGATTCACTCAAAACGGATTTAAAATGAAGAAGTTATGGGTAAAACAAGATTGGATAATTTTTCTCATTTTAGCTACGTGAAAATTGGTAACAAATCTATTCCAACCATAACTTAATCAACTTGTATTGTATATTATGTAATCTTGAGATACCATAGACACGTATACAATGTTTCGACCTATCATGTCGACACATCTATATATATTTCGGAACAACCATAGACACTCTATATGTGAATGTTGGAGTTAGCTATACAGGGTTGAGGTTGATTCCAAAATATATATAGTTTGAGTTGTGATCAATACTGAGATACGTATACACTGGGTCATGGATTGATTCAAGATAATATTTATCGATTTATTTCTGTACATCTAACTGTGGACAACTAGTTGTAGGTTACTAACGAGGACACCTGACTTAATAAACTTAAAACATCAAAATATATTAAAAATGTTGTAAATATATTTTGAACATACTTTGATATATATGTATATATTGTTATAGGTTCGTGAATCAACCAGTGGCCAAGTCTTACTTCCCGACGAAGTAAAAATCTGTGAAAGTGAGTTATAGTCCCACTTTTAAAATCTAATATTTTTGGGATGAGAATACATGCAGGTTTTATAAATGATTTACAAAATAGACACAAGTGCGTGAAACTACATTCTATGGTTGAATTATCGAAATCGAATATGCCCCTTTTTATTAAGTCTGGTAATCTAAGAATTAGGGAACAGACACCCTAATTGACGCGAATCCTAAAGATAGATCTATTGGGCCTAACAAACCCCATCCAAAGTACCGAATGCTTTAGTACTTCGAAATTTATATCATATCCGAAGGGTGTCCCGGAATGATGGGGATATTCTTATACATGCATCTTGTTAATGTCGGTTACCAGGTGTTCACCATATGAATGAGTTTTATCTCTATGTATGGGATGTGTATTGAAATATGAAATCTTGTGGTCTATTGTTACGATTTGATATATATAGGTTAAACCTATAACTCACCAACATTTTTGTTGACGTTTAAAGCATGTTTATTCTCAGGTGAATACTAAGAGTTTCCGCTGTTGCATACTAAAATAAGGACAAGATTTGGAGTCCATGTTTGTATGATATTGTGTAAAATATGCATTCAAGAAACTGATTTCGATGTAACATATTTGTATTGTAAACCATTATGTAATGGTCGTGTGTAAACAGGATATTTTAGATTATCATTATTTGATAATCTACGTAAAGCTTTTTAAACCTTTATTTTGAAATAAAGGTTATGGTTTGTTTTAAAAATGAATGCAGTCTTTGAAAAACGTCTCATATAGAGGTCAAAACCTCGCAACGAAATCAATTAATATGGAACGTTTTTAATCAATAAGAACCTGACATTTCAACAGGGGCGCTTTGGCAACAGATGGAGCGGTGGCGGAAACAGTAGGCTCCACATCCTCATCAATATGCACATCTGGCATGAAAATTCCACAATCAGGCATGAGCAATGTAAGATATAAAATTCAGAAAGATAACTTAAATTATATTTTACCTTCGGAAGAATTTGTAGCTTTACTCTTCTTGACTGGAGGGTTGAGGCGCACATAGGAGCGGCGCTTCGATGTAGCCTCATCTGCCCATCCCTCGCTCATTATTGCATCAACATCCTTCATGACAGCATCTTGGTCAATATCTTCTTTCTTGATGGTATAACCTTTAAAGTCGTCGTCTAAAAGAATGTCACGAGCATTCATCACTGTAAAAAGCGCACAACTCTTAGCATGGACTAGAGTGAATCGTCAATTAATTGATTTAGGAAAAAACAGAATATACCCTTTCCCCTAAGCATGATGACCGGATGGGTACCAACAAATGGACAGTAGGATGAAACTATGGTAAGAAACAGGACTTCGTTTGGATAGATGTGGAGTTTCAACTTTTTATCGGAGCACAGGTCGAACAGATCTTGCTCGGCCTGGTCCATAGGTGGGGGTTTATTCAAAGAGGCGTTTGAACCGGTGTGCCATTATAGGATGTTAGCAAATTCAGGGGGAACAAATTTGTTATCAACGAAATAAAAAGAATCTTTCCAGGAACTCTGTAAACCTTTCTTTTGACCGGCTGTAAAAGCAACTCAATCGGAAAAATTGTACCAGTCGTGTTCGTTTAACTGGTAACGGAAGATGTTTTGAAAAACAACCAAATAAGGCTCGCAATTATTAGCCCTATACCACATCTCGAACAAGGATAAACGAGAAGCACTTCCTATGTTGTAGGCAGATAAAACCCTCATGAAAAAGGTGGTTGGGGGAATACGAACGTTTCCTACCTCGAGGGTTTGATCATAAATAGCGATCATGTTTGGCGGTGGTTTGTGGGCTCGCTCATTTACCTTTGGAAGGGTGCGATTGAATTCAGCAATGGGTAGATGCCATTCATTGATGCACTTGATTGACTCTTGGTCAAAGGTTGATGATATGGAGTGAACATGAAAAACGGTCGAACTGGCAAACGAGGTCGACATGATAAAGAGATTTAAGTAAAGAGTAAACTGGCCTGAATAACTGTGTTATTGTCAAAACTTGATCGGAGATTTTTGGGAGCGGAGATGGAAAAGAAGTTGATTTGAATTTTTACCCTAAATGGTAAAAGGTGGATCATATTTATATTCGGAATGATTAGGGCTCCGAAATGCGTAATTTGATGAGAACCGTACACGTGTCATGATCTGAACATATGACAAGTTAAATGAACGGTTAACGATAAGAATGTTGGATGGTTTAGTTACGATGTGGTGCATGTTAGAATTGGCTGGTGGTTACGCAAGCCTTGATTGGACAGCCTGTCACGATTATCTGCACAACAGTCGTTTCCAAGACTGCATTAGCAGACGTTTGATTGACAACATCTATCAGTAATTAATGCAACATTATGATAAAATCTTGGCCAAATGATTTGGTTACTTATTATTTTAATACGAAGATTAAACATGTGCTATTTTATTTTAAGTTCTCCTAAGTAGTAGTTTAAAATGATGCGCCATGGTGATCGCACATCATATTAAACTGGGGGGACTTAATGATACGCGTACCTATGTGCATGGCACTCCTACGTTTCACGTGCAGCACGCACGTCCTGAATACTGCCAGAACATCTGATTAGGAGGTGCGCATGCGGGTATTGCTTAGCGCACACGAAAGCAATCGGATATGATCTTATCCATAATTAAGTGTGATCCTTTTCCAACTATAAACCCGTTATTTATGGTTGTAATTCGGTAGGATCTAGAACCTAATTATGAGGTAATCTAGGGTTAGGGTTTTATTATAAATACAACCGTAACCTCCTTCATTCAACACAATGTTTTTTTTATTACTTGAACTTGCGATTGCATCCAAAAAATACTTTTACGGTAACAGGTATGTTCCATTAACATAAACCCTATGCAATCACCTTTAGTGGCCATTTTTACGGCAACTGCCATCAATGGTGGACGTAGCTTTGATCACCCTTTCGTAGATCATCATCTCAATAAGGGTTATCCATGGTAAACCGGACCGGAGATCAAAGCTATAAACGTTCTTAAACACTCCCTCATGCACTCAACATTAACTTTGCTATTTAAGCAGCTTTATTTTCGATCAGTTTGCTTGATATCCAAACCGGTGTACCACTTTTTAAACTGGTTTCTACAAACTGTTTAGCATTGTCACTGAGAATTTCATGCGGTAAACCAAAGCGACACACTATGTGTTCCCAAAAAAATTTTATTATTTTCTTGCCGGCTATGATGCTTAGAGGCTTTGCTTTTACCCATTTTGTAAAAAATTCAATGCCTACGAACAAAAATTTTATGTTCCTGACCCCCTTTGGGAATGGCCCAATGATGTTAATTGCCCACTTTGTGAACGGCCAGGCTGCATTAATTGGGAACATATTATATCAAAGTAATCGATTTACTGATGCGTGAATTTGACAAGCTTCGCAAGATTTGTAATTCTATAACTGTCTTTGTACATATCCGGCCAGAAGTATCTCATTCTCATAATTTTATTTACCACGATCCTGTATCCGCAATGCTAACAAGCTCCATCATGCATTTCTTGAACTATATTTTTTTATGCTTGTAATGGACCAACACATCGTAGATTTGGTCCCATAATGGATTTTCTGTAGAGTCTTCCATCCTAAAAACAATACGTTGGTGCCTGCATTCAAATTTCTTGGCCTCCGAACTATCTTTCGGAAAGATTCCTCCAATTAAATACTTGAAATAGGGGGTCATACAACATTCTTCTTCCTCTTCCACTACTGCCATTATGAAGTCTTTCGTAGATTTCTTTTTAAGCACCTCAACCATCACTTTCATTGTAAAGTGATCATATATTAATGATGCCAACTTACTAAGTATATCTGCTTTTCTATTCCTATTTTTTGGAATCTGCTTAATTTCAAATGTTTTCGAAGTCTTCAACGACCTGTTATTCCAACTCCAAATATTTTTGCATTGATTCATCTCGTGCTTCGAAGCTTCCACTTAACTGACTTGCCACCAATTGGGAATCCATGAATGCTAATTCATTTAACTTTTATGCTTCGTGCCAATCATAATCCTGCTAGTAATGCTTCATATTCTGCCTCATAATTTGATACAGAAAATTTCATCAAGATTGCATAGGTGAAATCTTCTCCATCAAGGCTAACAAGGTTAACCCATTCCTGCCCATTCTTCACTTGAAGCTCTGTCAGTGAATAATTCCCATATTTCGTCATATTCTTTTTTGTAGACTATAGTTTCTCCTTTTTAACCATCCCCATTGGTACCTCCACTACAAATCTGCCAACATTTGCCCCTTCATGAAATTACTGGGAACAAAATTATTTCGTGTTCTCATAATTCTATTGCCCACATTGCCAACCTTCTGGAATTTTCCGGCCTCATCAATACTTGTTTAGTAGGTTGACCAGTCAAGATTCTTATCGGATGTGTTTAGAAATACCTTCGTAAACGCCTAGCTGTATGCACTAATGCATAAATTAAATTTTCCATACCAATGTCATTTAATTCTACATTTTGTAATGCTTTGGTGACAAAATAACTGGCATTTGAACTTTGTTTCTTTTTGCTATCATTACCGAACTTATAACCTTCGACTATGCTGCCAAATCTCGGCAATTGGGGCCATCAACGTCAGATAATACTTCAGAAACTTTTTCATTTTCTGGAAAGCTTTTTCAGCCTCCTCCATCAAGACAAAGTCGTTTTTACTTAAATAGTCTTTTAAAGTATGAAAGAAAGGTAATGACCTCTCTACTGCTCTTGACAGAAATCTTGTTAACGGTGCCAATTTTTCGTTCAAACTTTGCACTTCTTTTTTGCTTCTCAGTGATTTCATATTCTCCACCGCCTGAAATTCCTTAGGATTTGCTTTTATCCCTCGCGGGGTAACTATATATCCTACAAATTTTCTGTCATCCATATCGAATGGGCACTTTGATGGGTTAAGTTTCATGTTAAACTTTTTTACAGATTCAAACTTTTCCTTTATATCAAGTATCATTTGCTCTATAGAATTACTTTTTATAATGATGTCGTCAACGTAGGCATCAACATTTCTCCCAATATGTCCCTCAATTGCTTCATTTATTACCCTTTGATAAGTGGCTTCCGCATTTTTTAGTCCAAACGACACTTTAGTACAACATAATATTCCCCCATTTGTGTGAAATGCAGTTTTATCCTCGTCTAAGCATCTAGAAAACATTTATATTTGAATCCGGCCAATGATTCTACCTTCCAATCGATTTTCGACAAAGGATTAATGTCCTTTGTGCATGCCTTAATAATATCTTAAAGTCTACACATATTCGCCATGATCCATCCGACTTTTTGACCATTATTGGATTTGCTATCCAGATTTAATTTTTTACTTCCATCATGATACCTGCTCCAACCACCTTTTCTACCTCATTGTCTAAGAATTTACTTCTTTCTAGTGCCATTTCCCACTTCTTTGGTCTAATTAAGGTTAAATTTGAATTAAAATTTAAGTTATGTTGTGCTATTTTTTGTGGTATTCCCATCATGTCTGATGCCTCCCAGGCGAACACATCCATTTTTTATGCCAAAACTTTACACAATGCATCCTTACCAGCATTTCTCAGTTTGTTACCAACGTGTATTTTTTTGTTCCGGATATTTTGAATTTAAAGATAATGTTCCATCTTCGTTAATAGCTATTCATACATTTGGTCTGAATACTTGCAAGTATTCAACCGGTTCCAATGCGTTTACCCGTATTTTAGTTATCCCAGCCGGAGTGGGAAATTTCATAATTCCATGAACAATTGATGTTATTGCTCTGAATTTTTGCATTTCCGTTCTTCCTAAAATTACATTATACTTTGAATCTGCCATGATGACGGAGAATTCAATATTAGCTGTACTTTGTGGCATTCTGCCTAACCAACTTCCAACGTAATACAGCCAACTGGCCATGTTGATTCGCTAGTGAATCTTGCCAAAGGCGCTAATGCCGACTTCATCATTTTCCTAACTCCTGTCGGAAATTTTAAAAATCAATTCTTAAACATCACCTCTGCCCCTACACTAGTATCGGTATAAATGCTAGCTAACTGACAGTTTTATATATGAGCTCCAATTAAACTGGTTAACTAAAAGGATTGGCATCAAATACCAAATGAAACATGATTGGCTCGAGTTTCCGTTATTCTAACATTTCTGCTCTCCTTCTTTGTCAATACTCCAGGAGTGAGTCGGGAAAAACATTCAATTTCTTGATCTTGCACTTTGATTCACAGTCTTCTAGTGTTATTGCCGTTTCCCTTTGAGAGTTTTAATTCGTTCGTACCTTTAGATAGTCCATTTGATCGAACTTAAAACATATGTTTGATACGGAAACTGGTAGTTAAAGGTTTGAGTACCTAATTTTTGGGAAAAATAGGATTGATCGATTGTTTTAACTCCGCATTCGTGCAAACCCGATTATAATTTGGATTCTCAAGGGTAATTAATCAACTCAATCAGATTGAGTAATTAATATTCAAGAATAATTGAACTTCAATGACGATCGGAATTCAATTGGAATAAGAGTAAACCATGATTAAAGTGGTAATTTTGACAGAGTAAATTTACAGTGATTGATAATGAAATGAACGACCAAAGGGGTCTATTTATAGGCATAAAAGTTTGTTAGAGGGATTGCTGACATGACATATGTCCCTTTCATGGTTGTAACAAACTTGCGTAACAAACTTTCATATTTTCACGGGCTTACGTGACATAGACGCTCAACTCATGTGCCACTGTCTAGACTTGGTGCATATGTGCTGGCTACGGGATAGTATGCATACTTTGCCCAAGTAAAAGTGCTTACGTATAGATAACCTAGATTCTTCTCAAGTGTTTCTTCACAGCATTTTCTATCCGGACACTTTCTTTCTGGCAATACTTGTATTATGTTCTATCCGTAATTCTTCTGTCCTGCACCCTGCTCACGGTGCCGGATCGTTCGGCTGCAAGCTATATTTGTCTTTTCATTCAATTCTGCTCCATATTTACTGGTGTCGCCTTCATTTATAACTATTGCCGGTCCTAGATTCTTTTTAAAACATATAATAATCTTATAAAACTTATGATTATTTGATACAGATTCTAAGGCGTATCATTATGTACCATCTACTCATAATGACGAGTTTAGTTTTATCATAACGACGAGTTTAATTTTAGCTTCATATCCCTTTAACCAAGAGTTACGTTATGTTCTTCTTTCATATTAAAATCCTCAAAATTTTTTTTTTTTTTTTTGGTTAGTTAGAACATGAATTTAAATAAATGTGAGAATCATTTGAATTACAATAGACATGGGTGCTAGCTAGTATGTTTGAAAATATCTTAAACTTATGTTTCGGGATGTCTAAGGGTATGTTTGATAAAACTGAATGATTTAACGTTGAATGGTTTCTAATCAGTATGATTTAAAGGTTCCGAATGAAGTTGCTTGTGAATGAAAATAACCTGTTTGCTAATCATTTTGAACGAATAATCTGAATGATGTAAAAAGTTACCCTTTTAACCGTTAACATGAATATGAACTACAATATAATTGTTTGATAAGTGTTATTTTAAAGTGTTATTGATTAAATTTAAAAATATATTACATAAAATTTAGGTGCTTAATGGTTAAGAGATTTCCAGCTCTGAATGGTTTAGCACTGAATACTGAACCATTCAATATCATTTGTCATTCAGATGTTAAAAATAAACACGCCTAAATGCTAAAAGGTTCAGCATTCAACGCTGAATCATTCCATTAAGAGGTAAATAAACACACCATAAGAAAACTAATTTTAGCATGGTACATAAAAAAGTCATTGCGATTATAATCAAGTGTGAATGAGCCGATCTTTTTTAAAAGAAAAAAAATTCATGGTTGGACTTAAATTTTCTATCAAAAATCAGATTGGGACCTAAACTTTAAGTTGATCATGGTTCCCAAGTTTTAAGCATAATACACGTTTGGTCACAGATTTAAGTGAGCGTTAAACCACCTTGTTAACTTTAACATGTGATAAGAATGTGAGGAGATTTTGACGGAATTGCTGATGGTCGTTAGAATAATAAACCATATCAATAACCACATTTAATTAATTTAACACTATATAAACACACACACACACACACACACACACACACACACACATATATATATATATATATATATATATATATATATATATATATATATATATATATATATATATATATATATATATATATATATATATATATATATATATATATATATATCTTTTAAGTAGATAATGACAAGTCAACAAGAACTTTTTAATTTATATATATACTAGGTTTTTGAGCCCGTACGTTGCACGGGAGTGTAAAAATTCGGGCAAAAAATGTAATTTACAATTTATATTGGTATGTAAATAGTAATAGTAAAAAAATAGAAAAGTATGAGAACTATTTAAGAGCTCGTGGTGTTGACAAAATTTAAAAATTTGTGCGTTGCACGGTGGTTAATATAATCGTGTAAAATTAATTGATTTTTCAAACAATTATTTTTTTGAGTTTAAGAGCTCGTGGTGTTGACAAATATTAAAAGTTCTTTTGATTTTAAGAGCCCGTGGTGTTGACAAATTTTAAAAGTGTTTTGGGTGGTGTTAGTAATATAAATATTATAATAGTTATATAAATTACATGCTACGTAATATTTAGAGAAAACTAGTGTAGGCTCCTCGCGTTGCACCAAATATGTGAATCATTAATAGTTTGTGTTAAGTTGACGTTGTGTTGAAATTTTAATAATTGAGGCTAGTACTAACATACGCATCAATATTTAAATCTTCATGTTTATTTACATAAATCGCTATCTAAAATTAATGAGACGACACTATATAAAGTTTCTTGAAACAAATATCAACGATTGTTACTAAACTTTTTTTTTTAACATCGATTTTTTGGCATCAGTAGATCATTTATTTCAACGACCCTCATCATTTGCACGTAACACACACGTTCGGGCGGAAACCCGAACCCGATCGACGGTACCCGGGGAACACATCCATTCAGGCAGTGGTCCGGGTAGAGGTCCGTGAACGAATCCGGTAAAACCTCCCTATAGGGTCAATATATACCACCATTATTGGTGTTCAATTGGTTTAAAGAAAATCATGTCATCCCTAAGGATCGAACCCATAACCTCTCCCTAGCCCATGACACAAAGTACATGGGGAGAACCGTTTGGCTATGCCCGGAAGTTCGTTACTAAATTTTATTGTTACGAATACCAAATTAATTAAGAAACACTTGGTTAATTGGCTTGAGGTTAGTTAGCTCAAAAGATGGCTAGTGGTGGCTTGTGGATACATATGATTAAGCTTATAGTACAAACTAGTTGTTTAACCCTCGCTTCGCGCCGGGAGTTCGGTTTTTAATGTATTTTATTGTGTTTAGTTACAGAGCCTGCGAGTCAAAAATCAACGTATATGAAAAGTACCCTAAATATTTAGCGTTTTTTAAAAAGTGTCCATTTTGCGTATAGTTAGTGACATTGTGTTCGTAAAATTATTTCGAGTTTAACGATGATGTCGGAAAAATTTAACTCGTTGCGAGCGAGAAGATATGACACGTTGAATATTTGAGTGGAGTTTATTTAAGATATTTTATGAAAATTTTGATTTGACACTTTAACCCCCTGTTTTGGGGGCCGATTTTAAATTTTGAACAAAGGGTGGGGGGCGTTTGTGATGTTATTTAAAAGAAAGTAAAAAAAAGAAAGATGAAAAGACAAAAATGCCCCTGATACTATTCATCATTTTTGTCTAATAGTTAATATGGTAATAATTAAAGCACAAAAAAGTATTCATCACCCCTTTATCTTTTAGATAAAGGGGTAATATAAGTACATTGGATGACAATAATTAGAAGACATTTTTTTCCAATAATATTTAACTTCTTGTTCTTATTTATTTATAAAAAATGAATTATTAGTTTAACACAGTTCAAAATGAAATAATGAATTATACCATTAGATTTGTAAAAAACGCATAGAAAGTTGGAATACTCATGTCGTGTTTCGAGAAGAAGTTATGGCAAGCTTTGAGATGGATTAGTACGTATTAGATTTGGAAAAATCGGAACAATTGGGTTTTTCAAGGTAAAGTTGGAATACTCTGGTGGCGATTAATGAAATACAAATTTAATCTTTTGAGTGGATCACTTCGAGATCATAAGGGAGAAAGTTCGATTGGTTGACTTGGCTATCCAATCCTAGTATGTATCTACTCATGTTGTGATTGTTTATTTTGGGCTGCTATCTTCGCACCCTGCTTTTGTGTAAAACAGTAATGTAATTTTTCGTGTTAGTCGTTTTGGGTGATTCATAGTATGTAAGAATCCCTTTAGTCTTTGTAATCTTCGTTTTTCTATTAATAATATTTTCCCTTCAAAAAAAATAATAAACTATTAATATGGGAATTTGGGACGGAAGATTATATATATATATATATATATATATATATATATATATATATATATATATATATATATATATATATATATATATATATATATATATATATATATGACGTGTTTATGTGTGTCAATGTTCATTTAAACAGTCAATACTTACTTGAAATAGATCTAAAATCTAAATCTATAATTGATACCGAGGGTGCGTTTGATAAAACTGAACGGTTAAGCGCTGAATGATTCATTATCAATGATTCAAAGGTTCTGAATGAGTTTGGTTCTGAATGACAATAAGCTGTTTGATAATCATTTTGAATAATCAATGTTAATGATGTAAAATTACCTTATTAGCCTTTATATGAATAATAACTAGAATATAGTTATTTAATAACTGTTTCTGATATAATTTTAAGATATTACATAAAATTTATGTGCTTAATGGTTATGAGACTATCTCAGCTCTGAATAGTTCAACACTGAATATCTGAACCATTCAGTATTATCTGTCATTCATATGTCACTAATAAACGCACTGAATGCTGTATGGTTCAACATTTAGCGCTAAATTATTCCATTAAGAGGTAAACAAACACACACACAGTATTAAAAAGGAGGAAGATTGGCACTCAAGTGCAATTACATAAAGTAACTTCATAGAATTTAGTCTCAATTATTGTACTAATTTGTTAATTCGTTGATTAACATGTGATTTGCTTTTAATAGCTTGAAATTGAAAGAACTAGGGCCAGAACACAATAAAAAGAGAGGAAGAGTTTGATGTATATGCAATAATTCAAAATCTACACAACCATGTTGAAGCTAAGTAAATAACTCCAAATAAAAATTAGCTTCTATCTACGCCGGCCATCTTCATTTTCTTGTTATCATTCTAAACTTGACATGGTTGTGTAATTGGGACGAGTTAATGTTATCATTCTAATGTAATTGTGACGAGTTTCGAGTTTCGAGTAATATATATATTTATTTTGCCTTTCAAAAAAAGTTCAAACATGTTTAAAAGAGTTATATGGTAACACCATATACTTAAAATTAACATTGTTTAAATGTTTTGATGTCTTCAAAAGGTACAAGTCTCATATGAAAACCTCTCTGTCTAAACATCCCTAAAACTGCATAGAAATAGGACTTGGTCAAAAAACCTACAATCCCAAAGTAGTTATGAATATTAATTAGTTAGCTCCTAATTAATGGTTAATTAAAATTGCCTAAATTTGTATTGCCATCTACACTAATTTTTTGATCCTGCTCTAATTAATTACCGAGTAAAATATAAAATAAATAAATATATTTCCTCCTGATACAAACACAACCATGTATACATAGACATATACATACTTATGTGTGTGCATATATTTGTTGTTTTCCAATAGAAAAATACATGAATATATATAAACGCATAGAAAACAAATAAAGTTTAGAGGATGAAAAAATCTTACACAAATATGAGATATTTTTCCAAGAAATTACTACCAACTAATTAATCTCCATCGCCTTCGGTTACAGCCGATGACATCTCATCGGCTGTAGTGAGGGCGCCGTTATTACAAGCCGTAGCTTGGAACCGTTGCTTACATGAATTACACGTGATCTCTAAAATGGTGCAACTTATTTTGTTTGTAGCTTGTTCTCTTAAAACTTTAGCCCGTTGCAATTCGGCTTGAGCTTGTTTCCTAATCCTTTTCGCGTTTGCAAACTCAAATTCCGAGGCCTCTATTTGCCTTTTCGCTTGTTTTCTAGCTTCTTCCGCAAATTCCTTTTCAGCCATTGCCATTTTCATCTTTTCTTCTATTTGAAAGTCGATTCCATTTCCAATAGATAACTTCAAATTCGTTTGATTATCATTGTTCTGTTCATATAATGATGATGATGGTAAAAGTCTAAGCTCCAAATTGTTTTGTAGATGTTTGTCTTCTTGAGGTTGGATTTGTGGTAATTGTTGTAATGATGGAATGTTACTTAGATTCGTGTCGCTTGATGGGCTTGTACTTGATGCTGTTCGAGACGAACAAGCCTGTTGGAAAACGGGTAGGTCGGGGTGGGCACGTTGAATCGTACAAGCGTCTTGATGCTCGATAAAACTCTCGACTCTACAATGACAATGGTGTCAAAGCAAAACAATTATTAATTAGTAGACATATGAAATTATGTGCATAAGGATAAATATTAGGAGACAAAGATCAAATGCTATAAGACAAAAGTATCTAATCAAATGGTCGATAATAAAGCTTTCTCGTATAGGGCAAGCAGGTACTAATAAATTATAAATCAAAGGAACAGTTGGTTTATGAGATCTTGACTTGTAAAAATGAAAACAATTAATGAACTAAATAATCCAAATAGTGGATTGGAGCATATAAGACCAATTTTAACCCGGCGTCAGAGGGGTCCCGTCAGACACGCTGGCGGTGGGTGACGCCCCCTGACGCCTATAGTGGGGCGTCAGCGCTAACGGATTAGGGGCGTCAGTGAGATTTTAAACGCGTGGTAACAGTAGCGTCAGCGGTACGTGGCGGTGTCTGATTGGTCGGGGTCCCCAACGGTTACTTTGACCGGTTTGGGTTTTTTTTTTTTATTTCCGAAATAATCCTTTATTTACCCATTTTTATCATCATCTTCATCCACACAATTTTATCTTCTTCACACACAAACCATCCATATCTCCAACTTCAATTTTTTTTTTTTTTTTTTAAAATCACTATGTCGAATCCGAATCAAAGACCACCATACCCGAACCAAAGACCACCATACCAGGACGATTACGTTTCGTACACCGATATGTTTAGGTACGGATCGTACATAGGTCAAGGTTCATCACACCCGAGCCATCTACAACAAATACCAATTGTTTTGCCCCAACATCGTCCATTGACACCCGAAGAACAACATCAAGTTTGGTTGCAACAAAACTCACTTTTTGAACAAGCCGGCAATTTCGGAACTCCGCCTCCGATCACTCCGCGTCCGGAATCTCCCCGTCCCGAAACTCCGCGTCCGGATAGTCCGGTGACTCAAGTCGATTCGGTGCCGGAAACGCAACAACGTAAACAACGAAAACATAAAAAAACAAGGTATAATTTCCTTTTTTTGTTAAATTTTCGGTATATGTATATGTATATATTTGTATGAAGTTTTTTTTTCCGGTATATGTATATATTTGAATGCATTTGATTTTTTTTTTAGTATTTCGGTATATGTTTATGTATATATTTGTAGAATATTTTGCATATATACAGAATAGTTTGATATATGTATATAGTTCGGATATAGTTCGGATATAGAATAGTTTGATATGTATATGGTTCGGATATATATAGAATATTTTGGTATATATATAGATTATTTATGTGTATATATAGTTTGATTATTTATGTTATATGTAGGTACCGAACAAGTTCTGATTCAAAAAAGTGCACACTATGGACTACCAAAGAAGAAGAGTGGTTGGCGCAATGTTGAATCGATTCTTCTCAAGATTCCTGAAAGGGAAATTCGCAAAAGTATGAATCGTTGTGGGGTACGGTTTATAAGAAATTTAATAACAACAAGCACGGGTGGTATAGAGGCGATGACCAATTGTCCTCTAAATGGAGAAATATCAACAAAAATTGTCAAGAGTTTAATGCCGCTTACAACGAAGCCCTACGAAATAGGAGGAGCGGAGAAAGTGACCTCGATGTTGAGAATAGAGCCCATGAAATCTATGTACTAAATACCAAAGGGAAAAGTTTAATATGATGGATGCTTGGCCGTTTTTGAAAGATAAGGCGAAGTGGTACGTTCCCGGCACGCGTAGTCATGTTTCTTTAGATGCCGACGATGAAGATTTTGATGTTCCACTTTCTCAAAATGATCTTTTCGAGAATGATCCTTTTCCAAGGCCAATGGGGCGAGAACGGGCAAAAAAGAAGGCTCGATCAACAAGTACCGACATCGACAAAACTCGTTCTTCAACTCGATCATCAAAAGCGGATGAGGCTTTGGAAGCTATTTCAAAGCATAAGGAAGCAAGAGCATCGGGTATAGAACACGCGAAAAAGGAAGCAACACTCCAAACCGCGTTTCAAGGAGCTAGCATTTTAGCCATCAATCCCTCGGCAATCGATGACCAAGTCCGAAAACAAATGATTGAAGGGCTTCAAAAAGTGTTCCTCGACAAATATAGCTACTTGCTCCAACCAACGCCACCACCTCAAAACAACGACTCATCCGAAGACGACGATTAGTTTTTAAGTATTTAAGTACCGAATAATTTTTTTTTTCCGTATTATGTGTGTGTGTTTTTTTTAAAACCGAATGTATGTTTTTAAGTTTATTAATGTTTAAAATATTTTAGTTTTTATCTAATAATGTTTTAAATTTAAATTATATAAAACTGGTGGGACCTATTTGACCCTGGAGGGGCGTCAGGGTTATTTTGGTGTCAAAGGGTGACACTGCCACGTCACAGGCATATTGCACTTTTTGGCTAAAAAGTGAACAATCTGCCTGTGACGTCACAGGCAGGGTTAAAATTGGTCTAATACGAGTAATAAACATAAGCATTAATTAGTCAAATAAAATGTGCACATTGGATCATAGATTCATGGGATTTTTCTATAATTTAGAGTCAAACTAAAACATATTAAACTTGTAACAAGAAACCAAATCAAAATTTTGATATTAAGTTAATAATAATTAATTAACAATAAGAGATGGAGTCAACATTTCATGGAAAAAATCATTAAGGAATTTTTGTTCCTTATCAGTTGTTGAATTCCATGTAGCAGCAGAAGAAAACAAACACCAAGGATGAAATATGTCATAGATTCTAATGTTTACCATTTTTCTATTACCCCTTTTGTTGTATTCGAGGTGTTTGGAATTTGTGTTTTAACACAATACATATTAATCCCTCCGTCCCACTTCAAATGTCCACTTTGTATATTAATCAATGAGAAGAATTTATTCTGGAGAGAGAAGATTTCTGATTGGTGGAGAATGAAGTTAGTGAAATTTCCTAAAACTGTGTGCAAAAAATAAGTGAACACTTGTAATGGAACGGAGGTAGTACATATTAATGTTAATACCAATAAAACACCACAACAAAATTTTTTATTTATGATAATTTTTTAATGAAGCCTTATTTGAACACTAATAACATTATTTAGTTACCATTTCGCATTAAATTTAGTCAGTATACGATATTAATGGTCAAACAAAAGGTCACTATAATGATCAATTTTAGTATTTTAGTCTCTAAATGATGTTTGTGGCGGATTCATATAAATGAAAAATGACCAACCAATTTTAATCATTAACTTTTTTTAGTAACTAATTTAGTGTTATTGGTGAAGAATAACCCTTATTACTAAAACTCTTTTTTTTTGTGAGAATCAATTTAGATCCATTTGGAGTGACAAAATTATCTCTAACAAGGTATATATTATCTATACTTAATATACATTTTTAGAAATTTAATTACATATAATAATCAATTTTTAAAACGATATAGATATCAAATCAAATGTAACATACCTTGAAAAAACTCGACCACAATCACAAGAATGACCTCTAGTGCCACAAGTTTTAAGATGAGCTTTATAATCAGATTGAACAGCATAACCCTTTGAACACTTTTCACAAACCCATTGTTTATCATTACTATGTTTCCTTCTAAAGTGTTTTTTGATCCCCACAAGGTCCCCAAGAGCATGACATGGATCATGGTGCAAACAACTCGGTTCCGGGCACACAAATACCCGTTTTTTCACCTCGGGTGAATCTCGTTTTAACAGCTTCCATGGCACTTTATGCCGTCTTCGATGCATTTGCAAATTTTGATCTCTTTGAAACCCTTGGTTGCAAATCTCACACACGTATCTGTCTGATTCCAACAATGTCTTTGGTGATAAAGATACAACTTCTGCATCTGGATCTACAAATTCAATTAAAAAAAAGTTCATTACATCATTATACATCACATATATGAAGTATTGTTCACGGTTGCTTATATCTAAATTTCTTGATATATAGTTTCAAATAAGCAAAAAATAGGTAAACGAATATGAATTTTCATGTTCACGCTAACATTTTTTTCCCTCAAATGTACGCTCTCTAAATAGGTTATCCCGTCACTAATTCCGCCCCTTTTACATGGCCACCCAAAATATGTTGCTATTAAGGTTTGAACCTGATACCTCTTGTGGATAATCAGACCTAGGTCTGATTATCCAAAACTAACAGTTTTAAAACTGTTAATAATCAGGTGTATCAAAACGTATTAAACTATATTAGCACCTGGAGTACCGGCAGGGCGTCTTTTTCTTTTATTGGAAATATCCGGTGAAAGAAAATGATCAGAAGGTGAAGATGGAGGGTGGTGGTGGTGGTGGTTGTTGTTTAACATATGGGTGGATTTTGGGTTATAAGTATGCAAAATCTATGAAGAAATGCAATTGAAGCACTGGGGGCAGTTGTTTGTAACAGCTTTATTATTAGATAGAGATGAAATTAGGGGAAATATAGATAGAAGAGATAAAGAAAGATGAAAAAAAAAAAGTAACTTGCTTTGAGAAAAAAACAGCTTTCTTTTAAGCTTTGAAAACTTTTAGCTTTTAGAAATGAACTTTCTTTTGCTTTAATCTCATTGACCCAACACCTTGAGCAGGTAAGGTTGAGCCAAGTCTTCTATATAAAGATTGGAATAGTACGAATCAATCAAGTAAAAGATTAATAATACACATACTAAAACACATGTAGATACACATAGTGTGTGGTGTTGTGGGGTTTAGGGTGTGAGTGAGGGTGAAAGAGATGGAGGAGTGGTTCTTTAAACCCAACCAAATGAATTGAAACTTGAGCCCACGTACAAGAAAGAAATTAAAACCAAGAAAACATCCCCACCACCTCAAAAATAACAAACAAATTACTCATTATTTCATACTATATATTTATATTTATTTTTACATTTAACGAAAACTAGTAAAAAGGTTGGCACGTTTTGCTCTGGCCAAAGAGACATAAATAAATTACAGCAACCATGTCTCGAGTCCATGCCAGTGTTACTGTTGGTGTATAATTAGTCCCCGAGTTTATTATGATCAAGTTAAATTGCTAAATTGTTTAACTTTCTCTATTCGTATGCAACCGCACGGTTGTATAATGCAACCGTACGGTTAGACAGGCAACCGCACGGTTGCAAGGTGCAACCGCACGGTTGCAACGTGCTGTGTGTATTTAAAGGGGATTTCGGGTTCATTGTTAGGGTTACGTATCCTAGCCTATACTACACGTACAATCCGACTCCCTGATGTTCTAGCATTCAATATAGTTGATCTTTAACATATCTAAGTCTATTTTATCATTAAGATCAAAGGTTTTCATTGAGTTTTGAGTATAAAATCCAATAACGAGATTTTCCGCACTCGTTATTGAATCTAAGATCGTTTAATTTTGTTTACACGATCCTGCAAGTGGTATCAGAGCTTGTGTGATTGATTAAACGATTGGTTTTTTTGTCAAACTTTGTTAAGAAATTGTGTTTTTAGTGTTTTTGTCAAAAACCCTTTTGAATCATGACTTTTCCGTGTTAATTCGTGTTTTTGTTGAAGTAATCGTGTTTGTCTGGTCTAAAACTTTATTTTGGACGTCAAACATACGCTGGTTTTTCTCAAGATTGAGTGCTAGATCGACCAAAACTTTAAACCCTAGTTTCTGTGCAGTTTTTCTGCCCAGATTCGACCAAGTATTCAACCGTAGGGTTACACACTGTAACCGCACGAGTACTCCATTCGGACACCACAACCGTACGGATATGTCTTGCATCCGTGTAATCTCCATCCGCTTAAATCACAACCGTATAACATCACAACAGTACGGATACACTCTGCATCCGTCCGGTTATACCCTACACCCGTATAATCTTATCCGGTTACACTTTGCAACCGTGTATATTGCAACCGTGCCACATCACTTGCATCCGAGTGTTGCAACCGTACTGTGCAACCGTACGGTTATAATGTCAGGCGTGTTTGAATCTCCTGAAATGCAATCAGCTCTTGTCGGTGCTTCGTCGTCAGGTCTCCTTCACTTGTTGAAGACAGAAAATGAGATTGGTAGCTCATATAGGGTACCTAGGCTGGAATCTTTGGATGATTTTGCAGAATGGAAGCCTAGGTTCTTGATTTCACTAAACGACATAGACTCTAGGTTATATAATTTCTTAAAGGTTGAATATGTTTTTCCGACTAAGGATCGTGGGGAAACCAAGACACCCATGGAATTGTCTGCAACTGAGCATGAAGATTATAACCTTGAGTGTAAAGCTTATAGTCATCTTACTCAAGCATTGTCTAAAGAGATATTCCAACAATTTGAAACGCATTTGACAACCTATGCTTTATGGAATGCTCTAGAGAGTGGTAATGAAGGGACAGCTGAGTATAGAAAAATAAAAGGCAAGGTTCTGAAGAAAGAATGGAATAATTTTGCTGTTCAACCCGATGAATCTCTAAAAGATGCTGTTGCTAGATATCGTCATTTGTTAACTGAACTCAAACGCGTTGATATAGTCTTTCCTACCAAGAAGCTTGTCCAATGCTTTCGTGAGGGTCTACCGATTAAATGGGATCCAATGATTGTTGAGATTGAAAGTCCTTTGCTATCATGGATAATTCGTTGAGTGCGTATGTTACTAAGCTTCAGGCAAAGGAGCTAGAATTTCAAGAGAGATTGAAGAGGTTGGAGACTGTTCAGAATCCAGTGAAATATAAGGCTCCAGAAATAGGTTCATCTGAAGTGAAATACGCCCAGCCACAGACAGCTTTTACTTCAAATACTGAGAATATAACACCAAGTTATGTCACTCCTGCACCTCAAAGTGTTCTGTATCAGATAACTTCAACCAAGGGGGCAAGTACTGAGGTTTTAAGAACAGAGAATATTCTCTTGCGTATGATAAAAGGAGTTGAGGAGGATATGGCGTTAGTCTCGATGGTAGTAAATTCTTACAATGATTTGTTGCATGGGAGAATTGGTAATAGTCATTTGGAACAGGAAGACTACGATCAGATAGACGAGAACGAGATGGAGAAAATGGATATTCTATGGGCTATGGGAAGTGTGATTCGCAGAGCGAAAAGATACATTGAAAAGACTGGGGAGAAACACTTGGGTGTGAGTAAGAACACCAAGTTTGGTTTTGACATGAACAAAGTAAGGTGTCATAACTGTCAAGAGTTGGGTCATTTCAAGCGAAACTGCACTAAACCAAAGCAACAAGGATTTCATAACCCATTTCATAATCAGAAGCGTGAATCGAAGAATACTGTAAATGTTCCCATTATGGATGAATCATCGAAGGCTTTAGCAGTTACTTATGATGATGAGTCCTATGATTGGTCCTTCGATATGACTGATGCTTACGATCATCATGCTAATGTAGTTAGGATTCAGATGACTGAGGAAGAGGAAGCAAGAGAAAAGGTTGAGAGAGAAAAAATGGGTTGTGTTGGAAGAGATAAACAATGCAAATGCTTAGGATGCAGAATGGAAGATAGGATTGACAGAGCATGGAACTGGGCAAATTACTTGCGTCGAGGGTATGTAAACAAGAGGGTGGAAGAGAAGTTTAAGTGGGACATTCATAGTGAAGGGGACATTTGGACAGACAGTGAGTCATCCACTTCAGATGACGACTCTAAGAAATCTTGTGTGTATGTTAGTCAGTCTTCGGTGTGCAACTCAGCATCTGAAATGACGAAAACATTGAATAAGAAGGGGATGGTCAATTTGGATCTTGGTTCAGATAGCTCAAGCTCAGAGTCGGAATCAGAATCCGAATCTGAGTCTAGTGAAGTTGTGATGACCCGGAAATTTCTGACCAAATTTAAACTTAATCTTTAACGTTTCCGACACGATAAGCAAAGTCTATAAAACTGAATCTCAAAATTCTTAAACTATTCAATTACCCTGTTTGTCCGACGATTCACGAACGTCATAACATGTATTATATAAACATAAGAGTTTTCAATATATACGGAATCATGCGAATAATATTTATATATGAAATGATAAAAATTTACTATTAAACGATGCTTTTCAAATTAAAAATTTTACGTATTAAGTCGTTTTATTTTTATGATATAATTTTTGTAATTTTTTTTAAGAAACGAAGTTAAATTAAAAATGTACAATTTGAAAAGCACAACGTACAACAACGTGTAGCTTAAATAGTTGAATCGAAATTAATTCATTTACTATTCATATGAATAGTAAATGAAACGAAATTAATTAATTTACTATTCATATGAAAACGACATGATTGAAATTATTAAATATAAGTTACATAAAATACCCCTGAAGTATTTTATAAATACGACTTTTAAAATCTTAATCGATTCGATTTTATTATTATATTATTATATTCTACTTTATTATATTATTATATTATTATTTTATTATTATATTATTACTTTATTATATTATTATATTATTATAATTATAAACGTAGGATTCCTTTTATTATTATATTATTATTTTATTACTTTATTATATTATTATATTATTATATTATTATAATTAAACACGTTTGATTTCTTTTATTATCATAATATTATTTTCTAACTATATATATCGATCGATCGATCGATTGCAGAAACACACACACATATATGTACATATATATTTATTTCATATATTTTTATTCCGTAAATATTCTAGTGCAATATTCAAATTAAGTATTAGTAGTATACATAAAATACTATGACGGAGTTATGCTCGGGTGATTTTCAAAACGGATTTTATGAGCGGGATAGAGCTAAGGAAAATTATGGGTTATAGCTTTGGAGGTTATGGTTAATGTTCATGGGTATTGTTCGCAAGTCAAACCTAGTGTTTATCATCTCTGTTGTGTCTACGTACTTTTCTGCAATATTGAATCACAATATTGATACGTGAGCATTCATATCTTATCTTTTATATATTAATAGTGTATACATGTCTAGTGCTCGAGTATATATGTTTATGCATACTTGTATGCTAAATTTCATCGTTAAACAGTTTATAATGAATCACGAATTAAATACATATATTACTGATAAAAGGTATATGATATGCATGTTTTTGGAAAGCTAAAATCAATAACTTTTCATTTAGAAATCGCGTAATTTCGGTGAACGAATTAAAAGATATGATCAACTGAATTATGATTGACATTAATTGAAATTGCTCTTGAATCTACAATTGATATTTAAACAACTTGTTTGTAAGATTGATAAATTAGATTTTTGAATATTACCAGCCGAGTAAATGAATCCTTATATAAGACACGTCTCGTTTTGTTGAACAATTGTCAAAATTGACTGTTTTATCATGTTTTAAAGCCTTATAAAAACTATAGTCTAATTTTACAAGAATTGGGAAACTATGTGAAATGTTAAAATGTTTCGATTGCCATGATCATTCAACTATAGTATTAAGTCAGATTGACTTTTTGAAATGACTTTTAATAAACTTTTGTATGTTGATCTCGAGCATTAGGATTGTGATACACTATGACCTGACCTAGCTTGATAGACATTTATTGACCAACATATGTTCTCTAGGTTGAGATCTACGGTTATTTGGTAATCCGAGTTTCAGTCACATTTTGGTGAATGACTTTATATGCTGCTAAGGTGAGTTTCATTGCTCCCTTTTTAATTGCTTTTGCAATCTATATTTTTGGGCTGAGAATACATGCACTTTATTTTAAACGCAATGGATACAAGTACATACTAAATTCTACACCGAGTTTGAACCAAAAATCCCTTAGCTTTGGTAACTAGTAACTGCCAATTATAAGAACTGGTGGGCGCGAGTAGTAGTATATGGATCCATAGGGCTTGACATCCCCGTATCTTCCAGGTATAGAAACCCTAGCCTGAACTATAAAACAGACGTATGTTATTTGAGGTTAGTACACGTTAGTTTGCATGTATTGTACATGTTGGTTGCATGTATGTTAAAACGGGGGTACTTATTAAAATGTTAAAGTTTAGTTACCAGGGTGCTCAATCTTGTAGAATATTTTGGTAAACGTTTCGGGATGAAACAACTGAAATCTTGTGATCCACCTTTATATACAGATTATGTGCAACACTAAAACTATGAACTCACCAACCTTTGTGTTGACACTTGTTAGCATGTTTATTCGCAGGTTTCCTAGAAGTCTTCCGCTGTTTGCTTATATGTTAGACAAGCTATGTGCATTGAGTCTTACATGACATATTTTTCAAGGAAATGTTGCATTCACCAAATCATCACCATGTATCTTATTTTGACTACATTGTCAACGGAAGTATTATTGTAAACTATTATTTACGATGATTGTCTATATGTAGAAATTATCAGATGTCGAAAACCTTTGATTTAAATATTCATTTATGGTGTGCCTTTTCAAAAGAATGCAATGTTTACAAAACGTATCATATAGAGGTCAAATACCTCGCAATGAAATCGATGAATGACGTGTTCGTCCATATGGATTTGGAGCGATCGTCACAGTTGGTATCAGAGCGTTGGTCTTAGCGAACCAGGTCTTGCATGAGTGTGTCTAACTGATAGTTGTTAAGATGCATTAGTAAGTCTGGACTTCGACTGTGTCTGCATGTCAAAAGTTTTGCTTATCACTTCTTGTCGGAAATTACCTGTTTAGCATTCTTAGTCTAAACTTGTCTTACTGCATTGATTGCATAGATAGTGTATAGACAAAATTCATATCTTGGCATATCTATTACAGTAAACTTTGCCTGACATCTTCTGTAAAATCCTCCGTAACTTATGGGATTCTGGTATTATAAATACATATGTAAACTATGTATTAAGGAGTACCAAATTAGTCCTATAATCTATTTCATTCCAAAAATCTTTTCCTTGATTACACGAAATGGATCCTGTATCTAGTTCAAATTCCTTAGATTCCGACAGCTATTCCGATATGGATTTCCACTCGAGCTCCGAAAGCAACATAACCGGAATGGATCAACCGATTAGCCATCATCTATTTTGGATGAATTGGGGATGCGTTCGTAGCCTACTTAATCATTGGAGACATGAAGAAGGATATCCTTTCCATCCACCACATTCCCCTCTTGGCGAAGAACCTGAAGCACTTACCGGCGAACCTATTCGTAATACTATTTTCTCTCTCATTTCCAGAGTATCTCATCACGATTATATACTATCCCATATTATAAATCTTATTTATCCGATCGTTCGAACCACCGATCATCCCAGTATAATATAAGAAGTCAACGAGCTTCGTGCTTGGGTTTTGGCTTTGGAGAATATGGTGCAAGGGTTACGAACACTAGCAGCAGCACCAGCAGCATAACCAGTACCACCATCATCAACACCAATAATATCATTACCACCACCAACAATCACATCCGCATCACAAGCCTCAACATCATAATCTGTACTTCGGATATCAACATCATACGCACCATGGATACCAAGGAGTATCAATAACAACAAACGATGAAGTATGGATACATAACTTCATCAGAGAAATATCCTACGGCGATTATATAATCTATAATCTTAGAGATTATCTATTCTAGCCCTAACCATAAATCAGATGAGTGAACCAAAATGATAGAAGGAAGAGTAGAGACCCTGAGAAGAATGGTGCGTAAGGTACAAGCTAGACTTGTTTTACCAACAACATCAACAGTATCCTTAGCCTCACCAGCACAGTCAGTGTTTTCAACATCGTCAGAATCAGCAGCACCTCTAACATCACAAGCTCCGCCAGTTCAAGAATCACCGTGGACATCATTACGAATCAATAACGTGTATATTGTATCAACGAGTTATTAAATATTAACTCATTCCCTCTGAAGAGTTTATATATATATCTTATATATATAAATTTTTAAACCATAATAAATCTTTTCGTACTAAGCTATTATGTATGAATTGAAAAAGGGTAAATATTACTCGGTTAAATTCATATTACTAATATGCTATGATGTATATCCTTCGTTAACAACTTTACCTTCGTTAACTACAATCTCTGTTTCAACTCAATGAATTCCATTTCATAATAAACCAAGTGTATTATTCAATTACATAATTGATTTTACATTTTCATTTTCGATATACTCGAAACTTTCCAGAAAACACCATCTGTGCCTTGTAAGGTTCACAAGAATTCCACGAGCACCAACATCCTTCACCGAGGAATAAGAATAAATAATGAAGTATCGATTACATTAGCGAAATACTCCGCAAAGATTATGTAATCTTTAATGTTTTAGAGATTAATCACTTCTAAGTCAAGCCGAAAACCAAATGAGCATAATATGATATTAACTCATTAAATCTGTATTACATCTGAAGAAAATATACATACATATATTTTCATAAAGATTGTAATGAAAATTCTTTTGTACAAAATATTACTTGTGAAATCTTTAACGGGTAGGTAATACCCAGAAAATATTTAAGTTCACAATTACTATGTTACACTGTACATTCTTAAATTTTGATTCAAAAATCATTAACTATACTCACTATCTTCACAGTGATACACAATCATTTCATACCAATTCAATTACATATTCTGATATTGACGGATCAAAATTCAAGTCATAACTCTGAACCGGTGACAATATTCTTAGTTCTTTACATCTTTCAAAGCTATACTTTGACTTCAAAATTGTGCAAGATCCTTTAGCATTGTTATTACGGAAAATAACTTTGAAATTTTTTTTTTCAAAGTATCCAGTTTTACCACACTTCCAACCAGTCAACTTCGAATTTTCAGATTAGCCTTATTATAACCTTGACATATACGTTCTTGTTACTGGGGAACCTTTCATGTCCCACCACATTAGCAGTAAATTTATCAACAACTTCATTTATCCTTGACCTTCCGAGAAATCCTTATACTCATAGAAACCCTATCATGTACTCATCCACATCTTGTAACGGTAATTTCCATACAACTATGTGGAATTAGCAATCAGTATTTCGAATTTCGCAGCAATTCTACGCCAACAGTTATATATATACATATAATGTCTATCTTCTAGACTTACATACTTCGAATGTGAAGTTTCTGAAAAACACCCCAAACTGCGAAACTAGTTCTCCGAATTTTGGAAAAATGCTGATGAAGCAGCAAAAATTGTAAACGACTTTAACAGTCGAAAGTTTGATGATAAAAAGTAGTGTGTTGGAAAAGCACAGAAAAAGAGAAGGTTTGGAACTGGAAAACGAATTGAGCAAACTATGATGAAGGCTGTGGACAAATCACAAAGACTAAGTCTGCCTTCAAAGAATCCAAATGATTCAGTGTCTGCTGAAATCCTTAGCAAATACCTTGCTCCTTACTCTAAAACCTTTGTGGACAATATTCTTCATCATCATCTTATCTTAAATATTCTAAGATATCATCGTATCTTCCATTATAAATATCCTCCATATTTCTGAAGATATTTTCATAACTATTCTTATCTGAAATCATTCATCTCTTCATGCTATCTGTGTTACATCATAAAAGAAACTATTTTAGTTTCTAAAATCTGAAAAATTCGAAAAATGGATGTTTTGAAGTAATGTTGGGAATTGAAGTATGAGTTAGTATAATATAATGACACTTGAATAACGTGATTATATTACAGTAAGTCATGCTGAGTTTCTAATGGAACGTGATAAAGGTTCACAGATCCCACCCTTATCATGAACCATGTTACATAACTCTTTCATTCTATTTAATCTCTAAACATATCAAAGAAAATATTTATCTTGATGATTCGGTCTTTTTTAGATATTCTGGTAATTTGACAAATCAAATCATGCTATTACCTTTCCTTTCTACTTTGTATATTATGATCATTCGAAACTCCATACCTACAAATTCCGGACCATTATTCGCTTGACTTGAAGTCGGGAAGGAAAAACAAAAGCATGGAGCTCCTAAATATAAGGGAAAATATAAATCCTGACAACAACACGTATATTACAAACCGTGTATATCAATGCGTATAGCAATATAAAGACACGGGAGAATGAAAAATACTATAACTCCAAGGTAGTGGTAGAAAAAAATAACTTCCTCTGGTAGTAGATGAAAAAGAAGAATGACAGATATGAAAGTTAGGAGTATATCAAGAAGCAGAACTGGATGAAGTATTTCACAATCTTTGGAAGTATGAAATGAGGAAGAAGATGTAGGAGTGATGAAAATAATAAAACGGAAGTGGTCAATTTATAGCGAAATATCGGACACAGCAATAGAGGCAGATTACGCATTTAATCAAAGAAAATCCTAATTTCCGCAATTTCCAAAGAATCAAATCTTATTTAGATTATGAAGATTTTCTATTCCTTAAATTCCAGAAATCAATCGATACTACGTTAAGAGTTAAGACGAATCTCTATTCTTCATTTCACTCTATTACGATAACTTCTCTCATACGCTTCGAGTAATTGGATTGTTTTATTCATATTATTCAACGGTGATAAAACTCTATTTATCAACTCATATTCGTCATGAAAACATTTTTATTGTTAGCCATGATGACCTCACTCAAATTTCGGGACAAAATTTCCTTAACGGGTAGGTACTGTGATGACCCGAAAATTTCTGACCAAATTTAAACATAATCTTTAACGTTTTCGACACGATAAGCAAAGTCTATAAAACTGAATCTCAAAATTCTTAAACTATTCAATTACCATGTTTGTCCGACGATTCACGAACGTCATAACATGTATTATATAAACATAAGAGTTTTCAATATATACGGAATCATGCGAATAATATTTATATATGAAATGATAAAAATTTACTATTAAACGATGCTTTTCAAATTAAAAATTTTACGTAGTAAGTCGTTTTATTTTTATGATATAATTTTTTTTAAGAAACGAAGTTAAATTAAAAATGTACAATTTGTAAAGCACAACGTACAACAACGTGTAACTTAAATAGTTGAATCGAAATTAATTCATTTACTATTCATATGAATAGTAAATGAAACGAAATTAATTAATTTACTATTCACATGAAAGCGACATGATTGAATTTATTAATTATAAGTTACATAAAATACCCCTGAAATATTTTAAAAATACGACTTTTAAAATCTTAATCGATTCGATTTTATTATTATATTATTATATTCTACTTTATTATATTATTATATTATTATTTTATTATTATATTATTACTTTATTATATTATTATATTATTATAATTATAAACGTAGGATTCCTTTTATTATTATATTATTATTTTATTACTTTATTATATTATTATATTATTATAATTAAACACGTTTGATTCCTTTTATTATTATAATATTATTTTCTAACTATATATATCGATCGATCGATCGATTGCAGAAACACACACACATATATGTACATATATATTTATTTCATATATTTTTATTCCGTAAATATTCTAGTGCAATATTCAAATTAAGTATTAGTAGTATACATAAAATACTACGACGGAGTTATGCTCGGGTGATTTTCAAAACGGATTTTATGAGCGGGATAGAGCTAAGGAAAATTATGGGTTATAGCTTTGGAGGTTATGGTTAATGTTCATGGGTATTGTTCGCAAGTCAAACCTAGTGTTTATCATCTCTGTTGCGTCTATGTACTTTCCTGCAATATTGAATCACAATATTGATACGTGAGCATTCATATCTTATCTTTTATATATTAATAGTGTATACATGTCTAGTGCTCGAGTATATATGTTTATGCATGCTTGTATGCTAAATTTCGTCGTTAAACAGTTTATAATGAATCATGAATTAAATACATATATTACTGATAAAAGGTATATGATATGCATGTTTTTGGAAAGCTGGTGAAAAATCAATAACTTTTCATTTAGAAATCGTATAATTTCGGTGAACAAATTAAAAGATATGATCAACTGAATTATGATTGACATTAATTGAAATTGCTCTTTAATCTGCAATTGATATTTAAACAACTTTTTTGTAAGATTAATAAATTAGATTTTTGAATATTACCAGCCGAGTAAATGAATCCTTATATAAGGCACGTCTCGTTTTGTTGAACAATTGTCAAAATTGACCGTTTTATCATGTTTTAAAGCCTTAAAAAAACTATAGTCTAATTTTGCAAGAATTGGGAAACTATGTAAAATGTTAAAATGTTTCGATTGCCATGATCATTCAACTATAGTATTAAGTCAGATTGACTTTTTGAAATGACTTTTGATAAACTTTTGTATGTTGATCTCGAGCATTAGGATTGTGATACACTATGACCTGACCTAACTTGATAGACATTTATTGACCAACATATGTTCTCTAGGTTGAGATCTACGGTTATTTGGTAATCCGAGTTTCAGTCAAATTTTGGTGAACGACTTTATATGCTGCTAAGGTGAGTTTCATTGCTCCCTTTTTAATTGCTTTTGCAATCTATATTTTTGGGCTGAGAATACATGTACTTTATTTTAAACGCAATGGATACAAGTACATACTAAATTCTACACCGAGTTTGAACTGAAAATCCCTTAGCTTTGGTAACTAGTAACTGCCAATTATAAGAACTGGTGGGCGAGAGTTGTAGTATATGGATCCATAGGGCTTGACATCCCCGTCTGTTCCAGGTATAGAAACCCTAGCCTGAACTATAAAACAGACGTATGCTATTTGAGGTTAGTACACGTTAGTTTGCGTGTATTGTACATGTTGGTTGCATGTATGTTAAAACAGGGGTACTTATTAAAACGTTAAAGTTTAGTTACCAGGGTACTCAATCTTGTAGAATATTTTGGTAAACGTTTCTGGATAAAACAACTGAAATCTTGTGATCCACCTTTATATACAGATTATGTGCAACACTAAAACTATGAACTCACCAACCTTTGTGTTGACACTTGTTAGCATGTTTATTCTCAGGTTTTCTAGAAGTCTTCCGCTGTTTGCTTATATGTTAGACAAGCTATGTGCATGGAGTCTTACATGACATATTTTTCAAGGAAATGTTGCATTCACCAAATCATCACCATGTATCTTATTTTGACTACATTGTCAACGGAAGTATTATTGTAAACTATTATTTACGATGATTGTCTATATGTAGAAATCATCAGATGTCGAAAACCTTTGATTTAAATATTCATTTATGGTGTGACTTTTCAAAAGAATGCAATGTTTACAAAACGTATCATATAGAGGTCAAATACCTCGCAATGAAATCGATGAATAATGTGTTCGTCCATATGGATTTGGAGCGATCGTCACAGAAGTCAAAAAGGAAGCTCCGTATCTCTATGCGTTCATGGCAGACTCTTCAAATAACTCTAAGGTAACGCCTGAAACTAATTCGGTTTGTAAAAATTGTGTTAGCTTAGACTTGCAATTGCATGAACTTAGGGAGTCTGTTAAAACATGCAATAGATGTGTAACTCTGGAGGATCAGGTCAAAAGGTTGTCTGATATTTGCCTAAACTGTAATAATTGTGTTACTTTAAATCGAGAAATAGATGACCTTAAAAAGGCTTATCAAGTTCTTAAGAAGCAATATGAGGATAATTTGTATTTTAAGAATAGAAAAAAAGAGTTTAGGGACATAATTAAGATATTAGACGATCAGGTGACCGATTTGAAGTCGAATGTGTTGTTAAATACTTAGACCATAATGAGGCAGATTAAGGAGATAGATGAGTTTAAGAGAGAAAAGGAATCCTTTAAGATCAGTTTTGAAACTGAAAAGGAAAAGGCCTATATTTACAAGAGATCTGCGTTTGTCCTAGAGTATAGTCAGAATGTTGGAGGAAAAGAAACTAGTGGTGATTATAAACAGTGCCCTTCTCCATTTGAGCATGACTATAGTTTCCCACCTCCGGAGAAACAGTTCAGGGAAGATTATGTTCCCATTCAACCGACCGAACAAGATAAGGGTAACGGGATAGGTACATCTGAGACTCATAGTGCAGGAGTAGAAAATACTGAAAATGTAGTAAAACCTAACCCTGAAACTGTTAAAATTCTGAAAAACCCGACAAATCAGAGAACAATCAAGATTAGGAACCGATCGCTAATTAAATTTGTTAAAGGTCCTAATTTTGAGGAGGAGGAATTCTTGAAACCTGCTGGAAATTTGCAATCAAAGTATGTTCCTCCACCAAAATGGTCTCCTGATAGAACTCCTGAGCGATCTCCTGTAGACAGGAGATCCCCACCCAGACATTTTAGAAATAAATCTCCACCTGCTCGTAGACCTAGCTTCAATTCCTATTTTAGGGATGATAAAATTGAAACTGTGCGTACATGTTTGCATTGCGGGTTGGGAGGTCATAGGGTGGTTCATTGTTCTAAACGATTTGTAGCACCCAGAAGGAGGATTGAGCTGAGTCCTCCTAAAAGGTTTCAAAAATTTCGATCAGTATCTCCTCCTAAGAGTCAGATGTCATCTAGACCTAACTCTCATGGGTCAAGTCAACACGTGATTTATGAGAACCACTCCACGATTGAAAACAGTAAAAGGGTTAAACAGGATAATGTTTATTTTAAGAAACCTTTACATAAGAACCAAATGTGGGTGATGATGTTTAAGCGAAGGGGTACAAAATAGTTATATATTTACTACGAAAAACTATTAAATATGATACAATTTTACACAAGTTATTTATTTATTTATAGAGTGGATATACCTAAACCTTGCTACAACACTTATAGGTAGTGTACCTAATCGTACAGTAGTATAGTTTTAGTAAGTCCGGTTCGTTCCACAGGGATCTTAGCCAAGTTTAATGCTATATTTTTAAAACTATATTTGTATAAATATAAATATATATATAAGTAGTATTACTATTATAAAAGGGGGATTTTACCGTTTAATGACCGGTTTGTCGATTTTTAAAACTTTAGTCGCAGTTAAAACCTAATGTAAAATATTAAAAATAAATATAACTTAATTTTAAAGCGTAAAGTAAATGACGATAAGGAAATGCGATAAATTAAAATGATAAATAAAATGACAATAAATAAAATTGCGATAATTAAAAAGTACGATAATTAAAAGTGCAATTAAATATGAAATAAAAGAATTATGCTTATTTAAACTTCCGTAATCATGATGTTTGACTTGTTGATTTTAGTTTATTACCATGGGTTAATTGTCCTTTGTCATGGATTATTCAATATGTTCGTCTAGTTTTTGTCCATAACAGTCCATCAGTCATAAATATAAAGTGCGAGTGTCCTCGTCAAATTATCCTTATATCCGAAGTCAAATATTCCAACTAATTGGGGACTTAAACTATAATTACACCAAGTGTCCTTGTATATAATTCACCCCTGTTTTAATAAGTCCATTGACTGTTAATCCATTCTCGTGTCCGGTTAAATGAACGATTATTAGTACTTATAAATATCCCGCCCGTCGTGTCCGATCGAGTGTATGTGGTTATTTATAGGTACGTCCAATTGTAAATCTTTATATTAAATTAGCAAACTATCATTTAATTAAACAAATATAAAGCCCGTTAATAACCCATAGTCTAATTTCCACAAGTGTCGTTCTTTTGTCCAAACCCCAATTATGGTACAAAGCCCAATTACCCTGTCTTTAATATTTAGCCCAAAATCATGATTACTTCGGCTTAAATAAGCATAATAATAACTTAGCTACGAGACATTAATTTAAAAAGGTTGAACATAACTTACAATGATTAATAATAGCGTAGCGTTACACGGACATAATTTCGACTTACGCCCTTACAACATTCGCTAACATACCCTTATTATTATTAAAATTAAAATTAAAATTAATATATATATATATATATATATATATATATATATATATATATATATATATACACTGAGAGATGAAGAAAGAAAAAGATGTGTTTTTGTTCAACCAAAACTGCGAAATTTATAGGACCTGACCCTCAAATTGGGGCCATGCGATCGCATGGAAATTAAGCCTCCAGGCCATGCGATCGCATGGAGGTAGGATCCAGCTCACATACTTTTGTTTGCTTTCTTGCCGACGGTTTTATAAATATATATAATATATATATATATATATATATATAATTTTTAAGAATTATTTATATATTATATTATATTCATGTGCATAGTTGACTTGTAATTTTTAGTCTGTTGCATCGCGCGTTGAAAGTTGACTTTGGTCCCAGTTCCGGATTTTCGAACGCCCTTTCGTACAATTTAATATCTTGTATTTTGCGTTTCGCGTCTTATACTCTTGTAATTTTGAGACGTTTCTCATCAATAATTTGAACCACTTTGATTGTACTTTGTACTTTTGAGCTTTTTGGTCGTTTGCGTCTTCAAATCGTCGAATCTGTCTTTTGTCTTCACCTTTTATTATTTAAACGGATATCACTTGTAAATAGAACAATTGCAACTAAAAGCTTGTCTTTCTTGAGAGATAATGCTATGAAATATATGTTCGTTTTTAGCATTATCAGGTGACAAAGGAGGGTTCTAATGGGGCTAGTGGTACGGGCACCACTTTCATGGAATATGAAATGGCTGTTAATTTAAATGGGAAACCCATTGCCGAAAAGGCATGGGTATCCCCCTCAAACTAATTATTTTCTTTTTATTTGTGCAGGTCACCTACAGTCCAAAGAAAAAGACTTAGATTGTTGATAGTGGGGCGTCCAGGCACATGATAGGAAACATGTCTCTGTTAAATGATGTTAAATCTGTTAAGGGTGGACCTGTTTCTATTGCTGGTGATCAAAGAGGGTTTATAACTGCTCAAGGGATGATTTCAAATTCTTCGGTCAGTTTTGACAAAGTGAGCTATGTAAAGGAAATGTCCAATAACCTACTGTCAGTCTCTCAAGTTTGTGACAAGAGGCACAAAGTTTTATTTGATGAACAACAGTGTTATATCATGAGAAAAGACTATAAAGTTCCAGATGATATGATTCTTATGATGGCACCTAGATGTCAAGACTTGTACATTCTAGATATGTCAAAGGCTTATGTGAATGCAGCTACAGGGCATCAAGCTTTTGTGTCTAGAGCTATTGAGCAAGAGTCAATGTTATGGCATAAGAGGATGGGTCACTTGAGTTTCAGGAAAATGAACCATTTAGTTCACAATTGCTTAGTCGAAGGGGTAAATGTTAAAGGGTTTCAGGCTCCTGATGGTTGCGTTCCGTGTAAGAAGGGGAAGCAAGCTAAGAAACCACATAAGGCTAAGAAACATCATTCCATTGATACTCCTCTTGAGATGCTTCATATGGACCTCTTCGGTCCAGTTAACAAGAAGAGTATTACTGGACACTCCTATTGCTTAGTGGTTACTGATGAATACTCACGGTTTACGTGGGTTGTGATGCTAAAAAGTAAAGATGATACTTTCAAACAAATCAAATTGCTGATCACGAGGCTTGAAACGTTGTACAAATTGAGGGTTCGTAGGATCCGGACAGATAATGGGACAGAGTTTAAAAATAAGAAAATGGAAGAGTATTGTAATGAAAGAGGAATTCAACAACAATTCAGTTCACCTTATACTCCGCAGATGAATGGTGTTGCTGAAAAAAAGAATCGTACTCCAATTAAGACTGCTAGGACCATGCTGGCTGACTCAGAATTACCAGTTTCCTTTTAGAGTGAGCCAGTTTTGAATGTGTGCTATACGATGAATAGAGTGCTTGTTGTGAAACGTCATGGCAAGATATGTTAGGAGCTGCTTCTGAAAAGAAAACCTCACATTTAACATCTTGAACCGTTTGGATCTCTTTGTACTATAATGGTTAGAGATTCAGGTGGGAAATTCAATCCGAAAGCTATTACAGGTAGGTTCTTGGGTTATGGGAATGCGTACAAACGAGTTTACAATTTGGAATCACGATGTGTTGAAGAATGCACCTAAATTGATGTTCAAAGACATTCAACAATTCCATCTGGAAAAGGGTACACGTGGCAATTTGATTATGATAAGTTGTTTGATTCATTCAAGCCTCCAGAGGATGACTCTGATGATGAAGAGATAGCTGCACAAATGATGTATAACATGTGTCTCTCTGCTGAACGTATGTCTGATGTGCGTATGCAATCTCAAGTGCCTAATCTAATAGATAATACTGCACCAATGACAGGGACGGATGATGATGACTCGGACTCAGGGGATTCAGTTCCAGTATTAGAGGAATCGACCTTACAGTCTGAGGGGGAGGAAGTTTATCTGGATGAAGTATACGAGGACTTGGTAGAGGAGGAACCGAATAGAACTGTGTTGGAAGAACCACTTCAAGATGAGGAACCCATACAAACAGTTACTGTGGATCCTTTACTAACTAATACAAATGAAGTCATTGAAACCAGCAGACTAAGACGGTCTGGTAGATCGGTTTCTCTCCCTAAACGCTTTGATGATTATGTAATTAACCCTGCAGGTGTTTCAGGTGCTAATACAGGTGAATCTTCTGCTTCGGATGAGCGTGTAACACCCTCTACAAATGTTGTTAATGCTTTTTATACTAAATTGAATCAGACCGGAAGAATCTTCAGGAATGCGTACTGTGCTTTTGTATCGCAAATCGAACCGAAAGACGTCAAAGATGCTTTGCAGTATGATGAGTGGTTTCAGCCATGCAGGAAGAACTTCAACAGTTTAATCACTTGGGTGTTTGGAGATTGTTAATACCACCCACAGGTTGTAAGCCGTATGGACTGAAGTGAGTATTGAAAAATAAGACAGATGATCAGGGTATCGTGATCCAGAACAAAGCAAGATTGGTTGTTCGAGGTTATCAACAAATTCCAGAAGTTGATTATGATGAGGTATATGCTACGGTTGCCAGACTTGAGGTGATACGGATGTTTTTAGCATTTGCTTCGTGGAAAGGTTTTAAAGTGTCTCAGATGGATGTTAAGAGTGCGTTTCTATATGGTACTCTTCAAGAAACTGTGTATGTAACTCAGCCACCGGGCTTTGTTGATCCACATCATTCAGAGAAGGTGTATCTCTTAGAAAAGGCGCTTTATGATCTTCACCAAGCCCCGAGAGCTTGGTATGCTACTCTGTCAAACTATATGATAGAGAATGGTTTTAGATGAGGGGCCATCGATCAGACTCTTTTTATTAAGGAAAGGGGGGACGACATAATGTTGGTACAAGTGTATGTGGATGATATCATCTTTGGGTCAACCGATCAGAAAATGGTTGATGAGTTTCAGGACGTAATGCAAAAACGGTTTAAGATGAGTTCACTAGGGGCCATTAATTTCTTCTTAGGGTTGCAGGTTGATCAAACTGAAAAGGGCATTTTTCTACATCAATCAAAGTATGTAGCTGACATCTTGAGCCGGTTCAAGATGGAAGATGAACGAATTGCCAAGAATCCTCTGTCGGTGAATCACGAGATTACACCAGAAAACACATGGCCGAAAGTCAATCCGACTCTTTACATGGCTATTATTGGTTCTTTAATGTATCTTACAGCGTCTCACCCAGATATCATGTTCGCTACTTGTTTGTGTGCTCGTTATCAGGCACAACCGAATGTGAATCATATGTTAGCAGCGAAGAAGATCATGTGTTATCTAAAGGGAACTCCAAGTTTGGGCTTATGGTATCTTAGAAAGGATGGGTTCGATCTAACGGCTTTTAGTGATTCTGATTAAGGGGGTTGTAAGAGAGATTTCAAATCAACCTCGGGAGGTTGTCAGTTTCTAGGTAGCAGGTTGACAAGTTGGCAGTGTAAGAAACAAACGGCAGTCACACAATCGACGTGTGAGGCTGAATATATTGCAGCAGCAAGTTGTACTTCTTAAGTTGTCTGGATTCAACTACAACTTCGGGACTACGATTTGCAAATTTCTAACACTCCTATATATGTTGATAATACTGCTGCTATTGCTGTTACTAAGAACCCTGTTAATCATTCTAAGACAAAACACATAGGGATCAAGTACCATTTCATTAGGGACTGTTATGAAAAGAAACTAATAGATGTCCTACAGATAGGTACAACGACCCAAAGGGCTGACTTGTTTACGAAAGCATTTGATAGACCCCGTTTCCTATTCCTATTAAATGTGTTAGGTGTGAAAGATAGGGCGGAGGTTGTGTCCGACAAGGAGTTATTGAAGTAACCATCCAATCGGTATCATTTGTATATTTTGCATTTTACATCATTTTTGCATGATATTTAGTTTATTTTTATGTTTTGCATGATCATTTTATTTTCTGTTATGCATTTTTAAATTGAAAAACCAAAAAAATTGTGTTTATTTGCTTTCTGTAGAGTAGAATAGTTGATAAAATTGCTTTATCAGAAAATACAAAAAACATTGAAAAATGAAAAAGCCATAAAAATCAGAAAATGAGAAGTTGTTATGAGAAAATGGGAAATGATTGTATTACTGAACTTGCATGTTATGCGTTCTGCGTAAAATGATAGTAGTACATGATTAGTTAATGAATGTTGATAAATTTTGAGGATTGAATTTTGGAATGAGAGGATCACTTGTGCATAAAGTAAATAATCTTGGCAAGGAAATCGTGGAAAGGTTTACAGCGGTTGACGGTAGTCACCTATCTATCACTGAGAATGTATTGAGAAATGATTATTCAGGAACTCAACAGACGTTTGAGGTCTCCCCTACTACGATTTATACTCTAGTGAAGGATTGCCAAGTAAGTCCACAAGGTGAGTTTACTCTGTTAGAACCTATACCAGTTTCTATTTACCTTTATTGCTTGGGCCAAAACGTGTTAGGTTAGTCAGGTATCCAAAGGGGGTGTTCTCACTATGAACGGGTCGAAAAGTGAAATTCTGTATCACAGACATTTCGTCGGGTTGAGAAAGTAATTAAAGGAGACTGCTTCAATGCCAAAGATTAAAGTTGCAGTGTGGTTCATCTCTAAATGTGGTGCATTATCATCAAAGTTATATCTATTTATTTTAAGTTTGTTTTCATTTATGTTTATGTTTGCAAAAGCAAAAGAGCAACATCAGAAAATCCAAAAAAAAAAAAAATTCTGTTATTGGTTATTTATTTTTTATATGTATGGTTTAGAAGAAATAACGATGGTGCACCACGTCAACGTTAACGAATTCGTACTATTCAATGGTACAGACTTCGTGTCTATCAGATATTTATTGTGAAAGATGATCAAATGCTATGCTGATCAGAACAATTTAAGTTATCTATATCTAAGGGGGAGAAGTGCCAGAGTTTCAGATCTAGAAAACTCAAATCATTCTGTTTGTCCTGGAAATCATAATTTTAGCAGGATTCTGCGAATCATTTAAAGGGACGTTACACCTATTGTCTGTGATATGGGTTGTGCCGATTGATCTAGATAGCTGGGGATATCTTCTTGAGGGTATTCTGATTTAGAATTCCATCACCCCCAAAATCATCATATCATTCCATCATTATTAGCTTTCCGCTTAAGCATGGGGTTTATAGTGACTGGTAACTGTGTACTTACGGAGTATGCAATAAAATTGAGATAAACAAAGCCTTCTGAATCGAAAGGTATAAGTTTAAGGTAGAAGCTCATGGCTAACAGGGTTGCTAGAAACATCGTGAGATGTTCCTGTTTAATCAAATTGAAAATACATCGAGGTGATAGCGGATAGCTTCAATATATTGTGCTCAATTGACTACCTAAAAAATTTGTGCGATCTAAAGTGAGGACTGAGTTTAAGATTATTTACCCATGTGCGCAAGTGATTTTCAAAAAGTCTGGGAGGAAAGTCTGATAAGCTTATTGATTTTCAAAGACTAAAAGTGTAAATACTTGAAAATCTAAATGGAACATAAAGTTCTGAATGAATAAATTGAACAAGGTTATTAATTGCAAATCATAGTTCAGTTCTGATCCCAAGAAAAATGTTGATTATTTCATCTTCTCACAAAAATATGGTAGTCTAGTATGTTAGTTGTATAGTTTGTTCTTGACAGTTTAATCTATTTTCATACTTGTGATATACACCATGCTAGTTTATTGATTTAATTCATCATATGTATATGCCTGCATTTGTTTTCTATTGTTTACTTTATAAATGAAAAAGACAAAAAGATTTAGTGTGATTTTAATAATTTTGCATGTTTCATACTGTATATTGTTGCATATCATTTGGTGGTTACTTCATAAACTCTGTATGTGTGGATCAGGGGGAGTAAGCAAGTGTGTAAGTGTTTGTGGAAGAGATCCGTAAAATGAAAGTTTTTTTTTTAAGTCGGGTATTCACTTATTTCACTTAGGTTAAAATGATTTTGGGATCTGGATAAGATGTGTAAAGTTGAGATTTTATGGACTGGTTTACATAAGTGAGTTGAATTGGTTGAGAATTAGCATTAGAAGAAACAGGAATGAAAATTGAGTTTTAATGTTTTAATTGCAACCGGACGGTTACACAATGCAACCGCACGGTTACACCATGTAACCGCCGGATAAGAGATATTTAAGGGTTTTTGGACTTAAAATCTAACCGCACGGTTACATATTGCAACCGCACGGTTACATATTTTTGGGCCGGAAACAACCCTGCAACCGCACGGTTGCAGGACGAGTATAAATACCCAGACTCAGAACCGAGGGTTGCTTATGCTCTCATTTGGTTAAGTGTTAAATTCATCTAAAATTGCAAAGTGTTAGGGGGAGCTTTTGATCTCGTTTTTTTGAATCTACTTGTGTTTCTCGTCAATTTCATCTACTACAGGTTCTATTTCATCCATTAAATCTCTTGTTTTAATTAGTTTTTATTTTTTATAAGTTAAGATCAATATGGAGAGTGTTGATGTGTTTTAACTGAAATTGTTGTTTTAAACAAGCTAATCGGAGGTATTAGTTGCTATAACAATGATTTATTTGATGATCAATACTCGTTTTGGTGGATTTGGGTTTTGAAAACCCTAACAGTTCGGATGAATGCAACCGCACGGTTGCATCTTGCAACCGCACCGTGCAATGTGTGCAACCGAGTACTATTCTGTGCATCCGCACGGTTGCACAGCAGATTCAAAATCTAAACAGGCATTGGTGCATCCGTATAAATTAGGACATACTCGTACGGTTACACTTGCAACCGTATCTGTTTTCATTGCAACCGTACAGATACATGTCAGAAACCCTAATTTTGATTTTTAGCTGATAATTTTTTTTGTTTGTGATATTATGGCTGTGTATTTCAGATATGTCTAGGACTCCTGTTTCAAGTGTTCCTACTGTCAGGGCTACCGGTTCAGGTTCTGGTTAGACACGTGTTGAAAAGAAGACTAAACCATGAAGGGTGACAAAGTCTCGATCTAAGAAGGCTGCTGAGCATAACAATGAGTTGCAGGTTGGACCTAACAACAACATGATTGCAAACTTGAATAAGATTGACACTTTAGCTGATTATCATGGGATTATGGAGTTTTTTGAACGTTCTCGAATTTACACAGCTATCACTATTGATGTGCCAGCTTATGTGTCTCATCAACGTGAATTTTGGAAGAATGTTACTTTGTCCAAAGCTATGGATGGTGAACGAAGGATTGGTGTGCTGAACAGTATGGTTCAGGGTAAGCCAATTGTTGTTACTAAGGGACATATCAGGAGGCTTTTAAACTTCCCTGATAAGGCTGATATGAAAACAAGGTTGAATTTGGGACTTGTCAAAGGCTGTTTCCAGAGATGTAAGTATTCTGGGGATTTGACTAAGTCAAAAGTGTTGAAGTCAGGTTTATGTCCTGCTTTCAAGTATTTGGCTCATGTTATTGTTCACTGTTTGAGTTCAAGAAGGGAAGGTCATGATGACTTAAACTTTGTGATGCAATCAATGATGGTGGCTTTAATTCTCAATCTTCCGTATAACTTCTCTGGATTTATTTTCGATTACTTGATCGAGAACATCAAGTTTAAGTCTGATCCCTATCTGCTTTATCCTCGATTTCTTCAGCTAGTTATTAACTCTCAGCATACCGAGCTTATCAAGGAGGATAAGGATCTCATTAAGCTAAATGTTATGACCAATGAGTTGGTGAGGCGTATGATTTACTACAAGGGTAAAGTAGCACCACCAAACCGTCCTTTGTTTGGTCATCTGAAAAAGGTTGATTATGTTGCTAGGAACCCTAGAATGTGGAGAAATGAGGATAGTGATTCTGACAAGGAAGATATTATTCCTGATTTTGCAGAAACGGAGGATGAAGATGAGGTGGTTGAGGTTGGTTCTCACTCAGGTCGAATAGCTGATGATCTCGAGAATTACAGCTTGGAAGATGAGGTTACCGAAGGTGGTGAGTTGTTGATTTCGTTAAAAAGGAAGGAAGTTCAGGTGGATGAACCTCTGAGAAGACCAAAAATAAAGAGAGGTCATGTGAGAAGGGTTGTTGATCCTTCAGGTGGGAGTTCGGCTATTCAAAGAGATGAGGCACTGTCTACTCAACGCGTTCAGGCACCTCCAGTACCACCTGCTCAACCTACTCAACAAGTTCCAACTTCTCAAGTTGCTTCTACGTAGGAGGGTAGCTCACTGGCTCTTGAAAATGCTAATCCAGCATTTGTTACTCTTCAGGCTACTGTGCTGAACTTGGGTAATAAGGTTGATGAGATGACAAAGAAGGATAAAAAGAAAAAGAAAAGGGTGAATGAGTTACAAGCTAAAGTAGACTCATTGACTTCTGAACTTGAGAAATCTCAGAAGGTAGCTGCTGATCTAAAATAGTTAACAGAAAAACAGGCTAAGAGGATCAGGCGGTTGGATCGTCGTGATCGAAAGTTTAAAAGAAAGATTGAAGCTGATCCTCAAGATGGGTTAATTCGGCTAAAGATGGAGCACACTGAAGATGATCTCTTTTCTACAGAAAGCGAATTCTCTTCGGACTCTTCATCTGAGGGGACTGAGAACGTAAGTTAGATACAGGAGGTACATTTTCCTAAACCTATGTTTGTTGATATTCATAAGTTAGCATATTTTTTGGACCATCAAGGTACAGTGATTAGCTCGCTAGACTATGATGTGGAGGAGGGGGAAATTGTACATACTATGTCAGATGAAGAGGTAGCTAGAATGTTTGGTATAGAGGTAGATAAGTTGATTGCTGCTGAAAAAGCTCCAAATACTGCTGCTATACGTGAGAAGAAGCATTCAAGCGATGATAGTGCTGAAGAAGTTATAGTTTGAGGACGCTTCGGATGATGAGAACGTTGATGAAAGTGCTAAGGAAGATGACTTGCCTGAGTTTGCTGATCTTTTTAATCATCAAAGTGATGATGTTCTGAATAGGAAAGTGGATGAGAAGCGAACGGTTGAGGAAGGTGAGTCGTCTGGTGTGAACAAAGAGGGTGAGAATCTTGATACCATAAATAAATAGAAAAACAAAGAATGGAGGGAGTATCAAAGATCCTGCACCAAAGCGTGGTTTAAGAAAGTACCGTTGGAACCAAAATACAAGTTATATTACGATCGAACGGGAAAGGTTACAGGAGGAAAGATTCTCAGTTGGGAGTATTTAAAAGATTTGAATTGCTTTGCTGTGCATAGGGAGAATGGAGTAGATTATTTTAAACATGCTGTTGATATTAAAACACTTCCATATTTTGAGATGATGGAACTGGCAAGATTAACACTGCTTTATCATGATACTGATGGTTGGGGGCAGTGGATGCAGTTTAAGATTCGAAAAGAGTTCAAGTACGGCTGGTCTGTGTTAGAGCCGCAGTTCCCAAAACTTTCTTATCGTACTGATCAATCAACTGGGAATATAGTTTGAGTGGTTAGGTATAAACGAGCAAAGACTATGAAGTTTGCACCAGTTCGTAAGATGCCACAGAATTTCGGTGATCGGTTTCGTTGGTGGTATTATGATGGGAGAACAGAAGAAGCGGTGATTGTGTTGGATAATCCTAATGGTAGTTTGGACCAGATCAGGATTATCGATCCGAGGTGGATTCGGAATTTGAGTAAGACTGATATCAAGCTGTTGAGAAAACATCCAATCTTTCATGAGTTGCCTAATACCGAGCAGGCGATTCAGTTTAACCTTGATGTTCATACTTGTTATTCTTATGATATCCATGCTTAATGTTTGTCTGATGGTTTTAATTTTCATGAACTGTGAACTTGAATGTTTTCTTTTGGATTTAGTTCGATTTGGTTGTAATAACTTGATTTTAACGTCTTAATTTTCATTTTATTGAATGTGTTGACTGTGTATTTAGTTGTTTTGCAGGGAAAGTGTAAAATGTGATTTTAGATAATGAACTGGGTCCTAGGGAGAGTTTGTTGGTGCATAATTAGTCCCCGAGTTCATTATGATCAAGTTAAAGTGCTAAATTGTTTAACTTTCTCTATTCCTATGCAACCGCACGGTTGCATAATACAACCGTACGGTTAGACAGGCAACCGCGCGGTTGCAAGGTGCAACCGCACGGTTGCAACGTGCTGTGTGTATTTAAAGGGGATTTCGGGTTCATTGTTAGGGTTACGTATCCTAGCCTATAATACACGTACAATCCGATTCCCTGGTGTTCTAGCATTCAATATAGTCGATCTTTAACATATCTAAGTCTATTTTATCATTAAGATCAAAGGTTTTCATTGAGTTTTGAGTATAAAACCCAATAACGAGATTTTCCGCTCTCGTTATTGAATCTAAGATCGTTTAATTCTGTTTACACGATCCTGCAGTTACACAAATACCACATGGGAATAGTCTGATCTATGATTGCATTTAGTTTTAATTTTAATCCAACTTATTTAGAAAATTAAATTAATCTGCGTATCATCTTCTTCTAGCACTCAGGGTTACATGCGCGTTGCTGCGGGCAAGGTTGGAGAACTCGGATCTCGGAGAGATCTCATTTGAACATTTTTGAGGAGATCTCGGCATCTCGGAAAAATCTAGGGCTCGATACTACACAAACCAAAATCCAAAGCATCCTAACAACGAGCCTACCCACTACCACTAAACAAAACCGTAACAAGTTACAGGAACACATAACAATGGGAAACAAAACCAAATACATCACACACTCAAGCCTACACTGAGGACTAGCTAAAACATGAACCTAACCTCAAACGATGAAACTTCACACCAGCCCTAACTTCTCGACCGCGGATGTAGCCTTACAGCTTTTGGATCCCGGCTTGATCAATTTCCCCGTCACTCGTTGAAAGTGAAGCACCTTTCATGACGTTGAAGAAAATTCTACTCCCTCCGTTTCAAATCTATATTCGTGTTTTGACTTTAGAGGTCTTTTTTCTAACTTTGACTCTAAATTGAGGTAATCTTTGTCAAATTCATTAACAATCGTTAGTGAAAAATACACGATTGGTCTCTGAAATTTTTTAAAAATTGCACCCATTGTCATCTTTCATCATTTTCATCACCATGTTTCCCTAATTTGTATTCCACATAAATTTATATCTTGACTAAAGTTATCATCTTGAATATCAAAATAAAACAATCGATTGTGTACAAAACTCAGAAACTCAAATTAAAGATTGTAGAAAACTCAAAAACTCAAATAAAACACTCGATTGCACCATCGTGACTTCAAGAAAGTTTTAAAAACTCAGAAACTCAAATTAAGGAAAATTGTATACAAATCGATTATGTGCAAATTTGTTAGACCGGTGGTGGTGGTGGTGTTCATCGGAGCTAGGCCGGCGTTGTTCAATTGGACGGTAACGAACTTCGATCCCTAATATGCAAAACACATCCACCTGCTATTTGAAGATGAATCGACGACGATGAATAAGCATAATGCATTCCGATGGAAACGAGTGGTAGCCGTCGTTTGCTAAGACTACGATGGAGGTGGTGGCTGTCATCTTCGAAGGATGTGACAGTGGTGGTAGCGGTAGTCAGATGATGGTGGCAGTCAGTGGTAGCGGTAGTCAGATGACAGGTGGCAGCCGTCGTACCTAAAGATTGTTTCTTTGTTTGGTGTTGTTTATTTGGTTGTTCATACTGGATACATATTCAGATTTTAAATCAGTTAGGTTTAATGTTCTAATTTTTGGGGTTTGTTTATATTTATATCTTTTTAGACCTCTAGAAATAAAATAGATAAAAGTCTGTCATATATTGTGTTTAGTTTTTGTCTACACATAACATTCTAATCTTGTTCTCTATTTGCTTGTTGGTGTTAAAATGAAAACTGGTTATGATTCAAGTGATGAAGGGGATGAAGAGGACGATGGATGAAGAGGACGATGGGCTGTTAGCAGCAGCTGGTATAATGTTGATGTTGATGTTGTATGTTAATTTCGGAGGTTTGAATGTACAATGGAATTAGGTTTTTAAAAAGAGGATGAAGATTGGGATTGAAGATGATGAAGAGGTTATTGGTGCAATCTTTTAACAAACTTTAGGGACCAATTGTGTAATTTTGACTGACGATCGTTAATGAATTTGACGATGTTACCTTTTCTCGGAAGTTTTTAAAATTAAATTACTTTTCGGGCATCTTTTTTTGGGGGTTACATTGATTGTTAAATTTGACAACATAGGTTACCTTTTCGGGTCATTTGCCCAAATACAATCCATTAATATAAATTTCATAAAATAATATATATTACAAACAAAAATATTTAAAGTCAAAGTTGAAAGAAAAAGACCTCCAAAGTCAAAATAGGACAATAGATTTGGGATGGATGGAGTATGAGATAACATTGGACGTCCCGCCACCAACTAGAGAAGCCAAAGACGATCCAAGGTTACAAATGCTCGAAATATACTTAAAAACCCAAGACCCTTATCAACACCGTTGACCTTATTGTCGGAATCACGCAAAGAACAAAAAGAATCCCCAACCATCGCCTTCTTTATGTTATTCTTTCTTCTTGACATCTACTTTACCAACAACGATATCACCTACCTCACACCCCGAAGAACCCGCCTTCCAAAAAACAACATTATCATCCTTTCTCTAACCATCACGGCTAAAAATTCACAAGAATTATCCAAACAAATACAATCTAATCTAAGTTCAAATTGTTGCAACAAAATCGCATTGATGTGCATGTGCTCGATAAGTCTATTGAAAAACTAAAAAGTTGGAATTTGTTTATTTGGTTGTTTAACTAAGACTTTTGTAATGATATGTACTCACAATACTTTTTTATATTTGATTTTATTTACTCTGTTGTGAGGCCATGTCTGTTAGGCTGAAACGACTCGTTATCTCCTAAACTAAGGAGATAGGTGTCGTATCCAAAGAGTAGTTTCTGATCCCAAGCTAGTAACATAAAGATCGTATTATAGCTCAACGGTATCTTTTGGTGTCGAAAGATTTCACTTGCTCGTGGGTTAACGAATGAAGTGCGACGTGATTCTGATGCACATCCGATAAATAAGCGGGTCGGGTTGTTGTTGTGGGATGAAGTAAGGTTAAAGTTGAGAGTTGTTTAACGTCTTTTCGAGTGGGAGATTGTTGGAGTGCGAAGTCGAGTTAAACAAGTTGAAAATTGGTGCAGCTGAAGGTCTCACATATAGGGAGAAAGTTTCCCGCATAGGGAGGTGGCTCTCATATAGGAAGAATTAGGGAGAGTTGGTCAGACCAACTATTGGTATTTAGAGAAAGTCTCCCGTATCGGGAAACTGACATGAAGGGCTGAAATTGGATTTTGACTAGGACTCTGATATGGCTGAAACAGACGTTTTTTATTCGCGCGGTGTCGTCGGGCCGCGGCGCGCCAGAATCAGCCACTCGAGGGAGGGGTACTGTTTTAAATTTATATTTAGCGGGGCTTAAATCTTACTACTCCTTATAAGTAAGGGAAATATGACCTAGAGTCGTAATTTTGAGATATCAGTAGAATCGAACCTATATTTAAGCCTAAGATAGTTAAGACGGAGTAGTGATTACCTATTTGAGATTTTCTAATTTATAAGACAGATAAAGTAAATGCGATAAAATTCGTAATTCAGATAAGGTTAAAGTGAGTGCATACTATGACTTCATAAGTTATTCTGTCGAGATTATGAAATGCTGATAAGGTTGTATTCATTACAATGGTCTCAAACGCCCCTGTCATAAGACATGTCACTGGGTACTGCGTTAGGCTTGAAGATTCTGAATAGACAGCAACGTCCCTTACCCCCGACGCCCGTGCAGTCTGACTACAGGCATACACGTTCAGACGGCTCATCTAATTGAGCGACTCGGTTGGGTGACGTATTAACATTCCACAATGGTCTAAACTTTCTTAAGTATAATAGAATACATGGTTTACCATATCCGAGAGACGTGATGTGTTTCAATGCTTTCGTTAATGATTGGTTTTAAAAGATAGTTAGGCACTTAAAAAGAGTTCAACCATAAAGAACACCATGGCCAAGTCAAGCTGACTTCCATGAACACGTTCGGTTATCCTAACGGTCCAATCCTTTATGTGTCTAAACAAACAGTTCCTTAATTAACTAAGAATCCCTCAAGCGGGGTGCAATTAGGGATGGCAATGGATCGGATATGGATCGGGTGAGGCCGTATCCATATCCATATCCATTTATTTTTTTTTAATTTTCATCCATCCATATCCATATCCGTCGGGTGAAGCGGGTTACTGGATAATTATCCATATCCGTTTAAATTTATTTTATTTTTAACAATTATAAGCGGTGGTTCACTATATACGATCAAAAGTAATATTTTTAATAGTTTATGCGACTGAAAGTCACATTTTACTAATCTATATAACAAATATTCAATAGATAACCTATTAAACGTGTAAAGATATCGGACATGTAAGTTGCTTACTTTTAGTTACATGGAATCACATTTGAACCATCAAAGTACGATAAATACATTTGATTATTTAAACAAAACAAAATATAAGAAAAAAGTTATATTTTTAGAAAAAATATAAAGAAAGATGAATATGAATATAATTAATGAAATATCACTACATAAATGATACTAATTTGAGTGATAAATTTATATATTTAGTTATTTCGGGTGAAAGCGGGTTCATCCATGGATGAAATTTTTTCATCCACATCCATTTCCATATCCATTTAGATCGTCCATATCCACGAATAATCGGGTAGATCGGATGGATATCCACTGGATCGGGTATCCATTGCCATCCCTAGGTGGAATGCTTGAGACCGCGTTATGGTGCAGTGTACTGGTCAACACTAACCGGGTTCCATGACCTTACTTAGCAAATGTACACCTTACAACAACCTCTATGCTTCAGCGTGCACGTATGAAGTTTATATGCTTGGTGACTACACTAGCATGGTCTGGGGCCGACAATGTAATAAGGGTCTAGTCAGATGTTTCACTACGAAAGAGTCCTCAGTCGAAATCCAAAGCTTGATTGACTTACTACAACCGGTGTGCCTCATTCGATCTTACGTTGTATCCAATAGACTTCTCTTACCTAGGGGTGACACAGATAGTGTACTCTGAATCGGGGTTCGCGACTTCCCAATAACAGAGCCTATAACTACGTTCTATTAGTTGGAAAAGCGATTGAGTTTAAAGCATAATCGAAAAGCATTTCAACAGCATACACAAACCATAATATTATTTCGGCATTATAACTGCTTACATCATAGCATACACTAAAGATAACTACTCGCTAATCATGGCAACAATAACATAATGATAGAAGACATTATATAAAGATAAGGGATAGAAGTACCAGTAGATTAAACGAGTTTTGAATACAAAAGTGACAACTTCAAGACTCCAGACCGCTCTTCTCCGGGTACTAGGTTTCCCGCACAGAGTCGAAGGCCTTGAGAGTATGACTAATACTGTACAAGAGAGAGAAAGAAGTGAATTGAAGTGTGTGTTGGAATGAATGACAAAGACCCTTTAAATAGACTAGCAAATTTCCTGCAAAGGCTGGCAGGCCGTTTGGCAGGCCGTATTTGGCAGGCCGTTTGCTAGGCAAGCCGTTTATCGAGCCCGTTTGCCTGACTGTTTGGCAGGCCGTTTTCCATACTGGCAAGCCGTATGGCAGGCCATTTTTTGTGCCTGGTCAGCCTTGATTCACTGGATCGTAACTTGATTTCTTGTCTTTCACCGTTTTCGCTCTAGAATCTTCGTTTTAGCTCCGATTCTCTTGATTCTTTTCGTACCGTCTTCATAATTACTTGTTCTTCAATTCTAACCGACGAAGTGGGTATTTTTCCAACAAAGTTCGAATCTTTCTTGTTTTTGGGCCTTAATACCGGGGTGAAACCATGACTTTTTAGCCGATATCAAATATCCCACACTTAGACTTTGCTTGTCCTCAAGTAAACTCTCATTTCCTTAAGAATCTTTTCGGCGTTTCTTTTCTAATTGCCTAAGCGGTTTGCTTTTATTTTAAGAGTGAAAAGATAAGGTGAGTCATCTATGTTAGGATTGAAATTATCTCTGCAAGCATGCGAGGAGGTTACATGACATAGGCTAGCTTTCACGGGTCACTCAAATCACTCAAGTATTTAGGGTTCCCTATAGATCTAAGAAATGAATACACTCATAGCCAGGCATGCTGCACCCATCGTCATAGGCTTGATAAAGACTTAAATCCTTGCTGCTAATGCGAGAATGGTAGTGATCTCAGCTATATAGGTCATTTGTCAATGATGGAAAAGGAATTTTGGAGTGGTAGTGAAGTTGTTTTTGAGGGGTGAGATAAAAGGGTAATGTAGTCTTTATACAGACTTTTATTCTGATAGATAGGAGTGCTGAAGTATTTTGAGAAGCAATTTTGAACTTTTCTTCGTTTGATAATCATTTTTGATCGAGTTTTCTTCGGCATTTCTTTTATTAAGTTCTGCTCCTTTTTCAGAACCAAATTTTTTTTTTTTAGACTTCATCTCGAGAAACTTTTTGCCGGTAAACTTTTTCAAGACCTTTTGCCATGATACTTGAGAGGTTTATAACATCGGGTTTTTGGAAGGAATCTCGTTTTCTGAATTTTTTGAATAAATAGTAAAGATGATGTGGATGTGGTGGTGGAGTAGAAGTAGTGGAGGTGCGGAAGGCTTATTTTTGACAAATGGCTAGCTCTTTTAATTACAACCGAATCACGTTTCACTGCTTGGAGATATAGATTTAAAGCAAGTTCTGATTCTGAGCACAGACATCGGCACTCTCAACGAAAAATAGTGAAGCATTAAAGATGAATGCTGGTCTTATTTGGGGTGCCTCACCATAATCAATTTTGGTCGATAATGCCTTAGTCATGTAATGCTCTATTAGAGATTTGATTCAACCTAACAAGATTTCCACCTTACTTAAGCCTTATTTTTATTGACAAACGTTTTAGGTTTTCAAAAATACTTTTTCGAAAAGGGTTTCTTTTGCAAAAATTTTGAAATTTGGCTTAAGGACTTGGAATCTTCGTAATGGGTTATTTTAATACAGCATAAAAAGATTATACCAACATCCCACACTTAGACGAACATTGTCCTCAATGTTTCTAGTGTATCCCACACTTAGGAGTTTTAGTTGAAGATTTGGGAGTATTTGTCTATTGTTTTAATCGGGTGTTATCTCACACTTAATGATAAGCTAGGATGTGACATAGTTTGAATCTTGAGCTAGTAGCGAAAAGAAAGAAATACCCCTAGCAGATGCGGCTGGCTTCCAATCCTTGCGTCTTTATTGGATCATTTATCATCCTTTATTCTTCTACTCTACTTTATTGCACGGGTTGCCTCCCGAGAAGCGCTTTTGTTTAAGGTCGTTGGCTCGACCGTAGTGATGCTTTAAAAAGCAAACATTCCTCGCTGATGGTTGTGATCTTGGTTTTCTCGAGGGAATGTGAGTCTTGGCGGATAAATCCTGAGAAAGTGTCGGACCAATAGTGGTAGCAGATCCGGTACTTCTCTTGAAAATCTTCTGAAAGATAAGTAGTGCGCAGTTTCGGCTCTTGATAAGTCTTGAAGTCCAATGAGAATATGATCCACGGCTCTGCTGGTTGACCCATGAATGTCAGTCATAGAAGTAGTGCTGGTGATGATTGTTTCTCTGATGGGATGCTCATTTCGGAGGTCTTCAAACAATGTCAGAAACTGTATCTTTAGAATCTCGAAGTCTTCAGAACGGTGATCTCCACAGTAAGAGTCTGTAGCTTTGCACAGATTTGTCAAAAGACGAAGCTGAAAAGAAGTGAACAGCAACCTGACCCGAGCATTAATGTCACCGTTTTTGAGTATATCTCCCGACATCCTGCTTTAAATGTGAAACTAGGATCTGTGGATTCGTGGAAAATACGTGATATCTGCTTCATAACATAGGTGGCAATGCTGAATCGATCTGGTTCAAGATGAGAGAACGGATTGTTTCGTCTTGCTTCTTTCGTAACAGCTTTTCGTAACTCTTTGATAATCAGATCAGCATGGTGATCAATTGTTTCGTAAATCACTAGTCTGTCTGGTTGATAATGCTAAAAACGAACATATATTTCATAGCATTATTCCTCAAGAAAGATAAGCTTTTAGTTGCAATTGTTCTATTTACAAGCGATATTCGTTTATATTTTAAAAAGAGAAGATAAAAGACAGATTCGACGAATTGAAGACGCAAACGACCAAAAAGCTCAAAAGTACAAAAGACAATCAAAAAGGTTCAAAATATTGATGAGGAACGTCTCAAAATGACAAGAGTACAAGTTACAAGACGCAAAGTACACGATATAAAATAATACGCGAAGACATCCGAAAATCCGGAACCGGGACCTGAGCCAAGAAGAAACGCCCGACGCAACGGACCAAAAATATCTAGTCTACTATGCACAAGAATATAATATAATATATATATAATTATATATAATTATATATTATTATTATATTACGTCGGCAAGAAGAAAACAAACCAATTTGGCTGGATCCAGGGTGGCCATGCGACTCGCATGGCCAGAGGCACAAATCCATGCGAGTCGCATGGAGTAAAAATGCTGGTCAGGTCCTATATAAAGCCAGTTTTCTGCCGAGTTTTAATCATCTTTTTTTTCTTCCTCTTCATACGTAAAACTTATATATATATATATAATTTATATTTTAATTTTAATTTTAATTCTAATAATAAGGGTATGTTAGCGAATGTTGTAAGGGTGTAAGTCGAAATTCTGTCCGTGTAACGCTACGCTATTTTTAATCATTGTAAGTTATGTTCAACCTTTTTATATTAATGTCTCGTAGCTAAGTTATTATTATGCTTATTTAAAACGAAGTAATCATGATGTTGGGCTAATTACTAAAATTGGGTAATTGGGCTTTGTACCATAATTGGGGTTTGGACAAAAGAACGACACTTGTGGAAATTAGACTATGGGCTTTATATTTGTTTAACTAAATGAAAGTTTGTTAATGTTAATATAAAGATTTACAATTGGGCGTCCCTATAAATTACCATATACACTCGATCGGACACGATGGGCGGGGTATTTATATGTACGAATAATCGTTCATTTAACCGGACACGGGAATGGATTAATAGCCACTAGAATAATTAAAACAGGGGTGAAATTACATTCAAGGGTAATTGGTGTAATTGTTAACAAAGTAGTAAAACCTTGGTTTACACGCAGTCGATAACCTGGTGTATTCATTAAACAAAGTATTAAAACCTTGTTACAATTCGAATCCCCAATTAGTTGGAATATTTAACTTCGGGTATAATAATAATTTGACGAGGACACTCGCACTTTATATTTATGACTGATGGACTGTTATGGACAAAAACCAGACGGACATATTGAATAATCCAGGACAAAGGACAATTAACCCATGGGAATAAAACTAAAATCAACACGTCAAACATCATGATTACGGAAGTTTAAATAAGCATAATTCTTTTATTTCATATTTAATTTCCTTTATTTTATATTTAATTGCACTTCTAATTATCGCACTTTTATTTATTGTTATTTAATCGCACTTTTAATTATCGTAATTTTATTTTATCGCATTTTTATTATTCGCAATTTCATTATCATTATTTACTTTACGCTTTAATTTAAGTCTTGTATTTATTTAATATTTTACATTAGGTTTTAACATGCGACTAAAGTTTTAAAATCGACAAACCGGTCATTAAACGGTAAAAACCCCCCTTTATAATAATAATATTACTTAAATATATATTTGTATTTTTATAAAAGTAAACTAATATAGCGTTGAGCTTTGTTTAAAGATTTCCCTGTGGAACGAACCGGACTTACTAAAAACTACACTACTGTACGATTAGGTACACTGCCTATAAGTGTTGTAGCAAGGTTTAAGTATATCCATTCTATAAATAAATAAATATCTTGTGTAAAATTGTATCGTATTTAATAGTATTTCCTGCTAAAATTTAATAGTATTTTATACCCCTCCGCTTTGACATCAAGTATTTTTGGCGCCGCTGCCGGGGACATTCGCCGAAGCGAAACGCCATATTTTTAATTTTTAAGTTATAATTAGTTTTTGTAAAATTTATATTTTTGTTTAAAAATTAAAAAATATATAAAAAAAAGAAAAAAAAAGCTTTTAAAATCGAAAAAAAAAAAAATATTTTAAGTATATTTTTAAGTTTTTCTTTTATTTTTACAAAATTATAAAGTATTTTAAGTTTATTTTTAAGTTTTTATTTTAATTATATATATATATTTTATTTAAATTTAAAACAGAAAAAAAAAAGAAAATAAAATATTAAATATTACGTGACCTGTCATTTGAACCAGTCCAATTGAACCAGTTCAGGGTATCCATGCGACTCGCATGACCCACCCCCTTATTTCATGCGACTCGCATGAGGGGTTTGACCAGGCCACATCCAAACCCTAATTCCGCATTTATTACGTATATTATTTAATTATTATTACTTAAACCCTAAAACTATTATTATTATTATAATTAAGTTTTTAATTTATTTAGTTATTTTTACTTTTGTTTAGTTTTATTATTTATTTACTTAATACTATAATATAAAAAATATAAATATAATATTTTTATAAAATCTAATATTTTTATAACTTTTTATAACTTTTAATATTTTGTCCCTTTTTAATCGTTGTAGCGTAATATTTGTATCTTTTAGCTCATATTTAATTTTAAACTTAGTTTTTGCTATAGTTATTTTTACTCCTAGATTTTTAGGCTTTGCCGTAGAATTCCTTAAGTGCTTTTTCTTTAGACTAAGATTTAGGTGCTTTAGAATTTTGCGACGCTTTTTTAAGTTTTAGTTTCTTTTTAAGTTATTTCCATTTGGGATTTAGTTTTTCCTGTAAGCTTTAATATTTTTAGACCTTTTACTATGTACCAATTATCATTCCAATTAGTAATTTCAATTTGCGATTATAATTTTAAGTTAGTTGTAGTAATAAGGTTAGGTTAATATTTTTAAGTTTTGATAAGTTTCTTTTATTTTTTTTTCGTCACCTTTTATTTTTCAACCATTTTTTTTTTCAACCTTTTGCGACGAACTCTTTTTCTTTCTTATTTCTCGCTATTCTAGTTTTTAGGACTTAGAATTTTTTCTACTTCTTATCTAAATTTCTTAAAATTACGAAAATTTATTTTGAGTGGTTAAATTGATAGACATCAAAATTTTCTGGTTCGTAGTAATAGTTGGATTTGTACGTGGACCGGGTTATTGGAGCCAAACAGTCCTCAATTATATTGAGACCAAACGAATCCTGCCCCTCTGCTGCATCTTTTGGCTATTCGAAACGTGGGCAAAATCAGAAAAGTCTATTAATTGGATAACTTATTATAATTTTTCTTTCCTTTTTAAAACTAATAGGATATTCAGTGAATGCACCGAGCAAGATGTTCATCACCTTTTGTACGTTCACCACCTGTAACTCGATCAAGACATCGTTTAACAAATATAACCGCCGTTGATTTTTCTTTAGAATCGTCATCCAGTCGACCAAGTACTTCAGTTCAAATTTCCGATAATCCATTTTTTGAACCCAACCTCACAATTGAGAATCCGGAAAATATTCAGGAACGGTTCGTAGATCCTGAACCATTAAACTTTCCTCCGGAACCACCAATCATTCAAACAGAGATTGTTGAGGAACGAACCATTAAATCTGAAGCATCTAGTGATACCGATTCAACAAATTCAATTATGGAGAATCTGGAACCTTTAAGTATGGAAGACCGAATGAGAGCTAAACGCACTGGCCAAGGTCACGCAATTACTCATCCAGACATTAATGCGCCAGATTATGAAATCAAAGGACAAATTCTACACATGGTGACTAATCAATGCCAATTTAGTGGTGCGCCGAAGGAAGATCCAAATGAACATCTACGTACCTTTAATAGGATCTGCACACTATTTAAAATACGAGAAGTGGAGGATGAACAGATATATCTCATGTTATTTCCCTGGACTTTAAAGGGAGAAGCCAAAGATTGGTTGGAATCGTTACCTGAAGGGGCGATCGATACATGAGATGTTTTAATTGACAAATTTCTTAAACAATTCTTTCCTGCATCTAAAGCCGTAAGACTTCAAGCAGAAATTGTTACGTTCACACAGAAACCAAATGAAACTCTATATGAGGCGTGGACAAGATATGGAAAGTTATTAAGAGGATGTCCGCAACATGGTTTAGACACCTGTCAAATAGTACAAATATTCTACCAAGGATGCGACATCACTACAAGAAAAGACATAGATATAGCAGCTGGTGGTTCTATTATGAAGAAAACCGAAACTGATGCTTACAAAATTATTGATAATACTGCTTCCCACTCACATGAGTGGCACCAAGAAAAAGATATCATTAGATCATCTAAAGCAGCTAGAGCCGATTCTAGCCATGACTTAGATTCCATTTCCGCAAAGATAGATGCTGTGGAGAGACGAATGGAAAAGATGACTAAAGATATTCATGCTATACGAATTAGTTGTGAGCAGTGTGGAGGACCACATTTAACAAAAGATTGTCTCAGTATTGAATTAACAATGGAACAAAGAGAGAATATTTCATATATAAACCAAAGGCCTGGAAATAATTATCAGAATAATTATCAACCGCCAAGACCGATTTACAATCAAAACCAGAATTATAACCGAAATATTCCATACAACAACCAACAAGGTCCTAGCAATCAACAAGTATCCAATAATACTTACAATCAGCAAAGACCTAATTTTCAAAACAAACCACCACAACAAACCGATGATAAAAAACCAAATTTAGAAGATATGATGACGAAGCTAGTTGAAACTCAAACACAGTTTTTCACATCTCAAAAACAAACCAATGAACAAAATGCTCAAGCATTTAGAAATCAACAAGCTTCTATTCAAAATCTGGAACAAGAAGTAAGTAACCTAGCAAGGTTAATAGGTGAAAGAAAACCGGGAAGTCTACCTAGTGATACAAATGCTAACCCCCGGAATGAAACAGCTAAAGCTATTACCACAAGAAGTGGTACAACACTTAAACCACCTGAAATACCTGTAACTTCTGATGAAACTATTCCTACTCCACAAGAACCACAACCTGATCAAGATAAGGAAAAAGAACCGGTAGTTGAAAAGGTTAATGAAGATAACACAGTTAAGGATAAACCTTATGTTAAACCATACCAACCATCACTTCCTTACCCGAGTAAAATGAAGAAAGAAAAACTTGAAGCCGAGCAATCCAAATTCTTGGATATGTTTAAACAGATAAATGTAAATCTTCCTTTCATTGATGTGATTTCAGGAATGCCAAGGTATGCTAAATTCTTGAAAGATCTAATCACGAATAGAAAGAAAATGGAAGAACTCTCGGCTGTTACTATGAATGCTAATTGTTCAGCAGTGCTGTTGAATAAGATACCAGAAAAACTATCTGATCCAGGAAGTTTCACAATTCCATGTTTTCTGGGTAGTCTTAGTTCAATAGAAGCATTGGCAGACTTAGGTGCTAGTATAAATCTAATGCCGTATTCACTATACGCTAAACTAGACCTTGGAGAATTGAAACCAACCAGAATAAGCATACAACTAGCCGACCGATCAATAAAATATCCTAGAGGGATAATGGAGAACATGCTAGTTAAAGTTGGTACTTTAGTATTTCCAGTAGATTTTGTTGTTTTGGACATGGAAGAAGATTCTCAAGTTCCTCTCATATTAGGAAGACCATTCTTAAACACGGCTAAAGCAATGATAGACGTGTTCGGTAAGAAACTGACCCTAAGTATAGAGGATGAGAGTGTTACCTTTTCAGTTGATAGAGCAATGCAACAACCACAATCTGCAGATGATACATGTTATTATATTCAAACTGTAGATGCACATGCAGAATTATTAGAAGAATTTCCAGAATTACAAGGAACAGGAGAATGTTCTTTAGGAGAAGGTAATGAACCAATTGATGAAGCTGAAATGTTAGCTACACTTATAGCTAATGGATATGAACCAACAACAGAAGAAATTCAAATGCTAAAAGAAGAAGACAAATATCGATATAAATCATCGATAGAAGAACCTCCGAAATTAGAGTTAAAGCCACTTCCAAACCATTTGGAATATGCTTATTTACATGGTGAATCTGAATTACCTGTAATAATATCATCTTCTCTTACTGAAAATGAGAAATCACAACTCATTTCTGTGTTGAAAGCTTATAAACCAGCCATTGCATGGAAGATTCATGATATTAAAGGAATAAGTCCTTCGTATTGCACACATAAAATCCTTATGGAAGAAGGTCATAAAACGTATGTGCAACGCCAACGAAGACTAAATCCTAATATGCAAGATGTAGTTAAAAAAGAGATTATTAAACTGCTAGATGCAGGTTTGATATATCCAATTTCTGATAGTCCATGGGTAAGCCCAGTTCAATGCGTACCTAAGAAGGGTGGTATGACTGTCATTATAAATGAGAAAAATGAGCTTATTCCTACTAGGACTGTAACAGGATGGCGTGTATGTATTGATTATAGAAAATTAAATGACGCCACCAGAAAAGATCACTTTCCCTTACCTTTTATAGATCAAATGTTGGAAAGATTAGCCGGAAATAGTTACTATTGTTTTCTAGATGGATTTTCCGGATATTTTCAAATTACAATAGCACCCGAGGATCAAGAGAAAACCACATTCACGTGCCCTTATGGTACTTTTGCTTACAAACGCATGCCATTTGGACTTTGTAACGCCCCTGCAACCTTTCAAAGGTGTATGATGGCGATTTTTCATGACATGATAGAAGAATGCATGGAAGTATTCATGGATGACTTTTCAATCTTCGGTGATACATTTAAATCATGTCTAGTTAATCTGGAACGAATGCTAATTAGATGCGAAAAATCAAATCTAGTACTTAATTGGGAGAAATGCCATTTCATGGTTAAAGAAGGCATCGTTCTTGGACATAAAATTTCAAAAGAAGGAATTGAAGTGGATAGAGCTAAAGTAGATGTAATTGCTAAACTTCCACATCCCACAAATGTTAGAGGAGTTAGGAGTTTTCTAGGGCATGCCGGTTTTTACCGACGTTTCATAAAAGATTTTTCTAAAATTGCCACTCCTATGAATAAACTCCTAGAAAAGGATGCACCATTCATCTTTTCAGATGAGTGTATCAAATCTTTTAATATTCTTAAAGAAAAACTCACTAATGCACCGATCATGATAACACCAAATTGGAATCTACCATTTGAACTAATGTGCGATGCAAGTGATTTTGCAATGGGAGCCGTTTTAGGACAAAGGATTGAAAAACGATTTCAACCTATATATTATGCTAGTAAGACATTACAAGGAGCACAAACAAACTATACAACTACTGAAAAAGAACTCCTTGCTATTGTCTTTGCTTTTGACAAATTTCGATCATATCTCGTTCTAGCAAAAACGGTGGTCTATACCGACCATTCTGCTCTTAGATACCTATTTTCAAAACAAGATGCTAAACCAAGATTAATCCGTTGGATCTTACTCTTACAAGAGTTTGATATTGAAATCCGAGATAAAAGAGGAGCAGAAAATCTCGCCGCTGATCATCTTTCTCGTCTTGAAAATCCCGAATTAGAAGTTCTAAATGAATCGGCCATACAAGACAACTTTCCTGATGAATATCTATTGAAGATAGATTATAAAGAAATCCCATGGTTTGCAGACTATGCAAACTACTTAGTTTGTGGATTCCTTGAAAAAGGATTATCGTACCAAAGACGAAAGAAATTCTTCAGTGATATAAAACACTATTTCTGGGAAGATCCACATCTGTTTAAAAGTTGTCCCGATGGAATAATACGCCAATGTGTATTTGGAGATGAAGCTAGTAAAATTTTAAACCATTGTCACACAGGACCAACAGGAGGGCATTATGGGCCTCAACTAACAGCAAGAAAAGTTTATGAAGCTGGATTCTATTGGCCTACAATTTACAAAGACGCACACCTTCTTTGCAAATCCTGTGATGCATGTCAAAGGGCCGGAAAAATAAGTCAACGTGATGAAATGCCACAAAATGTCATCCAAGTATGTGAAGTATTTGACATTTGGGGTATTGACTTTATGGGTCCATTTCCAAAATCTCATAATAATCTATATATACTCGTAGCCATTGATTATGTATCTAAATGGGCGGAAGCACAAGCTCTCCCAACTAACGATGCACGAGTTGTAGTCAACTTTTTAAAACATCTTTTTGCAAGGTTTGGAACACCGAAAGCTTTAATAAGTGATCGGGGTACTCATTTCTGTAATAATCAACTTGAGAAAGTTCTTAAAAGATATGGAGTAACTCATAAAATCTCCACCGCATATCATCCACAAACAAGTGGACAAGTTGAAAATACCAACCGAGCTTTAAAACGTATTCTAGAGAAAACCGTAGGATCAAATCCGAAGGAATGGTCCATTAAATTGGAGGATGCACTCTGGGCTTTTAGAACAGCCTACAAAACTCCAATTGGAACCACACCTTTTAGACTTGTTTATGGAAAAGCATGTCATCTTCCAGTAGAAATTGAACACAAAGCATTTTGGGCTTTGAAGACATGTAATCTTGATTTACATGAAGCCGGACGTCTACGATTAAGTCAACTAAATGAATTAGAAGAATTAAGACATGAAGCATACGAAAATTCGTTAATCTATAAAGAAAGAACGAAGAAATGGCATGATAAAAGAATCAGAAGTTCAAAAGAATTTAAAGAAGGAGACAGAGTTCTTCTTTTCAATTCACGATTCAAGCTATTTCCTGGAAAATTGAAATCAAGATGGTCTGGACCATTCATAGTCAAAAGAGTTTTCCCATACGGAACGATAGAATTAATAAATTCAAATGGGATTGAATTTAAAGTTAATGGTCACAGAGTTAAACATTACATACATGGTCCGATGGAAGTCGACAACGAAGTTAATCACAATTTCGACACCACAGCTAACTAAGTGTGGGGAGAATCAAGTCTTTAAAGGATAATATGTATTTCTGTTAGAGTTAGATTGTCTGTTTTCGTGTAGTTCTCGAAAATGGAACACGTATGGTCTTTCCCTAGCAGACCCTAAAGAACTAGTCTTCTCCCCCCATTCTGAATTTTTATTTTTTTAGGTTTCTACGAAATGAAGACTGCCTGTGAACTAAACCATGGTCTAATGCTACACGCTTTGATCACTAAACGTAATAATGACATACTACCGAGCGAATTAGTATCAGTAATCAGAGAAAGAATGGACGGAGTTAGAAAAGGATCCAGATGCGAAGATAATAAGTTACAATTTGGTAAAGGAAAATCAAAATCCGCAGCGAAAAGAAGAGCACGACACCTAGAACGATGTCACAAATGCGGAAAATGGTCACATGGAGGTAAATGTTCAAATAATCAAACCTATTCAAATACCGAATTTGTTACTTTATGCAGAGACGGACCGTTCATATGTTTAGAAGAAAAGACACTGAATGCTCGAGGTTACGCCTTTGGAGCCATGGAAAACCAATTAAACCGACTATCTTATGAATGGAATAGATCATATAACTAAGAAATCTATTTCACAGGTATGTCTGTACAGTTTTTATTTTTATTTTTATTTTTAACCTTTTGATAATAAACGCTAATTTGTTCGCTAAAAAGTATTAAATTGGTATTGAATAAAATTAGGTTTGGCGACCGAAATTATTGATATCATTCAAAAATTTATTACATCACTGCGAAATTTAACGTTTATTCTTAAGGTATAAATATCTTTAAACAATCGACCCAAAATATTTCAAAAATTCATCATGAGTTAAATTAGGTCTTGGAACCGAAATTACTTTACCGAAAAGAGGGGCGCATATTTTTGATAATATTTGATTGATTAAAGTGGGATAAAAAGACAAAAAGATTTTTAATTTTATTTTTACCATGTTTTTAAAATTAATATTTAAATCTTAAATTAATATTGTAAACTTTGTAAAAACAATATATTTAAAATTGTAAATATTTGAAAAATTAATATAAGTTTGATATGAATGTATGAATTTTTAAATTAAGTTTAGTGTGAATTTTTAAAATATAAATTTTTAATTTTATGCATTTCAAATTTTAAGTTTGGTGTGAATTTTTAATTTTGAATTTTATATTTAAGTTGTGTGAATTTAAAAACAAAAATTTACTTTATCTCATTAAGTTAAAAATATGATTTTTAAAATTCGTCGTAAGTTGAAGACTAGGTCTTTGAACCGAAATTGCTTTACCCGAGGAAGGGACGAGAACTTTTATTATCATTATTTTTAATCTTATTGATTTAAAGTATGCCAAAAAAATTTAAAAACCCAAAAATCTTAGCTTTTAAAACAATCGCTACAAAAAAAAGACAAATTTTAAAATTTTGTCGAGGGACGGACTAGGGCATCGTCCCGAAACGACCTCGTCTTAAAAAGAAACAAAATTTTTAAATTTTATTTAATTTATGTTTTAAAAGCTTAAGGTTTTAATAATAAAAAAAAAAAAAAATACCTGGAATTTAACCCCATGCGAGTCGCATGGGGATGGGCAGGAAACCATGCGACTCGCATGGCTAATAAAAACTGGCCAGGATCAAAATTCCAGTCGACCTGCTTCTTTCTCACAATAAACACACATACACAAACACGAAAACTCTCCCAAATCCTCTCAAAAATCCGCCATTTTTCACCAAATTTCTTGCAAGACTTCACAACAATCATGCCTAGATTCAGTAGTCTCAACCCCTTCAGGAGAAAGAGAAATACAGATACGGACGGTGCATCATCGTCCAGACAACCAGAGCCCGAACCGGAAATGTTTCATGAACAAGAACAACATATGCAACAAGAAGAAGAAGAACATGAGGAGCAACATATTCCTTATCACGATCAAGATCAATTATTCATGAATCAGTTTCGTCAATTCGCTCCACATCAAATGATTCTGAGTTTAGACATTAATGAAGATCAGTTACACCCAAATCTGAGATTTGATCGATGTTGGATAGAGTATCCAGATTATCAAAAGAACATGCACATTCTCTACTTTAAGGTTGTTGAAATGCCAAGGGCAATTGACTGGGTACCTTTGGAAACAGTTGACCTTGCCGAACCGATTCGGGAATTATTGGTGCAAAGGTATGGTAATTCTCAGTTTAACGATTGGATGCGCCTATTTTCAATTCGTAGAACCATATATAGGGAATGGTGTATAGAATTGCTTAGTACTATTAAGTTAAACAGTGATGTTAGGAGGATAGATGATAGAAGCTTTATTAGATTTCTGTTAGGTGGACGCATGTACAGAATGTCCATGATAGATTTAGCCAGGGCCTTACAGATTTACACCCCTGCTGAACTTTTGAGCCCCGACTGTAATAGCCTGATTGCCCAAGGAGAAAGGATAGATAGGGAATTTGATATTAACGCCGTCTGGAGGCGTATGTCCCACTTTAATGAATTTCACGCCAGTGGAAATCATACATACTTAGATATAGACAGAGCTGAACTCCGGGTGATTCATAGATTCTTAGCAAACACAATTACACAAAGGGGTAAGAATAAGGAGAAATTGACCGTAAACGATTTGTTCTACCTCAAGTGTATTAGAGACCCGAGGAGTTTCGTTAACATTCCCTATTGTGTTGGTTATTATCTTGCTAATGTAGTTTCGGGGATGAAATCGGGGAGTATTATAGGTGGTGGTATTTTCATTAATCTCATTGGAGAGTATTTAGGTGTGGATAAGCACCAAGGGGGTCCAATGAACGAAATAGAGGACGAAGGTGAAACTATAAGTTCAAACCTTTATCACGGTGCAAGGGTATTATTGATGAGACGTGGTCGGGTATATAGATACGAGGGACCTCAGCGACAGGTAGAAAGAGGTTCGGATGACGAGATGGAGGAGGCGAACAACATTATAGGAGTTGTTCGGGAGACTGCTCTTGATTTAGGCGTTCGTATGGAGGATGAATACATGACGAACTATGATAGGCATATGCAGTACGAGGCATGGCAACGTCGGAATGACTACGAGCATTCCCGGCAACGAGAGCATGGCCGATGGGATTATCATCAGCGCCAAATTATAAGCCAGTTGCAGCCTGGCGAGATGTATTATCCGACCCGACCCGCATACTACCCCGCACATCAGCCAGAAATGAGACCACCCTATGATTCATATGATTATGACGCAGCATACCAGTTCACCTATAATCAGCCATGGAACCCGGACGCGAACATGAATTGGGATCCTTATCCTAATTATCCTCCTAACCCACCTCCTGATCAGTAGAGATAAGTTGGTAATTTATATTTTTATTATTTTAAACACTTAACATTTTAATTACATTTATGTAATGTTTGATATTTCTATTATTATTGTGTACTAATATTTTTCTTATAATTTGAAAGTGGGATGCCAAAGTTCCATTTCAAATTACATGTATGATTATATTTGTATTGTATGTATTTTATGTTATGCACAAAACAGGATAAAACAACGCGTTTTCAAAGAATGGCATTAAGTTCAGCAAAAGCAAGTAATTTTGACAACAAGATGCAAAATATATGTGAAATAACAACAAGACGGAATGAACAAATGACGTGCACCATTTATCATTCAACAAACAAACGCCAATATATTTGGAAACTTTGGTAAAAATTTAATCATTTTCACACAAATCACCCTCAATAATTTAAATTGTTACTGATTTCTTGCAAATGAGGGCATTGCAAGATCTTAAGTGTGGGAAGGGGTTAAATTCTTTCGGATTTTAAAATTTTTATATTAAACACTTGGTTACCATTAAAAATACTAGTAAAGCAGTAGTTGTATTAGAATCTAGTGCTCTCTGATAAAAAAGAACAGCCCTAGTCTTATATACTGACTACCCAATTCTAGTAAAATTTTTCAAAATTTTCAATTAAATGAATTCAAAATCATGTTTATACATATTTATGAACGATAAAACTAGGTTTTAACACCGAAATTATTGTTACCTCGGAAAGGACATAAATTGAGAAACAAACTAAAATGTTAAAATTCATTTAAAATGGAATAGAGGACGATAAAAAGGAAAATAAAAGCCAAGTGTGGGAAAATTTACCAAGTTATTTTAAACATATGTCACATATATCTGTAACAAATAACTGAAAATACTTTTGCTTTGGACTAAACTAAACTGTTTTACCCGATGAAAGAAAAGAAGAGATGGATCTACACGATGAATCAATTCCATCATTAAAAGGAAGTAAAGTCTTCCGAAAAAGACACGCGCTTCTTGATTTAGGTCATGAAGTTGTCGTCCAGACTAGCTGTAGGTTGACGAAAAATCTAGAAAAGTCATCACTAAAATCAGCAGGAAATCCACGGACCTCAGCATCAAACAGGGTCGCCAAGTGGTCAGATTTATCCTAACCATGAGAAGGATTTATCTCGTACAATGGGGGGGCACCGTGCAAATTAGCTTGATAAGACTAATGAATCAGATCCCCAGAAAGGATAATCTCCTTAAAGATTAAAAATCAGCTTTTAAGACTGATATTATTCAATCCTAGAGATTGACCTTAAAGATTGAGAATTCAAACTCATGGAATTCAATGATATCTAAACTCGAGCTTAAACGAGAAAATATTTTGATCAAAATTATAAACCGATTTGTTTTCTGAAAACCCATTTTCAATACGTTCATTACCATTGAACGTAAAATCCTAGGAATTCACCTGGAATTCATTAGGTCACCTGAACTAAATCGGGTGTCAACCGTAAGAACGGTGGTTGCATAGTGGTCAAAGACAGGACCTTGTGCTAGACCGAAAAAATTATAAGGGTGAGCTTTACTATTGCTCCTACCAAGGATAGTAATTGCGTCCGACACGTTATAGACCATAATCAAAAGCATGTCACGGGACATTGCCTTAACAGTTGCTTGTTCAACGCTTTCCTTTACAACCGGACGGTAGTTTACCAAAAGGTGATATACGGAACAAGTAAACTGGACGTGTTGCTTTCCAAATACAAGGTTAGCAAGTGGGTGACACAAAACCGCAAGTCCAAGCTAAAATTTTCAAATCTGAAACCCACCAAACCCACACAAATATTTTGCAAACACCGGTAAAGGGTTATTCCGGAAAACTTATCTAGGGTAAAAAAACTAGATTTAATTTTCAAAAGATCAAATGTTTTCAAAAAGATCCAATTTCCTTAATGGATCTAAATTTTTATAGTCATGTGGGACTGTAAACCATATCGTTACTACCATTGTTTATACCGCCGTATATAAATCACTGATGTACAAAGTATGAAGAATAAAGAAGTGATTCTAGTATTTCAAGACAATATTGCTCGAGGACAAGCAACGCTCAAGTGTGGGAATATTTGATAATGCTAAAAACGAACATATATTTCATAGCATTATTCCTCAAGAAAGATAAGCTTTTAGTTGCAATTGTTCTATTTACAAGCGATATTCGTTTATATTTTAAAAAGAGAAGATAAAAGACAGATTCAACGAATTGAAGACGCAAACGACCAAAAAGCTCAAAAGTACAAAAGACAATCAAAAAGGTTCAAAATATTGATGAGGAACGTCTCAAAATGACAAGAGTACAAGTTACAAGACGCAAAGTACACGATATAAAATAATACGCGAAGACATCCGAAAATCCGGAACCGGGACCTGAGCCAAGAAGAAACGCCCGACGCAACGGACCAAAAATATCTAGTCTACTATGCACAAGAATATAATATAATATATATATAATTATATATAATTATATATTATATTATATATTATTATTATATTACGTCGGCAAGAAGAAAACAAACCAATTTGGCTGGATCCAGGGTGGCCATGCGACTCGCATGGCCAGAGGCACAAATCCATGCGAGTCGCATGGAGTAAAAATGCTGGTCAGGTCCTATATAAAGCCAGTTTTCTGCCGAGTTTTAATCATCTTTTTTTTCTTCCTCTTCATACGTAAAACTTATATATATATATATAATTTATATTTTAATTTTAATTTTAATTCTAATAATAAGGGTATGTTAGCGAATGTTGTAAGGGTGTAAGTCGAAATTCTGTCCGTGTAACGCTACGCTATTTTTAATCATTGTAAGTTATGTTCAACCTTTTTATATTAATGTCTCGTAGCTAAGTTATTATTATGCTTATTTAAAACGAAGTAATCATGATGTTGGGCTAATTACTAAAATTGGGTAATTGGGCTTTGTACCATAATTGAGGTTTGGACAAAAGAACGACACTTGTGGAAATTAGACTATGGGCTATTAATGAGCTTTATATTTGTTTAACTAAATGAAAGTTTGTTAATGTTAATATAAAGATTTACAATTGGGCGTCCCTATAAATTACCATATACACTCGATCGGACACGATGGGCGGGGTATTTATATGTACGAATAATCGTTCATTTAACCGGACACGGGAATGGATTAATAGCCACTAGAATAATTAAAACAGGGGTGAAATTACATTCAAGGGTAATTGGTGTAATTGTTAACAAAGTAGTAAAACCTTGGTTTACACGCAGTCGATAACCTGGTGTATTCATTAAACAAAGTATTAAAACCTTGTTACAATTCGAATCCCCAATTAGTTGGAATATTTAACTTCGGGTATAATAATAATTTGACGAGGACACTCGCACTTTATATTTATGACTGATGGACTGTTATGGACAAAAACCAGACGGACATATTGAATAATCCAGGACAAAGGACAATTAACCCATGGGAATAAAACTAAAATCAACACGTCAAACATCATGATTACGGAAGTTTAAATAAGCATAATTCTTTTATTTCATATTTAATTTCCTTTATTTTATATTTAATTGCACTTCTAATTATCGCACTTTTATTTATTGTTATTTAATCGCACTTTTAATTATCGTAATTTTATTTTATCGCATTTTTATTATTCGCAATTTCATTATCATTATTTACTTTACGCTTTAATTTAAGTCTTGTATTTATTTAATATTTTACATTAGGTTTTAACATGCGACTAAAGTTTTAAAATCGACAAACCGGTCATTAAACGGTAAAAACCCCCTTTTATAATAATAATATTACTTAAATATATATTTGTATTTTTATAAAAGTAAACTAATATAGCGTTGAGCTTTGTTTAAAGATTTCCCTGTGGAACGAACCGGACTTACTAAAAACTACACTACTGTACGATTAGGTACACTGCCTATAAGTGTTGTAGCAAGGTTTAAGTATATCCATTCTATAAATAAATAAATATCTTGTGTAAAATTGTATCGTATTTAATAGTATTTCCTGCTAAAATTTAATAGTATTTTATACCCCTCCGCTTTGACATCACTGGTGTGCTTTATAAATTATCTTTTTCTAAGAGAGCAAAAAAGCTGTGAATATCCTCGATCATTTGCAAATCAGAGTGATAAGTCGGGCGTCCGGTGGAAAGATCCATATGCTTTCGGATGAGAGTCAGTAGTGCTCGTTGGTTTCGTGAGAACGGAAGTGCAGATCCGGCTAAGGCGTTATAAACCCTAGAGTAAATGATCTTCTGATCTTGACAGAATCTTGTCTCAAGAATAGTGCGAACCACTGAATTGTGCTCTCGTTGCCTTTCTTCTTGGTAAATATGATCCTGAAGATAATTGATAAAGTTTTGAATGCGTTCTTCTAGGATTTCAACACCATTGTCTTCTCTTTGGAGATAGAGGTTGTGTTCTTCTCGGATAGCCATAATTCGTTCTGTTAAGCGTAGCAAAAAATCAATGGTTGATTTTCGGATGGCTTCAAGAATGTCTTCAAATTCATTGGTATCATTGATGAAGGTTATCATGGCTGCGTGTGTGGATATGACCAGAATCCGATCTGAAGAAGAGTCCGGCTCCCCTTGATCTGGTTCGGTTAGAGAGTGTGAGTTATTCAGAATGTCTTCATGTTGCTCTACCCCGTCATCATCGATGTATTGTTCTTCTGAGGATGCGCCTGATGAACGGGTTTCTTCAGTATTCTGATTCTCCAGTTTGATACTTGCAGGATCAATTTCTATATCCTTGACCTCAGCCTTGTCGGTCTTCTTCTTGAAGCGAATGATTAAACTGTGATCGGCCGTCTCAAGCCTCATTATTTCTTCATGACGCTCAATGCTTGGAGCGGGTATTGTCGCAGTCTCTTTTACGTCTTCCATTTCCTCTTCCTCTTCAGATTCATCTTCTTCCTCTATTTCTTCGCTGGGATCCTCTTCTTCCATTTCTGGGTCATCTACAGACTGTGATTTGACACCCATCTCGATATCATCGGCTGGCGGTGAGGACTCGTCATCGGAAGTGATCCGTCTGGTGGAAATAGCAAACATCTCTGCCTGTCCAGAAAGATCGGTTGGTCGGTCAATTTTGAAGGTAACGCTCTCCCCATGTGATCGTAAGATTAAGGTTTGATTGTACACATCAATGATAGTCCTAGCCGTATTCATGAAAGGTCTTCCTAACACTACTGGTGTGTGTAGGTCTTCCTTAATATCCATTACTACGAAATCCGTAGGATACAAGAATTTGTCGACTTTCACCAAGACGTTCTCAACTATGCCTTATATATCGAATTGTGTGATCGGAAAGTTAGATTGTCATTTTGGTTGGTGACAAGTCTCCTAACTCTAATCTCTTGTAGAGAGAGTAGGGGATTAGGTTGATACTTGCTCCTAAATCTGCTAGCCCATAAATGGTTCCAGATTGGTAGATTGAACACGGGAAAACGAATCAGCTCGTATCTCCTAGCTTTGGTGGTAGAGAGTTTCTGAGTAATGCAGAGCATTCTTCACTCAGTGGAATTTTGTTAGAGTCTGGTATCCTCTCCTTTGTAGAAAGAAGCCTTCGGATGTATCTCTTCTGGTTGGGAACTTTGGACATGGTGTCCAGGAATCTTCCATCAAGTTTAAAGGAATCAAGCTTTGATGGTTCTTCTTGTAGCCTTCCAGGATAGGGTACGCGAATTGAAGTTTTAGGGGTCAGCTTCTGAGTATACGTTGATTTGTTCTTGAGCCTGGCTGACCTTCTCCGTGGTTCTTCCTCTGGGATTACGGAATCCATTTGCTTTGCTTCTTCTATGTGGGGATTTTGGATAGTATTACTTGGAAATCTTCCCTGCGGTCGGGTTTCAAGGCTTTGTGATAACTGTCCGAGCTGCGTTTCCAGACTCTTGAGCAGAGCCAATTGATTTCTCATTAGTATCTCCGTCTGATCTTGCCTGGCTGCAGTTCTCTGATTTAGCTGTTGTTGTCCTTGAATGAACTGAGTCAATTGATCATCAGCTCCGAGAGTGGGGTTAGTTGCTTTTGTAATTTGGGTGGTAGGGGAATTTTCCTCAACTGGTGAACCAGTGAGTGGAAGTGGTTGATCGTAGGTCAATTGAGATTGTTGGGCTGGATAAGGTGGATAGCGATAGCGAAAAGGTTGATTGCTTCGCTGAAATTGATTAACCCTAGGTGGTTGATTGAATCCGGGATTTGGTGGACGAGCTGGGTATTGAACGTAACAGACTGAACCGTCAGGGTTTTCGTACTCAACTTGATATTCTTCAGTAGGTTGCGGGTTGGTACAATTAACACAAGCCTGAGCTTGGTTAACCTGCTGTGGCTACGTCTTCAATTCTCCGAGTTGTTTAGCGAGAGATTCCATCTTATCCGTGAGGGATTTGATGGCCTCCGTTTGATTGTTAAGTGCTGAGAGTGGGGCAGATGATGAAGTTGTTTCACCACTGTTCCAGTCATGATGATGCATTGTCATGTTCTCGACCAATTCCCATGCTTCGTCTGCGGTTTGGTTCATCAGAGTCCCTTGAGCTGCTGCATCGATCGTCGTCCTATGATTTACCGTAAGACCATTGTAGAAGGTACAGATTTGGGCTGACCGTTCTAGCTGGTGATTAGGGCATTTCTTCAGCAGGGTTTTGAATCGCTCCCATGCAGTGTAAAGAGATTCATCATAACTTTTTTTGAAGTTAATGATGTCATTCTTCAGTTTGGTTTGTTTAGAATGAGGGAAATATTTGGTTAGAAATTTGGTAGCCATCTCCGTCCATGACGTGATTGAATCTTTTTCCAGTCCTTCAAACCAGGTTTGAGCATGATGAGTGAGAGAGTAGGGAAACAAGTACATCCAGACTATATCTTGTCCGATCCCTGGCTGTTTGTAGGAGTTCGAAAGAGATATGAATTTATCAAGGTGAGAATTAGGATCGTCATTCGGTAATCCATGAAATTGACAGCTATTCTGGATGAACTGGATGACGTGATGTTTTAACTCGAATGAGTGTCCTTGAATCTCTGGAAATCTGATTGTTCCTCCTCGACCTTCAATCGAGGGTTTGGTATTTTCTGCTAAAGTAACGCGTAACGCCATTTAATTTCCGATTCGTGCCTCCTTGCGTACTTTAGAGATTATTGCGTCTGGATCAGGCACGAATAACAACGGCTCTGGTCTAGATCGGGTTTGGGTCATACACTGGGTATGCCCCTTTTTTGTTTTTAATTTTTAGCAAATAAACTAAGATAATCTAAAGTAAGCTAAACTATTCTAAGGTAATCTAATTCTAAGGTAATTTAATTTAATCTAAGGTATTCTAGAGTAATCTAATTTAATTAACTAACTATCCTATGGTTGAATATGTTTTTGGTTCTGGCTACTGATTCCCTGGTATTTCGGTAACAGAGCTCCGCACGAACTATTCAACAAACCAAGTGGCCAGGCCGACTACGGAGAGGCAGGATCCTTTTGGTCCCAATATAATTGGCGACTGTTCGAAAAATCCAACAACCAAGTCCGTGTATAATTGTCTTTCTTAGACACCACTAAATGCTTGTGAATAAATTTGATAGAGAGCAGTATTGCCTGATACTGATTCCCCGGCAGCGACGCCAAAAACTAGGTCCTCCCATGATATGGCCGAAACTGACGGTTTTTATTTGCGCGGTGTCGTCGGGCCGCAGCGCGCCAGGATCAGCCACTCGAGGGAGGGGTACTATTTTAAATTTATATTTAGCGGGGCCTAAATCTTACTACTCCTTATAAGTAAGGGAAGTATGACCTAGATTCGTATTTTTGAGATATCAATAGAATTGAACCTATATTTAAGCCTAAGATAGTTAAGACGGAGTAGTGATTACCTATTTGAGATTTTCTAATTTATAAGACAGATAAAGTAAATGCGATAAAATTCGTAATTCAGATAAGGTTAAAGTGAGTGCATACTATGACTTCATCAGTTATTCCGCCGAGATTATGGAATGATGGCTCATGAATAGGCGGAGGCCTTGTATTCATTACACAGGTCCTAAACGCCCCTGTCATAAGACATGTCACTGGGTACTGCGTTAGGCTTGAAGATTCTGAATCGACAGCAACGTCCCTTACCCCCGATGCCCATGCAGTCTGACTACAGGCATACACGTTCAGACGGCTCATCCAATTGAGCGACTCGGTTGGGTGACGTATTAACATTCCACAATGGTCTAAACTTTCTTAAGCATAATAGAATACATGGTTTACCATATCCGAGAGACGTGATGTGTTTCAATGCTTTCATTAATGATTGGTTTTAAAAGATAGTTAGGCCCTTAAAAAGAGTTCAACCATAAAGAACACCATGGCTAAGTCAAGCTGACTTCCATGAACACGTTCGGTTATCCTAACGGTCCAATCCTTTATGTGTCTAAACAAATAGTTCCTTAATTAACTAAGAATCCCTCAAGCGGGGTGCAATGCTTGAGACCGCGTTATGGTGCAGTGTACTGGTCAACACTTACCGGGTTCCATGGCCTTACTTAGCAGAGGTACAGCTTATAACAACCGCTGTGCTTCAGCGTGCACGTACGAATTTTATATGCTTGGTGACTACATAAGCATGGTTTGGGACCGATAATGTACTAAGGGTCTAGTCAGATGTTTCACTATAAAAGAGTCCTCAGTCGGAATCCAAAGCTTGATAGACTTACTACAACCGGAGTTCCTCAGTCGATATTACGTTGTATCTGAAATGTCCCGTTCTTATTGATTAAAAACGTTCCATATTAATTGATTTCGTTGCGAGGTTTTGACCTCTATATGAGACGTTTTTCAAAGACTGCATTCATTTTAAAACAAACCATAACCTTTATTTCATCAATAAAGTTTTAAAAAAACTTTACGTAGATTATCAAATAATGATAATCTAAAATATCCTGTTTACACACGACCATTACATAATGGTTTACAATACAAATATGTTACAACAAAATAAGTTTCTTGAATGCAGTTTTTACACAATATCATACAAGCATGGACTCCAAATCTCGTCCTTACTTAAGTATGCTACAGCGGAAGCTCTTAATAATCGCCTGAGAATAAACATGCTTAAAACATCAACAAAAATGTTGGTGAGTTATAGGTTTAACCTATATATATCAAATCATAATAATAGACCACAAGATTTCATATTTCAATACACATCCCATACACAGAGATAAAAATCATTCATATGGTGAACACCTGGTAACCGACATTAACAAGATGCATATATAAGAATATCCCCATCATTCCGGGACACCCTTCGGATATGATATAAATTTCGAAGTACTAAAGCATCCGGTACTTTGGATGGGGTTTGTTAGGCCCAATAGATCTATCTTTAGGATTCACGTCAATTAGGGTGTCTGTTCCCTAATTCTTAGATTACCAGACTTTAATAAAAAGGGGCATATTCGATTTCGATAATTCAACCATAGAATGTAGTTTCACGTACTTGTGTCTATTTTGTAAATCATTTATAAAACCTGCATGTATTCTCATCCCAAAAATATTAGATTTTAAAAGTGGGACTATAACTCACATTCACGGATTTTTACTTCGTCGGGAAGTAAGACTTGGCCACTGGTTGATTCACGAACCTATAACAATATATACATATATATCAAAGTATGTTCAAAATATATTTACAACACTTTTAATATATTTTGATGTTTTTAAGTTTATTAAGTCAGCTGTCCTCGTTAGTAACCTACAACTAGTTGTCCACAGTAAGATGTACAGAAATAAATCGATAAATATTATCTTGAATCAATCCACGACCCAGTGTATACATATCTCAGTATTGATCACAACTCAAACTATATATATTTTGGAATCAACCTCAACCCTGTATAGCTAACTCCAACATTCACATATAGAGTGTCTATGGTTGTTCCGAAATATATATAGATGTGTCGACATGATAGGTCGAAACATTGTATACGTGTCTATGGTATCTCAAGATTACATAATATACAATACAAGTTGATTAAGTTATGGTTGGAATAGATTTGTTACTAATTTTCACGTAGCTAAAATGAGAAAAATTATCCAATCTTGTTTTACCCATAACTTCTTCATTTAAAATCCGTTTTGAGTGAATCAAATTGCTATGGTTTCATATTGAACTCTATTTTATGAATCTAAACAGAAATATTATAGGTTTATAGTCGGAAAAAAAGTTACAAGTCGTTTTTGTAAAGGTAGTCATTTCAGTCGAAAGAACGACGTCTAGATGACCATTTTAGAAAACATACTTCCACTTTGAGTTTAACCATAATTTTTGGATATAGTTTCATGTTCATAATAAAAATCATTTTCTCAGAATAACAAATTTTAAATCAAATTTTATCATAGTTTTTAATTAACTAACCCAAAACAGCCCGCGGTGTTACTACGACGGCGTAAATCCGGTTTTACGGTGTTTTTCGTGTTTCCAGGTTTTAAATCATTAAGTTAGCATATCATATAGATATAGAACATGTGTTTAGTTGATTTTAAAAGTCAAGTTAGAAGGATTAACTTTTGTTTGCGAACAAGTTTAGAATTAACTAAACTATGTTCTAGTGATTACAAGTTTAAACCTTCGAATAAGATAGCTTTATATGTATGAATCGAATGATGTTATGAACATCATTACTACCTTAAGTTCCTTGGATAAAACTACTGGAAAAGAGAAAAATGGATCTAGCTTCAACGGATCCTTGGATGGCTCGAAGTTCTTGAAGCAGAATCATGACACGAAAACAAGTTCAAGTAAGATCATCACTTGAAATAAGATTGTTATAGTTATAGAAATTGAACCAAAGTTTGAATATGATTATTACCTTGTATTAGAATGATAACCTACTATAAGAAATAAAGATTTCTTGAGGTTGGATGATCACCTTACAAGATTGGAAGTGAGCTAGCAAACTTGAAAGTATTCTTGATTTTATGTAACTAGAACTTGTAGAATATATGAAGAACACTTAGAACTTGAAGATAGAACTTGAGAGAGATCAATTAGATGAAGAAAATTGAAGAATGAAAGTATTTGTAGGTGTTTTTGGTCGTTGGTGTATGGATTAGATATAAAGGATATGTAATTTTGTTTTCATGTAAATAAGTCATGAATGATTACTCATATTTTTGTAATTTTATGAGATATTTCATGCTAGTTGCCAAATGATGGTTCCCACATGTGTTAGGTGACTCACATGGGCTGCTAAGAGCTGATCATTGGAGTGTATATACCAATAGTACATACATCTAAAAGCTGTGTATTGTACGAGTACGAATACGGGTGCATACGAGTAGAATTGTTGATGAAACTGAACGAGGATGTAATTGTAAGCATTTTTGTTAAGTAGAAGTATTTTGATAAGTGTATTAAAGTCTTTCAAAAGTGTATAAATACATATTAAAACACTACATGTATATACATTTTAACTGAGTCGTTAAGTCATCGTTAGTCGTTACATGTAAGTGTTGTTTTGAAACCTTTAGGTTAACGATCTTGTTAAATGTTGTTAACCCAATATTTATAATATAAAATGAGATTTTAAATTATTATATTATCATGATATTATCATGTATGAATATCTCTTAATATGATATATATACATTAAATGTCTTTACAACGATAATCGTTACATATATGTCTCGTTTAAAAATCATTAAGTTAGTAGTCTTGTTTTTACATATGTAGTTCATTGTTAATATACTTAATGATATGTTTACTTATCATAGTATCATGTTAACTATATATATATCCACATATATGTCATCATATAGTTTTTACAAGTTTTAACGTTCGTGAATCACCGGTCAACTTGGGTGGTCAATTGTCTATATGAAACATATTTCAATTAATCAAGTCTTAACAAGTTTGATTGCTTAACATGTTGGAAACATTTAATCATGTAAATATCAATCTCAATTAATATATATAAACATGGAAAAGTTCGGGTCACTACAGTACCTACCCGTTAAATAAATTTCGTCACGAAATTTTAAGCTGTTGAAGGTGTTGACGAATCTTCTGGAAATAGATGCGGGTATTTCTTCTTCATCTGATCTTCACGCTCCCAGGTGAACTCGGGTCCTCTACGAGCATTCCATCGAACCTTAACAATTGGTATCTTGTTTTGCTTAAGTCTTTTAACCTCACGATCCATTATTTCGACGGGTTCTTTGATGAATTGGAGTTTTTCGTTGATTTGGATTTCATCTAACGGAATAGTGAGATCTTCTTTAGCAAAAAATTTCTTCAAATTCGAGACCTGGAAAGTGTTATGTACAGCCACGAGTTGTTGAGGTAACTCAAGTCGGTAAGCTACTGGTCCGACACGATCAATAATCTTGAATGTGCCAGAATTTTGAAATAAATCTGCCATCCCTATCAGAGATAATAGAGATTGGTATTCCATGTCGGGAAACGACTTCCTTCAAATACAGTCGTGCTAATTTCTCCATCTTGTCATCTTCTCTTATTGGCAGGAAGTGTGCTGATTTGGTGAGGCGATCAACTATTACCCAAATAGTATCAAAACCACTTGCAGTCCTTGGCAATTTAGTGATGAAATCCATGGTAATGTTTTCCCATTTCCATTCCGGGATTTTGGGTTGTTGAAGTAGACCTGATGGTTTCTGATGCTCAGCTTTGACCTTAGAACACGTCAAACATTCTCCTACGTATTTAGCAACATCGGCTTTCATACCCGGCCACCAAAAATGTTTCTTGAGATCCTTGTACATCTTCCCCGTTCCAGGATGTATTGAGTATCTGGTTTTATGAGCTTCTCTAAGTACCATTTCTCTCATATCTCCAAATTTTGGTACCCAAATGCTTTCAGCCCTATACCGGGTTCCGTCTTCCCGAATATTAAGATGTTTCTCAGATCCTTTGGGTATTTCATCCTTTAAATTTCCCTCTTTTAAAACTCCTTGTTGCGCCTCCTTTATTTGAGTAGTAAGGTTATTATGAATCATTATATTCATAGATTTTACTCGAATGGGTTCTCTTTCCTTCCTGCTCAAAGCATCGGCTACCACATTTGCCTTCCCCGGGTGGTAACGAATCTCAAAGTCGTAATCATTCAATAATTCAATCCACCTACGCTGCCTCATATTTAGTTGTTTCTGATTAAATATGTGTTGAAGACTTTTGTGGTCGGTATATATAATACTTTTGACCCCATATAAGTAGTGCCACCAAGTCTTTAATGCAAAAACAACTGCGCCTAATTTCAAATCATGCGTCGTATAATTTTGTTCGTGAATCTTCAATTGTCTAGACGCATAAGCAATCACCTTCGTTCGTTGCATTAATACACAACTGAGTCCTTGCTTTGATGCGTCACAATAAATCACAAAATCATCATTGCCTTCAGGCAATGACAATATAGGTGCCGTAGTTAGCTTTTTCTTCAATAACTGAAACGCTTTCTCTTGTTCATCATTCCATTCAAATTTCTTCCATTTATGCGTTAATGCAGTCAAGGGTTTTGCTATTCTGGAAAAGTCTTGGATGAACCTTCTGTAGTAACCAGCTAGTCCTAAAAACTGGCGTATGTGTTTCGGAGTTTTCGGGGTTTCCCACTTTTCAACAGTTTCTATCTTTGTCGGATCCACCTTAATACCTTCTTTGTTCACTATGTGACCGAGGAATTGAACTTCTTCCAACTAAAATGCACATTTTGAAAACTTAGCGTACAATTCTTCCTTCCTCAATACTTCTAACACCTTTCTCAAATGTTCACCGTGTTCTTGGTCATTCTTTGAGTAAATAAGTATGTCATCAATGAAAACAATGACAAACTTGTCAAGGTATGGTCCACACACTCGGTTCATAAGGTCCATGAACACAGCTGGTGCATTAGTTAAACCAAACGGCATGACCATAAACTCGTAATGACCGTAACGTGTTCTGAAAGCAGTCTTTGGAATATCATCTTCTTTCACCCGCATTTGATGATACCCGGAACGTAAGTCAATCTTTGAATAAACAGATGAGCCTTGTAGTTGATCAAATAAGTCATCGATTCTCGGTAGTGGGTAGCGGTTCTTGATGGTAAGTTTGTTCAACTCTCGGTAGTCGATACACAACCTGAATGTACCATCTTTCTTCTTGACAAACAAAACAGGAGCTCCCCACGGTGATGTGCTTGGTCGAATGAAACCACGCTCTAAAAGTTCTTGTAATTGGCTTTGCAGTTCTTTCATCTCGCTGGGTGCGAGTCTGTAAGGAGCACGAGCTATTGGTGCAGCTCCTGGTACAAGATCTATTTGAAATTCAACGGATCGATGTGGGGGTAATCCCGGTAATTCTTTCGGAAATACATCGGGAAATTCTTTTGCAATGGGAACATCATTGATGCTCTTTTCTTCAGTTTGTACTTTCTCGACGTGTGCTAGAACAGCATAGCAACCTTTTCTTATTAGTTTGTGTGCCTTCAAATTACTAATAAGATGTAGCTTCGTGTTGCCCTTTTCTCCGTACACCATTAAGGGTTTTCCTTTTTCTCGTATAATGCGAATTGCATTTTTGTAACAAACGATCTCTGCTTTCACTTCTTTCAACCAGTCCATACCGATTATCACATCAAAACTCCCTAACTCTACTGGTATCAAATCAATCTTAAATGTTTCGCTAACCAGTTTAATTTCTCGATTCCGAAATATATTATCTGCTGAAATTAATTTACCATTTGCTAATTCGAGTAAAAATTTACTATCCAAAGGCATCAATGGACAACTTAATTTAGCACAAAAATATCTACTCATATAGATTCTATCCGCACCCGAATCAAATAAAACGTAAGCAGATTTATTGTCAATAAGAAACGTACCCGTAACAAGCTCCGGGTCTTCCTGTGCCTCTGCCGCATTAATATTGAAAACTCTTCCGCGGCCTTGTCCATTCGTGTTCTCCTGGTTCGGGCAATTTCTAATAATTTGGCCCGGTTTTCCACATTTATAACAAACTACATTGGCATAACTTGCTCCGACACTACTTGCTCCGCCATTACTCGTTCCGACACCATTTGTTCCTTTCGTTCTATTAACCCCTGGTCCTTAGACCTCACACTTCACCGCGCTATGACCATTTCTTTTACACTTGTTGCAAAATTTGGTGCAGAACCCCGAGTGATACTTTTCACACCTTTGGCATAGCTGCTTCTGATTGTTGTTGTTGTTGCGGTTATTATTGTTGTTGGGATGATTGTTGTAGTTGCTGTTGTTGTTGTTGTTGTTGTTGGGCCATTTGTTGTAGTTGCGATTGATGTTGCGATTGTTGGGATAATTGTTGCAATTATTGTTGTAATTGCTGTTGTTGTTGTATTGGTGATTCTTATCACCGTTTTCCTCCCACTTTCTTTTGACTTGCTTCACATTGGCCTCTTCAGCAGCCTGTTCTTTAATTCTTTCTTCAATCTGGTTCACTAGTTTGTGAGCCATTCTACATGCCTGTTGTATGGAGGCGGGCTCGTCTGAACTTATATCTTCTTGGATTCTTTCCGGTAATCCTTTCACAAACGCGTCGATCTTCTCTTCCTCATCTTCGAATGCTCCCGGACACAATAGGCATAATTCTGTGAATCGTCTTTAGTACGTGGTAATATCAAATCCTTGGGTTCGTAACCCTCTAAGTTCTGTCTTGAGCTTATTGACCTCGGTTCTGGGACGGTATTTCTCGTTCATCAAGTGCTTGAATGCTGACCACGGTAGTGCGTACGCATCGTCTTGTCCCACTTGCTCTAGATAGGTATTACACCATGTTAACGCAGAACCTGTGAACGTATGCGTAGCGTACTTCACTTTGTCCTCTTCAGTACACTTACTTATGGAAAACACCGATTCGACCTTCTCGGTCCACCGTTTCAATCCGATCGGTCCTTCGGTTCCATCAAATTCCAAAGGTTTGCAGGCAGTGAATTCTTTGTAAGTGCATCCTACACGATTTCCTGTACTGCTAGATCTAAGGTTATTGTTGGTATGTAGCGCAGCCTGTACTGCGGCTATGTTTGAAGCTAGAAAAGTACGGAATTCCTCTTCATTCATATTCACGGTGTGTCGAGTAGTCGGTGCCATTTCCTTCAAAATAGTCAAATGGAACAAGTTAATCATACAGAATATTAAGAGTAGTTAATAGTATTTCGTAGCATAATATGAACTCATTTATGAAAAAGCTATTTTCTTCATATTAGCGTTTTATAAGTTTAAATTCGGGTAGTACCTACCCGTTAAGTTCATACTTAGTAGCTAATATACAATTCAACTACTACAATTCTATATGAAAAACTGATTATAATAATATTTCGCGTTCAAACTTTTACACAATATTTTACAAACTTACAATACCGCTTATTTTACATATAGCATGAAATATAGCACATAATAAATTTGATACAAGATGGTTGTGAAGATAATTCTAGCTAGTACACAAGTCGTTCAGCAAAGGCAATAAAGACACGTAATTCATACGTCCAGAAACAAGTCATGCATTCTGGTTTTACTAGGATTACTTCCCATCCTTGGTCTTGTGGAACATAACCGTTATGGCCGTTGATAAGACAGCGTGTTGTAACATCGTCAAAGGGACGAGAGTTACGTAATGTCCAACAGTCCCGTAACAATCTAAAAACCTCATTTCTTACCCCAATTACCGACTCCGTCACTTGTGGGAACGTTTTGTTTAATAGTTGTAGCCCGATGTTCTTGTTCTCACTTTGGTGAGAAGCGAACATTACTAATCCGTAAGCATAACATGATTCTTTATGTTGCATGTTAGCCGCTTTTACTAAATCACGAAGTCCAATATTCGGATATATTGAGTCAAAATAATTTCTTAACCCATTGCGTAAATAGCATTTGGGTTCCCCGCAATATATGCGTCAAAGTAAACACATCGTAACTTATGGATTTCCCAATGTGATATCCCCCATCTTTCGAATGAAAGCCTTTTATAAACCAAGGCATTCTTGGAACGTTCTTCGAATGTCTTACAAACTGATCTCGCCTTAAATAGTTGTGCCGAAGAATTCTGACCGACTCTAGACAAGATTTCATCAATCATGTCTCCGGGTAGGTCTCTTAAAATATTGGGTTGTCTATCCATTTTGTGTTTTTATACTGTAAAATAGACAAGAGTTAGATTCATAAAAAAAAATACTTATTAATACAAGCAATTTTTACATATATCTTAAAGCATAAGCACACTATATTACATATATTACACCACACGAATACAACTATCTTATTCCGACTCGCTTGTTTCTTCTTCTTCGGTTTTGGTTCGTTTTGCCAAGTTTCTAGGGATATATGATGTTCCCCTAATACGAGCCGTCGTTTTACACATTGGTTTAGAAAAACCTGGTGGTTTAGAGGTTCCCGGGTCATTGTTACAACTTAAGGACTTCGGGGGTTGACGATACATATAAAGTTCATCGGGGTTGGAATTAGATTTCTCTATTTTTATGCCCTTTCCCTTATTATTTTCTTTTGCCTTTTTAAATTCAGTTGGGGTAATTTCTATAACATCATCGGAATTCTCGTCGGAATCCGATTCATCGGAGAATTGGTAATCCTCCCAATATTTTGCTTCCTTGGCGGAAACACCATTGACCATAATTAACCTTGGTCGGTTGGTTGAGGATTTTCTTTTACTTAACCGTTTTATTATTTTCGCCACCGATTCTATTTCTTCATCCGGTTCCGATTCTTCTTCCGGTTCCGATTCTTCTTCCGGTTCCGACTCTTCTTCTGGTTCCTCTTCTGGAACTTGTGAATCAGTCCACGAATCATTCCAATTTACATTTGACTCTTCATTATTATTAGGTGAGTCAATGGGACTTGTTCTAGAGGTAGACATCTATCACATAATATCAAACGCGTTAAGAGATTAATATATCACATAATATTCACATGTTAAAAATATATAGTTTCCAACAAAATTTGTTAAGCAATCATTTTTCAAGTAAACACGGTCGAAGTCCAGACTCACTAATGCATCCTAACAAACTCGATAAGACACACTAATGCAAAATTCTGGTTCTCTAAGACCAACACTCGGATACCAACTGAAATGTCCCGTTCTTATTGATTAAAAACGTTCCATATTAATTGATTTCGTTGCGAGGTTTTGACCTCTATATGAGACGTTTTTCAAAGACTGCATTCATTTTAAAACAAACCATAACCTTTATTTCATCAATAAAGGTTTAAAAAAACTTTACGTAGATTATCAAATAATGATAATCTAAAATATCCTGTTTACACACGACCATTACATAATGGTTTACAATACAAATATGTTACAACAAAATAAGTTTCTTGAATGCAGTTTTTACACAATATCATACAAGCATGGACTCCAAATCTCGTCCTTATTTAAGTATGCGACAACGGAAGCTCTTAATAATCGCCTGAGAATAAACATGCTTAAAACGTCAACAAAAATGTTGGTGAGTTATAGGTTTAACCTATATATATCAAATCATAATAATAGACCACAAGATTTCATATTTCAATACACATCCCATACATAGAGATAAAAATCATTCATATGGTGAACACCTGGTAACCGACATTAACAAGATGCATATATAAGAATATCCCCATCATTCCGGGACACCCTTCGGATATGATATAAATTTCGAAGTACTAAAGCATCCGGTACTTTGGATGGGGTTTGTTAGGCCCAATAGATCTATCTTTAGGATTCGCGTCAATTAGGGTGTCTGTTCCCTAATTCTTAGATTACCAGACTTTAATAAAAAGGGGCATATTTGATTTCGATAATTCAACCATAGAATGTAGTTTCACGTACTTGTGTCTATTTTGTAAATCATTTATAAAACCTGCATGTATTCTCATCCCAAAAATATTAGATTTTAAAAGTGGGACTATAACTCACATTCACAGATTTTTACTTCGTCGGGAAGTAAGACTTGGCCACTGGTTGATTCATGAACCTATAACAATATATACATATATATCAAAGTATGTTCAAAATATATTTATAACACTTTTAATATATTTTGATGTTTTTAAGTTTATTAAGTCAGCTGTCCTCGTTAGTAACCTACAACTAGTTGTCCACAGTTAGATGTACAGAAATAAATCGATAAATATTATCTTGAATCAATCCACGACCCAGTGTATACGTATCTCAGTATTGATCACAACTCAAACTATATATATTTTGGAATCAACCTCAACCCTGTATAGCTAACTCCAACATTCACATATAGAGTGTCTATGGTTGTTCCGAAATATATATAGATGTGTCGACATGATAGGTCGAAACATTGTATACGTGTCTATGGTATCTCAAGATTACATAATATACAATACAAGTTGATTAAGTTATGGTTGAAATAGATTTGTTACTAATTTTCACGTAGCTAAAATGAGAAAAATTATCCAATCTTGTTTTACCCATAACTTCTTCATTTTAAATCCGTTTTGAGTGAATCAAATTGCTATGGTTTCATATTGAACTCTATTTTATGAATCTAAACAGAAAAATTATAGGTTTATAGTTGGAAAAATAAGTTACAAGTCATTTTTGTAAAGGTAGTCATTTCAGTCGAAAGAACGACGTCTAGATGACCATTTTAGAAAACATACTTCCACTTTGAGTTTAACCATAATTTTTGGATATAGTTTCATGTTCATAATAAAAATAATTTTCTCAGAATAACAACTTTTAAATCAAAGTTTATCATGGTTTTTAATTAACTAACCCAAAACAGCCCGCGGTGTTACTACGACGGCGTAAATCCGGTTTTACGGTGTTTTTCGTGTTTCCAGGTTTTAAATCATTAAGTTAGCATATCATATAGATATAGAACATGTGTTTAGTTGATTTTAAAAGTCAAGTTAGAAGGATTAACTTTTGTTTGCGAACAAGTTTAGAATTAACTAAACTATGTTCTAGTGATTACAAGTTTAAACCTTCGAATAAGATAGCTTTATATGTATGAATCGAATGATGGTATGACATCATTACTACCTTAAGTTCCTTGGATAAACCTACTGGAAAAGAGAAAAATGGATCTAGCTTCAACGGATCCTTGGATGGCTCGAAGTTCTTGAAGCAGAATCATGACACGAAAACAAGTTCAAGTAAGATCATCACTTGAAATAAGATTGTTATAGTTATAGAAATTGAACCAAAGTTTGAATATGATTATTACCTTGTATTAGAATGATAACCTACTGTAAGAAACAAAGATTTCTTGAGGTTGGATGATCACCTTACAAGATTGGAAGTGAGCTAGCAAACTTGAAAGTATTCTTGATTTTATGTAACTAGAACTTGTAGAATATATGAAGAACACTTAGAACTTGAAGATAGAACTTGAGAGAGATCAATTAGATGAAGAAAATTGAAGAATGAAAGTGTTTGTAGGTGTTTTTGGTCGTTGGTGTATGGATTAGATATAAAAGATATGTAATTTTGTTTTCATGTAAATAAGTCATGAATCATTACTCATATTTTTGTAATTTTATGAGATATTTCATGCTAGTTGTCAAATGATGGTTCCCACATGTGTTAGGTGACTCACATGGGCTGCTAAGAGCTGATCATTGGAGTGTATATACCAATAGTACATACATCTAAAAGCTGTGTATTGTACGAGTACGAATACGGGTGCATACGAGTAGAATTGTTGATGAAACTGAACGAGGATGTAATTGTAAGCATTTTTGTTAAGTAGAAGTATTTTGATAAGTGTATTAAAGTCTTTCAAAAGTGTATAAATACATATTAAAACACTACATGTATATACATTTTAACTGAGTCGTTAAGTCATCGTTAGTCGTTACATGTAAGTGTTGTTTTGAAACCTTTAGGTTAACGATCTTGTTAAATGTTGTTAACCCAATGTTTATAATATCAAATGAGATTTTAAATTATTATATTATCATGATATTATCATGTATGAATATCTCTTAATATGATATATATACATTAAATGTCTTTACAACGATAATCGTTACATATATGTCTCGTTTAAAAATCATTAAGTTAGTAGTCTTGTTTTTACATATGTAGTTCATTGTTAATATACTTAATGATATGTTTACTTATCATAGTATCATGTTAACTATATATATATCCACATATATGTCATCATATAGTTTTTACAAGTTTTAACGTTCGTGAATCACCGGTCAACTTGGGTGGTCAATTGTCTATATGAAACATATTTCAATTAATCAAGTCTTAACAAGTTTGATTGCTTAACATGTTGGAAACATTTAATCATGTAAATATCAATCTCAATTAATATATATAAACATGGAAAAGTTCGGGTCACTACAGTATCCAATAGACTTCTCTTACCAAGGGGTGACACAGATAGTGTACTCTGAATCGGGGTTCGTGACTTCCCAATAACAGAGCCTATAACTACGTTCTATTAGTTGGAAAAGTGATTGAGTTTAAAGCATAATCAGAAAGCATTTCAACAGCATACACAAACCATAATATTATTTCGGCATTATAACTGCTTACATCATAGCATACACTAAAGATAACTACTCGCTAATCATGGTAACAATATCACATAACATAATGATAGAAGACATTATATAAGGATAAGGGATAGAAGTACCAGTAGATTAAACGAGTTCTGAATACAAAAGTGACAACTTCAAGACTCCAGACCGCTCCTAATACAATCTTCGGCGTTCTTCTCTGGGTACTAGGTTTCCCGCACGGAGTCGAAGGCCTTGAGAGTATGACTAATATTGTACAAGTGAGAGAAAGAAGTGAATTGAAGTGTATGTTGGAATGAATGACAAAGACCCTTTAAATAGACTAGAAAATTGTCTGCAAACGGCTGGCAAGCCGTTTGGCAGGCCGTATTTGGCAGGCCGTTTTCTAGGCAAGCCGTTTATCGAGCCCATTTTCCTGACCGTTTGGCAGGCCGTTTGCCATACTGGCAAGCCATATGGCAGGCCTTTTTTTGTGCCTGGTCAGCCTTGATTCACTGGATCGTAACTTGATTTCTTGTCTTTCACCGTTTTCGCTCTAGAATCTTCATTTTAGCTCCGATTCTCTTGATTCTTTTTGCACCGTCTTTGTAATTACTTGTTCTTCAATTCTAACCGACGAAGTGGGTATTTTTCTGATAAAGGTTGAATCTTTCTTGCTTTTAGGCCTTAATACCGGGGTGAAAACGTGACTTTTTAGCCGATATCAGACTCCTCGTTGTATCGCAATCCTAATTCATTTAGGCTATAAATACCATCATATGTAACCTTTAAAAATTACCTACGAATTTTATCAATAAGTATACTCCTTGGTTGGCCGAGGATTAAAGTAATCACTTGTAAGATCCCGTTTCCAGTGGTATGGGACGCCGTCCAAAATGGTGGGACGTCGTCCAATTATATAGGACTGGATGCCGTCCAAATGGCTGGACGCCGTCCAGATGAACTGACGGGTCAGCTGTTGGTTTTTAGATATTTTAAGGGGCAAATTGGTAATTCCACATGGAGGACGACTTTAAGGCCCAAGATCAGTTTTGGTGGGTGACTTTACTCCATTTTCACCAACCTTATCTCATCCACTTAAATTCTAGTGAGAGAAGCAATTTTAGAGTGAGAGAGCTCAAACAAGGAAGGAAGAAGCTCGTTTTGGGTTAAGGAGCAAGTGTTAAAGTCGTGCATCTCGTTACTGTAAAGACCCGTCCTAATACATCTGGACGAATACTTTACATTTGGTTACATCGCGAGGTACTTGACCTCTATATGATACATTTTACAAACATTACATTCATTTTTAAAAGACAATCTTTTTTTACATCGAAAGTTGACGGCATGCATACCATTTCATAATATATCTAACTATAATTGACTTAATAATAATCTTGATGAACTCAACGACTCGAATGCAACGTCTTTCGAAATATGCCATGAATGAGTCCAAGTATTATCCTTAAAATGAGCTAATGCACAGCGGAAGATTTCTTTCAAACCTGAGAATAAACATGCTTTCAAGTGTCAACCAAAAGGTTGGTGAGTTCATTAGTTTAACATAAATAATCATTTCCATCATTTTAATAGACCACAAGATTTTCATTTTCATTTCTCATAAATATACGTCCCATGCATAGAGACAAAAATCATTCATATGGATTGAACACCTGGTAACAGACATTAACAAGATGCATATAAGAATATCCCCTATCATTCCAGGAAATATTTCGGACATGATAAAAACAACATCGAAGTACTAAAGCATTCGGTACTTTGGATGGGGTTTGTTAGGCCCAATAGATCTATCTTTAGGATTCGCTTCAATTAGTAGATCGGTTTACTAATTCTTAGGCTACCAAGCAAAAAGGGGCATATTCGGCTTCGATCATTCAACCATATAATGTAGTTTCGATTACTTGTGTCTATTTCCTAAAACATTTATAAAAGCGTATGTATTCTCAGTCCCAAAAATATATATATTACAAAAGCATTTAAAAAGGGAGTAATGAAACTCACGATCCAATATTTTGTAGTAAAAATATTCATACGACGGAACTGAACAATGCAGGGTTGACCTTGGATTCACGAACCTATATCAGTTGTATATATATTAATACACATATTTGCATTCGAACAGTTATTTATATGTGAGTTTCTTAGTTATATCATATTCATATTAATATATATATATATATATATATATATATATATATATATATATATATATATATATATATATATATATATATATATATATATATATATATATATATATATATATATATATATATATATATATATATATATATATTTCATTTGTTTGTTAATAAAAATAGTAATTATAGTAATATCAAAATAATATTAAGTATGATAATAATTATAATACTTAAGATTTCTAAGAAAAGTTATAATGTTAATAATTCTATTAGTGATAATTATAATAATATTAATGATAATAACTATAAAAATATTAATTTTATTGTTAATGATAGTTATGATAATGATTTTTGTGACGACTCCGTCAAAACACTTAACGGCTCCGTCACTTGGTCCCACAGCTTGATCGAAACTCTATATGAATTTAATAAAACAACCTTGCATTCTTTATTTAAAAATGATTTCCTATAAAGGAAATCTACTAAAATGTATAAGTTTAGAAAAACTATACAATAATACTTTAACCAAAAGTTGACCAAAATAAAGTCAACAAACAACCACTTTTTAATGTAACAAAATAGAATGCAAGTTAATGTTTAACAAAAGCTGCCATCATAAATATGCAGACTCTCTAAGCACAGCGGAAGCAATCAATCATGAACCTGAGAATAAAACATGCGAGTAACTGTCAACAAAAATGTTGAGTGAATTATAGGTTTAATATTGCAAACAATATTTAATTTAAACAATAAAAATTTATGTTTGGACACATAAAAGTCCTTTTTAAACCACCAAATTATATGCTAGAAAACATATAATAAAACATTATTCCATTTTCCGTGAGCCACCTGGTAACCACTTAACCCTTTATTTACCCTTGCCAAACACAATAAATAATATACACCGAACAAGTGTATCTACAACAAAATACGAAGTACTAAACATTCCGATAACAAATTGCTAGCGCGACTAGCTCGAAATGGGGTTGTCAAACCCGATAGATCTATCCATAGGATTCGCGTTCACCAGTAGAAACCAGTGATTACAGTTACCAGACTAGGGAATATTTTTGTTCAACTCACAATGAATAATTTAAACCAACATCCACTTATGTCCAAAATATAAAATAAATTGCATGTATTCTCATCCCAAAAGATTTAAAATAGAAAATGGGACTATAACTCACCTTATTAGCAAACGAAGTAACCACACAATTATGCGAACAGCAAATGAAGTAAAGTGATCATGAATGATCACAACGCCGACCTATAAATAAAGCAGGTCGATATAAATAACTAACTTAGGTCAAGTCTTAGTATGATAGCTATTGTACATGTTGCAAGTAGACATAGAACAATACTCAACATGCATCGGTTTGATCGGAACAGCGTACGGACACACACTTTCTATTTTTAGAAAGTTTCTATTTTTAGCAGGTTTCCATTTTTGGAAAGTTTCGATTTTAGGAAAGTTTCTATTTTTGGAAAGTTTCTATTTTTGGAAAGTTTCCAAATTTAGAAAGTTTCTATTTTTAGAAAGTTTTAAGTTAGGAAAGTTTCCTTATTTAGAAAGTCAACAGAAGTCAACTGAAAGTCAAAGTCAACCGAAAGTCAACTCAAAAGTCAACCTTGGTCAAACATAGTCAACATTAATTTTAAAAGTGTAAGTTATAATAATAATGTAAGTTATAACGTTTATTAAAGTTAAATATGTCTAATTATGTCATAACATAAGTTTAATTAAATAAAAATGAATTATTAAAGTTTAGATAAGTTTAAATGATATAATTAATATAACATAAGTATTTAATTAATTAATTAAATATTAGTCATAATATAAGTATTATTAATTAATAATAATTTTTTAAATCATATCATAAGTATTATTAATTAATAATGAATTATTAATCATATCATAAATTTCTAATTATACTTATTAAATCATAAGTATTTAATAATTAAATTATAATTAAATAATAACTAAGCCTTATAATAATTAAATAATTAATTAATCCTTATTATAAGTCTTATTCTAATAATCTCATAATATAAGTTTAATACTTATCATAAGTATTTTCCATTAATAATGAAAGTATTATTAATCACAAGTTTAATTAAAATGTTAATTAAATCATAAGTATTAATTAAATGATATAATAAATATATATATCATAAGTCTTAAATAATAATAATAATTACTTTTTATATCATAAGTAATTAAATGATAATGAAATCCATTATTTATATCATAAGTTTAATAATAAATCCCAAGTTTTAAATCAAAAGTTCATCGGGTCGTATCCTGAGCCCCGGGTGTCGGTTTTCGGCGAGCCTTACATATATCTCCGCCTAAGCAAACCACCCGACACTTTGGTACACTCAAGAACACACCATGAACAGCCCACAAGTCGTGATATACAGCCAATACACTACTTGGAACTTCAATTCAATCAAAAACGTGTTTTAGACGTAACGGGTGATTCGTGGCTCGGATTGAGATGACCCGAACATGAAAGTTCGCCCCACCATCAGTCCTAACACACTAACACACCCTAAAGTCACCAAATATGGTCACAAAGTCGGACCAAACCTGGTTCATACCAAAATCACATTTCAATCTTAACAAAATACCACTTTGCTCGTATCTAGGGCTCCGGGAATCGAAACGACATGAATTCGGAGTCTAAAATTAATGTCTTGATGAGAGGAACTCATTTATATACTTTATTTTATGATAAACATCAGTTACAATATCAGAAACACACGAAAAAGCTGCTGTCCCAATTTTATCAAACCGAAAAAATATGCAATCGAGCAATTCTACGCATACAATCAACAATACAATAACATATTATCATCATACTATCAATATAACATGTAAAAACAGAAAAATAATTGAAAAATTGAAAATCTAGGGTTAGGGTTTATACCCTAATCAACAATCAAGTAATATGAACGCGTAGAGATCGTTGTGTAGAATCCGAATATGTGAATGATTTCTTGATCCAAGTATTATTTAATGAAGATGATGATGGATTATGGTGGTGGTGGTGACGGCTAGGGAGGGAGAAGAGGAGAGAGCACCAAATGAATTTTAGGGTTGATAAAATTAGGAATAAAATGTGAAAATGAGGAGAATTGCAAAAATGAAAGGGGTATACCCCCTTCCTTGACAATTTCGGCCAAGAACTGAATGGGGTGGGCCCCATAGTGGCCCAATTTGATAAATGACAAAATCCTAGTGGCCCGAACGCCCGAACGAAACTCGAAACGCGAAAACGCCGCTACGCGATTGATTTTTCGAAGAGATAATAAATACGCGACGAATAAAATATATAAACACTATATATAATCATATGACATCAAAATATCATATTTAAAATAATTAGGACTTAAAAATTCCAAAAGTTCGACCGTTGGTTTGAAAACCGAAAAGATTCGCCGGATAGAAATCCGCGACACGTAGAAACGTACAATTAAAGATATGAATACAAATATTCATATAACACATAATAATTAATATATTATTAAAAAAATAATAATATAGGTCATAGAAATGACGTGGCACGAAAAATAATTAACGGTCGTTAAATAATTAACGGCAAAAGATAACGGAAAAAGTAGGGTCGTTACAGTACCTTCCCGTTACGGAAATTTCGTCCCGAAATTTAAGCAGTTGCAGGGGTTTCCTCGGCATCTGGGAACAAATGCGGTTACTTCTGCTTCATCTGACCTTCACGCTCCCAAGTGAACTCGGGATCGCGTCCGGTGTTCCATCTAACTCGAACAATAGGAATTTTACTCTGCTTAAGAGTCTTTACCTCTCGGTCCATAATTTCAACAGGTTCTTCAATAAAATAAAGTTACTTATCAACATGAAGTTCATCAAAAAGAATAGTTTCATTGGCCTCGGCCAAACACTTCTTTAAATTCGATACATGAAAAACGTCACGAATAGCACTGAGTTCTTGTGGCAATTTCAAACGATAAGCCACTGGTCCAACTCTCTCAATAATCCCAAAAGGTCCAACAATTCGAGGATTCAACTTTCCCCTTTTACCAAAACGTACCACACCCTTCTAAGGTGAAACTTTCAACATAACACGATCACCGACCTGAAAGTCGATATCGTTCCTTCTCTTATCAGCATAACTCTTTTGCCTACTCCTGGCAGTTCTCAATCTTTCCTTAATCTGTGCAATCTTCTCGGTAGTCTCGTGAATGATCTCTGGTCATGTGAGTTGAGCATCCCCAACCTCATTCCAACAGACAGGAGACCTACACTTTCTACCATACAGAGCTTCAAATGGTGCGGCTTTAATACTTGCATGATAACTGCTGTTATAAGAAAACTCATCCAGCGGCAAATATTTATCCCACCCATTTCCAAAATCAATAACACACGCTCTTAACATGTTTTCTACGTTTGAATGGTCCTTTCACTCTGACCATCCGTCTGTGGATGATAAGCGGTGCTCATATCCAATTTAGTTCCTAGAGCACCTTGTTAGGACTGCCTCAGTCCAACATAATCGATACGAGAACACCATGTCTCGAAATAATCTCCTTCAAATACAAACGAGTAAACTTCTTCATTGAATATGTTTCCTTAATTGGCAAGAAAAGAGTTGACTTAGCGAGTCGGTAACAATCACCCAAATGGTATCATAACCACCCACAACTCCCGGTAACTTCGTAATAAAGTCCATCTTAATACCTTCCCACTTCCACTCGGGAATTTCAGGTTGCACCAAAAGTCCAGACGGTTTCTGATGTTCAGCTTTAACCTTAGCGCAGGTCAAACACTTAGCCACATACGTAGCCACATCAGCTTTCAAATTAGGCCACCAATACAGCTCCTTAAGATCATGATACATCTTTCCTGAACCAGGATGAATAGAGTACCTAGACTTATGAGCCTCATCTAAAACAAGTTTTCGTAGATCACCAAACTTCGGAACCCAAAGGCATCCCGCAAAATACCGAGTACCATCGGTTTGTACCTCTAACTGTTTACTCAAGCCTCGGACCTTCCCGTTACAAAATTTTCCTCCTTCAAGGCTTCTTATTGTGCCTCAAGGATCTGCCTAGCGAGGTTTGTTTGAATTGTCATATTCAAGGCCCTAAACCTGCGAGGTTCAGCCCTTTCTTTACGACTTAATGCATCAGCCACATCATTGGCCTTTCCCGGATGATATAAAAGTTTGCAATCATAATCATTTAACGTCTCAACCCATCTTCGTTGCCTCATATTTAACTGTTTCTGATCAAGAATATGTTGAAGACTTTTGTGATCAGTGTACAATGTACCTTTGACCCCATATAGATAATGTCTGCAAATCTTAAGCGCAAACACAACAGCTCTCAACTCTAAATCATGGGTTACGTAATTCTGCTCGTGAATCTTCAACTGACGTGATGCGTACGCAATAACTTTCTTTCGTTGCATCAAAACACAACCAAAGTCTTGACACGAAGCATCACAATAGATAACAAAATCATCATTACCCTCAGGTAGTGATAATATCGGTGCAGAAGTTAACTTCTTCTTCAGAGTTTGGAAAGCAGACTCTTGTTCACCCTTCCACTTGTACTTCTTCCCCTTATGTGTTAAAGCAGTCAGAGGTTTCGCTACTCGTGAAAAATCTTGAATGAACCTTCTATAATAGCCTGCTAATCCTAGAAACTGGCGAATCTGAGTAGGAGTTTTCGGAACTTCCCACTTTTCAATCGCCTCAATCTTAGCAGAATCAACTTGTATTCCCTATTTACTAACAATATGTCCGAGGAAATTGAACTTCTCTTAACCAGAAAGCACACTTAGAGAACTTAGCGTACAACTCTTCTTTCCTCAACAGATCAAGCACTAACTTCAAATGTTCTTCGCCCTTCATCACTCTTAGAATAAATAAGGATGTAGTCGATGAAAACAGTAACGAATTTGTCCAGATAGGGTCTACACACACGGTTCATGAGGTCCATGAACACAACAGGTGCATTTGTCAATCTGAACGGCATAACAAGAAATTCAAAGTGACTATAACGGGTACAGAAAGCGGTTTTCAGAATATCAGTTTCTTTAGCGCGTAATTGGTGATAACCGGAACGAAGATCAATCTTATAATAAACGGACGAACCTTGAAGTTGATCGAACAGATCATCAATTCTCGGAAGAGGGTAACGGTTTTTAACAGTAAGCTCGTTCAATTCACGATAATCAATACACAAACGAAATGAACCATCTTTCTTCTCAACGAACAAAACGGGAGCTCCCCAAGGGGACGAGCTGGGACGGATGAAATAGAGTTGCAATAATGAAGGAAGAAATAAATATGGAGTAGTCACGTCGGTGGCATAGATATTTAAGGCAATTCTCTCAAAGGAGTTAACGAGGATCATGGACTCCAAAGTAAATTTTCATTATATTTCCGAGAGGAAGACGTATGAAAGGTGTGATAATTCAACGAGAGTGAACTTCCTTGTACAATGAGCGAGGAAGTCTAGGATTCATCCATATTCTTAAATTTATGTGCGGATGAAAAGAACGCGAATCATGGGTTATAAAGAATGGCCGACTCCAGGTGAGATGAATCTCCAAAAATAATTTCGTGCACCCTAAAGTATCGAATCCTAGGATTGATGTTTACGAGGGTGTTGCGGTTGACAGCGAAAATTGAGAGTAGAAACTCCTCAAACGGTCTAGAGTAATATATATCCATGATACCCATTATAACAACAGTTGGGGTAGAAACCCGCCTAGCGCCTTTTCCACAATAAGGTGACCATCGAGGGTACCCCAGAAAATTGATTTATCGGTCCGCGTTTCGGCCATGTCCAACCATAAGAGATAAAATCTAATGAGCGCAAAGACTCTCCAACAAATTTACAAAGCCGGCCCCCAAAGTGGTGTATGAGTTTCTATCAATGAACTTAATGGTAAGTTTCATCCTTAAACGGAGGATGAGGAGAACTGTGATCCAAACACTCGGTAGAGTAATGCGAAAATTCTAATGTAATCAATCAAAGGAGTTTTGAAAAAGCTTGAAACGTCTGATGTAACCCCATAAATGGAACGAAGCTCTTAGTAAATTTAGAAGTATGTACAACGTGTACCATTTTACGTAAATCAATTTGAGTTAACTAAACAACTCAACAAGAGTGGTTTTTAAAATAATTTTGAAGGTATAATTTAGTGTATAATAGCCAAAATAGGTAAGGGTAAATTAGTCCATTTGAATTCATACGTACATATATGATTTTATAAATAGTATACATGACAAAATATTTCATTACTTCTATTCGCCCATAAATCTCGTGAGAACCGCCCAATTGCACAAATGTGTAAAAATTTTAATGAAAAGCAGGGTATCCGCATTACAGAGGTTACGAGTTGAAGTAAGATCGTTAAAGCTCGGGTGATGGACTTGAATCGTCTTGCGACATCTAATCAATAAATGCTACGAGGTCATGAAAACCAATGAGTTAAATATTGTTTTGACTATTGTCAGGACATAAGTCCTTGGGCCAAAACTCTTCACGTGCGAAGCTGTCACTAACAAGCGAGTTATGAATGACAAAACATAGGGTAAGTAGTTCGGTTAAGACGAGTCTCTCGTATATCAACAAATAAGATAATGAGTATCTTCCTTACTCATGTAACAACGTTAGAATTTCCGAATGAGTGGTGTATAAATTTTCTCTGACTCGCTTTCTATTCCTCATGTCACAATATTGGGACTTTTTATGAATTAACGTAATATAATCACGTTGGCCTGACGCCATTATATTTCACTAACTCATAGTTCCATTCCATTATCACTACATAAGGTCAGGACACGTGGTCAACCTCGAATTTCAACACAATTTCCCTAAAACAATTTCTTAACAATGTGCTAAGGATAGCACAAGAGACAAAGACATCGAAAGTAATGAATAGGAGTAATGGTGACATGAAAATGTCTTCGAAGTACCAAGAATCTCTAAAAGTCAAGGATGACGTTTTTCGGTTCAAAAACCAAAGCACATAGGCACAACGGCACAATGGCATGTAATGTAACAAAAATGTTATATACCCAAACACAATAGCTGACATTGAAATGCCGAGCCTTTAGAAGTCAAGAATGACATCTCGCGTAATATAACTCAAACGTTATATACATAACCATAATAGATGACATAGAAATGCCGAGAATTCTAGAACACGTAATGTAACTTAAACGTTATATCAATAAACACTAATTATGACATAGAAATGTCGAGAATTCCAGAAGTCAAGAATGACACCCCCTCGGTTTCACTAACCGAGGTGTTCCTTTAAAAGATGAACTCGCATGAGTCGGAGAATACGTTTAAATCGGAATGGGAGTTCCTCCCGGATTCAGAACATAATAGAAATGTATGTATGACAACAATATACATACCAATACGATACAAATAATCACATATAGTAATATATAATAGGCCGGGCTGTAGACTAGACTCACTAATGCACCCTATTGACTCGGGTAACGACATCAATGCAGCCTAATTCCCTACAACCAGAGCTCTGATACCAACTGTGACGACTCCGTCAAAACACTTAACGGCTCCGTCACTTGGTCCCACAGCTTGATCGAAACTCTATATGAATTTAATAAAACAACCTTGCATTCTTTATTTAAAAATGATTTCCTATAAAGGAAATCTACTAAAATGTATAAGTTTAGAAAAACTATACAATAATACTTTAACCAAAAGTTGACCAAAATAAAGTCAACAAACAACCACTTTTTAATGTAACAAAATAGAATGCAAGTTAATGTTTAACAAAAGCTGCCATCATAAATATGCAGACTCTCTAAGCACAGCGGAAGCAATCAATCATGAACCTGAGAATAAAACATGCGAGTAACTGTCAACAAAAATGTTGAGTGAATTATAGGTTTAATATTGCAAACAATATTTAATTTAAACAATAAAAATTTATGTTTGGACACATAAAAGTCCTTTTTAAACCACCAAATTATATGCTAGAAAACATATAATAAAACATTATTCCATTTTCCGTGAGCCACCTGGTAACCACTTAACCCTTTATTTACCCTTGCCAAACACAATAAATAATATACACCGAACAAGTGTATCTACAACAAAATACGAAGTACTAAACATTCCGATAACAAATTGCTAGCGCGACTAGCTCGAAATGGGGTTGTCAAACCCGATAGATCTATCCATAGGATTCGCGTTCACCAGTAGAAACCAGTGATTACAGTTACCAGACTAGGGAATATTTTTGTTCAACTCACAATGAATAATTTAAACCAACATCCACTTATGTCCAAAATATAAAATAAATTGCATGTATTCTCATCCCAAAAGATTTAAAATAGAAAATGGGACTATAACTCACCTTATTAGCAAACGAAGTAACCACACAATTATGCGAACAGCAAATGAAGTAAAGTGATCATGAATGATCACAACGCCGACCTATAAATAAAGCAGGTCGATATAAATAACTAACTTAGGTCAAGTCTTAGTATGATAGCTATTGTACATGTTGCAAGTAGACATAGAACAATACTCAACATGCATCGGTTTGATCGGAACAGCGTACGGACACACACTTTCTATTTTTAGAAAGTTTCTATTTTTAGCAGGTTTCCATTTTTGGAAAGTTTCTATTTTAGGAAAGTTTCTATTTTTGGAAAGTTTCTATTTTTGGAAAGTTTCCAAATTTAGATAGTTTCTATTTTTAGAAAGTTTTAAGTTAGGAAAGTTTCCTTATTTAGAAAGTCAACAGAAGTCAACTGAAAGTCAAAGTCAACCGAAAGTCAACCTTGGTCAAACATAGTCAACATTAATTTTAAAAGTGTAAGTTATAATAATAATGTAAGTTATAACGTTTATTAAAGTTAAATATGTCTAATTATGTCATAACATAAGTTTAATTAAATAAAAATGAATTATTAAAGTTTAGATAAGTTTAAATGATATAATTAATATAACATAAGTATTTAATTAATTAATTAAATATTAGTCATAATATAAGTATTATTAATTAATAATAAATTTTAAATCATATCATAAGTATTATTAATTAATAATGAATTATTAATCATATCATAAATTTCTAATTATACTTATTAAATCATAAGTATTTAATAATTAAATTATAATTAAATAATAACTAAGCCTTATAATAATTAAATAATTAATTAATCCTTATTATAAGTCTTATTATAATAATCTCATAATATAAGTTTAATACTTATCATAAGTATTTTCCATTAATAATGAAAGTATTATTAATCACAAGTTTAATTAAAATGTTAATTAAATCATAAGTATTAATTAAATGATATAATAAATATATATCATAAGTCTTAAATAATAATAATAATAATTACTTTTTATATCATAAGTAATTAAATGATAATGAAATCCATTATTTATATCATAAGTTTAATAATAAATCCCAAGTTTTAAATCAAAAGTTCATCGGGTCGTATCCTGAGCCCCGGGTGTCGGTTTTCGGCGAGCCTTACATATATCTCCGCCTAAGCAAACCACCCGACACTTTGGTACACTCAAGAACACACCATGAACAGCCCACAAGTCGTGATATACAGCCAATACACTACTTGGAACTTCAATTCAATCAAAAACGTGTTTTAGACGTAACGGGTGATTCGTGGCTCGGATTGAGATGACCCGAACATGAAAGTTCGCCCCACCATCAGTCCTAACACACTAACACACCCTAAAGTCACCAAATATGGTCACAAAGTCGGACCAAACCTGGTTCATACCAAAATCACATTTCAATCTTAACAAAATACCACTTTGCTCGTATCTAGGGCTCCGGGAATCGAAACGACATGAATCCGGAGTCTAAAATTAATGTCTTGATGAGAGGAACTCATTTATATACTTTATTTTATGATAAACATCAGTTACAATATCAGAAACACACGAAAAAGCTGCTGTCCCAATTTTATCAAACCGAAAAAATATGCAATCGAGCAATTCTACGCATACAATCAACAATACAATAACATATTATCATCATACTATCAATATAACATGTAAAAACAGAAAAATAATTGAAAAATTGAAAATCTAGGGTTAGGGTTTATACCCTAATCAACAATCAAGTAATATGAACGCGTAGAGATCGTTGTGTAGAATCCGAATATGTGAATGATTTCTTGATCCAAGTATTATTTGATGAAGATGATGATGGATTATGGTGGTGGTGGTGACGGCTAGGGAGGGAGAAGAGGAGAGAGCACCAAATGAATTTTAGGGTTGATAAAATTAGGAATAAAATGTGAAAATGAGGAGAATTGCAAAAATGAAAGGGGTATACCCCCTTCCTTGACAATTTCGGCCAAGAACTGAATGGGGTGGGCCCCATAGTGGCCCAATTTGATAAATGACAAAATCCTAGTGGCCCGAACGCCCGAACGAATCCCGAAACGCGAAAACGCCGCTACGCGATTGATTTTTCGAAGAGATAATAAATACGCGACGAATAAAATATATAAACACTATATATAATCATATGACATCAAAATATCATATTTAAAATAATTAGGACTTAAAAATTCCAAAAGTTCGACCGTTGGTTTGAAAACCGAAAAGATTCGCCGGATAGAAATCCGCGACACGTAGAAACGTACAATTAAAGATATGAATACAAATATTCATATAACACATAATAATTAATATATTATTACAAAAATAATAATATAGGTCATAGAAATGACGTGGCACGAAAAATAATTAACGGTCGTTAAATAATTAACGGCAAAAGATAACGGAAAAAGTAGGGTCGTTACAATTTTCGTTATTACATAATAATAATAATACTCATGATAATATAAATAATAATACTTATAATCATATTAGTGGTAATAATAATAATAATAATGATACTAAAGATATTACTTTTAATGATATTACTAGTTTTAACAAAACAACAGATTTAAAATAATGTTACTTTTAGTAATAAAGGTAATAATAATAATACCAATACTGATATTAATAATAACTATAATAATTTTACTATTACTAATATTAGTGATGATGATAGTAATAATAATAATGATACTAAATATGATAATCATTTTAATAATAACTATGATAGTATTACCAATAATAAAAAATGTTAATAATAAAGATAATAATGATTATGAATATGATTATAATACTAATAATACTATGATACTTATAATAATAATAATTATACTAATAATCATAATATGGTACATGTATTCGTCTTAATAAAAATGATAATAATAATAATAATAATAATAATATTTTTAATAATAATAATAATAATGATAATAATAATAATAATGATGATGGTAATAGAAGTACTACCTCAAAAGCTTTTCCTAAAAAAAATCATGCCTCAGACCGGGCTCGAACCCGAGACCTCTCGTTCAACAAACATACACAACCAATGAACTGTTTGTTTGTAATAGTTTTAATTCGCTTAATTATTTATTTATTAGGTCAGAAATTGTTTGTTTTTCTTCATAAACTAAAACCCAATCATCATCATTTAAATCATTATCATGATCATAACATCATTGTCCTTTATCGTTGTATCATTATCATCACTAACATCATTTTTAACCTCGTTCTTCCCCATCATCATTATCATAACAATCATCAACGAGTATCATCACTATAATATAAACACCATGATCCTTATTTGCGTAACATACCCATCATCATCTTTTCCATCGTCATAAGCGAACATCATCATCAAGACGTTGTTTAAAGAAACAGAAATATCCGCAGCAATAGCTGCTGTATTCGAACAAAAAGTATAAAAGAAAGCAGCGGTTTGGATGTTTTGTAGATTGATCCAAAAGCCCACTTATTAAAATAAGACCCAAAATAGATTAACTGAGTCCAAGATTGCAAATCCAATATACTTCAAATAAATCCCAAGTAGTAAAATAATTAAAGGATCCGATCCTTGGATACTTTATATTTAGTGGGGCGACTAAAAAAGAAATTTTATAGTGAGCTAGCAACCCCACGTGTTTCTTGGATATTCCATCTGGTCGACAGGTATCTTTGTTCTTTTAACAAAAGAGAAAGCAGAAAAATGAAAACACAGTTGTAGCAGTAAACAGGAATAGTTTTAGGTTAGTTTTAGTGGTGTTCTTTTACAACATCAAATAGACGACATCAACAGTTAATCACGATGGTTTCATGGTGGTATTGGAGGTTGACGACAATGATGTGATGAAGGTGGTGGGTTTGGGTTTGTCTATGAGTAGAAAGAAAACAGAACTATAGAAACCTCATGTGGTGTTCGGTTTGATAGTGGTATCGAACAAGAAGAGGGTAACAAGAGCAGAAGTTGAAGGTTGTTCATAAATAAAAGTCGGATGTGTTGGTGTTTGACAACCGGTAGCAACAAGGAAGTAACAGAAATGATCGTTAATGGTTCATGGTTGTGTGGTTAGTGAAAACATGATGATAATGATGGTTCAATGGTTGTAGAGGGTGGCTGTGGGGTGGATGTATTTGCGTGATCACATGAACCCGAAGAATAGTAAGAGCAATCGGTTAACAGAAGTTGTAGGTGGTTTAAGGTGATGGTTATGGCGATATAGGTAGTAATAGTGGTGGGTTATGGTTATCGATTGTAAAACATAAATATAGCTTCAAAGGACCGTTTAGGATTTCACGAAGAAAATATAAAGTGGCTGGTGATCGAGCTTAATATCAAAGTGTTGATATGGTGGTCGTGAAGTTGCAGTGGTGGTGATAGAAGGTGACTCGTGGTGAAGTCCGGTTTAAAGGTGAGCTGTTGGTAGTGATCAAAGTTGGAACTTTGGTGGTTGTCTTCCGGTTGGTGAAGTGGTGTAGATGGATTCATACATCTATATATGTAGTATGTATACATAGAAAGATGTTGGGTTTGGTTGTTAAATGAAAGCAATGACAAACATAATAATACTCTAAATCACGGATGTAAATGGAAAAGTGAAACAAAAACAGCAATCATCAATCAAGCATAGTAATGTATCAATTATCTATTAACTTTACGGATGAATTATCAAGTGGATATTTTAAGTTGTTATCAATCACACAAAGTATACTAATAATTCATAATTAAGTGGTAAATAAGGACAAAGACAATTTAAGACATTTAAATTGAAAAGGCTGAAATTTAGAATTGAAAATATCCGACGATAGTTTTTGTAGAGATAGCAATTCGTACACCGTTGTTAATTAGTGGCGGATATAAGTATTTAGAAAAATCCTAAATTTTTATATTAAGTTTCTTTAATTATTTCAGTCATTATTGTATAAAATTCAGTTATTAACTATTAAATAAAAATTAAATTAATTATTCACTCCCAACCCCTAAGTAAAATATAATAAGTGTTAAAACTTAACAAATAGATTCTAAATATATATTTAATAAAGCTATAATTTATATGACTTCTTTTTGGATCACCTTTTATTTAAAAAAATCACATAAGTTTGAATTAAACTTTTCTAAATAATAATCGGAACGTCCAACAAATATTACAATTATTAAATAATTATATTTGATATACTCTTTCTATATATATAGATTTATTTTAATAATGATTTAATTATATCGTATATTATTATTTTAAGTTATTATATATATACATATATTTATATTTATATTTATATGTATACACATTTATTTATAAATAATAGTTCGTGAATCGTCGGGAATGGTCGAAGTTAAATGAATGCAAGACAACAGTTTAAGAATTTTGAGACTCATCATTACAGACTTTGCTTATCGTGTCGAAATCAAATAAAGATTTAAGTTTAAATTTGGTCGAAAATTTCCGGGTCGTCACAGTTACTAGCTACATTTTGATTGGAGTGATATGTCTTAACCTTGATTTCCTTAATTTAAATTGTTGAAAGTTAGGGTTTGGGTTAGTATTAAACATAAAACCCATATTTGGTGATTTTAGGTGTTCTTGGGTAAGATCGAGTCATGAGGACTCAAGAATGACTAACCTAGGGTTTTAAAGTGTTAATTGGTGTTTATGAGTCTTAAATGGTAGTTAATCACTAGCACACTTTGGGGTTAAGTGAATGGGTGTTATTTGGGTTGGTGGATAACCTAAAATGGGTGTGTAAACCTTGAAATGAATCAAACGAGTTTTGGGCGACCTAAATTGTCTAGTGAGTATGAAAATGCACTAAACTTGTGTTAATAAGTGTATTAAGACCATAATTAATTAATGTTAGAGATTTGGCGTAATCTCGACCTAGTGTAGGGTAAGGGTGCAAATGGGTCACATTTGCACTATGAGTCAAAATGACACTAGGGTGGCGAGTGAGTTGGTTGACCAACTTGATTGTATGATTGATTATATGCATAATATAATAGGTACGTTACACTGAGGGGTGCAAGCTTGGTTATCATTCACGAAAGACATTAAGGTGAGTGGAATAATTATATGCGTAGGTATATAATGTATTTATTTGTAGTTGCGTGAGATGTGCTAAGACACCACGTTTCACGTGATGAGTGAAGTGTCGACGTGTTAAGACACCACTCGGGGTGAAGTATCGACGTGTTAAGATGCCACCCCAAGTAATATGAAGAGTGAACTGTCGATGTGTTAAGACACCACTCGGAGTGAAGTATAAACTTGTTAAGATGCCACTCCAAGAACTATCACGGGTGAAGTTTCGACGTGTTAAGACGCCACCCGAGGTGAAGCATCGACGTGTTAAGATGCCACCCGTGGGATTAGTGTACGATGTGTTAAGTACTCTAATGGTTGTTATGAACACCGATGGGAAATTTGAGTACCATCCCTTGTACGATTGGTTAACCATGGTTATGTGTTGTAGTGTAGCATATTCTATTGTTTCGATTATATGCTATTGATTATGCTAGTTGCGGTATTGGAGGTTATTAGCTTTGTACTTGAGATTGTATGCTAATTATATTGCTAGCGTATATGTGGAATATGAGTAAGTGTTTGCAAGTAGGTATATTATATATGTATGTGTATAACTATTGCATTCACTAAGCATTTTTTCTTACCCTCTCGTTGTTTACCTTTTAGGCTCCGGCTTGGATAAAGGCAAGGGTATTCAATTGGATTAGTGGCCTCCCGCTTTGTTTTGATAGGGGACGGTTTTGGGAAGATTAGTTTTTTTGAAGTTTGACTAAGATGTGGGTAGTTTAACCCCAAACACCGTGCTCTAGGTGTCGTTTGGAATTTAAATTCTTATGGTCAAAACTTGTATTTTGAACGAAATTCGTAAAACGGGTCGCTGTGGGCCCGGTGATGTAAAACTTGGTTTTAGTTTGAAAACTTCTTAGTTTTACTTATTATAAAGTGTTGTGATAATTGGTTTCCCGAAAAAGTGTCGGGAAGCGAGTTTTCTGTTCGCGCAAGTTGGACCCCGGGGACAGCCCCTGGCAGTTCATTTGGACGCCGTCCAAATTGCTTGGACGCCGTCCTGGCCTTCAATACTGGACGCCGTCCAGATAACTGGACGCCGTCCAGATGCACTGACTCTCAAAATATTTTTTTGGGGTCGTGTTTTCGTTTGAATAATGGGTTGGGTCGTTACAAGTGGTATCAGAGCATGGTCTAAGGGATTTAGGCGACTTGATATAGGTGCCTAGACTTAGACTTTATTGTGTATGCATTTTATACGGGACTTGTAGGAGATGGGTAGGATCGGGATTGGTTAGTGCCTAGGTTTATGTGAACTAACCTTGCGCTAATTGTTTTGTGTTGTGTTTGCAATCATCAAGCGAGATAGATGTTGTACTAGCAAGTAAATGCGGCGTGCTCGTGTAACAATGACTAGCTACCATTGTTACGGGTTCAAATCGTGTTAAACAAGCGATGTACGATGATTGTTGAGCAAGATGGGGTGGTGAGGTGTATTTGTATATATGTGACATGTCTTTTCGTTTCATTGTTTAACGTATTCCGTTTTATAGAATGAAGATGAGAAACGGACATGATACCAATGAAGGAGGTATAATCGAGGACTCCGAGTTCACGACTAAGGTTGAGGCCATCTTTATACATCAAAAGACGGAGTTTCTGGAGGACGTTAGGAAGATGTTCCAAGATTCAATTGATGAGCAAGTAGTTGATCTAGTTAAAGAACAAATTAAGGCAGTTCTTCACGAAGATAATGTTGGAAGGCGATACTTCTACTATAAGAATTTCAAGGATTCTCAACCTCCCACTTTTGAAGGTGAACGGGACCCACTTAAGAGTGCCCATTGGATCTCAAATATGGAAGGGGCTTTTCATACTTGTGAATGCCCTCTCGATAAGAATACAAGGTACGAGTGTAGTATGTTAAGGGACGATGCCAAGTTGTGGTGGGACGCAAAAATCCAACTCTATGGTGAAGAACAATGTATGGAATTCACGTGGGATGAATTCAAGGCGAAATTTTTCAAAGAGTACCAAACTTTGGCCAATCTTTCAAGGTTAAAAGACGAGTTGCATGCTTTGAGGTAAGGGTCGATGGACTTGAACACTCTTAAGTCCACTTTCTTGGCAAAGACCCAATTTTTCCCGGAGTATGTCGGTAATGATCACATGTTGAAGGAAGACTTCTATCGAACCTTGAACGACATCTATCAAGAAAAGATTAGTGTAACCTCGGTGAAAACTTTTGATGAGTTGTTCGATATGGCAAAGGGTTTTGAGTCGCTCGTTTTGAGAAAGAGTGGCTGTAACAACCCAACCCAATATCCAACTGAAAACAGCAAACAATTTTTTTTTTTTGTGTCAGAAGGGTGCGCCACGCGCACCAGTTTGGAGTGCGCTGCGCGCACAAGCTGTTCCAGCTTCTGTCCGGTTTTGCAATTTTTCCAAAAAAGATCACCCACTTTCTGACGTATTTAGACGAAACGCTTTACACAACATGTTATAATATGTAAAACTAACACATTCCAATAATAAAAATAGTTTTACGACACCGGGCCCACATATGCCCAAAATTACGAGTTTCGTACAAAATACAAGTTTCAACCGAATTAGTTTAAATTCCAAACGACACTAGAGCATGATGTTTGGGGGTTAAACTACCCAAATCTCGGTCAAACTTCAAAAGCCATACGTCCAAAAGCTTCTCCTAATATAACGAAGCGGGATCACTAATCCAAACGAATACCCTTAACCTTGTCCACACCGGAGCCTGTAAAAAGGTAAACGACGAGAGGGTAAGCATAACGCTTAGTGAATGCAATAATTATACATATACATATATAACCTACTTACTTTCAATCACTTACACAATACCGTATACAAGCTAGCAATTCGACAACTATGCAAATATTATGCATAAACCAATATCCGCAATTCACAATAAGCTAGCGACACCAATAGCATATAGTTCACAATTAAATATGCTAATTCAAAATTCATACAACCATGGTTAACCAATAATACCAAGGAAAAAATACTAGCGAAAGACCGTCGGAGTTCATAACATCCATTAGTGTACTTAATCACCGTGTATCACTAATCCCTCGGGTGATGTCTTAAACACCGCGACTAACTCACCCCTATGACAATGTGATGTCTTGAACACCGCGACTAATCCACATGTCAAACAATTCCATGAGTAGTGTCTTGAGCACCGCGACAATTCCACTCCCATGATAATGTGGTGTCTTAAACACCGCGACTAACCCACATGTCGATCAAAACAATGAGTGGTGTCTTAAACACCGCGATGATTCCACTCGTTGCATAGAATGTGATGTATTGAACATCGCGACAATTCCACATTCCACTACACAAATAAATACAATATATATGTACACGCATAATTATTCCACTCACCTTATGCCTTCGTTGAATTGATAACCAAGCTCGCAACTTCAAGGTAACGTACCTATTACATTATCCACATATATCAATCATTCATTCAAGTTGGTCAACCAATCTTATTTGCCATCCAAGTGCCATTTGGCACATAGTGCAAACGTGACCCATTTGCACCATTCATTCAAACATTAGGTCGGGATTATGTCAAACCCTTACCAACAATTCGATTATGGTCTTAATACACCTTTAACACAAGGTTATCTCATTTTTCACACCCATTAACCTACTTAGGTCATCAAAGACTCATTTGACCCATTTCAAGGTTAACACACTCATTTGGGTCATTAACAAACCCAAATACACCCATTCACTTTAAACACCAAGTGTGCTAGTGATTAACTACCATTTAAGACCCATAAACACCAATTAACACTTTAAAACCCTAGGTTAGTCATTCTTGAGTCTTGATGACTCAATCTTACTAAAAAACACCCAAAATCACCAAATATGAGTTTTATGTTCTTCATTTACCCAAACCCTAACCCATACATAAATCAAAGTAAGGAAATCAAAGTTAGAACATACCACTACAACCTAAACGTAGCTAGCGGCTAGATGAACAACTTTAATGCACGCGCTTTGGCCCAAAATCAACTTCTTCCTTTTAGATTTGAGCTTTCTCACTCAAGAACTCTCCTCTCTCTCTCTAGAATTTAAGTGGAAAGGATAAGGTAGGTGATAATGGAGTTATGACACTCCACAAACTGATCTGGTGACCTTTAACTCATCCCCAAGTGAATTTACCAAAAAGCCCTTCTAAAATATCTCATTTAAAAGAAACAGAATCTGGCTACAGTAAACAGTGCGCGACGCACACCCTTAAGTGTGCGCTGAGCGCACCCATGCCTGGACAGGCTCTGCCTTCTGTTTAACTGCACAATAAAATCCCACACTTTATGTACTCTATTTACACTGCTGTACAATAGTTATTCGGGTCTTACAACTCTCCCCCACTTGAATCAGAGCGCGCCCTCGCGATCCAAGCCACATGACAAGAGGGAAGATAAACCAACACGAATTCTTCGGGCTCCCAAGTAAACTCAGAACCTTTACTCCGACGCCATTGAACTTTAAAAGTTCTCACCACTTTATTTCTCAACCTTTTGACCTTCTCATCAAGTATAGCAATCGGCTCCTCAATATACTCTAACTTATTGTTTAGCTCAATCTTGTCTACGCTTAATGGCATAAGATTTTTGTCTATCTTGAGCCTTTTTCAAATGAGTCCGAATCATACCAATCTTGCTATTCGTCTCTAAAACCAAATCGGTACTCCTGATTTCTCTTTGACCCACATTACCCCAACAAATTGGAGTTCGACACCTTCACCCATAAAGCATCTCATAAGGTGGCATCCCGATACTAGTATGATAACTATTATTGTACGAGAATTCCACCAAAGGCAAGTGCTCATCCCAACTACCACCAAAATAAATAATACACACCCGTAACATATCCTTCAATGTTTGATTCGTACGTTTGGTTAGACCGTCCGTTTGAGGATGGTACGCCGTGCTCAATTTCAATTGTGTACCCATATCTTCATGAAACTTTTCCCAAAACTGAGATGTGAAACGAGTATCTCGATCCAAAATAATAGATATAGGAACCCCATGTCTTGATATCACTTCCTTGATAAACAACTTAGCCAACGTCTCCGACGATATCACTTCCCGAATGGGAAGAAACAAAGCACTTTTCGTCAATCGATCAACTATCACCCAAATCGAATCAAATTGGGTTCTCGCCGTTTTAGGTAACTTTGTGATGAAATCCATGGTAATGTGCTCCCATTTCCATTTCGGGATTTCTAACGGTTGTAACATGCCATACGGCTTTCGGTGTTCGGCTTTAACTTGCAAACACTTGACGTATTGTTCAACATACTTAACAACATCACGTTTCATGCCCGACCACCAATACTCTTTCCTCAAATCAAGATACATTTTCGTTGCGCCCGGATGAATGGAATACTTTGACTTATGTGCTTCATCAAGTAGCACTCGTCGAAAATCCCCCATCTTAGGCACCCACACTCTTCCTTGAAAAGACAACAAACCATGCAGGCCTAAAGTAATGAACTCCGTTTGCCCCACGATTCGTTCCTCATGCTTGTTGTGAATGTAAGCTTCTATTTGAATCTCACCAAGTTTTACAAGAAAATCGTTAGTAATAATCATACGTAACAATCCCAATCGTAACGCCGGATGTTGACTCTTTCGACTCAACGCATCCGCGACAACATTCGCCTTACCCGGATGATAAAGTATTTCACAATCGTAATCTTTTACCACATCCATCCATCTACGTTGACGATAATTCAAATCTCGTTGATCAAAAAGATGTTTCAAACTCTTTTGATCCGAATAAATCGTACTCTTGACACCATACAAGTAATGGCTCCAAATTTTCAATGCATGCACTACCGCCACCAACTCAAGATCATGAGTCAGATATCTCGTTTCGTGTTCCTTTAATTGTCGAGAGGCATAAGCGATGACTTTACCTCTTTGCATTAGAACACACCCGAGCCTATTTAGAGAAGCATCACAATAAACCGTTATGTCTTCCACCCCTTCCGGAAATACTAACACCGGAGCTCGACACAACTTCTCTTTTAACAATTGAAAGGCAATTTCTAGCTCATTTTCCCAATTAAATCTAGCGTTCTTCCTCGTTAATTTCGTCAACGGAGAAACGATCTTGGAAAAGTCTTGGATAAACCGACGATAATAACCGGCCAATCCGAGAAAACTTCGGATTTTCGTAGGCGTAGTCGGTCATCCCAACTCTTCACCGTCTCTATCTTCTCCGGATCTACTTGAATACCGTCTTTGTTCACAATATGGCCAAGGAATTGAACTTCCCTTAGCCAAAATTCACATTTGGAGAATTTAGCATACAACTTCTCCTTCCGCAACGTCTTCAACACACCCCGCAAATAATGTTCATGTTCCTTCATACTCTTAGAATAGACAAGTATGTCGTCAATGAACACAATTACCGACTTGTCCAACATAAGTTGGCACACTCGGTTCATAAGATCCATGAATGCCGCCGGTGCATTCGTAAGACCAAAAGGCATAACTACGAATTCAAAATGCCCATAACGCATTCGAAAAGCCGTTTTGTCGATATCTTCCTCACGGACCCGCATTTGATGATAGCCGGACCGTAGGTCGATTTTAGAGAAATACGTCGCACCTTGGAGTTGGTCAAACAAATCATCAATCCGAGGCAATGGATAACGATTCTTGATCGTCACTTTGTTCAACTCCCGATAATCTTTTCACATCCACATACTACCATCCTTCTTCTTCACAAATAAAACCGGAGCGCCCCATGGCGAAGCACTCGGTCGAATAAAACCCTTTTCAAGCAACTCTTGGGTTTGATTTAACAATTCTTACATTTCTGTCGGCGCTAAACGATAAGGAGTTTTAGCAATGGGAGTAGCCCCCGGAACCAACTCAATGCGAAATTCAACTTGTCTTTCCGCCGGAACACCCGGTAATTCATCTGAAAAAACGTCTTCGAATTCACTAACCACCGAAATTTCACGAATGGATGGTGGCTCTTCACGAGTGTCAACTACATGAGCAAGAAAAGTCATGCCACCACTAATAAGGAAACGATGTGCCCGTGCATAAGTGCATAATGGCACAAGTTGAAATGTCCCGTTCATATTGATTATAAACGTTCCATATTAGTTAATTTTGTCGCGAGGTTTTGACCTCTATATGAGACGTTTTTCAAAGACTGCATTCATTTTTAAAACAACCATAACCTTTATTTTATCGATAAAGGTTTAAAAAGCATTACGTAGATTATCAAATAATGATAATCTAAAATATAACGTTTACACACGACCATTACATAATGGTTTACAATAAGAATATATTACATCAAAAATAAGTTTCTTGAATGCAGTTTTTACATAATATCATACAAGCATGGACTCCAAATCTTGTCCTTATTTTAGTATGCAACAGCGGAAGCTCTTAATAATGACTTGAGAATAAACATGCTTAAAACGTCAAAAAAAATGTTGGTGAGTTATAGGTTTAACCTATATATTATCAAATCATAATATTAGACCACAAGATTTCATATTTCAATATACATCCCATACATAGAGATAAAATTCATTCATATGGTGAACACCTGGTAACCGACATTAACAAGATGCATATAAGAATATCCCCTATCATTCTGGAAAATCCTTCGGACATGATAAAAATGAATTCGAAGTACTAAAGCATCCGGTACTTTGGATGGGGTTCGTTAGGCCCATTAGATCTATCTTTAGGATTCGCGTCAATTAGTAGATCGGTTTGCTAATTCTTAGGTTACCAAGAAAAAGGGGCATATTCGGCTTTGATCATTCACCCATATAATGTAGTTTCATTTACTTGTGTCTATTTCGTAAAACATTTATAAAACTACATGTATTCTCATCCCAAAATATTAGATTTTAAAAGTGGGACTATAACTCACTTTCACAGATTTTTACTTCGTCGGGAAGTAAGACTTGGCCACTGGTCGATTCATGAACCTATAACAAATATGTACATATATATCAAAGTATGTTCAAAATATATTTACAACATTTTTAATACGTTTTAATGTTTTAAGTTTATTAAGTCAGCTGTCCTCGTTAGTAACCTACAACTAGTTGTCCACAATTAGATGTACAAAAATAAATCAATATATATTATCTTGAATCAATCCACGACCCAGTGTATACATGTCTCAGGCTAGATCACAACTCAAAGTATATATATTTTTGGAATCAACCTCAACCCTGTATAGCTAACTTCAACATTACTGCATATAGAGTGTCTATGGTTGTTCCAAATAATATATATAGATGGGTCGATATGATATGTCAAAACATTTGCATACTTGTCTATGGTATCCCAAGATTACATAATATATTAGAATACATGTATAATACAATATAAGTTAGCTAGGATATGATTAATATAAATTTGTTACCAATTTTCACGTAGCTACAACAAGCAAAAATATTCAATCTTGTTTTACCCATAACTTCTTCGTTTTAAATCCGTTTTGAGTGTTTCAAGTTGCTATGGTTTCATATTGAACTTAAGTTTATGAATCTAAACAGAAAAAATATAAGTTTATAGTCGGAAATACAGGTTACAAGTCGTTTTTGTAAAGGTAGTCATTTTCAGTCGAAAGAACGACGTCTAGATGACCATTTTGGAAAACATACTTCCACTTTGAGTTTAACCATAATTTTTGGATATAGTTTCATGTTCATAAGAAAAAATTTTTTCCCAGAAGAACAACTTTTAAATCAAAGTTTATCATAGTTTTTAATTAACTAACCCAAAACAGCCCGCGGTGTTACTACGACGGCGTATATCCGGTTTTACGGTGTTTTTCATGTTTTCCGGTTTTAAATCATTAAGTTAGCATATCATATAGATATAGAACATGTGTTTAGTTGATTTTAGAAGTCAAGTTAGAAGGATTAACTTTTGTTTGCGAACAAGTTTAGAATTAACTAAACTATGTTATAGTGATTACATGTTCAAATCTTCGAATAAGATAGTTTTATATGTATGAATCGAATGATGTTATGAACATCATTACTACCTCAATTTTAGTAGGTAAACCTACTGTAAGTGATAAGAAATGATCTAGCTTCAAAGGATCTTGGATAGCTTGAAAGTTCTTGAAGTAGAATCATGACACAAAAACAAGTTCAAGTAAGATTATCACTCGAATTAAGATAGTTATAGTTATAGGAATTGAATCAAAGTTTGTATATGAGTATTACCTTGATTTAGAATGATATATTACTATAAATAACAAGGATTTTTTGAGGTTGTATGATCACTTTACAAGATTGGAAGTGAGCTAGTAAACTTGGAAGTATTCTTGATTTTATGAAACTAGAACTTGTAGAATTTATGAAGAACACTTAGAACTTGAAGATAAAACTTGAGGGAGATCAATTAGATGAAGAAAATTGAAGAATGAAAGTGTTTGTAGGTGTTTTTGGTCATTGGTATATGGATTAGATATAAAGGATGTGTAATTTTGTTTACAAGTAAATAAGTCATGAATGATTACTAATATTTTTGTAATTTTATGAGATATTTCATGCTAGTTGCCAAATGATGGTTCCCACATGTGTTAGGTGACTCACATGGGCTGCTAAGAGCTGATCATTAGAGGGTATATACCAATAGTACATACATCTAAAAGCTGTGTATTGTACGAGTACGAATACGGGTGCATACGAGTAGAATTGTTGATGAAACTGAACGAGGATGTAATTGTAAGCATTTTTGTTAATAGAAGTATTTTGATAAGTGTCTTGAAGTCTTTCAAAAGTGTATAAATACATATTAAAACACTACATGTATGTACATTTTAACTGAGTCATTAAGTCATCGTTAGTCGTTACATGTAAGTGTTGTTTTGAAACCTTTAGGTTAACGATCATGTTAAATGTTGTTAACCCATTATTTATTATATCTAAAGAGATGTTAAATTATTATATTATCATGATTTTATGATGTATTAATATATCTTAATATGATATATATACAATTAAATGTCGTTACTGTTGGAGTATGATACAAATTCAAAGCGAGCGGAAGCATTTTTAAAACTTTACAAAATCATACTCTTCCACGGATCATTGTACAAAACTTTAGTAAACAAAACAAATTAACGAAACTGAATAAGAGAAGATTAGAATACAACCTTTGTAGCCCTTTTGAAGATCGAATTTGAAAACCCAAAGAAGAGTTCCTCTAAACGGTAGACACCCAAAGTTCCAACCTTGCTTCGATCTATACCTTCTACTTAACAGATCTTTTCTTTTCCTTATTTCCACCAAAACCCGAACCCAATTATAGATCTCAAGTATTTTGGTTACTTGAAAATGAGAAAGAGAAATAGCGTTTTGTATGTGTGTTTTTGTATCTCAAGTTACATATATATTTTCAATACCAAGACTTGGTATTATATAGAATAAAATTGATACATATAATACAAATATAAAGATTTGGAAAGATTTTAAAAGATTTGCAAAATCAAATCTTTATATAAAATAAGATTTACAAATCAAATCAAATCTTATATATTTAGATTTGTAAGTATATGTACACACATAAAAAAAACTTACTTAATTTATTAAACCATTAACTAATGATTAATAAATTAATTTCCGATTAGAAGGTATATCAAACAATTTACGATTGGCCTTTGTGTGTGACCGAATAGGATAAATGGACTTTTATTATTTAATGTCATGGGCATATCTTCGGAATATATGTACCACAGTCAAACCACGGTCGAACCATAGCCAGCCCGAGAACATATTTCCAACAGTTACAACGATAATCGTTACATATATGCCTCGTTTCGAAATCATTAAGTTAGTAGTCTTGTTTTACATATGTAGTTCATTGTTAACATACTTAATGATATACTTAATTAGCATTTTATCATGTTAAACATAGTGTATCAATATCTTAATATGATTCATATGTAATTAGTAAGACGTTGATATAACGATAATCGTTATATATATCATTTTCGAGTTTCTTAATTCAATAGGCTCATTTTTATGTATATAACTCATTGTTAAAATACCTAATGAGATACATACTTATCATAATATCATGTTAACTATATATATATCCATATATATGTCATCATATAGTTTTTACAAGTGTTAACGTTCGTGAATCACTGTCAACTTGGGTGGTCAATTGTCTACATGAAACCTATTTCAATTAATCAAGTCTTAACAAGTTTGATTGCTTAACATGTTGGAAACACTTAATCATGTAAATATCAATTTCATTTAATATATATAAACATGGAAAAGTTCGGGTCACTACACAAGTCTCCTCCGTCTCTCGCCGTGAATAATTAACTCTCCCCCACTAGGGGCTTTTACGCGAATAAACTTGTCGTGGCATGCAATATCGGCTCTATAATGATCGAGCCAATCCATACCAACAACAATATCAAAATCACCCAAAGTCATCTGGATGAGATCAATTTTAAAGTTTTCGGCACCAAACACAACATTACAATATTTACACACATCAACCACTAGCACCGTCTTGCCATCCGCTATTTCGACTTCTACCGGATGACTTAACTTAGCTAACGGTTTATTAAGTTTAGGCACAAATTTTGGTGACACAAACGACAAGTTAGCACCACTATCAAAAAGTATCCTCGCCGGATTAGAATTAACCATGAAAGTACCTGAGACAACTTTATTTGATTGCTTGGCTTCATCATTCGTCATCAAATAGTTGCGACCCCTAGCCGTACCCGCCGCCTTCTCTAGCCGCTTAACATTATCATTGCACAAATCGGGACACTCCGGCTTTCGATGCCATTCTTTACCACAATTATAGCAAGCGAGTTTTGTGGAGGATGGTTTCGGGCAATCATGAGCCATATGCCCCTTTTGTCCACAATTATGACAAGAATAACAGAATTCTCCGGGAACACTCTTCTTCACACTATTAACACTCTCCAAACCCTTCTTTCTCTTTTTGTTTGAAAAGTTTGAATGGCTCGAACCTTCAATCTTCCGCTTGTCGAACGTAAAGCCACTCTTTTTCAACACAAGTGCCTCAAAACCTTTGGCCATGTCGAACAACTCATCAAAAGTTTTCACCACGTTTACACTAATCTTATCTTGATAGTTGTCGTTCAAGATTCGATAGAAATCTTCCTTCAACATTTTATCATTCCCGACATACTCCGGGCAAAATTGGGTCTTAGACAAAAACACGGATTTGAGAGTGTTCAAATCCATCGACCCTTGCCTCAAGGAACGCAACTAGTCATTAAGCCTTGTAAGATCGGCCAAAGTTCGGTATTCTTTGAAAAATTCCGCCTTGAATTCATCCCAAGTGAATTCCAAGCATTGCTCTTCACCATAAACTAGGATTTTTGCGTCCCACCACAACTTGGCATCGCCCCTCAACATACTACACCCGTACCTTGTCTTCTTATCGAGAGGACATTCACAAGTACGGAAAGCCCCCTCCATATCGGAGATCCAACGGGCACTTTTAAGAGGGTCTCTTTCACCTTCAAAGGTGGGAAGTTGAGAATCCTTGAAATTCTTATAGAAAAAGTCCCGCCTTCCAACATTATCCTCTTGAAGGACAACCTTAACTTGTTCCTTTACTACATTGACTAGTTGCTCGTCAATCGTATCAAGAAACATTTTCTTAACATCCTTGAGGAACTCCGCCTTTTGACGTTTAAAGATGGCCTCAACCTTGGCCGTGAACTCAGAGTCCTCGCTTGTACCTCCATTATCATTTTCGGGTCCGTTTCTCGTCTTCATTCTATAAAACTGAATAGGTTAAATAACGAAATATATATATATATATATATATATATATATATATATATATATATATATATATATATACACACTACACCACCCCATCTTGCTCAACAATTGTCGTACATTGCTTGTTTGACACGATTTGAACCCGTAACAATGGCAGCTAATCATTGCTACGCGAGCACGTCGCATTAAGTTACTAGTACAACGTCTATCTCGCCCGATGATTGCTAACACAACACAAAACAATTAGCGCAAGGTTAGTTCTCATAAACCTAAGCACTAACCAATCCCGGTCCGACCCGTCTCCTACAAGTCCCGTATAAAGTGCATACACAATAAAGTCTAAGTCTAGGCACCTATCTCAAGTCGCCTAAATCCCTTAGACCATGCTCTGATACCACTTGTAACAACCCAACCCAATATCCAACTGAAAACAGCAAACACGTTTTTTTTGTTAGAAGGGTGCGCCACGCGCACCAGTTTGGAGTGCGCTGCGCACACAAGCTGTTCCAGCTTCTGTCCGGTTTTGCAATTTTTCCAAAAAAGATCACACACTTTCCGACGTATTTAGACGAAACGCTTTACACAACATGTTATAATATGTAAAACTAACACATTCCAACAATAAAAAGAGTTTTACGACACCGGGCCCACATATGCCTAAAATTACAAGTTTCGTACAAAATACAAGTTTCAACCGAATTAGTTTAAATTCCAAACGACACTAGAGCATGATGTTTGGGGGTTAAACTACCCAAATCTCGGTCAAACTTCAAAAGCCATACGTTCAAAAGCTTCTCCTAACATAACGAAGCGGGATCACTAATCCAAACGAATGCCCTTACCCTTGTCCACATCGGAGCCTATAAAAAGGTAAACAACGAGAGGGTAAGCATAACGCTTAGTGAATGCAATAATTATACATATACATATATAACCTACTTACTTGCAATCACTTACAAAATACCTTATACAAGCAAGCAATTCGACAACTATGCAAATATTATGCAAAAACCAATATCCGCAATTCACAATAAGCTAGCGACACCAATAGCATATAGTTCACAATTAAATATGCTAATTCAAAATTCATACAACCATGGTTAACCAATCATACAAAGGAAACGGTACTAGCGAAAGACCGTCGGAGTTCATAACATCCATTAGTGTACTTAATCATCGCGTATCACTAATCCCTCGGGTGATGTCTTAAACACCGCAACTAACTCACCCCTATGACAATGTGATGTCTTGAACACCGCGACTAATCCACATGTCAAACAATTCCATGAGTAGTGTCTTGAGCACCGCGACAATTCCACTCCCATGACAATGTGGTGTCTTAAACACCGCGACTAACCCACATGTCGATCAAAACAATGAGTGGTGTCTTAAACACCGCGACGATTCCACTCATTACATAGAATGTGATGTCTTGAACATCGCTACAATTCCACATTCCACTACACAAATAAATACATTATATATGTACACGCATAATTATTCCACTCACCTTACACCTTCGGTGAATTGATAACCAAGCTCGCAACTTCAAGGTAACGTACTTATTACATTATGCACAAATATCAATCATTCATTCAAGTTGGTCAACCAATCTTATTCGCCATCCAAGTGCCATTTGGACCATAGTGCAAACGTGACCCATTTGCACCATTCATTCAAACACTAGGTCGGGATTATGTCAAACCCTTACCAACAATTCGATTATGGTCTTAATACACCTTTAACACAAGGTTATCTCATTTTTCGCACCCATTAACCCACTTAGGTCATCAAAGACTCATTTGACCCATTTCAAGGTTAACACACTCATTTGGGTCACTAACAAACCCAAATACATCCATTCACTTTAAACACCAAGTGTGCTAGTGATTAACTACCATTTGAGAGCCATAAACATCAATTAACACTTTGAAACCCTAGGTTAGTCATTCTTGAGTCCTCACGACTCAATCTTACTCAAGAACACCCAAAATCACCAAATATGGGTTTTATGTTCTTCATTTACCCAAACCCTAACCCATACATAAGTCAAAGTAAGGAAATCAAAGTTAGAACATACCACTACAACCAAAACGTAGCTAGTGGCTAGATGAACAACTTTAATGCACGCGCTTTGGCCCGAAATCAACTTCTTCCTTTTAGATTTGAGCTTTCTCACTCAAGAACTCTCCTCTCTCTCTAGAATTTAAGTGGAAAGGATAAGGTAGGTGATAATGGAGTTATGACAATCCACAAACTGATCTTGTGACCTTTAACTCGTCCCCAAGTGAATTTACCAAAAAGCCCTTCCAAAATATCTCATTTAAAAGAAACAGAATCCGGCGACAGTAAACAGTGCTCCACGCGCACCCTTAAGTGTGTGCTGAGCGCACCCATGCCTGGACAGGCTCTGCCTTCTGTTTAACTGAACAATAAAATCTCACACTTTATGTACTCTATTTACACTGCTGTACAATAGTTATTCGGGTCTTACAGTGGCTTTACTTTTAGTAAACGAAAGTTTAAAGGTTCTAGTCATTCGAACTTTTTAAACAAGAAGAACAAGAAAGGTTCCGAAAGTGTCAATAGCATGAAGAAGGGTGCTTCCGGGGGTTTTTCGTATACGTGCTACAATTGTGGACAAAATGGTCACATGGCTCATGATTGTCCGAACCCATCCTTTACAAACAAACTCAATTGTTTCAATTGTAATAAAGAAGGGCACCGAAAGACGGAGTGTCCCTATTTGCGCAAAGATCATGTTAAGTGGCTAGAAAAGGCGGTGGGTACGGCTAGGTGACGAAACTACTTAATGACCAATGATGAGGCTAAACAATCCAATGAAGTCGTCTCAGATACTTTCATGGTTAACTCTAATCCGATAAGGATACTATTTGATAGCGGTGCTAATTTATCGTTTGTGTCTTCGCGATTTATGTCTAAGCTTAATAAGCCACTAGCTAAGTTAAGTCATCCGGTAGAAGTTGAAATAGCGGATGGTACGACGGTGCTAGGGGTTGATGTTTGTAAAGATTGTGATGTTGTGTTTGATACTGAAATGTTTAAGATCGATCTTATCCCGATGACTTTGGGTGAATTTGATATTCTTGTGGGTACGGATTGGCTCTATTGTTATAGAGTCGATATTGCATGCCATGAAAAGTCTATTCGTGTGAAGATCCCAAGTGGGGGAGAGTTAATTATTCATGGCGTGAAACGAAGGAGACTTGTGCCATTATGTATTTATGTACAGGTATGTCGTTTTCTTAGTAGTGGTGGCATGGCTTTTCTTACTCATGTAGTTGATACTCGTGAAGAGCTACCATCCATTCGTGAAATTCCGGTGGTTAATGAAATTGAAGACGTTTTTCCGGATGAATTACCGGGTGTTTCGGCGAAAAGACAAGTTGAATTTCGCATTGAGTTGGTTCCGGGTGCTACTCCCATTGCTAAAACTCCTTATCGTTTAGCACCAACAGAAATGCAAGAATTGTTAAATCAAACCCAAGAGTTTCTTGAGAAGGGTTTTATCCGACCGAGTGCTTCGCCATGGGGTGCTCTGATTTTATTCGTAAAGAAAAAAGATGGTAGTATGCGGATGTGCATCGATTATTGGGAGTTGAACAAAGTGACGATCAAGAATCGTTATCCATTGCCTCGGATTGACGATTTTTTTGACCAACTTCAAGGTGCGACGTATTTTTCTAAAATTGACTTACGGTCCGGCTCTCACCAAATGTGGGTCCGTGAGGAAGATATTGAGAAAACGGCTTTTCGAACGCGTTACGGGCATTTTGAGATTGTAGTTATGCCTTTTGGTCTTACTAATGCACCAGTGGCATTCATGGATCTTATGAACCGAGTGTGCCAACCTATGTTGGACACGTCGGTAATAGTGTTCATTGACGGCATACTTGTCTATTCGAAGAGTATGAAGGAACATGAACATCATTTGCATGGGGTGTTGAAGACGTTGCGGAAGGAGAAGTTGTATGCTAAATTCTCCAAATGTGAATGTTGGCTAAGGGAAGTTCAATTCCTTGGCTATATTGTGAACAAAGATGGTATTCAAGTAGATCCTAGGAAGATAGAGACGATAAAGAGTTGGGGACAATCGACAACACCTATGAAAATTTGAAGTTTTCTCGGATTGGCAGGTTATTATCGACGGTTTATCCAAGACTTTTCTAAGATCGCTTCTCCATTGACGAATTTGACGAGGAAGAACGCGAGATTTAATTGGGAAAATGAGCAAGAGATTGCCTTCCAATTGTTAGAAGAAAAGTTGTGTTAAGCTCCGGTGTTAGTATTGCCGGAAGGTGTAGAAGACATGACGGTTTATTGTGATGCTTCTTTAAATGGGCTCGGGTGTGTTCTAATGCAAAGAGGTAAAGTCATCGCTTACGCCTCTCGACAATTAAAAGAACACGAAAAGAGATATCCGACTCATGATCTTGAATTGGCGGCGGTGGTTAATGCATTGAAAATTTGGTGCCACTACTTGTATGGTGTCAAGTGTACGATTTATTCGGATCATAAGAGTCTGAAACATCTTTTTGATCAACGGGATTTGAATTATCGTCAACGTAGATGGATGGATGTGGTAAAGGACTATGATTATGAGATACTTTATCATTCGGGTAAGGCGAATGTGGTCGCGAATGCATTGAGTAGAAAGAGTCAACATCCGACGATACGAGTAGGATCGTTACGCATGATTATTACTAATGATTTTCTTGTAAAGCTTGGTGAAATTCAAATTGAAGCTTTTGTTAATAACAAGCATGAAGAACGAATCGTGGGGCAAATGGAGTCCATTACCTTAGGCTCGCATGGTTTGTTGTCCTTTCAAGGAAGGGTGTGGGTGCCTAGAATGGGAGATTTCGACGAGTGCTACTTGATGAAGCACATAAGTCAAGGTATTCCATTCATCTGGGCGCGACAAAAATGTATCTTGATTTGAAGAATGAGTATTGGTGGCCGGGCATGAAACGTGATGTTGTAAAGTATGTTGAACAATGTGTCACGTGTTTGCATGTTAAGGTCGAGCACCAAAAGCCGTATGGTATGTTACAACTGTTGGAAGTCCCAAAATGGAAATAGGAGCACATTACCATGGATTTCATTACAAAGTTACCAAAGATGGCGAGAACCCAATTTGATACGATTTGGGTGATAGTGATCGGCTGATGAAGAGTGCTTTGTTTCTTCCCATTCGGGAAACGATATCTTCGGAGGCATTATCAAAGTTGTTTATCAAGGAGGTGATATCGATACATGGGGTTCTTATATCTATTATTTCGGATCGAGACACTCGTTTCACGTCTCGGTTTTGGAATAAATTTCATGAAGATATGGGTACACAATTGAGAATGAACACGACGAACCATCCTCACACGGACGGTCAAACCAAACGTACGAATCAAACATTGGAGGATATGTTACGGGCGTGTATTATTGATTTCGGTGGTAGTTGGGATGAGCACTTACCTTTGGTGGAATTCTCGTACAATAATAGTTATCATACTAGTATCGGGATGCCACCCTATGAGATGCTTTATGGGCAAAGGTGTCGAACTCCAATTTGTTGGGGTGAAGTGGGACGAAGGGAAATCGGGAGTACCGATTTGGTTTTAGAGACGAATAAAAAGATTGAGTTGATTCGGACTCGTTTGAAAGCAGCTCAAGATAGACAAAAGTTGTATGCCGATAAACGTAGGTGACCGATCGAGTTCCAAGAAGGTGACATGGTGATGCTTAATGTTTCGCCATGGAAGGGTATTATTCGGTTTCAAAAACAGGGAAAGTTAGCTCCGCGATTTATTGGGCCATTTAAAATTTTAGCTCGGGTTGGTGAAGTTGCGTATCATTTGGAATTTCCAGAAGAGCTTGCGGGGATCCATAATACATTTCATGTTTCCCATCTTCGTAAGTGTCTTGCGGATGATTCTTCATGGGTATCATTAGAAGAAAGTTAGAGTGTGTCGAAGAACCGATTGCCATACTTGATAAGAAGGTAAAAATCTTGAGAAATAAAGAGGTGAGAACTTTTAAAGTTCAATGGCGTCGTAGTAAAGGTTCCGAGTTTACGTGGGAATCGAAGAGTTTGTTTTGGTGTATCTTCCTACTTGTCATGCGGCGTGGATTACGAGGACGCAATTCGGTTCAAGTGGGAGAGAGTTGTAAGATCCCGTTTCCAGTGGTATGGGACGCCGTTCAAAATGGTGGGACGCCGTCCAATTTTATAGGACTGGACGCCGTCCAATTGGCTGGACGCCGTCCAGATGAACTGACGGGCCAGCTGTTGGTTTTTAGATATTTTAAGGGGCAAATTGGTAATTCCACATGGAGGACGACTTTAAGGCCCAAGATCAGTTTTAGTGGGTGACTTCACTCCATTTTCACCAACCTTATCTCATCCACTTAAATTCTAGTGAGAGAAGCACTTTTAGAGTGAGAGAGCTCAAACAAGGAAGGAAGAAGCTCGTTTCAGGTTAAGGAGCAAGTGTTAAAGTCGTGCATCTCGTTAATAGCTACGTTTTAATTGGAGTGGTATGTCTTAACCTTGATTTCCTTACTTTAAATTGTTTAAGGGTTAGGGTTTGGGTTAGTGTCAAACATAAAACCCATATTTGGTTATTTTAGGTGTTCATAGGTAAGATCGAGTCATGAGGACTCAAGAATGACTAACCTAGGGTTTTAAAGTGTTAATTGGTGTTTATGAGTCTTAAATGGTAGTTAATCACTAGCACACTTTGGGGTTAAGTGAAACAACCCAACCCGTATTCCATACGATATTTTTTTTTTATAATACACATTTACGTGCCAATTAAATATGTAAACCATTCCACAAGTTCCATTTAAACGTACATCAATTTATATGTTTACAAAAGGCACGAAGGCCATTAATTAAGTTTTATACAAGTTTGACCCACAACAATGATAGTTTATAATCCAAACGACACTCGAGCACGGTTTGGGGCTAAACTACCCAAAACGTTAGGCCAAACTTCAAAAGCTATGCCAAAAGCACCCCCTGTCAACATAAACGGGAGACAACTAATCCAACCGTATGCCCTTACCCTTGTCCAAGCCGGAACCTATAAAATGATAAACAACGAGAGGGTAAGCAATGCTTAGTGAGTGCAACATTTATACATGCATATATATAACCTATCCATTTGCAATCACAACACCAAATACCTCAGACGAACTTGTAACTCAATTAGCATGTCAACATACCCGTAACACTAACAAGTCGTACATTATCACACCACTTCATTAGCATATACTCAACTCAGTATATATATAATATGCTAAACAAAACAACAATCTCAATATGGTTAACCAATATCGCTATGGTGCTACCGGCTCGTGGTTCACACCATACGCTTTTGAGTCATACTCGTTTATAGTGCTACCGGCTCGTGGTTCACACTCGATGCTACCGGCTCATGGTTCACATCTTAGTTTATAGTGCTACCGGCTCGTGGTTCACACTCGATGCTACCGGCTCGTGGTTCACATCCTAACCCATACATGTTATGGCACTACCAGCTCGGTGGTTCATACCATAACATTCACAAATAAATACGCTATATACACATACGTATAATTACTCCACTCACCTTGTCACAAGGATGATGATTTAGTACTTCCGAGCTTCAATGCAATGTACCTAAATCATTAAGTGCACATTCAATTTTACAACTAGTGGGATTAACCACAATACTCCCACTTGAGCATTTAATGACCCAATTTGCATTAAATGACTCAACTACACACGACTGCCCATAAATGGCCAAGACTCGACTTTAATCACTAAGGCTAGTGAATTAAAGTCTACTAACTTCAATTAACACAAAACTTAGGGTAATCCATACCCATTTCATCTAATTAGGTCAACTAGTACATTTTGACCCATTTTATATTACTTAGACTCACAATCGAGTCAAACTTACCATTAACACTTCTTTCATTAATCTTAAAGTGCATTAGTGACTAACAACACCATTTGACACTTACAACCTCAAATCATAATGCCAAAACCCTATAGTGTGGCTATTAGGGTTTCATTACAAAAACACAACCCAAATTCACCCATTTTACCCTCAAATGGGTCATACAAATCTCTAGTAACCAAAACCCTAGCCATTAACCAATTAAAACTTAAAACATAAAGTTAGAACTTACCAGGACTATCCTCTTGTAGCTAACAACAAGGAGAACAACTTTAATTCTTGCTCCTAGGTTTGATTCACAAATCTTCACCTTCAAACCTCAAGATTAAACTAAGTGGGTTTTGTGTTTTGGGAGAGAAAATGGAAAGAAAAGATAAAAGGAAAATGAATTAAATGGATATGTGGTGGAGATTTAATGCTCCCATCAGATCCACATGTCAATTTACCATTTTACCCCTTAAAATTCCTTAAAAAGAGCTAAGTCCGGATTCTGTCCAGCAGGACTGCCGCGATGAGGCTCAATTCGTCGCGGCGCGACACATAAAGGGAAATTCGACCTTTCTTAACCCACTTTCTGATCCAGGTTTGCTTTTTTTGTCGCGGCGCGGTCCCGCCCGTCGCGGCGCGGCGTTTGCCTAGGCCTGGTCACTTCGACAAATTAACACAAAACGATGGTTCAAACAACTAGCACACCTCATTCGCTCTTCCTATGCATGCCTAAGCTTCAACCATAAGTCTCGCATGACTCAACTCCATCGCGACACATACATATACACGCTCACGCACGCATTCTCAAATATATATATATATATATATACATATATATATATATATACATATATATATATATATACATATATATATATATATATATATATATATATATACACACACACACACATACATGCACTAACTCATAAACTAACACTTTGGCTCATTTAATCACATAAACGAACAAGTTATAATCGTGCTAATAATTAAGTTTGTACCTTTAAATATGTACGGGAAAAATGGGATGTTACAACTCTCCCCCACTTGAATCGGAGCGCGTCCTCGTGATCCAAGCCGCATGACAAGCCGGAAGGTAAACCAACACGAAATCGAATAATACCTTTCCATGGCGAAACCTTAAGCATCACCATGTCACCTTCTTGGAATTCGATCATTCGTCTTCGTTTGTCGGCATACGACTTTTGCCTATCTTGAGCCTTTTTCAAATTCTCTTGAATCATATCAATCTTGCTATTCGTCTCTAAAACCAAATTGGTACTCCTGATTTCCTTTTGTCCCACTTCACCCCAACAAATCGGGGTTCGACATCTACGCCCATAAAGCATCTCATATGGCGGCATCCCGATACTAGTATGATAACTATTATTGTACGAGAATTCCACCAAAGGCAAATGCTCATCCCAACTACCACCGAAATCAATAATGCACGCTTGTAACATATCTTCCAAAGTTTGATTAGTATGTTCGGTTTGATCGTCCGTTTGAGGATGATACGCCGTGCTTAATTTTAATTGCGTACCCATATCTTCATGAAATTTCTCCCAAAACCGAGATGTAAAACGGGTATCTCGATCCGAAATAATAGATATAGGAACTCCGTGTCGAGAGATAACTTCCTTGATAAACAACTTAGCCAAAGTCTCCGACGATATCGCTTCCTTAATGGGAAGAAACAAAGCACTCTTCGTCAATCGATCAACTATAACCCAAATCGAATCAAATTGGGTTCTCGCCATTTTAGGTAACTTCGTGATGAAATCCATGGTAATGTGCTCCCATTTCCATTTCGGGATTTCTAACGGTTGTAACTTACCATACGGCTTTTGGTGCTCGGCCTTAACTTGCAAACACATGACGCATTGCTCAACATACTTCACCACATCACGTTTCATGCCTGGCCACCAATAATCTTTCCTTAAATCAAGATACATTTTCGTCGCGCCCGGATGAATGGAATATTCTGACTTATGTGCTTCATCGAGTAGCACTTGTCGGTAATCACCCATCTTAAGCACCCACACTCTTCCTTGAAAAGACAACAAACCACGCGAGCCCATAGTAATGAACTCCGATTGTCCCTCAATTCGTTCCGCATGCTTGTTGTGAACGTAAGCCCCTATTTGAATCACACCGAGTATTTCAAGAAAATCGTTAGTAATAATCATACGTAACAATCCCAATCGTAACGCCGGGTGATGACTCTTTCGACTTAATGCATCCGCGACCACATTCGCCTTGCCCGGATGATAAAGTATTTCACAATCATAATCTTTCACCACATCCATCCACCTATGTTGACGATAATTCAAATCTCGTTGATTAAAGAGATGTCTCAAACTCTTATGATCCGAATAAATTGTACTCTTGACACCATACAAGTAGTGGCACCAATGAACACAATTACCAACTTGTCCAACATAGGTTGGCACACTCAGTTCATAAGATCCATGAATGCCGCCGGTGCATTCGTAAGACCAAAAGGCATAACTACAAACTCAAAATGCCCATAACGCGTTCGAAAAGCCGTTTTCTCAATATCTTCCTCACGGACCCGCATTTGGTGATAGCCGGACCGTAGGTCAATCTTTGAGAAATACGTCGCACCTTGGAGTTGGTCAAACAAATCGTCAATCCTAGGCAATGGATAACGATTGTTGATCGTCACTTTATTCAACTCCCAATAATCGATGCACATCCGCATACTACCATCCTTCTTCTTCACGAATAAAACCGGAGCGCCCCATGGCGAAGCTCTCGGTCGAATAAAACCCTTTTCAAGCAACTCTTGGGTTTGGTTTAACAACTCTTGCATTTCCGTCGGTGCTAAACGATAAGGAGTTTTAGCAATGGGAGTAGCTCTCGGAACCAACTCAATGCGAAATTCTACTTGTCTTTCCGCCTGAACACCCGGTAACTCGTCCGGAAAAACATCTTCGAATTCACTAACCACTGGAATTTCACGAATGGGTGGTGGCTCATCACGAGTATCAACAACATGGGCAAGAAAAGCCATGCCACCACTAACAAGAAAACGACGTGTCCGTGCAAAAGAACATATTGGCACAAGTCTTCTTCGTTTATCGTCGTGAATAATTAACTCTCCCCCACTTGGGGTCTTCACAAGGATAAATTTCTCATGGCATGAAATATCGGCTCTATTTCGATCGAGCCAATCCATACCAACAACGATATCAAAGTCGCCCAAATTCATCGGGATAAGATCAATTTTAATGTTCTCGGCACCAAACACAACATCACAATTTTTACACACATCAACCACTAGCACCGTATTGCCGTCCGCTATTTCGACTTCTACCGGACGACTTAACTTAGCTAACGGTCTATCAAGTTTAGGCACAAATTTTGGAGACACAAATGACAAATTTGCACCGCTATCAAATAAGATCCTTGCCGGATTAGAGTTAACCATAAAAGTACCTGAGACAACTTCGTTGGATTGTTTGGCTTCGTCATTGGTCATCAAGTAGTTACGACCCCTAGCCGTGCCCGCCGCCTTCTCTAACTTCTTAGCATGATCATTATTCAAATCGGGGCATTCCGGCCGCTTGTGCCCCTCTTTACCACAATTAAAGCAAGTGACTTTGGTCGACGTCTTGGTGCAATCACGGGCCATGTGCCCTCTTTGGTTACAATTATAACACGTGGGTCCGAAACCCCTGGAAGTACCCTTCTTCACACTATTAACGCTCTCGGAGCCTTTCTTGTTCTTTTTATTTGAAAAATTCGAATGACTCGAACCTTCAAACTTTTCTTTGAAAAAGTGAAATCACTCTTCCTTGGAACCTCCGGCTCAAAACCCCGAGCCAATTCAAATAACTCCTCAAAAGACTTAGCCATACCCTGACTAATCTTACCCTTTAAATCATTGTTCAAGGTATGGTAGAAATCTTTCATTAGCTTGTGATCATCACCAACATATTCCGGGCAAAAACGAGTCTTTACCAAAAAGGTAGACTTGAGAGTAACCAAGTCCATTGAACCTTGTTGCAAATGATGCAACTCGTCCCGGATTCTATCAAGGTCGGAAGAAGTTCGGTATTCTTGGAAGAATTCCTTCTTAAACTCCTCCCATGTCAAGCTCATGCATTGCTCTTCACCATATAAATTGATTTTATCGTCCCACCACAACTTGCCTTCTTCACGTAACATGCTAGACCCATACCTCGTCTTCTTCTCGGGAGGACACTCCGCGGTACGGAACACCCCCTCGATATCAGAAATCCAACAAGTGCTTTTCAATGGATCCCTCACCCCATTAAACATCGGAGGTTGAGTATCCTTGAAATTTTTGTAGTGGAAGTCCCGCCTTCCTTCACCTCATTCACCACGAGGATAAATGTTTCTAGCGTCAAGAGCCTCATCGACGGTGGCCTTCGTTCGTTCATTAATTAAATCGGTTACTTGCTCGTCAACCGATTCCTTGAAAATCTTTCTCACGCTAACAAGGAATTCCTCCTTGTAGTTCTTCAAGATGGCCTCAACTTTGGCCGCGAAATCGGGGTCCTCGCTTGTACCACTGATATCATTATCGTGTCCGTTTCTCGTCTTCATTCTATAAAACGGAAAAGGTTAAACCATGAACGAAAGACATAACACGTAAGTATATACATGCGCACCACACTACTCCATCTTGCTCAACAATCGTCGTACATTACTCGTTTGACACGATTTGCACCCGTAACAACGGTAGCTAATCATTGTTACGCGAGCACGTCGCATTAACTTGCTAGTACAACGTCCGTCTTGCTTGATGATTGCTAACCACAACACAAAACAATTAGCACAAGGTTAGTTCACATAAACCAAAGCACTAACAATTTCCGATTAGACCCAAAGTCCTACAAGTCCCGCATAAAGCGCTCACACAATAAAGTCTAAGTCTACGCACCTATCTCAAGTCGTCTAAATCCCTTAGACCATGCTCTGATACCACTTGAAACAACCCAACCCGTATTCCATACGATAATTTTTTTTTATAATACACATTTACGTGCCAATTAAATATGTAAACCATTCCACAAGTTGCATTTAAACGTACATTAATTTAAATGTTTACAAAAGGCACGAAGGCCATTAATTAAGTTTTATACAAGTTTGACCCACTACAATGATAGTTTATAATCCAAACAACACTCGAGCACGGTTTGGGGCTAAACTACCCAAAACGTTAGGCCAAACTTCAAAAGCTATGCCAAAAGCACCCCCTGTCAACATAAATGGGAGACAACTAATCCAACCGTATGCCCTTACCCTTGTCCAAGCCGGAACATATAAAATGATAAACAACGAGAGGGTAAGCAATGCTTAGTGAGTGCAACAATTATACATGCATATATATAACCTATCCATTTGCAATCACAACACCAAATACCTCATAAGAACTTGTAACTCAATTAGCATGTCAACATACCCGTAATACTAACAAGTCGTACATTATCACACCACTTCATTAGCATATACTCAACTCAGTATATATATATAATATGCTAAACAAAACAACAATCTCAATATGGTTAACCAATATCGCTATGGTGCTACCGGCTCGTGGTTCACACCATACGCTTTTGAGTCATACTCGTTTATAGTGCTACCGGCTCGTGGTTCACACTCGATGCTACCGGCTCGTGGTTCACATCTTAGTTTATAGTGCTACCGGCTCGTGGTTTACACTCAATACTATCGGCTCGTGGTTCACATCCTAACCCACACATGTTATGGCACTACCGACTCGGTGGTTCATACCATAACATTCACAAATAAATACGCTATATACACATACGTATAATTACTCCACTCACCTTGTCACAAGGATGATGATTTAGCACTTCCGAGCTTCAACGCAATGTACCTAAATCATTAAGTGCACATTCAATTTCACAACTAGTGGGATTAACCACAATACTCCCACTTGAGCATTTAATGACCCAATTTGCATTAAATGACTCAACTACACACAACCGCCCATAAATGGCCAAGACTCGACTTTAATCACTAAGGCTAGTGAATTAAAGTCTACTAACTTCAATTAACACAAAACTTAGGGTAATCCATACCCATTTCATCTAATTAGGTCAACTAGTACATTTTGACCCATTTTATATTACTTAGACTAACAATCGAGTCAAACTTACCCATTAACACTTCTTTCATTAATCTTAAAGTGCATTAGTGACTAACAACACCATTTGACACTTACAACCTCAAATCATAATGCCAAAACCCTAGATTGTGGCTATTAGGGTTTCATTACAACAACACAACCCAAATTCACTCATTTTACCCTCAAATGGGTCATACAAATCTCTAGTAACCAAAACCCTAGCCATTAACCAATTAAAACTTAAAATATAAAGTTAGAACTTACCAAGACTATCCTCTTGTAGCTAACAACAAGGAGAACCACTTTAATTCTTGCTCCTATGTTTGATTCACAAATCTTCACCTTCAAACCTCAAGATTAAACTAAGTGGGTTTTGTGTTTGGGAGAGAAAATGGAAAGAAAAGATAAAAGGAAAATGAATTAAATGGATATGTGGTGGAGATTTAATGCTCCTATCAAATCCACATGTCAATTTACCATTTTGCCCCTTAAAATCCCTTAAAAAGAGCTAAGTCCGAATTCTGTCCAGCAGGACTGCCGCGCCGCCGCTCAATTCATCGCGGCGCGACACATAAAGGGAAATTCGACCCTTCTTAACCCACTTTCTGATCCAGGTTTGCTTTGTTTGTCACGGCGCGGTCCCGCCCGTCGCAGCGCGATGTTTGCCTAGGCCTGGTCACTTCGACAATTTAACATAAAATGATGGTTCAAACAACTAGCACACCTCATTCGCTCTTCCTATGCATTCCTAAGCTTCAACCTTATGTCTCGCACGACTCAACTCCATCGCGACGCATACATATACACGCTCACGCACGTATTCTCAAATATATATATATATATATATATATATATATATATATATATATATATATATATATATATATATATATATATATATATATATATATATATATATATACATATATATACACACACACATACATGCACTAACTCATAAACTAACACTTTGGCTCATTTAATCACATAAACGAACAAGTTATAATCGTGCTAATAATTAAGTTTATACCTTTAAATATGTACGAGAAAAACGGGATGTTACATTAAGTTAATGGGTGTTATTTGGGTTGATGGATAACCTAAAATGGGTGTGTAAACCTTGAAATGAATCAAAGGAGTTTTGGGCGACCTAAATTGTCTAGTGAGTATGAAAATGCACTAAACTTGTGTTAATAAGTTTATTAAGACCATAATTAATTAATGTTATAGATTTGGCGTAATCTCGACCTAGTGTAGGGTAAGGGTGCAAATGGGTCACATTTGCACTATGAGTCAAAATGACACTAGGGTGGCGAGTGAGTTGGTTGACCAACTTGATTGTATGACTGATTATATGCATAATGTAATAGGTACGTTACATTGAAGGGTGCAATCTTGGTTATCATTCATGAAAGACATTAAGGTGAGTGGAATAATTATATGCGTAGGTATATAATGTATTTATTTATGGTAGCGTGAGATGTGAAGTGTCGATGTGCTAAGACACCACGTTTCACGTGATGAGTGAAGTGTCGACGTGTTAAGACACCACTCGGGGTGAAGTATCGAGTGTTAAGATGCCACCCCAAGTAATATGAAGAGTGAAGTGTCGACGTGTTAAGACACCACTCGGAGTGAAGTATCGACGTGTTAAGATGCCACTCCAAGAACTATCACGGGTGAAGTGTCGACGTGTTAAGACGCCACCCGGGGTGAAGCATCGACGTGTTAAGATGCCACATGTGGGATTAGTGTATGACGTGTTAAGTACTCTAATGGTTGTTATGAACACCGATGGGAAATTTGAGTACCATCTCTTGTATGATTGGTTAACCATGGTTATGTGTTGTAGTGTAGCATATTGTATTGTTTCGATTATATGCTAGTTGCGGTATTGGAGGTTATTAACTTTGTACATAAGATGGTATGCTAATTATATTGCTAGCGTATATGTGGAATATGAGTAAGTGTTTGCAAGTAGGTATATTATATATGTATGTGTATAACTATTGCATTCACTAAGCGTTTTGCTTACCCTCCCGTTGTTTACCTTTTAGGCTCCAGCTTGGATAATTGCAAGGGTATTCAATTGAATTAGTGGCCTCCCGCTTTGTTTTGATAGGGTACGCTTTTCGGAAGATTAGTTTTCTTGAAGTTTGACCATGTAACAACCCAACATCGAATACCGGAAAACACAACACAAAATTTTTTTAAAAATAAAAACAGCCTGGGTAGTTGCTCGGCGCGCGCAGACCTGCGTGGCGCACAGTAACGCATGAAACCAGATCAGAAATGGGACAAGGCCAGTTCCCTAAAATCCCCCCCCCCATTTGCGCGGTGCGCATCCATTTGCGCGGCGCGCATTATTGCAGAATGTGTTGTTTTGCCAATTTTCATATAAAAGCCAATACTCCACACCCTCAAACCATACAACGTAAATTCGGTTACCACCCAAGGTAGTTTACATAATTTCAAGGATTAGAGTTTACAAAAGGGCACGACGACCCGTACAACACCAAAGTATTTTCGACCCATAAGTTTAAGTACCAAACAAAAGACGAGCATGGTGTTTGGGATTAAACTACCCAAAACCTAGGTCGAATTACAAAAGCCTCCTCTAACAAATCCAAAGAGGTAAAATCTCTAATCCAAGCTTATACCCTTGCCCTTGTCCACGCCGGAGCCTATAAAGGTAAACAACGAGAGGGTAAGCAATGCTTAGTGAGTGCAATAATTATACATATGCATATATAATCTATCTACTTGCATTCACTTACACAATACCGCATACAAGCTAGAAATTTAATTAGCATACCACTCTCAAGTATAATGCTACAAATCCCCGATCACACAAGCTAGCATAGCAATAACATATAACTCGAAATATAATATTGCGACACCACAACACACAACCATGGTTAACCAATCGCACAAAGGGATGGTATTCAAATTTCCCATCAGTGTTCATAACAACCGTTAGTGTACAACCACATATATCACTAACCCTTGGACAACGCATATCCGTTCATAAAACCGTTAGTGTACAACAACATATAGCACTAGTTGGACAACACATATCCTTTCATAAAATCCGCTAGTGTACAACAACATATAGCACTAACTCGGACAACACATATCCATTCATACAAATAAACACATCATATACGTACATGTATACTTATCCCACTCGCCTTAAAGCCAAGATGATGATTATACACTTCCGAAAGCTTCAAAGCAAAGTACCTATTACAATAAGTATACTTTCAACACACAAACTAGTTGGACTAAACACCAACATTTAACACTTGAGCATTTAATGACCCGTTGCATTTAATGACTCATTCGCACCAAGACCGCCCATTAATGGCCAAGACTCCTTATAAATCACTAAAAGCTAGTGATTATAGCCTGATATCAACAACTAACACCATCTAGGGTATTTTCATACCCATCTTGCCCAAACTAGGTCAACATTACCCATTTGACCCATTTTAACACTTAGACTAACACATTTGGTCAAACATAACCCGTTTACAAATCTTTCAACATTTAACAAGTGTATTAGTGCCTAACAACACAATTAACACTTACAAATCCCAATCTACAAGACCAAACCCTAGGTTATAGCTATTAGGGTTTTTCTTTCATCCATATACCCAAATTCACCCATTTAACCCCCAAATGGGTCATACAAGTCTCAAGTAAACAAAACCCTAGCCATAAACCAATTAATACTCGAAACATAGAGTTAAGGCTTACCAATACAATCAAACCGTAGCTAGAGACGTAGGGAACGACTTTAAAACTTGAGCTTATGCAAGATTCCTTCTTCTTCTTCCCCAAAATGAGATTTCTCTCACTAAAACCTTACTCTCTCTCCAAATTGAATGTGGGAGTGATAAGGTGGGTGGAAATGAAGTTATGGCACCCACCAAACTGACCTTGGGGCCTTAAACACGTTCAACATGTGAAACTACCAAAATGCCCCTTTTTAAAGTAATTAAAAGTAATGTGTGAGCTGTCAGCGCGTTATGCGTGCCGCGCGTAAGGGTGCGCGCCGCGCACTTCCTGGTTCACAGATTCTAGCCTCTTTTAATTATATACAATATATATACAATTTGGATTCGGGTCTTACAACTCTCCCCCACTTGATTCGAATTGTGTCCTCGCAATCCACGCCGCATGACAAGCAGGAAGATATACCAAAACAAATTCTTCGGATTCCCACGTAAATTTGGAACCCTTTCGATGATGCCATTGCACTTTAAAGGTTCTAATCTCTTTGTTCCGCAACATCTTAACCTTCTCATCAAGGATTGCAATCGGCTCTTCGACATACTTTAGCTTATTATTCAATGCAATCTCATCTAACGGCACGCAAGTCGAGTCATCCGCAAGACACTTACGGAAATGGGAAACATGAAATGTGTTATGAATTCCCGCAAGTTCTTCGGGTAACTCTAGTCTATAAGCAACCTCACCAACACGAGCCAAAACCTTGAAAGGACCAATAAACCGAGGAGCCAACTTTCCTCGCTTTCGAAATCGAATAACACCTTTCCATGGCGAAACCTTAAGCATCACCATGTCACCTTCTTGAAACTCAATCGTTCGCCTTCCTTTATCGGCATAAGATTTTTGTCTATCTTGCGCCGCCTTAAGTCGAGCCCGAATCATCTCAATCTTACTATTCGTCTCTAGGACCAAATCGGTGCTCTCGATTTCTCGTTCACCCACTTCACCTCAACAAATAGGAGTTCGACACCTACGCCTATAAATCATCTCGTAAGGTGGCATCCCGATACTAGTATGGTAACTATTATTATACGAGAATTCCCCCAATGGTAAGTGCTCATCCCAACTACCACCGAAATCAATAACGCATGCCCTTAACATATCCTCCAACGTTTGATTTGTGCTTTCGGTTTGACCGTCCGTTTGAGGATGATATGCCGTGCTCATTTTCAATTGAGTACCCATATCTTCATGAAACTTATTCCAAAATCGAGAAGTGAAACGAGTATCTCCATCCGAAACAATAGATATAGGAACCCCATGTATCGATATCACCTCCTTGATAAACAACTTGGACAAAGTTTCTGACGATATCGTTTCCCGAATGGGAAGAAACAAAGCACTCTTCAGCAATCTATCAACTATCACCCAAATCGTATCATATTGGGTTCTCGCCGTCTTTGGTAACTTTGTAATGAAGTCCATGGTAATGTGCTCCCATTTCCATTTCGGAACTTCCAACGGTTGTAACTTACCGTACGGCTTTTGGTGTTCGGCTTTAACTTGCAAACACGTGACGCATTGTTCAATGTACTTAACAACATCACGTTTCATACCGGGCCACCAATACTCCTTCTTCAAATCATAGTACATCTTTGTTGCACCCGGATGAATGGAATACTTTGACTTATGTGCTTCATCAAGTAGCACTTGTCGGTAGCCACCCATCTTGGGCACTCACACCCTTCCTTGAAAAGACAACAAACCATGCGGGCCTAAGGTAATGGACTCCATTTGCCCCACGATTCGTTCCTCATGTTTGTTGTTAACAAAAGCTTCAATTTGAATCTCACCAAGCTTTACAAGAAAATCGTTAGTAATAATCATGCTTAACGATCCTACTCGTATCGCCAGATGTTGACTCTTTCTACTTAACGCATCCGCGACCACATTCGCCTTGCCCGAATGATAAAGTATCTCACAATCATAATCCTTTACTACATCCATCCACCTACGTTGACGATAATTCAAATCTTGTTGATTAAAGAGATGTTTCAAACTCTTATGATCCAAATAAATCGTACACGTGACACCATACAAGTAGTGGCGCCAAATTTTCAACGCATGTACCACCGCCGCCAATTCAAGATCATGAGTCGGGTATCTCTTTTCGTGCTCCTTTAATTGTCGAGAGGCGTAAGCGATGACTTTACCTCTTTGCATTAGAACACACCCGATTCCATTTAACGAGGCATCACAATATACCGTCATATCTTCGATTCCTTCCGGTAATACCAACACCGGAGCTTGACACAATTTCTCCTTCAATAATTGGAAAGCAATTTCTTGCTCGTTTTTCCAATTAAACCTCACGTTCTTCCTTGTTAACTTTGTCAAAGGAGAAGCAAATTTAGAAAAGTCTTGGATAAACCGACGATAATAACCGGCCAATCCGAGAAAACTTCGAATTTCCGTAGGAGTACTCGGTTTTCCCCTAATTCTTCACCGTTTCTATCTTCCCCGGATCTACTTGAATACCTTCTTTGTTCACAATATGGCCAAGGAATTGAACTTCCCTTAGCCAAAATTCACATTTGGAGAATTTAGCATACAACTTCTCCTTCCGCAATGTTTTCAACACTTCACGCAAATGGTGTTCATGTTCCTTCATACTCTTAGAATAAACAAGTATGTCGTCGATGAACACAATTACCGACTTGTCCAACATAGGTTGGCATACTCGGTTCTTAAGATCCATGAATGCTGCCGGTGAATTCGTAAGACCAAAAGGCATAACTACAAACTCAAAATGCCCGTAACGCGTTCGAAAAGCCATTTTCTCTATATCTTCCTCACGTACCCGCACTTGATGATAGTCGGACCGCAAGTCAATCTTAGAAAAATACGTTGCACCTTGGAGTTGGTCAAACAAATCGTCAATTCGAGGCAATGGATAACGATTCTTGATCATCACTTTGTTCAACTCCCGATAATCGATGCACATCCGCATACTACCATCTTTCTTTTTCACAAACAAAACCGGAGCACCCCATGGAGAGGAACTCGGTCAAATAAAACCCTTTTCAAGTAACTCTTGTGTTTGATTTAACAACTCTTGTATTTCCGTCGGCGCTAAACGATAAGGAGTTTTTGCAATGGGAGTAGCTCCCGGAACCAACTCAATGCGAAATTCAACTTGTCTTTCCGCCGGAACACCCGGTAACTCATCCGAAAAAACGTCTTCAAATTCATTAACCACCGGAATTTCACGAATGGATGGTGGCTCATCACGAGTACCAACTACATGGGCAAGAAAAACCATACCACCACTCTTAAGAAAACGTCGCGCCCGTGCATAAGTGCATAATGGTACGAGTCTTCTACGTTTATCACCATGAATAATCAACTCTCCCCATCTTGAGGTCTTGACACGAATGAACTTATCATGGCATGCAATATCGGCTCTATAACGATCTAGCCAATCCATACCCACAACAATATCAAACTCACCCAAAGTCATCGGAATGAGATCAATTTTAAATGTTTCGGTACCAAACACAACATTACATTCCTTACATACATCAACCCCTAGCACCGTCTTTCCATCCACTATTTCGACTTCTACCGGATGACTTAACTTAGCTAGCGGTTTGTTAAGTTTAGACACAAATTGAGGCGACACGAAAGATAAATTAGCACCGCTATCAAATAATATCCTTGCCGGATTAGAGTTAACCATGAAAGTACCTGAGACAACTTCATTGGATTGCTTGGCTTCATCATTGGTCATCAAATAATTTCGCCCCTTAGCCGTACCCACCGCCTTCTCTAACCTCTTAACGTGATCACCCCGCAAATCGGGACACTCCATCTTTCGGTGCCCTTCCTTACCACAATTAAAACAAGTGAGCTTGGTTGCGGATGATGGTTTCGGACAATCACGAGAAATGTGACCTTTTTGCCCACAATTATAGCAAGTGACCACGTGACCACCCGAGACACCCTTCTTCACACTACCAACACTCTCACTCACACCCTTACTCTTCTTGTTCGAATGACTAGTAGCTTCAAACTTCCTTTTGCCAAAAGTAAAGCTGCTTTTTCTCAAAACGAGCGACTCAAAACCTTTGGCCATATTAAACGACTCATCAAAACTTTTCACCATGTTCACACTAATCTTCTCTTGATAACTATCATTCAAGGTTCGGTAAAAGTCTTCTTTCAACATTTTATCATTCCCGACATACTCCGGGCAAAATTGGATCTTTGACAAGAAAATGAATTTGAGAGTGTTCAAATCCATCGACCCTTACCTCAAGGCACGCAACTCGTCCTTAAGTCTAGTAAGATCGGCCGAAGTTCAATACTCTTGGAAAAACTCCGCCTTGAACTCGTCCCAAGTAAAATCCATGCATTGTTCTTCACCATAAAGTTGGATTTTCGCATCCCACCACAACTTAGCATCACCCCTCAACATGCTACAACCGTACCTCATCTTCTTATCAAGAGGGCATTCACAAGTACAAAAATCCCCCTCCATATCGAAGATCCATCGGGCACTCTTAAGTGGATCCCGTTCGCCCTCAAAAGTAGGAGGTTGAGCATCTTTGAAATTCTTATAGAAAAAGTCTCGTCTTCTAACATTGTCCTCTTGAAGGACAACTTTAATTTGCTCCTTTACTACGTTGACCAATTGCTCGTCAATCGTATCTAGAAACATCTTCTTAACATCTTCTAGGAAAGATGCATGATGACTTTTCAAAATGGCCTCAACTTTGGCCGTGAACTAGGGGTCCTCGCTCGTGCCCCCATTATCGGTGTCGTGTCCATTTCTCATCTTCATTCTATAAAACGGAAGAGGTTAAACAACGAAACGAAAAGACATGTAAACACAAATTTACCTTACCGCCCATCTTGCTCAACAATCGTCGTACATCGCTTGTTTGACACGATTTGCGCGAGTAACAATGGTAGCTAGTCATTGTTACACGAGCACGTCGCATTAACTTGCTAGTACAACATTTATCTCGCTTGATGATTGCAAACATAACACAAAATGATTAGTGCAAGGTTAGTTCATATAAGCCTAACACTAACCAATTCCCATTCCGACCCGAAGTCCTACAAGTCCCACATAAAGCGCACACACAATAAAGTCTAAGTCTAAGCACCTATCTCAAGTCGCCTAAATCCCTTAGACCATGCTCTGATACCACTAGTAACAACCCAACATCGAATACCGAAAAACGCAACATAAATTTTTTTAAAAATAAAAACAGCCTGGGCAGTTGCGCGGCGCGCGCAGACCTGCGCGACGGGCAGTAACGCGTGAAACCAGATCAGAAATGGGACAAGGCCAGTTCCCTAAAATCCCCCCCATTTGCGCGGTGCGCATCCATTTGCGCGGCGCACATTATTGCAGAATATGTTGTTTTGCCAATTTTCATATAAAAGCCAATACTCCACACCCTCAAACCATACAACGTAAATTCGATTACCACCCAAGGTCGTTTACATAATTTCAAGGATTAGAGTTTACAAAAGGGCACGACGACTCGTACAACACCAAAGTATTTTCGACCCATAAGTTTAAGTACCAAACAAAAGACGAGCATGGTGTTTGGGATTAAACTACCCAAAATTACAAAAGCCTCCTCTAACAAATCCAAAGAGGTAAAATCTCTAATCCAAGCTTATACCCTAGCCATTGTCCACGCCGGAGCCTAAAAAGGTAAACAACAAGAGGGTAAGCAATGCTTAGTGAGTGCAATAATTATACATATGCATATATAATCTATCTACTTACATTCACTTACACAATACCACATACAAGCTAGCAATTTAATTAGCATACCACTCTCAAGTATAATGCTACAAATCCCCGATCACACAAGCTAGCATAGCAATAACATATAACTCAAAATATAATATTGCGACACCACAACACACAACCATGGTTAACCAATCGCACAAAGGGATGGTACTCAAATTTCCCATCGGTATTCATGACAACCGTTAGTGTACAACCACATATATCACTAACCCTTGGACAACGCATATCCGTTCATAAAACCGTAAGTGTACAACAACATATAGCACTAGTTGGACAACACATATCATTTCATACAAATAAACACATCATATACGTACATGTATACTTATCCCACTCACTTTAACGCCAAGATGATGATTATGCACTTCCGAAAGCTTCAAAGCAAAGTACCTATTACAATAAGTATACTATCAACACACAAACTAGTTGGACTAAACACCAACATTTAACACTTGAGCATTTAATGACCCGATTGCATTTAATGACTCATTCACACCAAGACCGCCCATTAATGGCCAAGTCTCCTTATAAATCACTAAAAGCTAGTGATTATAGCTCGATATCAACAACTAACACCATCTAGGGTATTTTCATACCCATCTTGCCCAAACTAGGTCAACATTACCCATTTGACCCATTTTTACACTTAGACTAACACATTTGGTCAAACATAACCCGTTTACAAATCTTTCAACATTTAACAAGTGTATTAGTGCCTAACAACACAATTAACACTTACAAATCCCAATCTACAAGACCAAACCCTAGGTTATAGCTATTAGGGTTTTTCTTTCATCCATATACCTAAATTCACCCATTTAACCCCCAAATGGGTCATACAAGTCTCAAGTAAACAAAACCCTAGCCATAAACCAATTAATACTCAAAACATAGAGTTAAGGCTTACCAATACTATCAAACCGTAGCTAGAGACGTAGGGAACGACTTTAAAACTTGAGCTTATGCAAGATTCCTTCTTCTTCTTCCCCAAAATGAGCTTTCTCTCACTAAAACCTTACTCTCTCTCCAAATTGAATGTGGGAGTGATAAGGTGGGTGGAAATGAAGTTATGGCACCCACCAAACTGACCTTGGGGCCTTAAACATGTTCAACATGTGAAACTACCAAAATGCCCCTTTTTAAAAGTAAGGAGTGAGCGGTCAGCGCGTTATGCGAGCCGCGCGTCCGGGTACGCGCGCCGCGCACTTCCTGTTTCACAGATTCCAGCCTCTTTTAATTATATACAATATATATACAATTTGGATTCGGGTCTTACAGACCAAGATGTGGGTAGTTTAACCCCAAACACCGTGCTCTAAGTGTCGTTTGGAATTTAAACTCTTATGGTCGAAACTTGTATTTTGAACGGAATTCGTAAAATGGGTCGTTGTGGGCCCGGTGATGTAAAACTCGGTTTTAGTGTGAAAACTTCTTAGTTTTACTTATTATAAAGTGTTGTGATAATTGGTTTCGTGAAAAAGTGTCAGGAAGCGGATTTTCCATTCGCGCAAGTTGGACCCCGGGGACAGCGCCTGGCAGTTCATTTGGACGCCATCTAAATTGTTTGGACGCTGTCCTGGCCTTCAATACTGAACGCCGTCCAGATGCACAGACTCTCAAAAAAAATTTGGGTCGTGTTTTTGTAACAACCCAACCCGTAATCCATACGATAATTTTTTTTTTATACAACACAATTACACGCCAAATAATTTGTGTAATCCATTTCACGAGTTCCATTTAAAATGCACAACAATTAGTTGTTTACAAAAGGCACGAGGGCCACGAATAAAGTTTAGTACAAGTTTGACCCATTACTATTGATAGTTTACAATCCAAACGACACTTCGAGCATGGTTTGGGACTAAACTACCCAAAACGTTAGGCCAACATCAAAACTCCGACAAAGCATCATCATGGGACGCCTAATGTCCGATAACCCCCTTGCCCTTAACTGCGCCTGCATCTAAAAAGATAAACAACGAGAGGGTAAGCTAACGCTTAGTGAATGCAATAATTATACACATACATATATAATCTACTTACATGCAATCACATACAAAATTACCTCATACACGCTAGCTATTTAAAAGGCATACCAACGCAAGGCATAACGCTAAATCTCCAAGACCACAAGCTAGCACAACGAAAGCATATATAACTCGAACAATATAATATGCTACACTAAAACACATAACCATGGTTAACCAATCGTACAAGGGAATGGTACTTCGAATTTCCCATCGGTGTTCCCAACAACCGTCAGTGTACAACGAATTATATCACTAACCCCTGAGTGGTATCGAACGCTCGAACTTTAAACCCACCCATCACGTGTAATGTGGTATCGAACGCCCGAAATTTAAACCCATACTTCACGCCCACACACATATATGACATGGTATCGAACGCCCGAACTTTAAACCCATATCATATAATGACTCGATGTGGTATCGAACGCCCGAACTTAAACCCACATCGAACCTCGTACAAGTAAATACATTATATACACACATGTACAGTCATTCCACTCACCTCAAGTCTCTTATGAAAGCTAACCGAGTTTGCAACCCTTCAATGTAACGTACCTATTACATTATGCATTTATTAACATACAATCTAGTTAAATAAAATGCCAACCACTAACCCTTGAGCATTTAATGACCCGATTGCATTAAACGACTCAACTACCCCAAAACCGCCCATTAATGGCCACGCCTCGTCATAGATCATTTAAGGCTAGTAATTATGGTCTATTTACATCAACTAACATAAACTTGGTGTATTTCATAACCATTTCACCCGATTAGGTCAACTAGTGCTCTTTTGACTCTTTGACTCACAAATCAAGTCAAACTTACACAATAACAACTCTTTCATCATTTTAAAAGTGCATTAATGACTAAAAACATCATTTAGTACTTACAACCTCAAATCACAGGATCAAACCCTAGATAATAGCTATTTAGGGTTTTCTTCAACGTATTCTAACTTGTTGTTTAACTCAATTTCGTCTAAAGGCATCCATGAAGAATCATCCACAAGACACTTACGGAGGTGGGAAACGTGAAATGTGTTATGGATCCCCGCAAGTTCTTTGGGTAATTCCAAACGATACGCGACTTCACCAACACGAGCTAAAACCTTTAACGGCCCAATAAACCGAGGAGCTAACTTTCCCCGTTTTCGAAACCGAATAATACCCTTCCATGGTGAAACCTTAAGCATCACCATATCGCCTTCTTCAAATTCGATTAAATGTCTACGCTTATCGGCATAAGACTTTTGCCTATCTTGCGCCTTTTTCAAATGTTCCCGAATCATAACGATTTTATCATTTGTCTCCAATACCAAGTCGGAGCTCCCGACTTCCCTTTGACCCACATCACCCCAACAAATCGGGGTTCGACACCTTCTACCATACAACATCTCATACGGTGGCATTCCAATACTAGAGTGAAAACTATTATTGTACGAGAATTCCACCAAAGGTAAATGTTCATCCCAACTACCACCGAAGTCAATGATACACGCACATAACATATCCTCCAATGTTTGATTCGTACGTTCGGTTTGACCGTCCGTTTGAGGATGGTACACCGTACTCATATTTACCCTCGTACCCATGTCTTCATGAAACTTCTTCCAAAATCGAGAAGTAAAACGCGTGTCCCGATCCGAAACAATAGACGCGGGAACGCCATGTCTCGATATCACCTCTTTAATGAACATCTTCGCGAGTGCCTCCAACGATATTGCTTCTTTAATAGGAAGAAACAACGCACTCTTCGTCAATCTATCGACAATCACCCAAATAGTGTCAAATTGGGTTCTCGCCGTTTTCGGCAACTTGGTAATAAAATCCATGGTAATATGCTGCCACTTCCACATCGGAATTTCTAGCGGTCGCAACTTACCATACGGCTTTTGGTGTTCGGCTTTAACTTGCAAACACGTGACGCATTGCTCAACATACTTAACAACGTCGCGTTTCATGCCCGGCCACCAATAATCTTTCTTCAAATCATGATACATCTTTGTCGCCCCCGGATGTATGGAATACTTAGACTTGTGTGCCTCATCAAGAAGCACCTTTCGGAAATCACCCATCTTAGGCACCCACACTCTTTCTTGAAAGGACAATAAACCACGCGAATCCATCGTAATGAATTCCGATTGCCCCATAATTCGTTCCGCATGCTTGTTGTGAACGTAAGCCTCTATTTGAATCACACCAAGTTTCTCAAGAAAATCATTAGTAATAGTCATACGTAACAATCCAAATCGTAACGCCGGGTGGTGACTCTTTCGGCTTAACGCATCCGCGACCACATTCGCTTTGCCCGGATGATAAAGTATCTCACAATCATAGTCTTTCACCACATCCATCCATCTACGTTGACGAAAATTCAAATCCCGTTGATCAAAAAGATGTTTCAAACTCTTGTGATCCGAATAAATCGTACACTTGACACCATACAAGTAATGGCGCCAAATTTTCAAAGCATGGACCACCGCCGCTAATTCGAGACATGAGTCAGGTATCTCTTTTCATGTTCCTTTAATTGGCGAGAGACGTAAGCGATGACTTTACCTCGTTGCATTAGAACACACCCGAGCCCATTCAAAGAAGCATCAAAATAGACCGTCATATCATCTACACCTTCCGGCAATACTAAGACCGGAGCTTTACACAATTTCTCTTTCAATAATTGAAAAGCGATTTCTTGCTCGTTTTCCCAATTAAAACTCGCATTCTTCCTCGTCAATTTCGTCAATGGAGAAGCAATTTTAGAAAAGTCTTGGATAAACCGACGATAGTAACCGGCCAATCCGAGAAAACTTCGGATTTCCGTAGGCGTAGTCGGTCGTCCCCATTCCTTCACCGTCTCTATCTTCCCCGGATCTACTTGAATACCAACCTTGTTCACAATATGGCCAAGGAATTGGATCTCCCTTAGCCAAAATTCACATTTTGAGAATTTAGCATACAACTTCTCTTTTCTCAACGTCTTCAATACTTTGCGCAAGTGGTGTTCATGTTCTGTCATGCTCTTAGAATAGACAAGAATATCGTCAATGAACACAATTACCGACTTGTCCAACATAGGTTGGCACACTCGGTTCATAAGATCCATGAATGCCGCCGGTGCATTCGTAAGACCAAAAGGCATAACCACAAATTCAAAATGCCCGTAATGCGTTCGAAAGGCCGTTTTCTCGATATCTTCCTCACGGACCCGCATTTGATGATAGCCGGACCGTAGGTCAATTTTAGAGAAGTACGTAGCGCCTTGAAGTTGGTCGAATAAATCGTTTATCCTAGGCAATGGATAACGATTCTTGATCGTCACCTTGTTCAACTCCCGATAGTCGATACACATCTGTATACTTCCATCCTTCTTTTTCACGAATAAAACCGGACCACCCCATGGCGAAGCACTCGGTCGAATAAAACCCTTCTCAAGTAACTCTTGAATTTGATTCAACAATTCTTGCATTTCCGTCGGTGCTAAACGGTACGGAGTTTTAGCAATGGGAGTAGCTCCCGGGACCAACTCAATGCGAAATTCGACTTGTATTTCCGCTGGAACACCCAGTAACTCATCCGGAAAAACATCTTCAAACTCACTTACCACCGGAATTTCATGAATGGGTGGTGGCTCATCACGAGTATCAACAACATGAGCAAGGAAAACCATTCCACCGGTAACAACGAGTCGACGTGCCCGTGCAAAAGTGCATATCGGCACCGGTCTCCTTCGTTTATCACCATGAATAATTAACTCTCCCCCACTTGGGGTCTTCACACGAATAGATTTTTCATGGCATGCAATATCGGCTCTATTATGATCGAGCCAATCCATACCAACCACGATATCAAAATCACCCAACGTCATCGGAATGAGATCAATATTAAAGTTCTCGGAACCAAACACAACATTACAATTCTTACACACATCGACCACTAGCACCGTCTTGCCATCTGCTATTTCGACTTCTACCGGACGACTTATCTTAGCTAACGGTTTATTAAGTTTAGGCACAAATTTTGGGGACAAAAACGATAAATTTACACCGCTATCAAATAGAATCCTTGCCGGATTAGAGTTAACCATGAAAGTACCTGAAACGACTTCATTGGATTGCTTGGCTTCGTCATTAATCATCAAATAATTACGTCCCCTAGCCGACCCCGCCTCCTTCTCCATTCTTTTAACATGATCATTTCGAAGTTCGGGGCACTCCGACTTTCGGTGCCCTTCTTTTTGACAATTAAAACACGTGATTGTATTAGTAGACGGTTTTGGGCAATCACGGGAGTAGTGACCCTTTTGCCCACAATTGAAACATGTGACCATGTGACCGCTAGAAACACCCCTCTTTACGCTACCGACACTTTCGAATGCTCCCCTACTCTTCTTGTTCGAAAAATTAGAAGATTCAAACTTTCGTTTACTCGGCGCATAACTAACCGGACTCGGAGCTTGCGCTTCAAACCCCTTCGCCACCACCAAAAGCTTAGCAAAGGTCTCAACATGACCAATACTAATTTTACCCTTCAAATCATCTCTAAGGGTCGCATGAAAGTCTTCCATTAACAATTGATCATTCCCCACATACTCGGGGCAAAAACGCGCCTTAGCGAGAAAGTTGGTTTTAAGAGTGTTTAGGTCCAAACACCCTTGACGCATGTTCCTTAACTCGTTGCGCAATTTGGAAAGATCCGCTTGCGTACGATATTCGAGGAAAAACTCCTTCTTGAACTCCGCCCAAGACAACCCCACAAAGGCCGCATCACCCACCATATCAATTTTACCATCGAGCCAATCTTTAGCATGGCCCCTCAACAAACTAGTAGCAAGTCTAGTCTTCTTCTCGGGTGGGCACTCGGTCGTACGAAAAAACCTTCAACATTGGAAATCCAAGCCGCACTCTTCATAGGGTCGGGATCCACGTGAAAGTGAGGAGGCTTAGTTGCCAAGAAGTTCTTATAGCTAAACTCCAACTCGCCCACATTTTGAGGTCTATGAAACCTCCTTTCAACTTCATCTTTAACAGCATTAGTCATCCGTTCTTGAATCATATCGACGATTTGTTCCGAAACCGACTCTTCGAATATTTGTTTAACCCTTCGTGAGAAAACCGATACATAGTTTTCTAAAGCGGTCTCAATATTGGTAGTCATCTCATCTTCCTCCACATGAGAGGGACCACCATTGCCATTCGTATTCGTTCCGTTTCTCGTCTTCATTCTAAAGATTAAAATGGATTAGACATCGCCATTAATTTAATACACATATATACCTATGCATATGACCGCACACATATCACATCTAGCTCGATACTTGTCGCACATCCTTGTTTGACTTGACTTGCAACCATAATAGTGGTCGCGACTCACTATTACGCTCACATGCCGTGCCATGCTCAAACGTATCACAACCATCTCGCTCGATGTTCAAAACAATAACACATGATTAGTAATATCATATCATAGCATAGTTAGTCCACCTATGCATTAAAGAACTAATCAAAGCCCGCACTGACCCGTAGTCCTACAAGTCTCGCATATAATTCCACAACACAAAAGTCTAAGTCTAGGCGCCTATCTCAAGTCACCTAAATCCCTCAGACCATGCTCTGATACCACTTGCAACAACCCAACCCGTAATCCATACGATAAATTTTTTTATATACAACACAATTACACGCCAAATAATTTGTGTAATCCATTTCACGAGTTCCATTTAAAACGCACAACAATTAGTTGTTTACAAAAGGCACGAGGGCCACGAATAAAGTTTAGTACAAGTTTGACCCATTACTATTGATAGTTTACAATCCAAACGACACTTCGAGCATGTTTTAGGACTAAACTACCCAAAACGTTAGGCCAACATCAAAACTCCGACAAAGCATCATCATGGGACGCCTAATGTCCGATAACCCCCTTGCCCTTAACTGCGCCTGCATCTAAAAAGATAAACAACGAGATGGTAAGCTAACGCTTAGTGAATGCAATAATTATACACATACATATATAATCTACTTACATGCAATCACATACACAATTACCTCATACACGCTAGCTATTTAAAAGGCATACCAACGCAAGGCATAACGCTAAATCTCCAAGACCACAAGCTAGCACAACGAAAGCATATATAACTCGAACAATATAATATGCTACACTAAAACACATAACCATGGTTAACCAATCGTACAAGGGAATGGTACTTCGAATTTCCCATCGGTGTTCCCAACAACCGTCAGTGTACAACGAATTATATCACTAACCCCTGAGTGGTATCGAACGCCCGAACTTTAAACCCACCCGTCACGTGTAATGTGGTATCGAACGCCCGAACTTTAAACCCACACTTCACGCCCACACACATATATGACATGGTATCGAACGCCCGAACTTTAAACCCATATCATATAATGACTCGATGTGGTATCGAACGCCCGAACTTAAACCCACATCGAACCTCGTACAAGTAAATACATTATATACACACATGTATAATCATTCCACTCACCTCAAGTCTCTTGTGAAAGCTAACCGAGCTTGCAACCCTTCAATGTAACGTACCTATTACATTATGCATTTATTAACATACAATCTAGTTAAATAAAATGCCAACCACTAACCCTTGAGCATTTAATGACCCGATTGCATTAAATGACTCAACTACCCCAAAACCACCCATTAATGGCCACGCCTCGTCATAGATCATTTAAGGCTAGTGATTATGGTCTATTTACATCAACTAACATAAACTTGGTGTATTTCATAACCATTTCGCCCGATTAGGTCAACTAGTGCTCTTTTGACTCTTTGACTCACAAATCAAGTCAAACTTACACAATAACAACTCTTTCATCATTTTAAAAGTGCATTAATGACTAACAACATCATTTAGTACTTACAACCTCAAATCACAGGACCAAACCCTAGATAATAGCTATTTAGGGTTTCCTTTCAATAATCCAACCCAAAACCCACCCATTTAACCCTCAAATGGGTCACACTAGTTCTTATGAACCAAACCCTAGTTTAAACTAGTTAAAACTCGAGACTTAGAGTTAGAACTTACCAAGACTATGAACGTGTAGCTAGAGATACGATGAACAACTTTAATTCTCGCTTCTAGGATTGATTCACAAAACTTCACCTCCAAATCTTAAATTTAAACTAAGTGGGTTTTAGGATTTGAGAGAAAATTAAGAAAGAAAAAGGAAAAGAAATGAGAAAAGAAGAATAAGTGGTTGATATTAAAGGCTCCATCCAGATCTACACGCGAAAAGACCAATTTGCCCCTAAACCCTATATAAATTAAGCAGAATTCGGAGTCAGAATTGCAGATGTGTCGCGGCGCGGCTCCTTTGTCGCGGCGCGACATAAAGAAGGAAAAACCACCCTTCTTAACCCAAGTTCTGATCTGGTTTCGCTTTGTTTGTCGCGGCGCGGCGTTAGCCTAGGTTTGGTCACTTCGACAATTAAACATGAATCAAGGGTTCAAACACAAACACAACAACTTTCACCCTTCCTATGCACGTCTATACCTCAACCTTAAGTCTCACACGACTCGACGCCAAACACGACACATTCATATACGCGTACACGCACGCATTTGAATACACACACACACACACACACACACACACACACACACACACACATATATATATATATATATATATATATATATATATATATATATATATATATATATATATACACACACATATACATATATGCACTTACACCTAACCAACACTTTAGTTCAGCTAATCACATAACGAGTAGGTTATAAGCGCACTATTGATAAAGTACGTACCTTTAGACACGCACAGAAAAATGGGGTGTTACAGTTTTCGGTTGAATAATGGGTTGGGTCGTTACATCACTTTGACTACATATAACCTCGTTATATTCTCTTGTTTTTACGTTTTTGCTAGTTTTCTTCATGTTCTTCACTTTAAATCCGTTTGTTGTTAGTGGATTTAGTAACTTGGGGTTATCAAATGTTGTTAGAGCTCACACACTTATTCCTAACAAGTGATATCAGAATTTTGGTTCGTTTGTTCAGGAACAATGGCGGAAAAGGGTGATGTGAAGATTGATCCGTTTGATGGAACCGATTTTAGCTTTTGGAAGATGCAAATTGAAGACCTTCTTTATCAAAAGAAGCTTTAAAAACCGAGAGAGATGGGGAAAGGCTAGTGGGACAAGTTGGATAGACAAGCCCTAGGGGTTGTTCGAATTTCTCTGGCCAAGAACGTTGCTTACAACATTGTGGGTCAAACCACTACCGCGAGATTGATTGCGGATTTATCCAACATGTATAAAAAGCAATCCGCTTTGAACAAAGTTTTCTTGATTCCTAAATTGGTGAACAATAGGATGATGGAGAGTTCCTCGAGAGCGGATCATGTGAATGATTTAATTTGACTTTAACCAAGTTAAAATCTGTTGACATTTAATTTGATATGACCTCAAGGCTTTGTTTTTTCTATCTTCGTTACACGACAGTTGGGCCGGTACAGTCATGGAGGTTAGTGGTTCATCCAGAACTACTAAACTCACTTTTGAAGGAATCCGTGATTTGATTCTTAGCGAATGTATTCGAAGGAAAGATTCGAGTGGGAGTTCGGGTTCGATTCTAAATGTTAGCCTGGGAAGAGCTAGGTCAAGAAGTCCATCAAGGAGCAAGAATGTGGTGTGTTGAGATTGTCAATAAGTTGGTCACTATAAGTCAACATGCCCGAGTCTTAAGTCTGGTGAGAGCGTGGTGACACGGTGATCGATGATGGGTTGATGTGCCAAGAGGAGGTTCTTGATGATTCTTGAGTTTTAGATTCGAGTGCCTCGTATCATGCTACCCCATACATGAACGAGATGGTGATTTCAAGTTATATTCCGATAAGATTCGAGCTACGGATAGGAAGACACTTGATGTCGCGGGTGTTGGTGACCTAGTTGTTAGATGGATTATGCTTGGATCTTGAGGAATGTGAGGTTCATCCAAAATCTCAAGAGTAGATTGATCTCGGTTGGAAAATTGGATAATGATAGGTGTCATGTTCTATTTGGGCATCAAAGGTGGACGGTGTTTAGAGGAAGTCTTATAATTGCTCGCACGTAGAAGAGGGGAACCATATATATGGTTAATGAATTGCTAGGTGGAGCTGTAGGTGTTGAAATTCCTAAAAAGCTAATCCTTTCGGTATTGTTGAGTGAGATCTCAAGGGAAGTCGAAACTAGTGGAGATTCAGGTCAAATTGGGTATACTAGATTCTTCGTTACTTCGGGTAGATCTCCTCCAATGACAACTTTGTTGAGATCGACCGAAGTAGATGAACGAGAGGTTTTTCTAGGAGTCACGAATAATGATACATTCGTACAATGTGTATTGGCTCAGGGTGAAAAACGGATTTTTCGGAATTCGTGCGCACGTATGTGGTCGGTATTCCAATGGTGAAAGCAAAGGCGGTTATGTGGAATATTAAGGGTGTGATTGCTTTCTCACACAGCTGCCTTGATGGTGTTAAACACATGTTTGTTCTAGTGACGGGTTTATTCTTTGTTCAAAATATAGATCGGGTGGATGATATTGTGTATGGGCGGATTGCTTGGACAATGGGGGCGATTGGGTCGGGTCGGGCTGAAACGACTCGTTATCTCGTAAACTAAGGAGATATGTGCCGTATCCAAAGGGTAGTTCTTGGTCCCAAGCTATTAACATAAAGATCGATTTATAGCTCAACGGTATTTTTTGGTGTTGGAAGACTTCACTTGCTCGTGAGTTGACGAGTGAAGTGCGACGTGATTCATGTGCAAATTTGACGGTATCAAAAGGAGGTGTAATTAGCGGGTCGGGTTGTTGCTGTGGGATGAAGTCAGGTTAAGGTTGGGAGTTGTTTCACGTATCTTCTAGTGAGAGATTGTTGGAGTGCGAAGTCGAGTTAAACAAGTCGAAAATTGGTGCAGCTGAAGGTCTCCCATATAGGGAGAAAGTTTCCTGCATAGAGAGGTGGCTCTCATATAGGGATAATTAGGGAGAGTCGGGAGATTGACCTGATGGGCTGAAATTGAATTTTGACTAGGACTCCTTGTTGTATCGCGATTCTAACTCGTTTTAGGTTATAAAATACCCCCATATGGAACATGTTAATGGTACGTACAAATTTTATCACTAATAATACTTTTTGGTTGGTCAATGATTAAAGTAATCACTTTAATTACATATAACCTCGTTATATTCTCGTTTTTTTTTTTTTTTTTTTTTTTTTTTTTTTTTTTTTTTTTTTTTTTTTACGTTTTTGCTAGTTTTCTGCGTGTTCTTCACTTTAAATCCATTTATTATCAGTGAGTTTGGTAACTTGGGGTTATCAAGTTTTTTTTTAGGGTTTATACACTTATTCCTAACAATATCCTCTCAATACCTTTTTTTTTTCTTTTTAAATTTTCTCAACTAAAATTCATTATATTCTTTATTTTCAGCCAATGTCAAAGATAGAAATTGATGGAATTCTTTTTACTAACTCTGTTGCGACGATAGACTATTTTTTCCCCTTCTTTTAGTACATAATATTAGTCCACACAATATCTTAAAATAAACCTTGCACTAAGATAACCAAGACGTATTTGCTACGAACTTATTGCGATGACATATTCTCTCGAAATACCTATCGTCACCACATTAGTCTGGGCTATTAAAAGGACATATATATTGTTTTTTTTGGCAAAAATAATAATATGTATATATATAAAAGAACCGAGGTTCTGATGGTAGAACATTAAACAGATCATAACGATCTCTAAAGAAACTATGTTCGTTCTAAACAATATGAACGACACATAAGCACTACAAGAAAAATGATCATTAATGATCATATTTAGTGACGAATTATTATTTATTTACTAGTACTGCTATTTAATTAATATTAAAATTGTCATCATTGAATTTTGATCACTATACGATATAAGTGACCTAACAAATGGTCACTACAGTGACTAATATTAGTATTTTTGTCTCAGTTAGTGTTTTGTGGCGGATCTACAGAAATGCCCAACATATGTTAATCACTAATTTTGAGTTAGTGACCTCTCACCTTCAATATGCAGATGAAATTGGGTATCGGGAATGACGATGATCTCTCACCTTCAATATGCATACAACACTAATTATTTAGAGATTGGCGTTGGCGAAATATTTCTAACAACATGAAACTGTTAAAATGCTTCAAGGATATCTCTCGTCTCAAAATAAACTTCTATAAAGGTAACATTTTGGTGTGGGGATCTCCAAGTCTGAAGTGGACAAATGGCTTCTTGCATTGGTTGTAGAGTGGGAGAATTTTCATTCACATATCCAGGGCTCGTGATTGATGTAAAAATGCATAAATCCATGCACTTGCAACCTGTAATCGATAAAACCAAAAAACGTTTGTCTGATTGGAAAGTCAGATCTTTATCATTTAGTAGTAGACTCACACTCATGAAAACGGTACTTAGCTGCCTACCTTTATACTTCTTTCACCGTTTCATGCTCCAGCAGGTTTACTCAAGACCTTGATTTATGTTCTAATTTCTTCTGGGATGTATCTGGGTCGGGGAAAAAAAGAAGTTGGGTGAAATGGAAACACACCGTGATTTCTTATGAAAGGGGGTCTTAACATTGGTTCATTATTAGTGAAAAAACTTAGCCTTATTATGTAAGTGATGGTGGAAATTTAAATCCAACAAAAATGCTTTATGGGTCAAATTAATTACTAGTATATATGGGTTCGATGGTGGGTAGCTTTCTACCAAAATTGACGAGTTCAAAAACTTCGGATCCACATGGCTAGAGATCATCAAGTGTACACGTCCTATTGATGCTTTCGGTGTCGAATTTTCAGCATCCTTTCAGAAGCAAATCGGTAATGGGCAAAACATAAAATTCTGGACGGATCTTTTGTTTGGCGACACATGCTTTAAATATAAATTCAAGAGGATTTACATGCTTGAAGAAGACAAAAAAACCATGATTTGCAACCGACTTAAGTCAACAAATGGAGTTCGGTCACTCAAATGTCCCGCATAGGATATACATATATATAGGAGAACTTGACAAGTTAACATACTTACTTACTTCAAATTCTCGTAATGGCGGGATTCATTCGTGGATTTGGAACCTCCAATCATCCGAGACATTCACTGCCAAGAATTTAAAACCCTGATTGATGAACACAAGTTGATTGCAAGGAATCCTATCATGCCAACAATTCGGTCACTCAAATGTCCCGCATAGGATATAAATATATATAGGAGAACTTGACAAGTTAACATACTTACTTACTTCAAATTCTCGTAATGGCAGGATTCATTCGTGGATTTGGAACCTCCAATCATCCGGGACATTCACTGCCAAGAATTTAAAACCCTGATTGATGAACACAAGTTGATTGCAAGGAATCCTATCATGCCAACAATTCGGTCACTCAAATGTCCCGCATAGGATATACATATATATAGGAGAACTTGACAAGTTAACATACTTACTTACTTCAAATTCTCGTAATGGCAGGATTCATTCGTGGATTTGGAACCTCCAAACATCCGGGACATTCACTGCCAAGAATTTAAAACCCTGATTGATGAACACAAGTTGATTGCAAGGAATCCTATCATGCCAACAATTCGGTCACTCAAATGTCCCGCATAGGATATACATATATATAGGAGAACTTGACAAGTTAACATACTTACTTACTTCAAATTCTCGTAATGGCAGGATTCATTCGTGGATTTGGAACCTCCAATCATCCGGGACATTCACTGCCAAGAATTTAAAACCCTGATTGATGAACACAAGTTGATTGCAAGGAATCCTATCATGCCAACAATTCGTGTTGCATCCGTTCTATGGAGTGCACGGTTCGGGAAAATCCGAGGAACCGAAAACAAAATGAGGAACCGAGCAGATCCCGAACTGAATCGAGCTATTTTAGTCCAGTCCCCGATTTACTTTTTTCCTCCTGTCTGGACCAAACCCAAATAAAAATAACCAACCTGACCAGATCCAAATTATATGTTCCGGTCCTCGGTCCGACTTTTTACTATAAATTGGGACTCGGGACTGAACCAAACCGAACTATTTTGGTCTGGTTCTGTACCATGCACTCCCCTAATCTTTTCCAAAACTTGTGGAAGTATTCACTTGGAAAGTAAGACTGTTGCGGATACCCATGCGCACTAAACTTGATAACACGGTTTAGACCTGGATTCCATGCTTTCAGATGACATACACTCGAATCTTGTTTCTTTATCTAATCGGTCAAATTTAATGAGTATGGACCATGATTGCACTAGGTGGATATTCCGAATACTGCTAAGTTGGTTTTTCTCAATCCGCATTCGTTTGATTACTACAATCATCTCATGAGTATTCAAGAGGCTTGGAACACGGCAGAGGTGATCATTAATGAAAATGTTCGGCTTAAAGTGGAGGAAGATGTTGGTCTGAGGGCAGGTGGAGAAGAATATACTAATTTGGAGCTTCAGACAAAGCAAGGTTGGCTGGAGGAGCTGTTATTGATGCGAAGAACGTCTTGGAATATCCGGTGTCGATACAGTTTTGGGCAATATTATGGAGGATAATTCACCTGATTCCGGTGGTTCGAAGAGCCTTGTGGACCCTGTTGTTTTTTAAAATAAATATTTGTGAAACTAGTATAACCGAGTTTGGAAAACTCCGTTTATGCCAACTAGGATCACTTTTTATGAAACTAAGTTTGGGAAACTCGGTTTTGACCATATTTTGACGCACTCTGTAAAACCGAGTTTAGGATACTCGGTTTCACTTTTTATTAATTATCCTTTTTTGAGTTGTAATCATGACAATATTGATTGTACCTTCACTTTTCAACTTTCAAAAGATTATTTTATTGTAAAACTATTCCGTATCTTGTTTTCATCGTTGCAAAAAAAAAAAACAACAAAAATAAAAATAATATTCAAACGGCTAGTTTAATAATAAAATCAATATTATGAATATAATATAAACTTTTTACCTATAAATAACTCATTGCAACACACAATTTATACATTTTTCACCACTCTCTACATTTTATCAACAATCTCATAATCATTTTATAATATTCTCATCACTCTCTCTATCACCATGGATCCAATTAAGTTTTTGATCCACGTACATTACATAGGTAAACCAACTTCTAACTGTAACTCATACGTTGGTGGTAAAAAAAATTTATTTAATGATTTTGACGTTACTGACTTTATTAAAGTTGAACAACTTTCTCGAAAAGAAGTATTGTTCGTATTTTCGGATATTGTGTATTTCGATGAAGACAAGATAGAATTCTTATCCCTATATGCGGATATCGTATGAAATGCTCAAAAAGAACGAGCCAAGAGACGAATTAGTTGAATTCAGTTGTATCTTTTAGAATTAGGCGTATCGAGTTATAATTGTGTCCCTTCCGATTCGAGTAGTCTAGAGTCAAGACAAATTTGTTTATGTAATCGTCGTATTAGGACATTTAATAAGTAGTAATTGTATTAACACTTTTTTTATTTTTTTTTATTTTTATGACGTTTTAATTTTTCTATTTCTAATACTTCTAATATATTATAATCGTTTTAAAAATTTAATACGTTTTAATATGTTATACTTGGGTATCTTATAAAACTATTATTATTATGATTGCATTTGAACTTGTAATTCGATATGCTATACTATATTATACTTTAAGCTTATAATTTGATCTACTAAACGTAATACGATGTAATCATAACAAAAATGGTTTTATAAGATCTATTAACATAAATAAATATCTTTAGTAGATCAAATAATATAATAGTTTTGTAAGAGTTAAATTTACATGTAGGGTGTGTTTGGATGACACATAAATAGAGTTTATCGCAGCTAAAAAAAAATAGAGCTTATAATTTTAAGGAGCTTATGATTTTTAAGTTTTTTTGATACAAAAAAAAAAAAAAAAAAAAAGTAGAGCTTATTGTATTTTTTAGAATTATTTTTTAAACTCCACTCACATAGCTTAAAAATGTAGAGCTTAATTTTTCAGCTCCAGCTCCAGCTCTAGCTTCAGCTTCCAGCTAGTTCTACAAAACACACATAAGCTCAAAACAAAAATTTTTATAAATGTAACTGCAATCGTTTTTTTATTACTTCTTGGGCAAAAAGATATGTAGTTTTAGTTAGCACTCCGTATTTTACTGTGTATTGTTTGATACGTAGTATGAAAATAAGAGTTGAAAAGTGAAGTTGCAATCATTATTGTCGCGATTACAACTGAAAAAAATAAAAATATTAATAAAATAAATAAATCTATTAATATATAGTAAAAAAGGACGGAAAGCAAATGATTATACAAGTGAATTTAGTCTGCTTAGAAAAATGAAAAGTATTGATCGATTTGCATGAATAAAAAGCATGTCCATAAACCTTCATACACGTGACTTCCTGCCTTGGCTCACGTGACCTAGTCATTTACTTCACTGTAAAGTTAAAAAAGGTTTGAAAATGGTGATGAAAAGGTGATTCCCATTGTCAAAAGTACTCCCTACTACTGTTAAAAAGTAAAAATAAATAAATATAAAAATAATAAATAAAATAAAAAACATGATTATGAATAACATAGATGGTATTATATTGTTGAAAAAACATGTGTATCGGCAGGGACATGTTAGCTATGTGTTGACTTTGTCAATCCATCCAGCGGTCCCAGGTAGCCCACTGGAGCCTGGCGAAACACCATCACCCATTTCTCCACAGCATGCCAGGCCCGAGAATCGAACCTGCATTGTTATTGTTGCAATCTTAGCATGCGTGGGACCAAGGGATCATTTGGGCCCGGTAAAAATGGTTTTTGATCCATAGATGGTATTTTTTTTTTTTTTAACAGCTGGTTAGATGGTTAGACTCAGGAGGTGTACCCGACCGGTTTTGTCTGAGGACCCCACCCACCAGAAGTGGAATGTTGATTCAGCCATGTGAGAGAAAACCTCCCCTCCCATGAATTCGAACCTGCACCATCTGGAGTGAATACAGGCCTGCACATATGGAATGGCCACACAGGCTATGCCCGGATGGTTATCCATAGATGGTATTATATGGATAAACCATAGAGTACTGCATTTTTAAAGTAGTGGCTAGAAAACAAATGGGTACAAGTTTTCAAGTCACTCGATCGATCTTCCGGTTCCTTTAATAAATGAAAACATTCAAATACCTGAAGGCTTGTGATTTACTAATATCAAATATCAAATATCAAATATCAAAGACTCATTAATTTTGAGATTTTGAGTTATCCGAGTTCCGTCGTGAAAACATGTGTATATACAGTGTGTTTGATTTTTCAAAATAAGAAAAATAAATAATGACAACAAACAAATTCAATTCACATTTCATTCTTTTATCTTCATTTTTTTTTTCTTCAAAATAACAACATATAACGGATCTAAAAATCAACAAGTACACAACAATGTATCAAGAAGTCCAATGCTAGGCTAGCGACAAATAACAAACACTAAGCGTATGGTCCAACCAACAGGGTAGAAAACACACTTTCTCTAGAAAACATAAAATATGTAAACAAACCAACAAAGGAAAACCTAACAATTGAATGCACCAAAAAATAATCCAACAGCGTCAGACGATCCAAAGAACATCGACCGCCACCGCAACAAAACCGCAAGTTCTACAAACCAACATCAATCTTCACAAGCTACAACACAATAACCTCATCTACAAAAAGCCAGCCAAACCGACGGAAGCTGAATCCAGATCTCCAACAGCGAGTTCGTCGGCATGAGAAACGCCAGAGACGCAGCCGGGTTAAAATGACGCCCACGGGAAAAATCACGGCAGCAAACTCCCTCCGACAACCATGACCCGCCATAAGCCACTGCCATTCCCGCCTACTAATCCATTAGCCACCACAACTGGGTAGTGAGAACACCAGATATGTCGGTTGCACAGGCAGCAACAAGCATCACACTAACTGGAAACATTGAATGACCAGCACCAACATAGTGGAAAGTTACCATGCGCCATCAGACACCACGAGCTCCTGCCAACAGGTATAATAATACTACTTACAGTTATTTTGCTGGCAAGAGATTGGCTTTTGCAATTCTCAGAATTATGTGTTGAATGTTTGAAAGAAATATGGAAGTGAGAAAGTCATCATTATATTGAAATAAAGGGTTCTATTATTTTAAATTCTCTATGGCCAAGGGAGTGACTGATGTGTTGGAGAACGGCCCCTGGATTATTCGAACTATTCCGATCATCCTTAATTAATGGTCGCCTAATGTGTCTCTTACCAAGGAGGATCTGACAAGGGTGCTAGTATGGGTTAAATTACATGATATTCCTCTTACATGGTTAACTAAGGATGGTCTTACTGTGATAGCTTCTGATATTGCTCACTTACACTACGTTTCTTAACGCAATATCTACCTCGTTTTATTCGGTTTTGATCTTCATTGTGCCTAAAAGTGAAGAAAATGGGAAAAGTCGCGTTCTAAGTACGATTGCAGTCTTGACTATGAAATTGGTGTAAAATTGACCAATGTGTTGTGCAAAAGTTCAAGAAAAACTGCAAAGTGCTAAAAACTGACAAGAACGACGTTCGAGTATATAAGAACGGCGTTCCAACAACAAGAACGACGTTCCAAACATGAAGAACGACGTTCGACCTGCAAAAAAGGCGTTCCAGGTTTGAAGAACGGCGTTCCATTACAAAGAAAATGAAGAAAAGTTTAACAGAACATTTAGAGGTCGATTTGGGAACGACGTTCTAGTTAAAGGAACAGCGTTCTACTTCATAGTGCAACAGAACGACGTTCCAGATATAGGAACAGCGTTCCACTCATCAAAGACCAAAGGAACGACGTTCCACTTATAGGAACGTCATTCCAGCTGTGTTTTCCGGGCAGATTTTTAATGAAGAGTATAAATAGAAAGAGATGGGGTTTTCATTAAAGAAGTAAAAGAGTTTTTGGAGGCTAAGGTTAATTAGGTTTTGGTAGCTTATTAATTACATCTTAATTAGGTTTTTCAACTAAGTTTTCATCAATTGCATCATCTACATCAAAGATTTGGGGTAGCTCAAGATCTAGGGCTTGTATCTTCATCATCTTCATCTTCTACTTCTAGCTTCAAGTTGTATTTTCATAGTTTGGTACAGTTTCACCTTTAACCTTGGAATATGATGTTTGAATCTTCTTTTACTTCTATTATTATGTTAGTTCTAGCCATGCTTGGCTAGAATCTCATATGTACACTTGATTATGAAGCTTGTAAGCTAAGGATTGTTCATTACTTATGTTATAATTGTGTTTGAATGAAATTTATGAGTTATTGATTGAGTTATGTTATTAGAATTAGCTAAAGAACCTTTACTATCTTTGTCTTGGACTTTACTTTGATTATTTGAGCTAACTAGTTGTTCAAAGGGATTTGATCAATGAATTGATTCATACTTCAACACTTAGGTGATTTAGACAATCAAATTGGAGATTTAAGGGACTGGGTTCTTGGTTTGGATTGGTTTTCAATTGGTCCTTAGTCAAAATAGTGAAGTTTGGTTTTCTTAAGGGATTTTGATTACCAAAAGGATTTTAAGAGATTTTAATCTAGGGTTAAAGCCAAAAATAGGCTACAAACTTACACAAATATACCGATGTCGCCCACAAACTCATTTCCGTCCTACTGTCGCCTACAAACTTTCGAAAAGTGTACCAATGTAAACAAAAATGACTTGCTACCGGCTAAACTGGTTAAAATCAACACGTGTCGTTCGGGGATTGGATCTTAATTCTTAAAAAAAAAAATTATTAGGTCAAAATTAGTATGTAACCGGTCAAAACTATAAAATGTTGATATTAGCACATTTTTTGAAAGTTTGTAGGCGACATTAGGACTTTGTGGGTGACATCGGTACATTTGTGTAAGTTTGTAGCCTATTTTTGGCTTTAACCCTTTAATCTAAGTTAAGTACTAATGGCTTTCTCATGATTTAACTAGATCTTATTAATGTGAGCTTATGGGAATTTGCAAATTTTGATTTGATCACTAGAGTTTTGGTAGGGATACTAAAATACATTGTTTGAACACAATTTGGTCTTAATTAGACAAAAGAACAATCCTAATGCTTCAAGTGGATTAGTCAAGTGTTGTAATACCCTTTCAGAATCCACTAACAGTGTATTAACTCTGTTCCCACAGTTTAGCGGTCATGCCCTCTATATGAGACGTTTTCGAAAAGTATTCGCATTAAATATCAAAGTTGTGATGATCGCTCCAAATCCATATGGACGAACACGTCATTCATCGATTTCATTGCGAGGTATTTGACCTCTATATGATACGTTTTGTAAACATTGCATTCTTTTGAAAAGGCTCACCATAAATGAATATTTAAATCAAAGGTTTTCGATATCTGATGATTTCTACATATAGACAATCACCGTAAATAATAGTTTACAATAGTACTTCCGTTGACAATGCAGTCAAAATAAGATACATGGTGATGATTTGGTAAATGCAACGTTTCCTTGAAAAATATGCCATGTAAGACTCCATGCACATAGCTTGTCTAACATATAAGCAAACAGCGGAAGACTTCTAGGGAACCTGAGAATAAACATGCTAACAAGTGTCAACACAAAGGTTGGTGAGTTCATAGTTTTAATGTTTTGCATAATCTGTACATAAAGGTGGATCACAAGATTTCAGTTGTTTCATCCAGAAACGTTTATCAAAATATTCTACAAGATTGAGCACCCTGGTAACTAAGCTTTAACGTTATAATAAGTTCCCCTGTTTTAACATACATGCAACCAACATGTACAATACACGCAAACCAACATGTACTACACTCAAATAGCATACGTCTGTTTTATAGTTCAGGCTAGGGTTTCTATACCTGGAACAGACGGGGATGTCAAGACCTTTGGATCCATATACAACTATTCGCGCCCACCAGTTCTTATAACTGGCAGTTACTAGTTATCAAAGCTAAGGGATTTTCGGTTCAAACTCGGTGTAGAATTTAGTATGTACTTGTATCCATTGCGTTTAAAATAAAGTGCATGTATTCTCAGCGCAAAAATATATATTGCAAAAGCAATTAGAAAGGGAGCAAATGAAACTCACCTTAGCAGCATATAAAGTCGTTCACCAAAATGTGATCGAAACTCGGATTACCAAATAACCATAGATCTCAACCTAGAGAACATATGTTGGTCAATAAATGTCTATCAAGCTAGGTCAGGTTATAGTGTATCACAATCCTAATGCTCGAGATCGACATACAAAAGTTATCCAAAGTCGTTTCAAAAAGTCAATTTTGACAATAGTTCAACAAAACGAGACGTACCTTATATAAGGATTCATTTACTCGGTTGGTAATATTCAAAAATCTAATTTATCAATCTTACAAACAAGTTGTTTTAAATATTAATTGCAGATTCAAAAGCAATTCCAATTATGTAACAACCCAAACCAAACCACGTTCGAACCCGCTTAAAGTATCACAAAAAAAAAATTATTTTTGTTGCACAGCTATTGGCGCGGCGCTCCAACCTTCTGCGCGGCGCGTAAAAAGGCTTGGACAGGCTGCTGTCCCAAAAAGTCAAAAACATGAAAATGTTTGACCACTTCCCGACGTATTTAGACAAAACGCTTTTCACAACATATTCATATATGAAAAACTAACACGTTCCATTCATAAAATAAGTTTTACGAGACCGGGCCCACATCGTCCATTTTACGACTTTCGTACAAAATACAAGTTTTCAACCACATGATTTTTAATACAAAATAAAGCCGAGCATGGAGATTGGGGATACGCTACCCAATCCTAATCAAATCCAAAAGCATGCCTCTAAAGCAACTACGCAAGTCCAGTAGTCCCCGCACTTACCCGAGCCGTCGCGTCCATGCAATCTATAAAAATGTCAACAATGAGAGGGTAAGCTAACGCTTAGTGAGTGAGAATATACTACATACATATATATGCATAAAATGGACACGCCACATAAATAAACAAGTACCGCATACCGAAGCATCCAAGCATAAAGGCAAGCTAATCTAAGCATACCGTACGATCACTAAGCAACAAGCTAACAACATCAACAATGAGTAAGTTCACCAACGACAATGTGAACAAATGCCAATAAGCTACACCCGGAGGGTTAGCTACATCACGACAATACAACATTATACGTATACAATATTTAACATGCTAAACAATCACAAACACAATATGGTTAACCATAACGCTATGGTGCTACCGGCTCGTGGTTCACACCATACGTATTTGAGTCATACTCTTTTATAGTGCTACCGGCTCATGGTTCACACTTCGACGCTACCGGCTCGTGGTTCACACCTCGTTTTATAGTGCTACCGGCTCGTGGTTCACACTCGATGCTACCGGCTCGTGGTTCACATCTATTTTTATAGTGCTACCGGCTCGTGGTTCACACTCGATGCTACCGACTCGTGGTTCACATATATTTTTATAGTGCTATCGGCTCGTGGTTCACACTCGATGCTACCATAACATCCACAAACAAATACGCCATAAACATGAACACATAATTATTCCACTCACAATATTAACCCTTCGCCATTGGGGTTATATAATCCACATCACCCGCCCATGTGATAACGTACACACAAAGTGTGCACCTCGTCAAAGGTGGTCAACCAAAACACACAACCGTGCCAATTGGACCTATACACAAGTCCATCAATCCACCTATATGTGAAGTGAGCTCTATGACCGAGAACCACTTCACCCGACCCGCACCCATCCTACACATACATATGCACATAGGATATTAACACTCACCTTGTCGCCTTGAAGAATGCCACCGAATAATCCGCAATCGCTGATGGAATGTACCTATTCCATTTATCACATAACAAGTAACACAATTAGGGTGGATATACAAATCAACCCAAATTGACAACTAGTGCAATTTCGACCCAAATGCACTTCCAAGCACCAATCGCGCCCAAATTAACCAATAATCACTAACACAAGTGAGATTGGTCCTAATACGCCAATTAAACCCAATCATAGGTGTTAAACACCTATCTTGCCCATAATGACACTTAAATCCTAATTTTGACCCAAAGGAGTCAACATCGCGCCGTTAGCGAGTTTTGACACCAAAACATATTTAACTCGGTTTTATACTTCAACTTAATCCATTTTAAGTTTATAAACCTTATTAGATCGACAATTGGGTCATAATCATCACAAAACCTTAGTCAACCCAAATTCACCTAAAGTGGTTCCAACACTTACATAATCACTAAACCTAGTGATTAATCTCAAGATTAAAGCCTAATCAAGGCCAAATCGTCAACCAACCCAAAACCCGCCACGTGACAAGAATAACTAGTCACCATAAACCCATTTCATCATCTAAGAGGGTTTCACAACAAATCAAACTCAAACCCTAACTTGAATATCAAAGCTAACAAATGTAATTCGGAGTTTGAACTTACCAATACCACCAAAATGATGCCGTTGACGAGTAGAACAACTTTAAAACCCGAGCTTTGGTGAGAATCCAACTCCTTCTTCTCCAATTCAAGCTCTCTCACTCTATAACCCTTCCTCTCTCTCTAGATATGGATGAGAGTGTTTGTGTGGGTGAGAAATGAGCTCCAATGGAGTTCTAGATCAGTTTTGGTGACCCTAAACCGACCCTAAATGAAAAGACCAAAGTACCCCTCATTTAAACCTTTTAAAAAAGTTTAAAATTGCATCAGATGGGATCGGAGCGCCGCTCCATAAGGTGGAGCGCCGCTCCAACCTTCAGGTCAGTTTTTAGTTTCTTGTTTTGGCCATAACTTTTTGACCGTAGCTCCGTTGATGAATCAAATATCGTTGGAAACGTAATAAGATTTTCTTTCCAATGGTAAGGCTTTGAAACATCAACTCAAACTTTATTTAGGGTTGAAAAGATATGTACACACCTTGTCACTTCAGACAACGTCCAGTTTCCTTCGACGTTCGAGCAAGCAACACGTACGTGCTTCGTACACTTCATACACGCATCGTACACCATAAATACATTATGTACAATAAATATTTGGGTCTTACAAATTAACGTCAATCATAATTCAGTTGACCATATCTTTTGATTCGTTCATCGAAATTACGCGATTTCTAAATGAAAAGTTATTGATTTTTCGCCAGCTTTCCAAAAACATGTATATCATATACCTTTTACCAGTAATATATGTATTTAATTCGTAATTCATCATAAACTATTTAATAACAAAATTTAGCATACAAGCATGCATAAATATATATACTCGAGCACTAGACATGGATACACAATTAATATACAAAAGATAAGATATGAATGCTCACGTATCAATATTGTGATTCAATATTGTAGGAAAGTACGTAGACGCAACAGAGATGATAAACACTAGGTCTGACTTGCGAACAATACCCATGAACGTTACCCATAACCTTCATAGCTATAACCCATAGTTTCCTTAGCTCTATCCCGCTCGAAAACCCATTTCAAAAGTGACCCGCTCATGACCTTGTCGTAGTATTTTATGTATAATATTTCTAATAACAATAATAAGATTAATAATAATAATATTAATCTTAATAATAATAATAATAATAATAATAATAATAATAATAATATATAATATAAATAATAATTATACGAGTAATTGATAGAGATATTGAGAGATGTGTGTGTGCAAAAACAGAAATCGACTGAATTTATAGATGTTGCCTACCCAGCCTTCCCATGCGATCGCATGGGTCTGAGGCACAATGGCCATGCGATCGCATGGCCTCTTTTTCCAGCTCAGATTCGTTTTATCGTGTTGCTTGTCGACATATTTAAATATTATATATATAATATATTTAATTTATATAATTAATTATATATTATATTATATTCACGTGCATAGTTGACTTGTAATTTTTGGTCCGTTGACTCGTACGTTGTCACTCGACTTATGTCCCGGTTCTGATTTCTCGAATGCATTTTCGTACGCTTAGAAAACTAGTACTTTTTGTTACGCGACGTGTACCTTTATCAAAAATTAAACTTAATCATTGATAAACTATGTCACTCAAAGTGTAGCTTCAATCAATTAAGTGTTTTGGTTATTTGCTTCTATAAATCATCGTCTCGTAGTATATACATATACATATATACATTTTCATTTTAAAATAGTGTTTTACTGTAGCAAATAGTGATTTTCGAAAACACTGTAGCTTTTCGGGTACTGTAGAAATTCAAAAATACTGTAGCAAATTAGTGTTTTACTGGTTCATCTTAAATGTTTTAGTTAACTTATCTAAATATCAATCGAATCAATAATCGAATGTTACTATCGTTTACTAAATAACTTGAAATCATATATATATATATATATATATATATATATATATATATATATATATATATATATATATATATATATATATATATATATATATATATATATATATATATATATATGCACATTAAGTTTTATATATATTGTTCATGAATCTTCGAGAACAGTCAAAGAATAATTGATTACATGAATATAGTTTCAAAACTTGAGACTCAACATTATAGACTTTGCTTATCGTGTCGAAAACATTAAATCATTTTAAAGATAAAGTTTAAATTTGGTCAGAAATTTTCGGGTCGTCACAAAAGTAAAGTCATTTATTAAAGAAAATATAACTGTAAAGTAGTTGACATAAACGACCAACGTAAGTAAACCCAAAGTATTATTTAAAACATTGCTTTCAATGCGAATATGTGTTCTCGAAATAAAAGTGATAAAATATGCTGGACACCATCCAGTTCTAGCAACAAACAAGCATGACAACTTCTGTAAAGCGGAAGCACTACCTCTATGGACCTGAGATAAAAACATGCAAAACGTCAACGAAAAACGTTGAGTGAATCTACAGGTTTAGTAACGCCTTTCGTATGTTAGGCCACAAGATTTCTAGAAAACATCTTAAAAATTATACATTAGCATGAGTACTTGATTATAAAACTTTAACCCGCGGATAGCTATAGCGCTACACGTCTTCCCTTTACCCTTTCTAAGCATACAATGATCAAATGTACAAGGAACAACAAAATAAGCACATGTTATGTTTAGGCGAGGTTTGTCAAACCTAACGGTACCGTCCCTATAAGTCGAGTTTACGTAAAGTAATTAATATAATCAAGCTAAGGGATTTTTGATCTGAACTCATATGTATATCGTTTATGTTACTTGTGCCTAATATGTAAATCATTTGTAAAAAGCATGTTATCTCATCCCTGAAAAACGTAGTAGGGACTGTAGACTCACCTTAGCAAATGCACTGAAAATCTCTTAGTAAGAACCGTACGGTAGTCGAACAATCTCGACTGAACAATGCAACCTAGTCAAATAGGTCACCTTAAGTATACATATAGGTCACACTATGTCAACCCATAGTGTACGCAAAGTCCTAGTGCTCAGACTGACTCAACATGCAAGTCAAATAGTTCATGCAAGTCAACAAAAGTCAACCAAAGTCAACTCAAAAGTCAACTCGATCAAGGAGGTCAAATAAAGTCAAACATCTTATATAACGACCCTCATTTTTTCCATTCTATATTTTTCCAATATTAAAAGCCCAAACAATATAATTAAAACTTAATGATTAAACTTTAATCAATAATTGTTAAGTGTTAAGAGTTAGAAAACATATTAATTAACTTTGTACAAAAATTGACAAGTTAATAAAAGATGAAAATAATAAACTGTTAGTCGACACTCACTGCTAATTAAAATTTATGCATTTATGTAATATTATAACTAATAACCTATAAGTAATAAATAAAAAGTGACATTTATATAAATAATAAAACAATTGGGAACTAAATATATACAAGTCATGAATTAGTAAAAAGAAAATAATACTTATCATGTAGTAAATGTAAAAATAATAATAATAATAATAGTAATAATAATGAGACTAAAAAAATCTTACATCCTTATGTTGACTAAAAATAAAGTGTAAACTAGTACATCCTTATGTTGACTAATTATAAACTAGTACCACCTATTGTTGACTAAAAATTATAAAACAAAATAAAATCATTAATTAGAACATCCTTATGTTGACTAACACTCTAATACTTGCACTATATAAACACCTAGTTTCTCATTCACAAATCACACCAAAATCCTCTCTCAAAAACAATCTCTCCCTCTCCCTCTCTTGTGGTATTCGGATCTTCAAGCTTGTTCTTCGTGTTCTTCAAGAATCTTCAAGGAGTTCTTCAAGATTTTCAAGGCTTTGATCTTCCATCTTCATCGTGTTCATCTTTTCTTTGTTAATTATCTTGAATCTTCAAAGGTATAACATAAACCCTAAACTATTTACATAAACTTTGATCTTTGATAATTCATATTCATATTATAAACTTGTTATTCATAAGTATATACATAAACACACCTAGATTTATATATACATATATACATGTAAAAAAAAATATTTTTATATATATATATACATATATATACGAATTATATATACATATACATATTAAAACCTTAAACCCTAATTACACCTAAACTATAATTCTTAAACCCTAATTAATTAAACTCTAAACATTTATGAAACCCTAGGACATTAATTACTAAACCCTAGTTATTAATTACTACTTTAATTAACTAACCCTAATTAATGAAACCCTAATACTACTTATACTAGTACTTAACATGTATACACTATTACTATTACTAGCACCTATAACCTACTAATTATATTGTAGCACAAAAACATTTTGGGATATGTATTAGAGATGTATAGATCTTCGAACTTTCTTGACGAATGGTTTCTACGAGATTCTAGGCAGAGGGTTTGGATTTCCGATTTAAAGGGTCCTATGGCTCAAGCCCCTAGATCTAAATTAGCCATTCGAAGGGAAAGGGGTGATTGGAAGCTTATCTAATACGGCAAGTATCCTAAAATGGAAACACTCATAAAAGTAGAAACTCTCTAGTCATAGAAACTTAGTAAAATAAGAAACTTTCTAAAAATAGAAACTTTATAAAAATAGTAACTTACTAGGAATAGAAACTTAGTAAAACAAACTATACTTAAACACATACTTAAACTTAAACATGGGCAAAACACTTAACTACTCTTAAATGTCAATAGGTTGACTTTCCTGCTCACTCGTTCAACTCTCTATTCCGAGGAATAACTCTCTCTACTTACTAAGGTGAATTCATAGCCCCACTCTTTATTGCTAGCAAACTTATTTAACTTATTTGGGGTGAGACACATGCTGCTTTTACTATTTACAATTTAGACACAAGTACCAACTGCTAAAACTATGCTATACCCGGCTATGTCCGACTAAGTCCCTACAGTGATATTTTTAAGTGCTGCGGCATGCTTATTTATTGGGGGTAGGCCTATCGGGAGTAACGTCCCCGATACATTTGACTAAGTCTTTGTATTACTTGATAATGAAATTAAACCGACAAGGACAGACACAACTTGTCATGGGGCAAACTTGAACGTTTAGTCTAAATATCACGCACTGGCATAACTTTTTGATCCTGCGGGAGATCAACCTTACAAATTAAATCTTGTGGTCTAAAACAAACGGTCAAACTTATTTGTTAAACCTATGAACTTCACTCAACCTTTTGGTTGACACTTTAGCATGTTTTGTCTCAGGTGCTGTTTGATTCAAGCTCTTATACTTACTGCTTATGTGATGCTACTTGGACATAGGATCAAGAGATATCGCATTTATTACTTCTGCATGTGAACATTTCCATTATTGTTATTCCTATCATTGTAACTACGTTTCATTTTCCGCTGCGTGCTCAATAAAGTTTGTTTTATCATTTAGTATTGTTCTCATATATTATAATATGTTGGTTGATTTGATATTAAGTCACATTTCACCCAGGCCCTAACTGGGGGTGTGACAGATTGGTATCAGAGCAAGCCAGGCTGTTATAGAGAACCAGGATTGCATTTTTATGTGTGCCTTACTTGTTAGCTAGGGTGCCTTAGCAATCTAGGAAACTATAACCTTTCCTGCCTTAGACTTAAAGCACTTAGGATTGTCGTATAATCTTAACAATTATGCTTTAATAAACTTGACTCAAAGATTCTAATCAAGGTCTCTTTCCTAATAATAGGATGTCAAGCTCAAGCGTTTACAAGCCCAACAAAGCAACTCACAACCCTACCACCGAAGTAGGTGTTGGACACTCTTCAACTTCGAGACCAGTTCGAAGTCCTCTTTATAATCCTGCTTCACCACCGCTGAATTATAGCCCGAATACTATTTTAGATTCACATGGGTCTCCTCAATACTACCCAACTCCGAGAACCCAAGATAAGGGAAAACGGCATGAAGAAGTTGGTCCATCAAGGAAGAGAGCCCGATCTCCTTTTTATGATGGTCCTAAGTATGAAATCATGAGATTACGAAACGATACCGAGAGAAACATTGGAGGTCTACTTCGCCACATGGAAAGAGCGGATCGTCGAATGAAGAAACTTATGAAAGAAAACGTCGAGCTAAGAAAGGAGTTGCTGATGCTAAAGTGCGAGGAAGAACGCAACACTCGCTGGGGAAAGCAATCACTTGCTTACCTCAAGGAGGATGTTGATGTCCGAATGAAAATGGAGAAAGGTCGAGTCGACGAACAACTTGCCATAAGAGAGTACAACACTAATGCCGTAAACAGTCGTGTTACCAACCTTTATGACAACTTCGAGTATCTCTATGAGAAACAAAAGTCGAAAAATGAGAAAGTTGAGGAGTTTATGAAGAAGGTTGGAGACGAAATATGAAGACTACTTCAATCTTAATATTTCCTAGTTATTTTTCCTATTTTCCATCTATGTAAAGGCTGTGCCTTAAACAATTTCTATTTCCGAATCGTGTAATAAAGGCTTATTTAATGCCTCGTTCTAATAATATAAAGTGTTTTATTAATATCATGCGATATCAATACTTTAGTTTATTCATACTTGTGATTACTCAAACTTATAACTTGTTAAACTTATCAAATATATGTTCACTTTTATGTAGTGACATCATGGTTCGTCCAGCTGCACCTACCGTTAACAACGTTGTGTTAACTACTGAGCAATTCCAACAGTTACTCGCTGCTGCCCAAGGCAACGCCCAAGCTAATCATGCTAATACTCAACCAAAACCTTGTTCCTACAAGGACTTTACAAACTGTCACCCTCCCGCTTTTAAGGGAAACGAAGAAGCTGTCGAACTAGTTCGTTGGTTCGAAAAGATGGAATCTATTTTCCGTATTTGCAACTGTGGTGATGATGATCGAGTAAAGTATGCCACTAGCTCGTTGGGTGGTAATGCTTTAACTTGGTGGACTGCTTATGCCAAGTCCGTAGGAATTGATAATGCTAATGCAATTCCATGGGACGAACTCAAAAGTATGATGGTCAACAAATTCTGCCCAAGGAGTCAAGTTCAGAAGCTTGAAGCTGAGTTCTGGGAACTCAGGGTCAAGGGTACTGACATTGAGAATTATACCAATCGTTATCTGGAGCTTTCTACTCTATGTCCTGAAATGTTTCCTACTGAAGCTAGAAGAATTGAGCGGTATATTGAAGGTCTTCCCGAGGATGTTCAAGGGAATGTTATTGCTGCTGAGAAGGTTACTTTGGATGCTGTGATTCTCATGGCACAAAATCTCATGTTGGCCAAGAGAAGAAGGGCGTCGGCCAATAAGCAAGTTGAAACCAAGGGTAATGATGGTAAGAGGAAGTTTGAGCCGTCTCAAGGTTCAACTCAGAATGTTAGTAAAAAGCTTATGGATAGTACAAGGACGAATTATAAGGGCACTTATCCTTTTTGTGTTCGTTGTGAAAGGCATCACCCGGGGCAGTGCACTGCCACTTGTTCGTTGTGTAAGAAAGTGGGACACGTAGCTAAGACGTGTAGGACTCCTCCAAAGAATAAATCTATTGTTCCTGCCAAAGCTCCTCCTACTTGTTATACTTGTGGGGAAAAGGGACACATTAGTCCAAATTGCCCTAAGAAGAGAGATAATCCTGCTACTGGAGCCAATACTACTGCTGCAAAGGGTCGTGCATTTGTTATTACTGCTGCTGAAGCCCGAGATGAAGATGAGGTCATCACGGGTACGTATCTCGTCAATAATTGCTACGCAACTATTTTATTCGATACTGGTGCCGACCGAAGTTACGTATCTAATGAATTTTGTACCCTATTTACTGAAAAGCCTCAACCCTTAGAAACTAAACGATTAGTAGAAGTAGCCAATGGAAAGATCATGAAAGTTGATAAAATTTATAAAAACTGCAACCTAATCTTAGCCAGCAAAGAATTTAAGATAGACCTTTTGCCGGTCGAGCTAGGAAGTTTCGATGTCGTAGTTGGAATGGATTGGTTACGTCCATTAAGAGCTGCGATCATGTGTTACGATAAAACCGTTCATGTTCCATTAGGAAATGGAGAGACTCTTATTATCCAAGGTGAAAAGAGTGGTTCCAATCTCAATATTATCTCCTGTATTAAAACCCGCAAATACCTTATGAAAGGTTATCCAGCTATTCTAGCCCACGTTAATCTGATTGAATCGAAAGAGAAGCGAATTGAAGATGTACCAGTAGTTAAAGACTTTCCCGATGTGTTTCCCGAAGATCTTCCGGGTATTCCACCTCCTCGACAAGTTGAATTCCAAATTGATTTAACTCCTGGTGCTGCTCCTGTTGCTAAAGCACCATACCGTTTAGCACCTTCCGAAATGAAGGAATTATCCAACCAACTCCAAGAACTATTGGATAAAGGTTTCATTCGTCCAAGCTCGTCCCCTTGGGGAGCTCCTATTCTGTTTGTTAAAAAGAAGGATGGTACATTAAGGATGTGCATTGATTACCGCGAACTTAACAAGCTTACTATCAAGAACCGTTATCCGTTGCCACGTATTGATGATCTATTTGACCAACTTCAAGGGTCAAGTGTTTATTCAAAGATTGATTTAAGATCCGGTTATCACCAACTCAAGGTCAAGGAATCCGATATTCCTAAGACTGCTTTTCGCACTCGTTATGGGCACTATGAATTCTGTGTCATGCCTTTTGGTTTAACTAATGCTCCTGCCGTGTTCATGGACCTCATGAATCGTGTTTGTAAACCGTATCTTGACAAATTTGTCATCGTATTCATTGACGACATCTTGATCTATTCGAAGAATGAGAAAGAGCATGAGCAACATTTGCGCATGATTCTTGAACTCTTACGAAAGGAACAACTTTATGCTAAATTTTCTAAGTGCGAGTTTTGGCTCAAAACCGTACAATTTCTCGGACATGTTGTTGATAGAAACGGAATACATGTCGATCCAGCTAAGATTACTGCTATTCAGAACTGGGAGATACCAAAGACTGCAAAGCATATTCGTCAATTTTTGGGACTTGCCGGTTACTATCGAAGGTTTATAAAAGATTTTTCTCTCATTGCCAAACCTCTTACAAAGCTGACTCAAAAAGGGAAGAAATTTGAGTGGTCCGAAGAACAGGAATCTGCTTACAAGATTCTGAAGGAGAAGTTGACCACAGCCCCGATTCTTTCTTTACCTGAAGGTACCGACGACTTTGTTGTTTACTGCGATGCCTCAAAGCATGGCTTTGGTTGTGTTTTAATGCAACGAGAGAAGGTTATCGCCTATGCATCTAGACAGTTGAAGAAACATGAAGTAAACTATACCACACATGACCTAGAGTTAGGTGCCGTGGTATTTGCATTAAAGATATGGAGACATTATCTCTATGGTAATCACTTTACGGTGTACACTGACCATAAAAGTCTTCGACACATCTTTGATCAAAAACAGCTGAATATGAGGCAAAGTCGATGGCTCGAGACATTGAACGATTATTATTGTGAGCTGAAATATCATCCTGGCAAGGCGAATGTAGTTGCCGATGCCCTTAGTCGAAAAGACGATATTAAACGTGTTCGTGCTTTAAACCTAAAAATCAAATCGAATCTTATTTCACGAATCTGTGAAGCTCAATTGGAAGCTATTAGACCGACACTTATCGAAGGTGAAGGACCTATTGGTTTTGAGAACCAACTTCAAGTGAAAGCTAATGGTACACGGTACTTTGGCAATAGAATCTGGGTTCCTCGTTTTGGTAATCTTCGCGAACTAGTCTTGGATGAAGCACATAAGACTAGATATTCTATCCATCCCGGTTCCAGTAAGATGTATCACGATGTGAAGGAATTCTACTGGTGGCCTAACATGAAAGCCGATATTGCTACTTATGTTAGTAAGTGTCTCACTTGTTTGAAAGTCAAGGCCGAACATCAAAAGCCTTCTGGTCTATTGACACAACCCGACATTCCGCAGTGGAAGTGGGAAGGTATCACTATGGACTTCGTTACTAAGTTACCTAAGACTTCGAACGGTAACGATACTATTTGGGTCGTAGTTGATCGTCTTACTAAATCTGCACATTTCATACCAATCAAGGAAACCGACAAGATGGAGAGATTAGCACAGCTTTATATTAAAGAAATCGTCTCACGTCATGGTGTTCCTATCTCGATCATTTCTGATCGCGATAGTCGATTTGTTTCTAGATTTTGGAAAACTTTACAATCTGCTCTTGGAACTCAACTCGACATGAGTACAGCTTATCATCCGCAAACCGATGGTCAAAGTGAACGAACCATTCAAACTATGGAGGATATGCTACGTGCTTGTGCAATCGATTTCGGCAAAGGATGGGATAGACATCTACCTTTGGTTGAATTTTCTTATAATAACAGTTATCACTCCAGCATTAAGGCTGCACCTTTTGAAGCTTTATATGGACGGAAGTGTAGATCCCCTTTGTGTTGGGATGAACTTGAGGACAAACATTTAACTGGTCCTGAAATTATTCACGAAACTACCGAAAAGATCGTTCAAATCAAGCAACGTTTAGAAACTGCCCGTAGCCGACAGAAAAGCTATGCCAATAAGAAACGAAAAGACATCGAATACCAAGTTGGAGATAAAGTCATGTTGAAAGTATCCCCTTGGAAAGGTGTTGTCCGCTTCGGTAAGCGAAGTAAACTCAGTCCACGATATGTTGGACCATTCACAATCACTAAAAGAGTCGGTCCCGTGGCATACCGATTAGAACTGCCAACCGAACTTAGTCAAGTACATGATGTGTTTCATGTCTCAAATCTTAAACGGTGTCTTGCCGATGACACACTCGTTATTCCTCTGGATGATGTCCGCATTGATGAGCAAATGCACTTCGTTGAAGAACCTATAGAAATCATGGAAGGAGAGGTCAAACAAACGCGTAAAAGCAATATACCTATCGTTAAAGTCCGGTGGAATTCGCGTAGAGGCCCCGAATATACCTGGGAACGCAAAGACCATATGAAACGGAAATATCCCCATCTCTTCTCAACTGCTGATGCAAACGAGAAAACTACCTAAAAACTTCGGGACGAAGTTTTCAATAACGGGGAGGTACTATAACGACCCTCATTTTTTCCATTCTATATTTTTCCAATATTAAAAGCCCAAACAATATAATTAAAACTTAATGATTAAACTTTAATCAATAATTGTTAAGTGTTAAGAGTTAGAAAACATATTAATTAACTTTGTACAAAAATTGACAAGTTAATAAAAGATGAAAATAATAAACTGTTAGTCGACACTCACTGCTAATTAAAATTTATGCATTTATGTAATATTATAACTAATAACCTATAAGTAATAAATAAAAAGTGACATTTATATAAATAATAAAACAATTGGGAACTAAATATATACAAGTCATGAATTAGTAAAAAGAAAATAATACTTATCATGTAGTAAATGTAAAAATAATAATAATAATAATAGTAATAATAATGAGACTAAAAAAATCTTACATCCTTATGTTGACTAAAAATAAAGTGTAAACTAGTACATCCTTATGTTGACTAATTATAAACTAGTACCACCTATTGTTGACTAAAAATTATAAAACAAAATAAAATCATTAATTAGAACATCCTTATGTTGACTAACACTCTAATACTTGCACTATATAAACACCTAGTTTCTCATTCACAAATCACACCAAAATCCTCTCTCAAAAACAATCTCTCCCTCTCCCTCTCTTGTGGTATTCGGATCTTCAAGCTTGTTCTTCGTGTTCTTCAAGAATCTTCAAGGAGTTCTTCAAGATTTTCAAGGCTTTGATCTTCCATCTTCATCGTGTTCATCTTTTCTTTGTTAATTATCTTGAATCTTCAAAGGTATAACATAAACCCTAAACTATTTACATAAACTTTGATCTTTGATAATTCATATTCATATTATAAACTTGTTATTCATAAGTATATACATAAACACACCTAGATTTATATATACATATATACATGTAAAAAAAATATTTTTATATATATATATACATATATATACGAATTATATATACATATACATATTAAAACCTTAAACCCTAATTACACCTAAACTATAATTCTTAAACCCTAATTAATTAAACTCTAAACATTTATGAAACCCTAGGACATTAATTACTAAACCCTAGTTATTAATTACTACTTTAATTAACTAACCCTAATTAATGAAACCCTAATACTACTTATACTAGTACTTAACATGTATACACTATTACTATTACTAGCACCTATAACCTACTAATTATATTGTAGCACAAAAACATTTTGGGATATGTATTAGAGATGTATAGATCTTCGAACTTTCTTGACGAATGGTTTCTACGAGATTCTAGGCAGAGGGTTTGGATTTCCGATTTAAAGGGTCCTATGGCTCAAGCCCCTAGATCTAAATTAGCCATTCGAAGGGAAAGGGGTGATTGGAAGCTTATCTAATACGGCAAGTATCCTAAAATGGAAACACTCATAAAAGTAGAAACTCTCTAGTCATAGAAACTTAGTAAAATAAGAAACTTTCTAAAAATAGAAACTTTATAAAAATAGTAACTTACTAGGAATAGAAACTTAGTAAAACAAACTATACTTAAACACATACTTAAACTTAAACATGGGCAAAACACTTAACTACTCTTAAATGTCAATAGGTTGACTTTCCTGCTCACTCGTTCAACTCTCTATTCCGAGGAATAACTCTCTCTACTTACTAAGGTGAATTCATAGCCCCACTCTTTATTGCTAGCAAACTTATTTAACTTATTTGGGGTGAGACACATGCTGCTTTTACTATTTACAATTTAGACACAAGTACCAACTGCTAAAACTATGCTATACCCGGCTATGTCCGACTAAGTCCCTACAGTGATATTTTTAAGTGCTGCGGCATGCTTATTTATTGGGGGTAGGCCTATCGGGAGTAACGTCCCCGATACATTTGACTAAGTCTTTGTATTACTTGATAATGAAATTAAACCGACAAGGACAGACACAACTTGTCATGGGGCAAACTTGAACGTTTAGTCTAAATATCACGCACTGGCATAACTTTTTGATCCTGCGGGAGATCAACCTTACAAATTAAATCTTGTGGTCTAAAACAAACGGTCAAACTTATTTGTTAAACCTATGAACTTCACTCAACCTTTTGGTTGACACTTTAGCATGTTTTGTCTCAGGTGCTGTTTGATTCAAGCTCTTATACTTACTGCTTATGTGATGCTACTTGGACATAGGATCAAGAGATATCGCATTTATTACTTCTGCATGTGAACATTTCCATTATTGTTATTCCTATCATTGTAACTACGTTTCATTTTCCGCTGCGTGCTCAATAAAGTTTGTTTTATCATTTAGTATTGTTCTCATATATTATAATATGTTGGTTGATTTGATATTAAGTCACATTTCACCCAGGCCCTAACTGGGGGTGTGACATCTTAGTAGGTCATGTAATCATGGTCAACATGTCAAACCTAGGTCATACAACATGTTATAGCTCGTAGTTTAGCAAATTGCACATTCGCAGTTTATTGGATGTCTTTAAAATACGTACATCGTAGAAAGAATCAAGTATAACGTTGAGCACATAATTCCTAAAATCATGGCAAACTCCAGATCACAACTAAACTCAAAATAAACCCGACCCTCATACGATGTCTACAAGTTGGATATCAGAAGAGGTCTAGTTATGGTTTACTAAATCAATTTCAGCCCGCGCGTCAGTTTTAGAACATTTCTAAAAAAATATTGAAAATAGCTTTTGACGAACGACCAATTGGAATTATCTCAATTCTCAAAACATCCTAAAGTTTTAGTGATAAAATAATAAAAAACTTTCCTTTAGCTAATTAGTATAGATTATCCGATCTTTACAGACTCTTCGGTTTTAATCAACAAACAGACACGTCATTTGACCAAGCTTTTATCTCATGGCAAAACACATTTTCAGAAGTTAGCATACAAATGAAATACAACAAGGAACATATAAACTAACATAATTCAGAAGATCAAAGCCTCAATCAGTTTCTAGTTCACACAAGGTAATTTCTTTCACATTCGAAAACAGTTTCAACTCTCTTTAAAACACGAATCTTCGTTTTGACATAACGGAAGCATTACAAAAGCTTTTGACATAAATCTTGAGTCTAATGTGTATGATTTTTCACAAAGATTACAATGGTATATAATTCATTAGCCAAAACACAAAGCACACAACTCAGAAATTTCGGATTGCGAACATAACCTAGTCAAAATTTCAATTAAGCATATCTTGAGCATACGATAACGAAATCAAGCAAAATCAAAGTCCAAATTCAATAGTATTTCGATACTGTTTCATCTAGACACATTATAAGATCAGATCATAAGTCAATTTTATCAGATCATTAAAATACAAATTCGTTTTTCATGCAAACAACATCAATTGATCAATTAAATGATAAATGACAACACAAAACATCATTGATTGAGCACTAGACTTGATTACACTATTTAATTGACATAAAAACTGAATTATAGAAATTAGGGTTAGTTTTTATACGTTAAAACAACAAATTGCTTATACAATCGCGTAGAGAACGATGCGTAGAACAACGTTTGTGGATGAGGTTTCTTCTATTTTCAAGTTGATGATGGTGTTTCTATGGTGCTGGTGGTCGACGAAAGCAAGAGGGAGAGGAGAAGGGATTCGATTAAATTAGGGTGAGAATGAGGGTTCTAGTGTTTTAATTTCTATTTATAAGTTGGGTTAGGGCCTAAAACTAGCACACTAATGATCCACTAACCAAAACAAGTCAATTAAGGGGTGCCTTGGGTGGTGTCGGCCAAATGGCCCTATAAGGGGTGTTCTGGGCTCGTTTTGCTTACTAGCTTATATGCGCGTGGTCCGTTTCGAGTGCCGTTAACCGTACCGGATCTCCGGAACATTAACTAGCCGTTGAAACGCAATCATCATATTTAATTCATTATATAAATAATAATTTGAATTGGTTTTTCTTAAAGTCAATAATTATTAAAAAAATAATTATTTTGTCGTTTTTCTGAGTTCCGTAAACTGAAACGCTTTCTATACGATTAACTTAATCGTAACGTTTTCTAGTTATTTCGCTACCCAAAATAACTTCATAAATTAATATAACATATTAATTCAAGTAATCCACTAGAATCAAGTATGCATTTAATTTTGTTAAATACGCAAAATCTAAGTAAACACCGTTAAATACTTAACGGAAAAGTAACGATAGTAAATGAAAAAAGTCAGGTTGTTACATTACCCACCTATTATGAAAACTTTTGTTCCAAAATGTTTGTGTTCATCCGCCGTAGCCGTCTCCTCGGAAAATAGTTGCGGATACTTTTGTCTCATCTGATCTTCACACTCCCACGTGAATTCCGGTCTTCTACGGGCGTTCCATCTAACCTTGACTATCGAGATTCTACTTTGCTTTAGCTGTTTGACCTCACGATCCATGATCTCAACAGGTTCTTCAACGAAATTAAGCTTAGGATCAACTTGTATCTCATCCAAAGGAATTACCAAACTTTCGTCTGATAGGCATTTCTTCAAATTAGAAACGTGGAAAGTGTCATGTATCTCACTGAGTTCCTACGGTAGTTTCAGCCTGTACGCTACCGGTCCAATTCTCTCGGTAATCTCAAACGGTCTAATATATCTCGGACTTAGCTTGCCTCTTTTACCAAAACGCACTACACCCTTCCAGGGTGATACTTTGAGCATAACCTTGTCTCCAACCTGAAATTCTAAATCTCACCTTCTCACGTCAGCGTAACTCTTTTGACGATCTCGTGCCGTTTTCAGTCTTGCTTGTATCTGCACAATCTTATCAGTTATTTCATGTATGATCTCAGGACCAGTCAATTGACTATCTCCTAACTCAGTCCAACATACAGGTGAGCTGCACTTTCTGCCATACAGTGCTTCGAAAGGCGCTGCCTTTATACTTGAGTGATAACTATTGTTATAGAAAAACTCTGCTAACGGTAGATGTCTATCCCATCCGATTCCAAAATCGATAACACATGTTATTAACACGTCTTCCAGTGTTTGGATGGTTCTCTCACTTTGACCATCTGTTTGAGGGTGATATGTTGTACTCATATCTAAACGAGTTCCCATTGCCTCTTGCAATGCTTTCCAGAATCTAGATGTATATCTGCTATCTCTGTCGCAAATAATGGATGTCAGCACTTGATGTGCGTAGAGGTGTATATAAAATAGTTATAATTTTTACAAGAAAATACTATTAAATATGATACAATTTTACACAAGATATTTATTTATTTATAGAATGGATATACCTAAACCTTGCTACAACACTTCTAGGCAGTGTACCTAATCGTACAGTAGTGTAGTTTTTAGTAAGTCCGGTTCGTTCCTCAGGGAAAATTAAACAAGCTTAACGCTATATTAGTTTTAACTTATAAAAATACAAATATATATAAGTAATATTATTATTATAAAAGGGGGTTTTTACCGTTTAATGACCGGTTTGTCGATTTTAAAACTTTAGTTGCAATTAAAACCTAATGTAAAACATTAAAAATAAATACAACTTAATTTAAAGCGTAAAGTAAATAACGATAATGAAATTGCAATAAATAAAAATGCGATAAATAAAAAGTATGACAATTAAAGAGTGCAATTAAATACAATGACAATAAATAAAAGTGCGATAATTAGAAGTGCAATTAAATATGAAATAAAAGAATTATGCTTATTTAAACTTCCATAATCATGATGTTTGACGTGTTGATTTTTAGTTTATTCCCATGGGTTAATTGTCCTTTGCCCTGGATTATTTAATATGTTCGTCTGATTTTTGTCCATAACAGTCCATCGGTCATAAATTTAAAATGCGAGTGTCCTCGTCAAATCATCATTATATCCGAAGTCAAATATTCCAACTAATTGGGGACTTAAACTGTAACAAGGTCTTAATACTTTGTTTAATAATTACACCAGGATATCGACTGCGTGTAACAAGGTTTTAATACTTTGTTAACAATTACGCCAAGTGTCCTTGTACATAATTTCACCCCTGTTTTAATAAGTCTATTAACTATTAATCCATTCCCGTGTCTGGTTAAATGAACGATTATTCGTACATATAAATATCCCACCCATCGTGTCCGATCGAGTGTATATGGTTATTTATAGGCACGTCCAATTGTAAATCTTTATATTAAAATTAACAAACTATCATTTAGTTAAGCAAATATAAAGCCCATTAATAGCCCATAGTCTAATTTCCACAAGTGTCGTTCTTTTGTCCAAACCCCAATTATGGTACAAAGCCCAATTACCCAATTTTAGTATTTAGCCCAACATCACGATTACTTTGTCTTAAATAAGCATAATAATAACTTAGCTATGAGACATTAAATTAAAAATAACATTAACCATAACTTACAGTGATTAAAAATAGCGTAGCGTTACACGGACAGAATTTCGACTTACACCCTTACAACATTCACTAACATACCCTTAGTATTAGAATTTAAAATTAAAATATATATATATATATATATACACACGTTTATAGATAGAGAGATGGATGGATATATGATGAGCAAAAACCTGCTTTTTATAGGCATGTGGCCAGAATTTCAGGGCCATGCGATCGCATGGCAATTATGCCTACAGGCCATGCGATCGCATGGTGGTAGGTATCAGCTCAAAATTCTTTGTTTTCTTGTTTGTCAACGTTTATAATATATAATATAATATATAAATAATTTATATAATTATTTAAATATTATATTATATTCTTGTGCATAGTTGATTCATAATTTTTAGTCCGTTGCGTCGAGCGTTGAGAGTTGACTTTGGTCCCGGTTCCGGTTTTTCGAACGTCCTTGCGTACAATTTAATATCTTGTACTTTGTGTTTTGCGTCTTGTACTCTTGTAATTTTGAGACGTTTCTTATCAATAATTGGAACCACTTTGATTGTACTTTGTACTTTTGAGCTTTTTGGTCATTTGCATCTTCAATTCGTCGAATCTGGGTTTTGTCTTCACCTTTTATTATTTAAATGAATATCACTTGTAAATAGAACAATTGCAACTAAAAGCTTGTCTTTCTTGAGGGATAATGCTATGAAATATATGTTCGTTTTTAGCATTATCAGCACTCCATGTCGGGAAACCACATCCTTTATATAGATCTGTGCCAACTTCTCCATCTTATCTGTTTTCTTAATCGGTAGAAAATGAGCAGACTTTGTGAGTCGATCGATGATAACCCAAATCGTATCATAACCTCCCACAGTCTTGGGCAACTTAGTAATAAAATCCAAGGTAATACATTCCCATTTCCACTGAGGAATCTCTGGCTGTGTCAGCAGTCCTGACGGTTTTTGATGCTCCGCTTTTACCTTAGCATACGTTGAGCACTTACTAACATAAGTTGCTATATCTGCCTTCATGTTAGGCCACTAATACAGTGCCTTAAGATCTTGATACATCTTGTCAGATCCAGGGTGAATAGATTACCTTGTCTTGTGTGCCTCATTTAGCACTAGTTCCCTTAATCCGCCAAATCTCGGTACCCAAATTCTATCTATGAAGTATCGGGTCCCATATTCTCAATTGACAAACTTCTTGTCTATCCTTCCAAGGGACTCAGTGGTAATGTTCTCCTCCTTCAATGCCTCTAGTTGTGCATCGCTTATCTGTGAAGTAAGGTTCATTCGGACAGTCAAGTTCAAGGCTCGAACTCGGATAGGTTTAACCTTTTCTTTCCTACTTAAGGCATCTGCAACCACATTAGCCTTGCCAGGATTATAGCAAATGTCGCAGTCGTAGTCATTCAATAGCTCTATCCAACGTCTCTGCCTCATATTAAGCTGTTTCTGATCGAAAATATGTTGCAAACTCTTGTGATTCGTGAAAACATTAAACTTAGTACCATACAAATAGTGTCTCCACATCTTCAGTGCAAAGACCACAACACTATGTTCCAAATCATGAGTCGTATAATTCTGTTCATGTATCTTTAGTTGTCGTGATCCGTAGGTAATCACTTTCTTCCGTTGCATCAACACGCAACCAAAACCCTATCGTGAAGCATCACAATAAATAACGAAGTCCTCGATTCCTTCGGGCAAAGACAAAATCGGGGCAATAGTTAATTTCTCTTTTAACAACTGAAATGCGGACTCATGTTGCTCAGTCCATTCATACTTCTTACCCTTGTGAGTTAATGATGTTAACGGTTGTGCAATAGTAGAAAATCCCTCAATGATTCTTCTATAATAACTGGCGAGACCTAAGAATTGTCGTATCTGCATTGGCGACTTAGGCGTCTCCCATTTCTTAACCGTCTCTATCTTCGCAGGATTAACTTGAATACCATTGACACCTACGATATGACCCAAAAATTGCACTTCTTGCAGCCAGAAATCACACTTTGAAAATTTCGCGTACAACTGCTCTTTCCTGAGTATCTCTAGTAGGAAAAGGAGATGTTGTTCATGTTCTTCCTTATTCTTAGAATATACCAAAATATCATCTATAAACACAATAACAAACTTGTCCAGATATGGCTTACACACACGGTTCGTGAGATCCATGAACATAGCCGGTGCGTTCATCAATCCAAACGGCATTAATGTGAATTCATGATGTCCATAGCGTGTCCTAAACGCTGTCTTTGGTATACCTGTCTCCTTCACTCTCATTTGATGGTATCCTGACCTCAGATCGATCTTAGAGGAATATGATGATCCTTGCAATTGATCAAACAAATCATCAATCCTTGGTAACAGATATCTATTCTTGATAGTCAACTTATTCAATTCCCTGTAATCAATACATCCATCTTCTTCTTCACAAAAAGAACTGGAGCTCCCCATGGCGAAGAACTCGGTCGAATGAATCCTTTATCTAAAAGCTCTTGCAGTTGACTAGACAACTCTTGCAATTCTGGAGGTGCAAGTCTATGCGGTGTGCATGCTACTGGTGCTGCTCCAGGCACTAAGTCAATCTGGAACTCTACATCTCTATGTGGAGGTAATCCAGGTAACTCATCTAGGAAAACATCATAAAATTCTCTAACAATCGGCACATCTTCGAGTTTCTTGACTTCAGATTCAGTTTTGCTTACGTGAACCAGCATAGCAAGACAACCCTTTCTTATATGTTTCTGCACCTTCAAACAATTTATGAAGTGTAACGGTGTATTGCTTCGCTCTCCATACACCATCAAAGGCTCATCTTTGGTAACAGGTATACGAATCGCTTTCTGGTGACAAACGATCTCGGCTCTATTCTTAGCTAACCAGTCCATTCCAACCACAAGGTCAAAACTTCCTAGTTGAATCGATATCACATCTATTCTAAATGATGTTCCAGCCAAAATCAAAGTACAATCACGATAGACCTTATCATCTCTCATTAGATTATCATTCCCTAGCTCAATAAAGTAAAAGTTTTCTAATGACAATACATGATTCTTAAGATTATGGCAAAAATCTCTAGACACAAAGCTTCTATCAGCTCCAGAATCAAAAAGTACATAAGCATGATGATTGTCGATTAAAAACGTACTCGTGACTAGCTTGGGATCATCACGAGCCTCACTAGAGTTGATGTTAAAAGCCCTTCCTCTAGCAGGTTCGGCACTTTTACTAGCAGTTGGACAATCCTTCTTAAAGTGACAAGCTTTTCCGCATCCATAGCACGTGTTTGAACCAGCTTTACATTCTGTAGCCAAATGTCCACTCTTCTTACACTTATCACACTTCTTTAAGCAATCTCCCGGATGATGCCTGTTGCATTTAGCACACAACGGAAATCTTCCCTTATACCCAGAACTAGTATTCAGAGTAGCAATGTTGCCCTTAGGAGTATCTTGTTTCTTATTGGGCTGCTGGTTGTAATTCTTTCCCGAATTATTATTGTTGTTGTTCCATTTCATCAAATTATCATAAGTCTTGGTCTTAGTTGCTGCGGGAGTCTTTCCTCGCTCTTCAATTTGATCCATCAACTCATTCACCATCTCGACTGCCTCTTGAACAGTCCTTGGCTTAGAAGTAGTCACACCACCTTGAATATTCTCGGTCAATCCCTTCACATACAGAGTGATCTTGTGGCATTCGGGAGTAACCATATTCGGACACATAAGAGCAAGTTCGAAGAATCGCTTATTGTAGCTGGCTAGATTAGTACCAACCAATTTCAAGTTCTGGAGTTCCCGCTCCGTCTTAACAATTTCATTGTATGGATAATACTCTTCTATCTTCCGTTGTTTCAAATCCTCCCATGAAGTCTCAAAAGCCTGATCTGAAATGTCCTGTTCTTATTGATTAAAAACGTTCCATATTAATTGATTTCGTTGCGAGGTTTTGACCTCTATATGAGACGTTTTTCAAAGACTGCATTCATTTTTAAAACAAACCATAACCTTTATTTCATAAATAAAGGTTTAAAAAGCTTTACGTAGATTATCAAATAATGATAATCTAAAATATCCTGTTTACACACGACCATTACATAATGGTTTACAATACAAATATGTTACATCAAAATCAGTTTCTTGAATGCAGTTTTTACACAATATCATACAAACATGGACTCCAAATCTTGTCCTTATTTTAGTATGCAACAGTGGAAGCTCTTAGTATTCACCTGAGAATAAACATGCTTTAAACGTCAACAAAAATGATGGTGAGTTATAGGTTTAACCTATATATATCAAATCATAACAATAGACCACAAGATTTCATATTTCAATACACATCCCATACATAGAGATAAAAATCATTCATATGGTGAACACCTGGTAACCGACATTAACAAGATGCATATATAAGAATATCCCCATCATTCCGGGACACCCTTCGGATATGATATAAATTTCGAAGTACTAAAGCATCCGGTACTTTGGATGGGGTTTGTTAGGCCCAATAGATCTATCTTTAGGATTCGCCTCAATTAGGGTGTCTGTTCCCTAATTCTTAGATTACCAGACTTAATAAAAAGGGGCATATTCGATTTTGATAATTCAACCATAGAATGTAGTTTCACGTACTTGTGTCTATTTTGTAAATCATTTATAAAACCTGCATGTATTCTCATCCCAAAAATATTAGATTTTAAAAGTGGGACTATAACTCACTTTCACAGATTTTTACTTCGTCGAGAAGTAAGACTTGGCCACTGGTTGATTCACAAACCTATAACAATATATACATATATATCAAAGTATGTTCAAAATATATTTACAAAACTTTTAATACATTTTGATGTTTTAAGTTTATTAAGTCAGCTGTCCTTGCTAGTAACCTACAACTAGTTGTCCACAGTTAGATGTACAGAAATAAATCGATAAATATTATCTTGAATCAATCCACGACCCAGTGTATACGTATCTCAGTATTGATCACAACTCAAACTATATATATATATTTTGGAATCAACCTCAACCCTATATAGCTAACTCCAACATTCACATATAGAGTGTCTATGGTTGTTCCGCAATATATATATATATATATATAGATGGGTCGACATGATAGGTCAAAACAATATATACGTGTCTATGGTATCTCAAGATTACATAATATACAATATAAGTTGATTAGGTTATGGTTGGAATAGATTTATTACTAACTTTCACATAGGTAAAATGAGTAGTTTTTATCAATCTTGTTTTACTCGCCATTTCTTCGTATCTAATCCGTTTTGAGTGATTCCAGTGGCCACAGTTTCGTATTGAACTTAACTTTATGAATCTAAGCATAAAAAGTATAAGTTTATATTCAGAAATACAAGTTACAAGTCGTTTTTGAAAGAGGTAGTCATTTCCGTCGAAAGAACGACATCTTGATGACCATTTTGAAAAACATACTTTCACTTTGAGTTTAACCATGATTTTTGGATATAGTTTCATGTTCATAAGAAAAATCATTTTTCCAGAATTATAGCTTTTAAATCAAAGTTCTTCTTAGCTTTTAATTATCCCAACCAAAACAGCCCCCGGTTTTACTATGACGGCGTATATCCAGTTTTATGGTGTTTATCGTGTTTCTGGGTTTTAAATCATTAAGTTAGCATATCATATAGATATAGAACATGTTTTTAGTTTATTTTAAAAGTCTAGTTAGAAGGATTAACTTTATTTGCGAACAAGTTTAGAATTAACTAAACTATGTTCTAGTGATTACAAGTTTATAACGTCGAATAAGACAGCTTTTTCTGTATGAATCAAATGATGTTATGAACATCATTACTACCTCAAGTTCCTTGGATAAACCTACTGGAAATGAGAAAAATGGATCTAGCTTCAAAGGATCCTTGGATGGCTTGAAAGTTCTTGAAGCAGAATCATGACACGAAAACAATTTCAAGTAAGATTTTCACTCAAAATAAGATTGTTATAGTTATAGAAATTGAATTAAAGTTTGAATATGATTATTACCTTGTATTAGAAAGATAACCTACGGTAAGTAACAAAGGTTTCTTGATCTTGGATGATTACTTGGAATGGATTTAGAAAACTTGGAAGTAAACTTGCAATCTTGGAAGTATTCTTGATTTTATGAAAATAGAACTTTTGGAATTTATGAAGAACACTTAGAACTTGAAGATAGAACTTGAGAGAGATAAATTAGATGAAGAAAATTGAAGAATGAAAGTGTTTGTAGGTGTTTTTGGTCATTGGTGTATGGATTAGATATAAAGGATATGTAATTTTGTTTTCATGTAAATAAGTCATGAATGATTACTCATATTTTTGTAATTTTATGAGATATTTCATGCTAGTTGTCAAATGATGGTTCCCACATGTGTTAGGTGACTCACATGGGCTGCTAAGAGCTGATCATTGGAGTGTATATACCAATAGTACATACATCTAAAAGCTGTGTATTGTACGAGTACGAATACGGGTGCATACGAGTAGAATTGTTGATAAAACTGAACGAGGATGTAATTGTAAGCATTTTTGTTAAGTAGAAGTATTTTGAAAAGTGTCTTGAAGTCTTTCAAAAGTTTATGAATACATATTAAAACACTACAAGTATATACATTTTAACTGAGTCGTTAAGTCATCGTTAGTTGTTACATGTAAGTGTTGTTTTGAAACCTTTAGGTTAACGATCTTGTTAAATGTTGTTAACCCAATGTTTATAATATCAAATGAGATTTTAAATTATTATATTATCATGATATTATGATATATTAATATATCTTAATATGATATATACATTTAAATGTCGTTACAACGATAATCGTTACATATATGTATCGTTTCGAAATCCTTAAGTTAGTAGTCTTGTTTTTACTTATGTAGTTCATTGTTAATACAATTAATGATATATATAATTATCATATTATCATGTTATATATAATAAAACAATGTATTAATATGCTTCATATATATTTAGTAAGACGTGGTTATAACGATAATCGTTATATGTATCGTTTCGAGTTTCATACGTCAATAGTCTCCTTTTTAAGTATATAACTTATTGTTACTATTTTTAATGAGATACATGATGATCATTATATCATGTTAAACATATATATTTATTCATTTATGTATCATCATGTCATATACAACTTATAGCGTTCGTGAATCATTGGTCAAACTGGGTAATCAGACGTTTACAAAATTTTCGTTTCAATTAACCAAGTCTTAACAAGTTTGATTGCTTAATATGTTGGAAACATTTAATCATGTAAATATAGTTTTCATTAAACATATAATCATAGAAAGGTTCGGAAAAGTTCGGGTCACTACAATACCTAAACGTTAAATAAATTTCGTCCCGAAATTTTAAGCGATTGGAGGTGTTGGCTCATCTTCTGGAAATAAGTGCGGGTACTTCTTCTTCATCTGATCTTCTCATTCCCAGGTGAACTCGGGTCCTCTACGAGCATTCCATTGAACCTTAACAATCGGTATCTTGTTTTGTTTAAGTCTCTTAACCTCACGATCCATTATTTCAACGGGTTCTTCAATGAATTGAAGTTTTTCATTAATTTGGATTTCGTCCAACGGAATAGTGAGATCTTCTTTAGCAAAACATTTCTTCAAATTCGAGACGTGAAAAGTGTTATGTACAGCCGTGAGTTGTTGAGGTAACTCAAGTCGGTAAGCTACTGGTCCGACACGATCAATAATCTTGAATGGTCCAATATACCTTGGATTTAATTTCCCTCGTTTACCAAATCGAACAACACCTTTCCAAGGTGCAACCTTAAGCATGACCATCTCTCCAATTTCAAATTCTATATCTTTTCTTTTAATGTCGGCGTAGCTCTTTTGTTGACTTTGGGCGGTTTTCAACCGTTGTTGAATTTGGATGATCTTCTCAGTAGTTTCTTGTATTATCTCCGGACCCGTAATATGTCTATCCCCCACTTCACTCCAACAAATTGGAGACCTACACTTTCTACCATAAAGTGCTTCAAATGGCGCCACCTCAATGCTTGAATGGTAGCTGTTGTTGTAGAAAAATTCTGCTAACGGTAGATGTCGATCCCAACTGTTTCTGAAATCAATAACACATGCTCGTAGCATGTCTTCAAGCGTTTGTATCGTCCTTTTACTCTGCCCATCAGTTTGTAGATGATAGGCAGTACTCATGTCTAGACGAGTTCCTAATGCTTGCTGTAATGTCTGCCAGAATCTTGAAATAAATTTGCCATCCCTATCAGAGATAATAGAGATTGGTATTCCATGTCTGGAGACGACTTCCTTCAAATACAGTCGTGCTAACATCTCCATCTTGTCATCTTCTCTTATTGGCAGGAAGTGTACTGATTTGGTGAGACGATCAACTATTACCCAAATAGTATCAAAACCACTTGCAGTCCTTGGCAATTTAGTGATGAAATCCATGGTAATGTTTTCCCATTTCCATTTTGAGATTTCGGGTTGTTGAAGTAGACCTGATGGTTTCTGATGCTCAGCTTTAACCTTAGAACATGTCAAACATTCTCCTACGTATTTAGCAACATCGGCTTTCATACCCGGCCACCAAAAATGTTTCTTGAGATCCTTGTACATCTTCCCCGTTCCAGGATGTATTGAGTATCTGGTTTTATGAGCTTCTCTAAGTACAATTTCTCTCATATTTCCAAATTTTGGTACCCAAATCCTTTCAGCCCTATATCGGGTTCCGTCTTCCCGAATATTAAGATGCTTCTCCAATCCTTTGGGTATTTCATCCTTTAAATTTCCCTCTTTTAAAACTCCTTGTTGTGCCTCCTTTATTTGAGTAGTAAGGTTATTGTGAATCATTATATTCATAGATTTTACTTGAATGGGTTCTCTGTCCTTCCTGCTCAAGGCGTCGGCTATCACATTTGCTTTCCCCGGGTGGTAACGAATCTCAAAGTCGTAATCATTCAACAATTCAATCCACCTACGCTGCCTCATATTCAGTTGTTTCTGATTAAATATGTGTTGAAGACTTTTGTGGTCGGTATATATAATACTTTTGACCCCATATAAGTAGTGCCTCCAAGTCTTTAATGCAAAAACAACCGCGCCTAATTCCAAATCATGCGTCGTATAATTCTGTTCGTGAATCTTTAATTGTCTAGAGACATAAGCAATTACTTTCGTTCGTTGCATTAATACACAACCGAGACCTTGCTTTGAGGCATCACAATATATCACAAAATCATCATTCTCTTCAGGTAATGACAATATAGGTGTCGTAGTTAACTTTTTCTTTAACAATTGAAACGCTTTCTCTTGTTCATCTTTCCATTCAAATTTCTTCCCTTTATGCGTTAATGCAGTCAAGGGTTTTGCTATTCTGGAAAAGTCTTGGATGAACCTTCTGTAGTAACCCGCTAGTCCTAAAAACTGGCGTATGTGTTTCGGAGTTTTCGGGGTTTCCCACTTTTCAACGGTTTCGATCTTTGCTGGATCCACCTGCATACCTTCTTTGTTCACTATGTGACCGAGGAATTGAACTTCTTCCAACCAAAATGCACACTTTGAAAACTTAGCGTACAGTTTTTCTTTTCTCAGTAACTCTAGCACTTTTCTCAAATGTTCTTCGTGCTCTTAATCATTCTTCGAGTAAATAAGTATGTCATCGATGAAAACAATGACAAACTTGTCAAGATATGGCCCACACACTCGGTTCATGAGGTCCATGAACACAGCTGGTGCGTTAGTCAATCCAAATGGCATAACCATAAACTCGTAATGACCGTAACGCGTCCTAAAAGCAGTCTTTGGAATATCATCCTCCTTCACCCGCATTTGATGATATCCAGCACGTAAATCGATCTTCGAATAAATAGACGAGCCTTGTAGTTGATCAAATAAGTCGTCGATTCTCGGTAGTGGGTAGCGGTTCTTGATGGTATGTTTGTTCAACTCTCGGTAGTCGATACACAACCTGAATGTACCATCTTTCTTCTTGACAAAAAAAACAGGAGCTCCCCACGGTGATGTGCTTGGTCGAATGAAACCACGCTATCAAAGTTCTTGTAATTGACTTTGCAGTTCTTTCATCTCGCTGGGTGCGAGTCTGTAAGGAGCACGAGCTATTGGTGCAGCTCTTGGTACAAGATCTATTTGAAATTCAATGGATCGATGTGAGGGTAATCCCGGTAATTCTTTCGGAAATACATCGGGAAATTCTTTTGCGACGGGAACATCATTGATGCTCTTTTCTTCAGTTTGTACTTTCTCGACGTGTGCTAGAACAGCATAGCAACCTTTTCTTATTAGTTTTTGTGCCTTCAAATTACTAATAAGATGTAGCTTCGTGTTGCCCTTTTCTCCGTACACCATTAAGGGTTTTCCTTTTTCTCGTATAATGCAAATTGCATTTTTGTAACAAACGATCTCTGCTTTCACTTCTTTCAACCAGTCCATACCGATTATCACATCAAAACTCCCTAACTCTACTGGTATCAAGTCAATCTTAAATGTTTCGCTAACCAGTTTAATTTCTCGATTCTCACATATATTATCTGCTGAAATTAATTTACGTTTGCTAATTCGAGTAAAAATTTACTATCCAAAGGCGTCAATGGGCAACTTAATTTAGCACAAAATTCTCTACTCATATAGCTTCTATCCGCACCAGAATCAAATAAAACGTAAGCAGATTTATTGTCAATAAGAAACGTACCCGTAACAAGCTCCGGGTCTTCCTGTGCCTCTGCCGCATTAATATTGAAAACTCTTCCGCGGACTTGTCCATTTGTGTTCTCCTGGTTCGGGAAATTTCTAATAATGTGGCCCGGTTTTCCACATTTATAACAAACTACATTGGCATAACTTGCTCCGACACTACTTGCTCCGCCATTACTCGTCTCGACACCATTTGTTCCTTTCGTTCTGTTAACCCCTGGTCTGTAGACCTCACACTTCGTCGCGCTATGACCATTTCTTTTACACTTGTTGTAAAATTTGGTGCAGAACCCCGAGTGATACTTTTCACACCTTTGGCATAGCTGCTTCTAATTGTTTTTGTTGTTGCAGTTATTATTGTTGTTGGGATGATTGTTGTAGTTGCTGTTGTTGTTGTTGTTGTTGTTGTTGTTGTTGGTGTTGTTGTTGTTGGGCCGTTTGTTGTAGTTGCGATTGTTGGGATAGTTGTTGCGATTATTGTTGTAATTGCTGTTGTTGTTGTATTGGTGATTCTTATCACCGTTTTCCTCCCACTTTCTTTTGACTTGCTTCACATTGGCCTCTTCAGCAGTCTGTTCTTTAATTCTTTCTTCAATCTGGTTCACTAGTTTGTGAGCCATTCTACATGCCTGTTGTATAGAGGTGGGCTCGTGTGAACTTATATCTTCTTGGATTCTTTTCGGCAATCCTTTCACAAACGCGTCGATCTTCTCTTCCTCATCTTCGAATGCTCCCGGACACAATAAGCACAATTCTGTGAATCGTCTTTCGTACGTGGTAATATCAAATCCTTGGGTTCGTAACCCTCTAAGTTCTGTCTTGAGCTTATTGACCTCGGTTCTGGGACGATACTTCTCGTTCATCAAGTGCTTGAATGCTGACCACGGTAGTGCGTAAGCATCATCTTGTCCCACTTGCTCTAGATAGGTATTCCACCATGTTAACGCAGAACCTGTGAAGGTATGCGTAGCGTACTTCACTTTTTCCTCTTCAGTACACTTACTTATGGCAAACACCGATTCGACCTACTCGGTCCACCATTTCAATCCGATCGGTCCTTCGGTTCCATCAAATTCCAAAGGTTTGCAGGCAGTGAATTCTTTGTAGGTGCATCCTACACAATTTCCTGTACTGCTAGATCCAAGGTTATTGTTGGTATGTAGCGCAGCCTGTACTGCGGCTATGTTTGAAGCAAGAAAGGCACGAAATTCCTCTTCACTCATATTCAAGGTGTGTCGAGTAGTCGGTGCCATTTCCTTCAAAATAGTAAAAAAAAAAACAAGTTAATCATACAGAATATTAAGAGTAGTCAATAGTATCTCGTAGCATAATATGAACTCATTTATAAAAGCTTTTTCTTCATATTAGCATTTTATAAGTTTAAATTCGGGTAGTACCTACCCGTTAAGTTCATACTTAGTAGCTAATATACACTTCAACTACTACAATTCTATATGAAAAACTGATTATAATAATATTTCGCGTTCAAACTTTTTCACAATATTTTACAAACTTACAATACCGCTTATTTTACATATAACATGAAATATAGCACACAATAACTTTGATACAAGATAGTTGTGAAGATAATTCTAGCTAGTACACAAGTCGTTCAGCAAAGGCAATAAAGACACGTAATTCATACGTCCAGAAACAAGTCATGCATTCTGGTTTTACTAGGACTACTTCCCATCCTTGGTCTTGTGGAACATAACCGTTATGGCCATTGATAAGACAGCGTGTTGTAACGTCATCAAAGGGACGAGGGTTACGTAATGTCCAACAGTCCCGTAACAATCTAAAAACCTTGTTTCTCACCCCAACTACTGAGTCCGTCACTTGTGGGAATGTTTTGTTTAATAGTTGTAGCCCGATGTTCTTGTTCTCACTTTGGTGAGAAGCGAACATTACTAACCCGTAAGCATAACATGCTTCTTTATGTTGCATGTTAGCCGCTTTTTCTAAATCACGAAGTCCTATATTCAGATATATTGAGTCAAAATAATTTCTTAACCCGTTGCGTAAAATAGCATTTGGGTTCCCCGCAATATATGTGTCAAAGTAAACACATCGTAATTTATGGATTTCCCAATGTGATATCCCCCATCTTTCGAACGAAAGCCTTTTATAAACCAAGGCATTCTTGGAACGTCCTTCGAATATCTTACAAACTGATCTCGCCTTAAATAGTTGTGCCGAGGAATTCTAACCGACTCTAGACAAGATTTCATCAATCATGTCTCCGGGTAGGTCTCTTAAAATATTGGGTTGTCTATCCATTTTGTGTTTTTATACTGTAAAATAGACAAGAGTTAGATTCATAAAAAAAATACTTATTAATACAAGCAATTTTTACATATATCATAAAGCATAAGCACACTATATTACATATATTACACCACACGAATACAACTATCTTATTCCGACTCGCTCGTTTCTTCTTCTTCGGTTTTGGTTCGTTTTGCCAAGTTTCTAGGAATATATGATGTTCCCCTAATACGAGCCGTCGTTTTCCACATTGGTTTAGAAAAACCTGGTGGTTTAGAGGTTCTCGGGTTATTGTCACAACTTAAGAAATACGGGTGTTGACGATACATATAAAGTTCATCGGGTTTGGAATCAAATTTCTCTATTTTTATGCCCTTTCCCTTATTGTTCTCTTTTGCCTTATTAAATTGTGTTGGGGTAATTTCTATAACATCATCGGAATTCTTGTCGGGATCCGATTCATCGGAGAATTGGTAATCCTCCCAATACTTTGCTTCCTTGGCGGAAACACCATTGACCATAATTAACTTTGGTCGGTTGGTTGAGGATTTTCTTCTACTTAACCGTTTTATTATTTCCCCCACTGGTTCTATTTCTTCTTCCGGTTCCGATTCTTCTTCCGGTTCCGACTCTTCTTCCGGTTCCTCTTCGGGAACTTGTGAATCAGTCCACGAATCATTCAAATTTATATTTGACTCTTCATTATTATTAGGTGAGTCAATGGGACTTGTTCTAGAGGTAGACATCTATCACATAATATCAAACACGTTAAGAGATTAATATATCACATAATATTCACATGTTAAAAATATATAGTTTCCAACAAAATTTGTTAAGCAATTTTTTTTTTCAAGTAAACACGGTCGAAGTCCAGACTCACTAATGCATCCTAACAAACTCGATAAGACACACTAATGAACAATTCTGGTTCTCTAAGACCAACGCTCGAATACCAACTGAAATGTCCCGTTCTTATTGATTAAAAACGTTCCATATTAATTGATTTCGTTGCGAGGTTTTGACCTCTATATGATACGTTTTTCAAAGACTGCATTCATTTTTAAAACAAGCCATAACCTTTATTTCATAAATAAAGGTTTAAAAAGCTTTACGTAGATTATCAAATAATGATAATCTAAAATATCCTGTTTACACCCGACCATTACATAATGGTTTACAATACAAATATGTTACATCGAAATCAGTTTCTTGAATGCAGTTTTTACACAATATCATACAAACATGGACTCCAAATCTTGTCCTTATTTTAGTATGCAACAGCGGAAGCTCTTAGTATTCACCTGAGAATAAACATGCTTTAAACGTCAACAAAAATGTTGGTGAGTTATAGGTTTAACCTATATATATCAAATCGTAACAATAGACCACAAGATTTCATATTTCAATACACATCCCATACATAGAGATAAAAATCATTCATATGGTGAACACCTGGTAACCGACATTAACAAGATGCATATATAAGAATATCCCCATCATTCCGGGACACCCTTCGGATATGATATAAATTTTGAAGTACTAAAGCATCCGGTACTTTGGATGGGGTTTGTTAGGCCCAATAGATCTATCTTTAGGATTCGCGTCAATTAGGGTGTCTGTTCCATACTTCTTAGATTACCAGACTTAATAAAAAGGGGCATATTCGATTTCGATAATTCAACCATAGAATGTAGTTTCACGTACTTGTGTCTATTTTGTAAATCATTTATAAAACCTGCATGTATTCTCATCCCAAAAATATTAGATTTTAAAAGTGGGACTATAACTCACTTTCACAGATTTTTACTTCGTCGGGAAGTAAGACTTGGCCACTGGTTGATTCACAAACCTATAACAATATATACATATATATCAAAGTATGTTCAAAATATATTTACAAAACTTTTAATACATTTTGATGTTTTAAGTTTATTAAGTCAGCTGTCCTTGTTAGTAACCTACAACTAGTTGTCCACAGTTAGATGTATAGAAATAAATCGATAAATATTATCTTGAATCAATCCACGACCCAGTGTATACGTATCTCAGTATTGATCACAACTCAAACTATATATATATTTTGGAATCAACCTCAACCCTGTATAGCTAACTCCAACATTCACATATAGAGTGTCTATGGTTGTTCCGCAATATATATATAGATGGGTCGACATGATAGGTCGAAACATTGTATACGTGTCTATGGTATCTCAAGATTACATAATATACAATATAAGTTGATTAGGTTATGGTTGGAATATATTTATTACTAACTTTCACGTAGGTAAAATGAGTAGTTTTTATCAATCTTGTTTTACTCGCCATTTCTTCGTTTCTAATCCGTTTTGAGTGATTCCAGTGGCCACGGTTTTGTATTGAACTTAACTTTATGAATCTAAACATAAAAAGTATAAGTTTATAGTCGGAAATACAAGTTACAAGTCGTTTTTGAAAGAGGTAGTCATTTCCGTCGAAAGAACGACATCTTAATGACCATTTTGAAAAACATACTTTCACTTTGAGTTTAACCATGATTTTTGGATATAGTTTCATGTTCATAAGAAAAATCAATTTTCCAGAAGTATAGCTTTTAAATAAAAGTTCTTCTTAGCTTTTAATTATCCCAACCAAAACAGCCCCCGATTTTACTATGACGGCGTATATCCAGTTTTATGGTGTTTATCGTGTTTCTGGGTTTTAAATCATTAAGTTAGCATATCATATAGATATAGAACATGTGTTTAGTTTATTTTAAAAGTCTAGTTAGAAGGATTAACTTTATTTGCGAACAAGTTTAGAATTAACTAAACTATGTTCTAGTGATTACAAGTTTATAACGTTGAATAAGACAGCTTTTTATGTATGAATCGAATGATGTTATGAACATCATTACTACCTCAAGTTCCTTGGATAAACCTACTAGAAATGAGAAAAATGGATCTAGCTTCAAAGGATCCTTGGATGGCTTGAAAGTTCTTGAAGGAGAATCATGACACGAAAACAATTTCAAGTAAGATTTCCACTCAAAATAAGATTGTTATAGTTATAGAAATTGAATTAAAGTTTGAATATGATTATTACCTTGTATTAGAAAGATAACCTACGGTAAGTAACAAAGGTTTCTTGATCTTGGATGATTACTTGGAATGGATTTAGAAAACTTGGAAGTAAACTTGCAATCTTGGAAGTATTCTTGATTTTATGAAACTAGAACTTTTGGAATTTATGAAGAACACTTAGAACTTGAAGATAGAATTTGAGAGAGATCAATTAGATGAAGAAAATTGAAGAATGAAAGTGTTTGTAGGTGTTTTTGGTCATTGGTGTATGGATTAGATATAAAGGATATGTAATTTTGTTTTCATGTAAATAAGTCATGAATGATTACTCATATTTTTGTAATTTTATGAGATATTTCATGCTAGTTGCCAAATGATGGTTCCTACATGTGTTAGGTGACTCACATGGGCTGCTAAGAGCTGATCATTGGAGTGTATATACCAATAGTACATACATCTAAAAGCTGTGTATTGTACGAGTACGAATATGGGTGCATACGAGTAGAATTGTTGATGAAACTGAACGAGGATACAATTGTAAGCATTTTTGTTAAGTAGAAGTATTTTGATAAGTGTCTTGAAGTATTTCAAAAGTGTATGAATACTTATTAAAACACTACATGTATATACATTTTAACTGAGTCGTTAAGTCATCGTTAGTTGTTACATGTAAGTGTTGTTTTGAAACCTTTAGGTTAACGATCTTGTTAAATGTTGTTAACCCAATGTTTATAATATTAAATGAGATTTTAAATTATTATATTATCATGATATTATGATATATTAATATATCTTAATATGATATATACATTTAAATGTCGTTACAACGATAATCGTTAAATATATGTCTCGTTTCGAAATCCTTAAGTTAGTAGTCTTGTTTTTACTTATGTGGTTCATTGTTAATACACTTAATGATATATTTAATTATCATATTATCATGTTATATATAATAAAACAATGTATTAATATGCTTCATATATATTTAGTAAGACGTGGTTATAACGATAATCGTTATATGTATCGTTTCGAGTTTCATACGTCAATAGTCTGCTTTTTAAGTATATAACTTATTGTTACTATTTTTAATGAGATACTTGATGATCATTATATCATGTTAAACATATATATTTAATCATTTATGTATCATCATGTCATATACAACTTATAGCGTTCGTGAATCATTGGTCAAACTGGGTAATCAGACGTTTACAAAATTTCCGTTTCAATTAACCAAGTCTTAACAAGTTTGATTGCTTAACATGTTGGAAACATTTAATCATGTAAATATAGTTTTCATTAAACATATAATCATAGAAAGGTTCGGAAAAGTTCGGGTCACTATAGTACCTACCCGTTAAATAAATTTCGTCCCGAAATTTTAAGCGATTGGAGGTGTTGGCTCATCTTCTGGAAATAAGTGCGAGTACTTCTTCTTCATCTGATCTTCTCATTCCCAGGTGAACTCGGGTCCTCTACGAGCATTCCATCGAACCTTAACAATCGGTATCTTGTTTTGTTTAAGTCTCTTAACCTCACGATCCATTATTTCAACGGGTTCTTCAATGAATTGAAGTTTTTCATTGATTTGGATTTTGTCCAACGGAATAGTGAGATCTTCTTTAGCAAAACATTTCTTCAAATTCGAGACGTGGAAAGTGTTATGTACAGCCGCGAGTTGTTGAGGTAATTCAAGTCGGTAAGCTACTGGTCCGACACGATCAATAATCTTGAATGGTCCAATATACCTTGGATTTAATTTCCCTCGTTTACCAAATCGAACAACACCTTTCCAAGGTGCAACCTTAAGCATGACCATCTCTCCAATTTCAAATTCTATATCTTTTCTTTAAATGTCGGCGTAGCTCTTTTCTCGAATTTGGGCGGTTTTCAACCGTTGTTGAATTTGGATGATCTTCTCAGTAGTTTCTTGTATTATCTCCGGACCCGTAATCTGTCTATCCCCCACTTCACTCCAAAAAATTGGAGACCTGCACTTTCTACCATAAAGTGCTTCAAATGGCGCCATCTCAATGCTTGAATGGTAGCTGTTGTTGTAGGAAAATTCTGCTAACGGTAGATGTCGATCCCAACTGTTTCCGAAATCAATAACACATGCTCGTAGCATGTCTTCAAGCGTTTGTATCGTCCTTTTGCTCTGCCAATCAGTTTATAGATGATAGGCAGTACTCATGTCTAGACGAGTTCCTAATGCTTGCTGTAATGTCTGCCAGAATCTTGAAATAAATCTGCCATCCCTATCAGAGATAATAGAGATTGGTATTCCATGTCTGGAGACGACTTCCTTCAATTACAGTCGTGCTAACTTCTCCATCTTGTCATCTTCTCTTATTGGCAGGAAGTGTACTGATTTGGTGAGACGATCAACTATTACCCAAATAGTATCAAAACCACTTGCAGTCCTTGGCAATTTAGTGATGAAATCCATGGTAATGTTTTCCCATTTCCATTTCCATTTCGGGATTTCGGGTTGTTGAAGTAGACCTGATGGTTTATGATGCTCAGCTTTAACCTTAGAACACGTCAAACATTCTCCTACGTATTTAGCAACATCGGCTTTCATACCCGGCCACCAAAAATGTTTCTTGAGATCCTTGTACATCTTCCCCGTTCCAGGATGTATTGAGTATCTGGTTTTATGAGCTTCTCTAAGTACAATTTCTCTCATATTTCCAAATTTTGGTACCCAAATCCTTTCAGCCCTATACCGGGTTCCGTCTTCCCGAATATTAAGATGCTTCTCCGATCCTTTGGGTATTTCATCCTTTAAATTTCTCTCTTTTAAAAATCCTTGTTGTGCCTCCTTTATTTGAGTAGTAAGGTTATTGTGAATCATTATATTCATAGATTTTACTCGAATGGGTTCTCTGTCCTTCCTGCTCAAGGCGTCGGCTACCACATTTGCCTTCCCCGGGTGGTAACGAATCTCAAAGTCGTAATCATTCAACAATTCAATCCACCTACGCTGCCTCATATTCAGTTGTTTCTGAATAAATATGTGTTGAAGACTTTTGTGGTCGGTATATATAATACTTTTGACCCCATATAAGTAGTGCCTCCAAGTCTTTAATGCAAAAACAACTGCGCCTAATTCCAAATCATGCGTCGTATAATTCTGTTCGTGAATCTTCAATTGTCTAGAGGCATAAGCAATTACTTTCGTTCGTTGCATTAATACACAACCGAGACCTTGCTTTGAGGCGTCACAATATATCACAAAATCATCATTCGCTTCAGGTAATGACAATATGGGTTATTGCCTCGAGCAGGTCCTTTGGGTATCCTACGGTGGCCTCTCGGTCCGTAGGGGTTAAAAAAGTCGGGATCAACAAAAGGTGACTGGGAAAGAGTAGGTGAATCGGGTAAATTAGGTTCAAATTCGGATTCAGTTTTCGGGTCCTCTAGGGATCCTCTTCCGGTTCTTCCTCTTCCGGCTCTTCCTCATGCTTGGATTCCATCTCAGGTTCAGTCTCAGTATCATCCACAAACTTGAGTATAGTGTTCCCTTGTGCTTGCACAGTTTCCTCGAATTCCGTGTTGGAGTCGGTAAGAATGATATGATTGGAAGAAGTCATCTAGCATTCAAGAAAACACATGTTAGCACACTTAGTAATCATATTATTCAAGTAAGGTAACAAGTAGCGTAACTATGGTTCATGTAACTTAGCAAGTCTAGGGTTACAGTCCAGACTCAAAAGACGTCCTAAAACTCGACACTCTAATACAGCCTAGTCCTAGGTAACCGATCTGCTCTGATACCAAATGTAATACCCCGTCAGAATTCACTAACGGTGTATTAACTCCGGTCCCACAGTTTAGCGGTCACGCCCTCTATATGAGACGTTTCCGGAAAGTATTCGCATTAAATATCAAAGTAAAGTCATTTATTAAAGAAAATGTAACTGTAAAGTAGTTGACATAAACAACCAACATAAGTAAACCCAAAGTATTATTTAAAACATCGCTTTCAATGCGATTATGTGTTCTCGAAATAAAAATGATAAAATATGCTGGACACCATCCAGTTCTAGCAGCAAACAAACATGACAACTTTTGTAAAGCGGAAGCACTACCTCTATGGACCTGAGATAAAAACATGCAAAACGTCAACAAAAAATGTTGAGTGAATCTACAGGTTTAGTAAAGCCTTTCGTAAGTTAGGCCACAAGATTTCTGGAAAACCTCGTAAAAATTATACATTAGCATGAGCACTTGATTATAAAACTTTAACCCGCGGATAGCTGTAGCGCTACACGTCTTTCCTTTACCCTTTCTAAGCATACACCGATAAAGTGTACAATTAACAACAAAATAAGCACCTGTTATGTTTAGGCAAGGTTTGTCAAACCTAACGGTACCGTCCCTATGAGTCGAGCTTACGTAAAGTAATTAATATAATCAATCTAAGGGATTTTTGATCTGAACTCATATGTATATCGTTTATGTTACTCGTGACTAATATGTAAAACATTTGTAAAAAGCATGTTATCTCATCCCTAAAAAACGTAGTAGGGACTGTAGACTCACCTTAGCAAATGCACTGAAAATCTCTTATTAAGAACCGTACGGTAGTCGAACAATCTCGACTAAACAACGTAACCTAGTCAAATAGGTTACTTTAAGTATACATATAGGTCACACTATGTCAACCCATAGTGTACGCAAAGTCCTAGTGCTCAGACTGACTCAACATGGAATTAAAAGTCAAGTAGTTCAAGCAAGTCAACAAAAGTCAACCAAAGTCAACTCAAAAGTCAACTCGGTCAAGGTGGTCAGCTAAAGTCAAACATCTCAGTAGGTCATGTAATCATGGTCAACATGTCAAACCTAGGTCATACAACATGTTATAGCTCGTAGTTTAGCAAACTGCACATTCGCAGTTTATCGCATGTCTTTAAAATACGTACATAGTAGAAAGAATCAAGTATAACGTTGAGAACATAATTACTAAAGTCATGGCAAGCTCCAGATCACAACTAGACTCAAAATAGATTCCAAAAAGTCTAACCGACCCTCATACGATGTCTACAAGTTGGATATCAGAAGAGGTCTAGTTATGGTTTACTAAATCAGTTTCTGCCCGCACGTCAGTTTTAGAACATTTCTGAAAACAATATTGAAAATAGATTTTGACGAACGGCCATTTGGAATTATCTCAAAATATCCTACAGTTTTAGTGATAAAATAATAAAAAACTTTCCTTTAGCCAATTAGTACAGATTATCCGATCTTTACAGGCTCTTCAGTTTTAATCAACAAACAAACATGTCATTTGACCAAGCTTATATATCATGACAAACCACATTTTCAGAAGTTAGCATACAAATGAAATACATCAAGGAACATATAAAATAACATAATCCAGAAGATCAAAGCCTCAATAAATTTCTAGTTCACACAAGGTAATTTCTTTCATATTCGAAAACAGTTTCAGCTCTCTTTAAAACACGAATCTTCGTTTTGACATAACGGAAGCATTACAAAAGATTTTGACACAAATCTTGAGTCTAACTTGCATGAATTTTCACAAAGATTACAATGGTATACAATTAAATAGCCAAAACACAAAGCACACAACTCAGAAAATTCGGATTACGAACATAACCTAGTCAAAACTTCGATTAAGCATATCTTGAGCATATGATAACGAAATCAAGCAAAATCAATGTCCTAATTCAATAGTTCTTTGATACCTTTTCATCTAGACACATTATAAGATCAGATCACAAGTCAATTTTATCAGATCATTAAAATACAAATTCATTTTTCATGCAAACAACATCAATTGATCAATTAAACGATAAACGAAAACACAAAACATCATTAATTGGGCACTAGATTTGATTACACTATGTAATTGACATAAAAACTGAATTATAGAAATTAGGTTTAGTGTTTATACCTTAAAACAAAAAATTGCTTATACAATCACGTAGAGAACGATGCGTAGAACAACGTTTGTGCACGAGGTTTCTTCTAATTTCAAGTTGATGATGGTGTTTCTATGGTGGTGGTGGTTGATGAAAGAAAGGAGAGGGAGAGGAGAATGCAGTCGACTAAATTAGGGTGAGAATGAGGGTTCTAGTGTTTTAAATTCTATTTCTAAGTTGGGTTAGGGCCTAAAACTAGCACACTAATGATCCACTAACCAAAACAAGTCAATTAAGGGGTGCCTTGGGTGGTTTCGGCTGAATGACCCTATAAGGGGTGTTCTGGGCTCGTTTTGCTTACTAGCTTGTATGCGTGTGGTTCTTTTCGAGTGCCGTTAACCGTACCGGGTCTCCGAAACGTTAACTAGTCGTTGAAACGCAATCACCGGATTTAATTCATTAAATAAATAATAAATTAAATTAGTTTTTCTTAAAGTCAATAATTATTAAAAAATAATTATTTTGTCATTTTTCTGAGTTCTGTAAACTGAAAAGCTTTCTATACGATTAACTTAATCGTAACGTTTTCTAGTTATTTCGCTACCCAAAATAAGTTCATAAATTAATATAACATATTAATTCAAGTAATCCACTAGGATCAAGTATGCATTTAATTCTGTTAAATACACAAAATCTAAGTAAACCCAGTTAAATACTTAACGGACAAGTAACGATAGTAAACGGAAAAAGTCGGGTTGTTACAAGTGTGCATGCTTTAATATCATTATTTACTAATCATTTCTACTTACTTACTAGTATTGCAAGTTTTAGTTGTTAATCAAAATGTTTTCAAAACACAAACCCCACAAACAAACCTTAGGATAATTATTAGTTTTTCATTAATTCAATTGGCATTAACGCTCTTTTTGAACGAATCTTAAACGGAATACTTACTAATACAAGGACCAAGTGATTGTTTCTCGAAGCTTGTCACTTTAGTCGAGTCCACGTTTATTTTAAGTTTATATCTAAAGAAGCAAGTATGTGCAAGCTATCAAACTTTTTGGCACCGCTGGCGGGGAGCGGTTAGCTAGTTGGATTTTTGAGTCAAAGTTTTTTATTGTTCGATCCTTCTGTGAGGATTTATCCTCACAAAATTTACTTTTCTTATTTATTATATATTATTGTGTTTGAAAACCCGTGTTTTGTTTGCGTTGTGATCAAAGGTAGGTACCACAGTGTATGAAAAGGGGATCCCAAAAGGATCAAGATTTTGAACATCCGTATTTGGATCCAGAGAGACAAGTTAAAGGGGTTTATAGGAGACGAGAAGAAAGGGTTTTAAAGAGAAATTTTGACGTATTACCTTTTTGTATTGAAGATATGGATGGCAACGGTCAACCACTACAACCCGAACATAACCCATTTGGTGGCGGTCCCAACAACCAACCACCCAAAAATAACCCACCACCACCCGTAAATCAAGATCAAATGGTAGACCCAAATGACACACCTATGTGGGATGCACGGTTGATGGCACCTACGGTAGTGCCACCGGCCATTACCAAACCACCCATTAGAGCCGAGCACCTTTACCATGCTAAAAGATGTTTAATTCCATGATTTTAATGCACGATAATCCTTTCGAGCACCTTCAATCTTTCAACGATATTTGCGATCTTTACAAATACAAGGATGTTAGTGAGGATGCATACAAGTTAAGGGCATTCCCCTTTTCTCTTCAGGGTAATGCAAAGATTTGGTTAAGAGATCTACCTTCCAATACCATTCACACTTTTCAACAATTGAGTGATGTTTTCATCGATCATTTCTTTCCACCGTCAAAGGTGGAAAGACTTAAAATGGAGATCAAGCTTTTTCTCAACAAAGTGATGAATCATTGTACGACGCTTGGATTCATTTCAAAAAGATGTTAAGGGCATGTCCACCACATGGTCTATCAAAAAGAGAGTACATTAACACTTTTTATTGGGGTACAAATGACAAGAAAAGGCAAATCCTTGACTCCTCCGCGGGAGGTGTGTTCATGTATAAGTCACCAAATGAAGCAGAGATTTTACTAGAAGATATTTCAATCCACACCTATGAATGGAATCCCTCACCTAGGTATTACCCAAGAAAGAATGTATCTCAAGTTGAAAGTGAAGACGGTCAAGTTACACTTACAAGTTTAAATAGCCAATTTCAATCATATGGTAAAGAGTTGAAGAAGATCCAACAATCCCTTGTTGCTATGCTAGTAGGATGCAATATATGTGATGGACCACACCTTACAAAGATTTGTCCCCAAATCATCCAATGTAATCAACTCGATTTGGGACAATATTCAATGAACTTGGATGCGCATGTTAATTAACTATGTGGGTAATCAAAAGTATCAAAGAGGCGGTTCATCAAGCCAAAACAACAACTCCTACCATGGCAACTAAGGTTACTACCAAAAAAACCAAAACCAAAACAAGTCTCCTTCAACACCCAATCTAACCCACCACCCAGATTCAATAAACAAAACCGAAACCAAAGCTACAACCAAAACTATAACCAAAACTGGAGCAACAACTACCAAACACAAACCAACAATGTTATAGCAACAAGAGCAACCAAAACTACACTCAAGGAAATCAAAAAACCAAGGTTATAACCAATACCAAAATAACCAAGGTTACAATCAAAACCAACCTCAACAATACCAACAAAATGCCAACACTTCCAACTTTAACCAAAACCAAAACCAAAACCAACAAAACACTCAACCACCTCAACCAACAAGAAACCTAGAAGAGATTGTGCAAAATTACATCAAGAAGGTGGAGACAAACGAGACTTTTTTTTATGAAAGAGAATGAGTTTCTAAAACAACAACTAAGACATCACCAAGCATCGTTCCAAAACTTAGAAAGCACGGTGGGAAGATTGTCAAATCAAGTAGTCGAGAGATCTCAAGGTACCTTACCATCTAATAAACAAGTCAACCCCAAAAACAATTACAACAATAACTGAAACAATCAAAACCAAAAAAAAAAAAAAAACAACAACAACAACATAAGAAACATCCCTATCAAAAGCATCAATCACAACCAAAACCATAACCAAGCTAGTTCGTCTAATTCTACACTAAAAGACAAAAATCCCCAATATTCCGATTATGCTCAAGTAGATTCACTTGTGACAATCGAAGAGGAAGATCAAACCGATTGTCCTTGTGTTTTCACATTTGATGTTGAACTAGAAGGGTTTGATATAGATGAAGGATTGAGAACCATCACAACGGAGCTTGGTGTGTTTCAGTTTTTCGATTGATCTGACGTTATGGATTACACTCCTCGTTTTTTGAAGAACGTGATGTACATGGTAATTACCGGGCCCTCATGTGAGATAAAGGGAGATGATGTCAACGGGGTTAATTTGAACCAGGTTAGAACTGGGGTAAAAGTAGGAGATTATTTGAAGAAGTATGAGAACAAGATTGAGGTCGAGATTCATGCTACACCAAGATGAGGAGATATGAGACACCAATTCCGTATCCTCAAACCTTGCTTCCTAAACATCCAACGGATGTTGTTTGTAAGTGTATCCAAGTAAAAAATGAGAATATTTGTGTCAACCACCCCTTAGTGGAAGTGCTCGAGAATATGCCCAGCTATGGAAAATTCTTAAAGACACTTATGGCCAAAAAGGGAGAATTTGAACAAGCATCCACCGCTTTCCTAAAGAGGGAGTGTGATGGGAGTTTAAAAAAACGTAACTTACCACCCAAATTGGGCAATCCCGGGCTTTTCTTAATCCCATGCCATATAAACGGGTCGGAAATGCTAACTTCATTAGCTGACTCGGTGGCAAGCATAAACTTCATGCCCTATTCTTTATTTACGAGGTTAGGTCTTGGTGATGTTACATCCACCAAGACGGGATTCAAAATGATTGACCAATCTATTAGTCAAAGTGTGGGGATCGCCGAGGATTTAATTGTCAAGGTGGGAGAAATGGAATTACCGGCCGATTTTGTTATCGTTGACATAAAGAAGGACCCGGTTGTACCCCTTGTATTGGGTAGACCTTTCTTAGCAACCGCGGGTTTCTTGTTTGACCTAAGGGCTAGGTAGTAACCTTAAGAAACCAAGGTAAAAGCATAAGCTTCAAAGCAAATGCATTATGTTACCACCAATGCCCAAAACTACACCAGACATGGTTGCTAGTGTGAAAGTCACTACAAGCACAACTCAAGTTGGTTCACCAACTAAATGTGGGGGAGATTTAATCGCAAAAACCCTAAGTAAACCTAAAGATGAAGTCGATGTCATTGACAAATTAATGAGAAATTTATATGGGCGTGTTCGTCAGGCTACATCTAAGAATGATGAGCACTTGAGAAACTGGTTAGTGTCAAATTTGTCTAAATGTGAGAAGAGTAAACTAAAAGAATTAATCATAGGGACTAAAGTGATTGATGATTGGTTGTTTTCGATGATTAAAGATGATTCTCATGGTGGTGGCTTCCCTAGTTCAAAGGATGGGGAGATCTACCACCCTGGTATTAGTTAAACTCATAAGCGGATGTGAGTAGGTTGATAGACTCGTTAAACACTTTCCATAATCGCGTACATAACTCATTTAGTTTGCATTTCATTTAGGGTTGTATAATATTATTTTTAATAGTTTGAATTGGTATTTAGCTTGCATTTCATGCACGTGAGAAACTGAAAATACCATACATAGCTTATGAATTGGTTGGATTGTGCCTAACTTGGTTAAAATTCTAGAAAAACTGGATTTTATGGTCAGGAACGACGTTCTGCTTATTTGAATGACATTCCTTGTTCCTGAAACGACGTCCCACTTTGGTGGAACGAATTCCGAATACACTTGATTTTGAAAAAACTTTGATTAGTAACACTTTCTAGGCATTTTCAGAAACGACGTTCCTAATTAAAGGAACGACGTTCCAGATGTGTGAAAGAACGACGTTGTGGATTTTAGAACCACGTTCCTGTTTGTGGAACTACTTTCCACCTTATGGAACGATGTTCCAGACCCCATTTTATATGTGTTTTGGGGGTTTATTTGAATCACTTTTCACACACCCACTTTTCTCATTCTCTCTCAAAGCCGACACTTGCACTTGAAACCCTTATTCTATTACTTCTAATTACTCAAATTTCTTCAAAGATGTTGCTTAATCTTCAATAATAAACATGTTTAGAGTATGATTCTTACTTCTATATCAATTAATTTCATGTTTTTGTGAGATTTTCAAGCTTTTTAGTTTAGTTGCTATACATGTTGATTATGCTTGATTAATGTTGAATGTGATGATATTATTGTTGAATCTAGGTTGTCTTGTTGTTGATTAACATGTTTTTCATGTTTAATTTCACGAATTTTAACTTTGAAGATCTAGGGTTCTTCAAAATTGACGGTTTTTGAAATTGATTATTTGAGATGAAATTAGGTGTTGTCTAGGGTTGATTACTACTCTACCAACTTGCTATTTCCATATACCCTTACAAATTAGTGTTTCTTTTGCTATGAACTTGCAATTAGGGTTTATGACTTTAGGGTTTGACTAGCTTTGACCTTTTGACTTGTGCATTAGTTGATTTGAAGCATGAAACACTCTGGTCTATGGTTTTAATATGTGCTTTCAGTATGCTTGCAAGGTTACTTAGGTTTTACGCGAAGCGTCTTCAATAAGCATAGAGTAAAGAGCACCATTATAATCTTTATAAGCAAATAAACAAACGTGTGATTTTCAACAAGCAATCGCAAGGTTCAATCCATCAACAAAACATCAATTTCTTCAATTATCAAATTCAAAATCACCCACAAGCTTCACACCCGGAATCATGAACACCCATGTGCGGAACCAAGAAAAAAAATTTGGCATTTGGGAAAACAAGACCTTTAAAAAACCATTTTTGCATTTAAGAACGGGAAAACAAGTTAAAGTTTTACACAAGACAAGTTTTTCGGAAATTTATAGGTTTAAAGGCTATGTGCTTTCAAAGCCATCCCGGTTTTGGACAACCGCATGGGTAATTGCCAACCCAGTATATCATCTAGGATGAACTACCTCCTGGTTCGAAGGTGATGGGAAGACAACTACCTTGGGTATGAATTTATCGGGGAGTCTATTGCAAAACGATATTTGAAAGACTTTACTTTCAAGTTATGGTCTCTTTGATTTATAACTTAACTTGGAAGACTTTACTTCCAAGCATTGGAAGACTTGACTTCCACAAAATATGGGAGGACTCGATTCTCCTAGAAGTGTTTAAACACTTGGTTAATTTTATTTAAGGTCCTTGGATTCCACTTCCCATGCATCTAGCTTTTATGCTAGTTTTAAGAAAATGTAGGAAGAAGATACTATATTTCCATATTTTAAAAGGGGGTACCATGGCTTTTGACCATGGCATGTGTTGTCTAAGCAACACTAGCACGAAGCCATTGCTCTTTTTAAAGAAGACAACACGGTGTGAAGCTCAAGGCTCCTCTTCCCACAGTACGATACATCAATGTAAGACATCGAGAAATGATGCATCAACCAATGTCAGTATGAAATGATGTGGATTAGGAAGTGTCCCACATCAAGTTAAATGGGCATTCGGAAGACTCAACTTCCTTAATGGATGGACTTGAATCATCCTACAATTTTTGGTTTTTATACCCTGGAAGACATTACTTCCTTATTACACACACACACACACACTTATGAAAAAGAAAATACAAAATGATAAAATCATTGAGGTACCCGTACAAATTAACTTACAAAAGTGATAATATTTGCTTAATTAAACAACTACACTTGGCTCTTGAATGAGTCAAAAATTTAAAAATCTCCTCAATTTTTCAACAATTTAGTCAAAAATAAGACTTAAGTCAAGTGTATTACATCTGCGAGAATTTATATCTCCCACACTTAAGATCATGTAATGCCCTCATTTACATGAAATCAGACAAATCAAATATAAATTCGGGAGGATAATAGAGTCAATGGGAAAAACAAAACCGGATGTAGAGAAATATAATCGCGAAATGAAGTGACAGATGGCTCTGCACTGATAGCCATTCCTCGATTGTCATCACATTATGTAGTACCTGCACTGATTAAACAAGAACAAAACACAAAAAGAATAATATTTTTAGATTTTTGGTTTTTCAAATTTTTTAGGGTTTTTAGTTTTAAAACACACGCACTATACAAGGTTACAAGGATATACATCGTGCAAGTTTATTAACGAGTCTTTCACTAGACTCCACATTCTTCTCAACTGATGCCTGGATAGCGGGTTCCCTCATCCTTTAAACCCTAGGAACCACTACCTACAATACCATTACTAATCATACTTGTCAACCAATCATCAGCTGCTCTTGACTCACTAGATAATTCCCTCAACATTTCCTTCTCTTTTTCAGATAAATTAGAAACTAACCGGAGTCTTAATTGCTCATCTTTCTCATTCATCTCTTTCTTAACTCGTTCGAATAACCTTCTTATAGACCTATCAACAACACTATCATCGGGCAGTTTAATCACGGGGTTTTCTTTAACAACTTCACCCCCACACTTAGGCTTTTTACTAATCTCAATTTTATCATTATCAGTTTCACTAGTAAGCACATTCACAGAATCAATGGGTGTGGGTAGTGGTTTAACACTAAACTTTGTTTGAAAACTCAAAGTCTTACCTCTATCCCTCAAAATCAATTTACAAGTTCTCCAGTCAGTTAATGGACCTGCAGTTGCTAAAAATGGTCTACCTAAAACATAGGTACAACTTTATCCTCAGACATATCAATAACCCAAAGTCCGCTGGGAAATCTAATTCACCTATCTTAATCACCAAATTTTCAACAATCTCTATGGGTTTACTAACCAACTGGTTAATCAATCTAACTCCAGTATTAGTCGACTTAAGCTAAGTCAAACCCAAACGTGTATAAATAGACAACTACATAAGATTGATACTCGCACCTGAATCAGTTAAACACTTAAAAAGTTCAGAGTCATCAATCCCACAGGGCACTATGAATGGCCCGGAATCACCTAACTTTCGTGGCATATCACTCTTCTTCAGAATAGTAGCACATTCTACTTTAAGAAACGCGGAGGAAGCCTGCTCATGCTCACCCTTATTTTCCATCAAATCTTTTAAAATTTTCCATAGTTGGGCATTCCTGCAAGAACATCAACCAAAGGTACATGTAGATAAATATTATCATTATTTACAAACATTGTCCTTTGGTTGCTCGGACTGAATAGCTCTCGGATATGGAATGGGCAGCTTGTACACTCTCAACTTAGGTGACGCTTTCACCTCTTCTCCCACTTTAACCTTCTCAACATTGTTCACACTAAACTCAGGAGACTCAGTAGTCTCAACACTCTTCACTTTTGATTCTTGATTACCCGAACTCGAAGAACACCCCGTCATCAAACTCATTGAGTAATTACCATACGCGGGAGTAATATCACTAACTCGAATCCAACCATCTTCACCATTAAGAGTATAAGTCGAAATGACCTCATCGGAACCATAACCCTCAAAGCTAGAAATAGCATTCACCTGCGAATAAGTAGAAACTTGAGGATCTTTTATCTACACATCACTTCTGTTGTATTTAGTCAAGATTGTTCGGGGCGGCCCATTGACGTTAGGATTTAGTTGGGTCATGGATCGGAGAGCACCCGGTGGTCTCTCCATTAATACTTGGGATATCCAACCCACTTCCCGTTCCAAATTTTGCATTGAAGCTTGTTGAAGCCTCACTTGTTCCATAACCGTCCAACTATCAATCTCACACTCGGGCAATGACTTTAACCATTCTTTGGCATCGTCTTTCAAGGACCAAGGAAAAATCCACAAATAAATAACAGTGTCTGTAACTTCTTTAATTTTGAACAAGTTACAGATACTTTTGAAAGCTCGGAGATGCTCGAATGCATCCTCCTTCGGTGTACCCCTGAACTGGCACTGATGAGAAATCATATTGAGAATCTGACACTTAACCTCAAAATCTGTTGTAACTACTGGTTGTGTAATGACATGACCATTACCAGTCCTCGTGGCTTTCATCAAAGCTTCCATGGATTGATCTCGCGCTGGTTCACCCATCTTAACTTCTTCTTTCTTAACATATTCAAAATCCGGAATATAAAAAGGCAATTCTGGGAAACCTTCGGCGATTTCTTGCTCAACTTTAGCTTTGCTGTGTGTATGATAAAATCTAGACGGTTTCAGAGTTATTAGTACCTAACATGCGATCACACCACAACAAAACCCAAGCGTAAAACTAAAAATAAAAATAACCGAAAAGTAACTTTTGCAAGAATTAGATTCTCACAAAAGGATCGAATAACTAAAAGCTTGTAAAATCCTAAGATACACCACTCCCCGACAGCGGCGCCAAAAATTTGATATGCTTGAGACACACCTAATCATATTGTAATATGATTACGAATTCGTCCACAGAAAGCAGTGTTTAAAATTTAAAGACAAATAATTATTCTGAAGATTTAGTTGTAAAAATGGGGGTTTTGATTTAAAAATAATTAAAACAAAGTAAACAAAAACGAATTCAATAATATAAAGGGGTATTCACTTAGATTCAATTCCCTGGGATCTGGATTGCTTTTATTAATAACGATGTAATCAAATCCCTAAGTATAACTGTCATTAACCTAGTTTATTAATCAATTAATTAACTAGTAAGATAAGCTGGTGTCCCGCACTTAGTTACTAATTATATCATGAAAGTGTCAATTTTTCACGTTGGTTTTTCGCACGCTTATGAAGAACACAAACAATCAATTAAAACTACTCGAGATAGTGATTCAGTTGAAGGGTAAATCGGTGTCCCTTTTTAGGCTTCACAATTACCTACTCAATTGATGAGATTAATTACTAGTCTAATTACTCTGGTGTCCCGATGCAGCTCAACCTATCTAATTATTTCTTAATAATCTAGATGAGTTAATTAATCTAGTAACTCTCGTTACATCAATTAACAGACTTATAATTAATGGGATCAATTAATGGGAGTAATTCAGAATCATGGATCAAGAGTAGTTAATTTAAATACACAAAAGATTAGCAATCCTTCTTCTAGGTTCAATCATCTAAGTGAAAATAATAAAATTAGCTAGAGATGATAAAAGCAATTAAACACAAGAAATAATCAAAATTCATCATGATATAAATCAAAGATAAGAAAAGAAAATTACCAGTGATTAAATCTTGATACATTGATAATCCAAGTATTTATCCTTGCAAAATATCAAAGAAAAACTAAATTAATCGTAACCCTAACCAGCTGAAAGAATTCGTAAAAATTCGGTTCCCCCCAAATTGCTGCGTAAGTCTTCTATTTATAAATAAACAAAACCTCTCGGACAAGTTAGGCGATGTGCCGCATTGAGTGAAGTGATGTGACGCATCACTATGTATGGCGATGAAAATTACGTCAAATCTTGAAACATTGCGTCGCATCGTATTTTTACGGATTAGAAACTGGACCAAATGATTCGCCTCATCCTTGATGAGATGAGCGTCATCACTTAGAGATGCACCTCATCACTATTTTGATAACGATATATATATATATATATATATATATATATATATATATATATATATATATATATATATATATATATATATATATATATATATATATATATACTATAACTCCAAATGGCCATCGCATTAAACAAATAAACATTTTAACGATGTGCAAGCTAAAAGATCATCAAAAACCCTCAAAACAATGAAATTTAGAACCGATATCGTGACTAATAATGTATATAATTGGAGCATTATCATAAATGTAGAGTGCGCGTGAGGCATTGGAATGCATCACCGAGTTGAGGGACTAACTCGAGGCTGCGCAGAAAGCGCGGTCTGATGCTGAGGCTTCCACGGTTACAACGGCTTCCGAGAAGGCAGCCTTGACATCAAAGCTGAATGCTGCTAAGGCAAAGATTGATGAGCTCACCACTGAGGCTGGCTCGCTCCGGCCTAGTAATAAAATGCTCGAGAAAATGCCCAAGATCATGTCAGCCAGTTGAAAAGGGTGGAGGAAGCACGTGCTGTCGTTGAACAAAAAATGAAGAGTGGTCTTCCCGCTCTAGTGGCGCATGCGTGTAATTCTCCGTGTGTCAGCGAGCTGTTTGCTAAAACTCTTCTGGGCGTGAAAAATGAAGAGAGGTTCCTTTTCTGGGTACTAATCAATTCCCATGTTGAAGTTACTCCCGGCTTTGCCTCCAATCTTAAAAGAACGTGATGGCTGACGCTGTTGAGAAGCCCCGTCTTTCAACAAAAGAGTTGGCGAACATCACTCTTCCCAGCTTGGTGGCGCTACCCTCACATCCAACCGTCGACTCTGACACCATTTTATCAGCAAAACTATAATTATTTTTATTTTCATCTTTATGTGAGCGCGCTGCGCATTTTATAGAATGATTAGTGAAAATATCTATTGGTTGTCATCGTGTGTTGTGGTAACTTTCTATTTTGTATCATTTACATCACTGTGCGCCATAACCAACTCTTTAGCATGGCACGTTATTGCGCGATAGTCTTTAAGTTTTTACTTATTACATATCTACGCGTCAACGTGCGTGTACTAAAAAGTTCCATAAACAATTCTTATGGCGCGTGCTCAACGTTTGGTTACCAACGTCTTCAATCTCCATATATTGTATGTGATTTGCGCTTTTTATATGAGAATATAATCTTTTTTCATTATGATTTCTCAAGCGCCATATTATATTTATTAGCGCGAATCTTTGTTCTTCACAACTGTAATCATTTTATCAATTATGCGACGGTTGTAAGTTGCACCATTAATATACATTAATTTCCTTCAACAAATACATGCAAACAACGCTGCATCATTAATAAACATGTGTTATATTCAACGTATATAAGATTGATATAAATCGTGGATTATACTCAAGGTCTGTCAGCGCTTAATCTATCATATATACCGTTGTGCACACAGTATATACTTAGATTATGCACCTGTGTGTGCGCATCGAGAGTCTTTTAAGTGCGCCAACACTTAGGATTGATGTCAGACGCGATCGACGCGTCATTTATACTCATTACTTACAGATCTCGAGCTTTGATTGGGAGCTGAGGGCTAGGTCAACCCAATGACACTTAACCATCCAGTAAAATGGAATAGCTCATCGCCAAACAAGATTCTGCCGCACGGGAGTCAGAGAAGACAACCCTTCAAAGGTAGGAGTGCACGAGGTATGTGCCCGTATGCGCCATTTTCAAATTAGAGAGCTACTTCGAATGGATATATGGTGCAAAGATGTTCGCAAACAATGATTTGATTAAATACATAAATTTCTTCACATTAAGCAAATGCAGTAATTAATAAAATATCTACTAATGTGGTTGCATGGTCTTACAATGTGTATATAACACTTCTGGCAGTGAAACTGAATGCTGAGCTAAACATCTAATCTTCGAATCCATTGCATGAATTGTGCATCTCTCGGAAGTGTTCATCCTTGTTGTCCTCATACTCGTAGTCTGAACTTCCCTCATCATCCCTAAACGATGCAGCCATTGATGCACTACCCTCTTCGTCTTTCCTTTTTCTTGTCTTTTGACTGCTCAAGACCCGTGCATACCAGTTTACTATTTTTTGTAATCAACGAATGCGCGTTCTTATGCGTTATGCATTTTTATATGCGTCCTATGTTTCAGATTATACAAGATCGAGCTCATGATTATGTGGTAAGTGCGCAAACTGGTTCGCGTTTATGCGTCTTCATTTAGTTGTTAAGTCACTATTTTTTGTTAAGTTTGTATAAGTAATCTATACCTGCCATGAGTCTTCACTTTCCTTCGCAGATTTGGATGCTATGGTTGCAATTCCACACTTTGTAGGGAACTTGATCAGGCCGTGGATAATGGAGGCTATTGTGATAAAATTCTTAAGCTGGCGGGACTCTTAGTAGCACATCATAAGCAGAGACGGCACGTATTACACTGAACTCCACATTTTCGACCCTAGATGTTTCCCTGTCCTTATCACCAATGATTTAAAGTTCGACTCCAAGGGTTCCTATAGACCAGGAAGGTTTGCCAGAAAGTCCCCGGAATTTTTCGTTAAGCACTTTCAAATTAGAATTAACCCTGAACGATAGTTCTTCAAAACAATGTTCCAACAAAATGTTCACACAGCTTCCGGTATCAATACAGAGATGTTTAATCTTAAGCCCGCATTTGGGTAGATACCCTTATGTTATAAGTTCATTCTTCGGGCAATTTTTTCAAGATACGAAAATGTGATTCGTACCTTTTCCCAGGGCTGGAGCGGCTCTCAATCCGGGATCGCTTTCTTTCCTTTACGCGTGAAAACATGAATAACTTTCTCTGACCCTCTGGGGCCATTCTCTTTCTTAACCTCCTTTGGCATGTTGTTTTTTTGCGCTTTTAGGTGCTGTAACTTTCCGCGTTTCAGACAAGCAGCGACTTTTTCTACCAGCGCTTGGAACCACTTAGTCTCATGACCATAATCGTCATGGAAATCATAGAACTTGGATTTATCTCTTTGTACGTAATCAGACATGTGTGCTGGTCATTCGAATGTCTTGGATATAGGATCCGTTACGTAAATTTCTTTAAGGGTGTTGGTCAGGTTCTTGATGAGCATTTAGTTGTTATCACCGGTGTTCTCGTCACGGTTCTTGTTTTGTTAATTGTGTTGAGTACCTCCATGATGTCCTCGGGAGTTCCTTCGGTCATGGTAATTGTTACTATTTTGGTGGTATGGACCTAAGTCATGTTGGTTTATGTAGCTACCTCCTGAATGGCGACCACCTCTAGGAGAATCATAGTCATCCCAATGTCCATAATTCGAGCTTCCATACCCAGAGTGTCAGGTGGTGTCCTCTTTGGCGCACATGTGCTCATACGCTTCTCTAATGACTTCAGAAAGTGTGTCTGGGCCTCTTTCGAAGCCTTTGCCATAGTGGAAGGTGCCGATCTCTACAAATTTCATGAAAGAAGCCAAATACTTTTAGGGATTCTGCCAAGTTTGGGAGCCTTGCTACCTCACGGCAATATCTGTCAATGAACAGTCCAAGGGACTCGCCACACTCTTACTTAGTATCGCGATATTCCACGTGTGTTCTTCTTGACGCACGCATGTTGCGGAAGTTGAGCAAGAAGCGTGCCCTTAAATCGTCATAGAAACTAAATGGGGGTAGAGGGAGGTTGTTAAACCACTATCGTGCTTCTCCCTCAAGGAGTGGGGGAAACTCTAGGCACTTAGTCTCGTCAGACCAGTGTTGGTTATGAGCTATTCCATCGTGTTTCTGTTGGAAGTCATCTGGTTCAGAGAAACTATCGTAATATCCCAATCTTAACGGGATAACTGGTAATGGGACGGAAACATGGTTTAGTATATGTTTCATAAATTTTTCCGCTGTCGGGACAGTTTCAAATGAAGGTTTGACTGTAACTCTTTTGATTCCTGCGTACAGATTCTTGATCGTGTTTTCAACCTTCCTCGGCTATTCCAACTCGTGCCCCATATCATCAGGTGCTGCTTTCATCGGTGAGTAGATCAGGTTTGCCTGGTTTTGACCTCGGTCTTCTCTAGTTTGTGCATTGGACGTGTTATAAAGTCCTTCAGTAGTTTGTATTGCCATGGGCACGTATACCATCGGGCTGGGTCTCGGCGTTAATGGCTACCTCTTGAAAAAGTATTGAAGGGGATATCGCGCTTTGGATTTTGAGATCAGTGGTGTCTATGCCCAAGTTCTTTAATGCTTCCAATGCGCTCACGGGAGTAGGCGGGGTCTGTTAGTTGTTAATGGTGCTTTTGGCATCCCTTCAGGCGTATTGAGAGATTGGGCTAGTAGAGGTTGCTCCCGCATGAGTGGCGCTCGAAGCCCATGGTATCGGGTAAGTCACCTCAAGCATCCGGAAAGGAGACGCTGGTGTGGTGGTAGGAGGTAAGGGAGCGCTTCTTGGTGGCATTTCACTAGAATTTCTAGATGGTCCTTTGGGTGCAAGCTTTAGTCTTGCGGGCGACACAGATCGGGCTGGTAGAGGCTTTGGTGCTTCTCGCTTGATGGTCATCCTGGTATCTATAACTACTTGCAATGAAAGACAAGTAAACGATCTGGACATAAGAGAAAAGATTAACAAAACCTTTATAACATATTATCCTATGGATGGAGCCATTTGATCAAGCTCAGGTTGGATCTGGCGGGATCAGTCTACGTTTGATTACCAAAAAGGGGGATTTAAGGGTCATTTCGGTTTAACTCTCTGGTCCGGTTTACCATGAATAACCCCATTGTGAGAAGAAGATCTCGACAGGGATGCTTAAAAATCAACCCACCATCGTCGGGGTAGCCGGTATTAATGGCTCAAGGGAGGTATTAGGTTAGTGTTCATAGAACGTTACTTGTAAGCGTTAAAGTAAGCTTGGAATGCTTTAAGTCTGGTAGCGCGGGTAATATGATGTAGAATCTGCTAACGCATATTGTTAATGATAGATAATGTATGATGTCGTTCTCTTAAAGTTGGAGAAATGGAGGTTTTTAATCTCTTATTTATAGCCTGGTCTAGTTTTTCCACGAGTGTTAATCAATAGGACAAAAGAGCATGCTTGATCCTGATCGTACTATTTTCCCTGGTAAGCTGGCAAAACTAAAAGTAAACTATCGGGTCTAATTTTTTGTCGGCCATAACCACTCAAAAGGGGTTATTGCTTCGTACAATGTTAAGACCGTGCTACTTGTCACTTTTTTGTTTGTGCTTTATCTGCGTCCCCTAGGTGGAAACCTTTTATGAAGATTATGGTCAGCGCTTGTCTGTTTGTCGCGGCGCCTTTTATTTTGTCTTTTTTCGTGGGCAACTGTGATGCTTAGCGCCTTGTGTTCCGAACAAACGATTAGGGTTGTAACCTGACATGTGGTCAGCACATGTAATGCGGTGAACGAGGGATTCGAGCATGCGTATCGTTACAACACCTTGTGAGTTATGGTTATATATTTGACTAATATTTACAGGTATAAAAATTAGAGATGTACATAAATACAAATATGTAAAGAATATTTATTCTATTTTAAACTAAACTTTTCCTCCAAGCATATAGTTATTTGACGTGTTCTCTAAGTTGACAGTCACAACCGTGATCTCCTAATGATACGTTTGTAGCACTTCCCCCTCCTCAAGTGAATAGGTGAAGGTCTAACTTGAAGTTTGGCATGGAAAGACTCGAACAATGGTCAAGGAAGATGCTTAGTAAGATTGTTTGCAACCTAGAGCGTAGGCATAACAAAATTTGTATATAACTTTCCCGATGAGACAAGTTCCCGAGGAAAGTGATAATCAATATTAATGTGTTTGGAGCATTTATGAGATACGAGATTTTGACTCTAGAATAAAGTACTCTTGCTATCACACAAGATAATTATACGAGCAGGTGGTAGCACGTGAAGCTCATGGAGGAGATGATTGATCCATATAATTTCAAAAACAGTATTGGCAAGAGTACGGTACTCAGATCCACAACTAAATCGTAATACCGTAGATTGTTTCTTAACACTCTACGAGACAAGATTGCCACTAAGTAAAATGGAGTAGACGTAAGTAGAAGGCATAGTTTCAATACATCAAAGCCAATCCGCATCAGAATACCCATGAAGTGGCGAAGGAGAATGCGTGAAGTTAAGTTCAAACATAATTATTCCTTTAACATATCGAGGAATACGCTTCACGGAATTAACATGATAAATTGTGGTGCTTTTAGAAATTGGCTAAGCTGACTAACAACAAATGAGATGGCGGGGCGAGTTATGGTTAAATATTGGAACGCTCCGAAAAGAGAGTGATAAAGTGTATGATCATCAAATGGAGCAGCTTAAGATTTGATAACCTTAAAAGTTTCCAATGGAGTGGCAATCGGTTTAGATTCAAGCATTTTGGCACGAGTAAATATATCCTAATCATATTTTGTCTAACAGAGAAACTAGCCCGAATCCGTGTAAGTAACTTCAAGGCCAAGAAAATAGCTAAGACATCCAAGATATTTAATTGAAAATTCAACATGAAGCCGAGAGATAAACTTTGTAACATGATCACCATTGTTTCCAGTTAAGATAATGTTTTCCTCGTAATGAGAACATAAAGTAGACACGATCCATTCTTTTAAACAAATAAGGATGGATCGGCTCGTGTAACAGACTGATGACCGGGCTAGACGTAAGATGACGAATATGACATTAGGTTTGTTAGTGTGCTACTATATGCTTTTATTTTTGTAAATATGTTTATTATTAATTGTGTATGTGATTAAGACCAGTTTGTGACAAGGGTCACAGAATAGGTTCGTTTGTTTAATTTGGACTTTGTTAGGACTATCTAAGAAAGTACGAAAGATATCAGATAACTAGTAAATACTTATTTGTTACTAGGTATGGGTTTTAATACCCTTTTATGTGGTGCATTTGCTTCTTTATTTCATTTCTAGAAATATCACTTACACACACATCATACCTAACTTTTTCCTTCCAAAACCCTAACCCTGATCTTATTAAATTGGTGAAATCCAAGCTTGATATCTCGTCCTTGGTTATTTTGTGATTTTAAGAAGGTAAGCATTTCACTGATTCATGCCTTAACCTTTGTAACATCCTCGATTGGGCCAAGCTGTAAGGTTACTAAAATGCCCTTAAGTACATGTTGTGTTTATATATGCTTTTATTTTTATTTAATGTTTATTATTAAATAATGATGTGGTTAGGACCAGTTTGTGATAAGGGTCACAGAACAGGTTTGTTTATTTAATTTGGACTTCATTTGGGTTGCCAAATGATGTACGAAAGATATCAGATAACTGATAAATACCCGTGAGTTGCACAGTGTGGGATTTAATCCCAAATAATAGACTTGTGTCTATCCTTTTCTTGCATTTTCCAGAAAATTCCCAAAAACAACTCGTTCTTCATCTTCTCACCTACACCAAAACCCTAATCTAGAATCCTTGTTCTTGAGCTCGAATCTTTCTTACTATCTCGTTCCTTGTGTTTTACTGATTCTATCAAGGTAAGATTTGTAGCATTTCATGCTCTAATCTTTGAGAAATTTGAGTTTTTGTGTTAGTTTTTATAAAGTGAGTAATTTGGGTCAAAATAGTTAGATTTGATGTTTTTTGAGTCCAAATCTTGTGGGTTTATATTTCTACATGTTTAGTGTCTTAGATTTGGTCAGTTTTGAGGTCATAATCGAGCTCTAGAACAAGAATTGGGCGATTTTGGGTGAAACCTGTCACTTTATCTTCAGCTTCTGCAGATAAACACAGTCGGCCGAGTGTCTCGAGACACTCGACCGACCGACTCGACCATCGACCGAGTGTGTAAGACCCACGACCGAGTGTGTCTCTGAGAGACCATCGACCGAGTGACTAGACACTCAGCCGAGTGAGTGTAGACAGTCGACCGAGTGTCTTTGGCAGTGAAATATTTTACTAAGTGTTGATTTCTAGCCGTTATGCTGCCCGTTTGTATTTTGATGTCAGGATGTAAATTTTGAAAGTGCATAAGTGTTAAGGAAAAATTTTTAGCAGACGCTTTTTGATAAAAATTTTCTATATTGTGTTGTTTTATGTTAACGGACATAAACTAACTTGTGTATATGTCTTTCTCAGGAGAAAAGGAGAAAGAGAAGGTTCAGTGATTAGATAGCTGAATACCTTCTCGTTTGCTGGTAATCGGTGAGTGGGACTAACTGGAGTATATAGTATAGAGTAGCATGTTATGTTATGATTGCCATGCTTGTTATATATATACTTGCTACTACTGTTAGCTAGTTGTTGTGATGACTGCATGATGGTTGATGCTTGTCTGCTGGAGCCCAGTACGTCCCTATTGTGTGGTTGCCTCGGTAGGAGAGATCAACCTGCGGGTTGGGTTCCTCATGTGGTTGCCTAGACAATCGTGGTGTATATATATGTGAATGACGCGTCCGTCGCGTGTGGATTATGTATATACATACGATGGTGGAGGAACCTCTGGTAAGCCCCAGTCCGATCAGCTGGTGGTTAATGGTTTGGCGGAGCCGCCAGAGTCTCTGTAGATGGCACTTGGGTGATGTTTGTGTGTTAGACTATGTGACATGATTAGTATAACACTTCTGTATGCTATGGCTTGTAGTTAGTCGTACTCACTTAGCTTTGTAACATCCTGTTTTTCCCGTACGTATTGAAAGGTACATACTTAATCATTTGTACATTTATAACTCGTTAGCTTATGTGTAAATGTTTGAATATACGTATAGATGCAAGTCTATATGTGGGTTTAGTTAGCGTTAAGTCTTGTGAGACTATTGTTGAAGGCTAGGTTAAAATAGGAAGCAGGTTTGGAATGTACAAATTAAATTAAGTCGAAACTTGTTTATGATGGTCGAACTGTTCAGATGCAGTCTTATGCCACGACGCGACAAATGGGTCCGCGCCGCGGCATTGCAAGCAAACCAGGATCAGAAAGTGAGTTAAGGAGGGTTGATTTTCCCATTGTATGTCGCGCCGCGATGAATTATGCCGCGCCGCGGCAGTCCTGCTGGACAGAATCCGGTTTTAGCTCAAATTAAATGACTTTAAGGGGCAAATTGGTAATTTGGCGTATAAATCTGATGGGAGCATTAAATTCTAGCCACTTATCCATTTCATTTAATTTCTTTTCTCTTTTCTTTCCAATTTCTCTCCCAAAACTTAAAACCCATTTGGATTAAAAGTGAGATTTGAGAGTGAAGGATTAAGGGTTGATCTTTGGAGCAAGAATTAAAGTTGTTCCTCTTGTCTCTAGCTACGCGTTGAAAGTCTCGGTAAGTTCAAACTCTAAGTTTTGAGTTTTAATTGGTTAATGGCTAGGGTTTTGGTTACTAGAGACTTGTTTGACCCATTTGAGGGTAAAATGGGTGAATTTGGGTTATGTGGTTGTAATGAAACCCTAATAGCCACAAGCTAGGGTTTGGTCTAATGAAAATAGGATTTGTAAGTGTTGATGGTGTTGTTAAGCATTAAACACTTGTTAAAATGTTGTTGAAATGGTAAATAGGTCATGTTTGACAAGTTTGGTAGTGTAAGAGTTAAAATGGGTCAAAAGAGTAATGTTGACCTAGTTTGGGTGAATTGGGTATGGATTACCCTAAGTTGGTGCTAGTTGAAGTTACTAGACTTTAATTCACTAGCTTTAGTGATTAAAGTCGAGTCTTGGCCATTAAAGGGGCGGTTGTGGTGTGTTTGAGTCATTTAATGCTAGTTGGGTCATTAAATGCTCAAGTATGTGTAATGTGGTTAATTCCACTAGTTGTGTATTGAAATAGTACTTAATGTATTAGGTACTTTACTTTGAAGCTCGAAAGTGCATAATTATCACCGAACTGTTAAGGTGAGTGGAATAATTATATGCGTGCATATATGATGTATTTATTTGTGTAGTTGAGTTGTGAAGTGTCGACGTGTTAAGACACCACTCCTCACGTGGCGAGTGAAGTGTCGATGTGTTAAGACACCACTCGAGAGTGAAGTATCGTTGTGTTAAGATGCCACTCCGAGAGATGTAACGAGTGAAGTGTTGATGTGCTAAGACACCACTCGGGATGAAGTGTCGAAGTGTTAAGGCACCACCCGGGGTGAAGTATCGACGTGTTAAGATGCCACCCGTGTAACACCCCATTTTCCCGTACGTATCGAAAGGTACATACTTAATCATTTGTACGTTGTAACTCGCTAGATTATGCGTAATTGTATAGATATATGAGTAGATATGTATATATATATATATATATATATATATATATATATATATATATATATATATATATATATATATATATATATATATATATACTTGATAATGTGTGCGCCTACAAGTGTATACATGGGCTTTGATAGCGTTAAGTCTTATGAGACTATTGTTGAAGTTTAGGCGAATGTAGGAAGCGGGTTTTAAGTGTGCGAATCAAATAAAATCGAAAAGTGTATAAGTTGGCCGAGATGTCCAGTTCTAGTCTTAGGCCGCGCCGCGATAATTGGGTCCGCGCCGCGGCATAACAAGCAAATTGGGATCAGAAGTTGGCTTAAGAAGAGTATATTTTCCCTTTATGTGTCGCGCCGCGACAGTTCTGTAGTTCTGATTTGTAGCGACCCGACAAAATCGTCATTGACGGCGCCGACTACTTAGGTCCCATTGCGTGGTCGTAGTCCCTATATGAGACTCGTTTGACCAAAATTATGTCGCATTCATTTGAAAGGTGCAAGACTTGCAAGTTTAGTTTACAAAACCGTTCGACAACAAGTCTAAGTCTGCAAAAGTCGTAAAGTATAAATGAAATAACTTGCGACATAATTAGTTTAAAAACACAGTTGCTATAAATAGCGTAAGTAAGTAGACAAAAGTTTGAATCCAAAAGTGCTATCCCTAGCGTATGCATGAATGGTTGACTCCAATCAAGTAATCAAAGAGTGCGGAAGCATGTATCAAGTAGCCGAGTATGAACCTGAGAAACATATAGAAAACTGTCAACGAAAAACGTTGGTGAGATCATAAATGTATTTGTAAAAGTATATTTTGAACCACAATAGTTTGTATAGATGATTATCCAAATCGTATTTATTCCGAAGAATGTAGTTTGTATTGCGAGCACCCAATTACCAAAGCTTAACTGAATCTTCCCTCTGAATTTTGAATATAGTGTTAGAACATACACTATGCACGTTGAAATTATATTTCATCCACTAACGGTAGCGAACCGTCTGAATGAGGGTTCGTTAAACCCGTATGGCCACACAACATAATCACTCGCTTACACTTACACCCTGCAAGTGGAACTAATGATAATTGGATTGAGGACTTTTGTTCTAACTCGCCTGTATCTTTGTATTCGTATTTGTGTTCAAAGTATAAAAGTATGAAAAGTATATATACATGTGAAATGTATATAAGTATGTAACGTATATGTTTCTCAGCCCACGATTTAAAAGAATAAAAGTATTTGCAAAGGTGGGACCATGATCTCACCTCGAGTGCACGAGTATAAAAGTACTTCACAAAGTAACGTATGCATGAAAGTTGCTTAGCCTTGACCTAAACAAGTAAGTTATATCAATTAACCGGTTACGACACAAGGTCGGGTGAAATGTGTTCAATTAGTCCTATGGCTCGTTACGACTCGAAAAGTATAGCATGTGAATCACGTTGCCAAGTTTCATGCAAGAATCAAGTATAAAAGCATGTTAGAACGATTGTATAAAAGTTTGGTTAAGTTTGACTAAAAGTCAAACTTGGTCAAAGTCAACGAAAAAGTCAACGCGTTCGGGTCGGACCCCGAACTATTTTTCTGAGGTTTTTAATCATATATAAGCATGTTAGAACAAGTTACATGTGAATCGGAGGTCCATAGCATAGCAAACATTTTTCATAAAATGGAAAAGTTGGACAGAAGCTGGACGCGGCTTATGTCGCGCCGCGACCAGGGTTGCCGCGCCGCGGCCTTGGTCGTGGTCTGGTGTCAGTCAGTTACAAATGTTCAAGACTTGGTAAAACTTCAAACAAACGCAAAACGCAAACCGCAAACAATTAGAAGACGTATCTTATACCGTTGGAAAGCTCTTTTGACAAGAAACACAACTAAACACAAATCATCACACAAAAACATCATTTACAACAATCGAATTCTCGTCATGTGATCAATAAACTTTCATAATCAAAGTTTCAAGTTCTAAAAACGCATTTCATGATTCGGGCAACCAATTTACATGTACAATATGCCGTTTCGAAGGTAATCAAACACACATTGCAACCAAACACTTATCAACAACAATTCATGGCATTTGATGCACCAAAAGTTCATATAAAGCTTGTCAAACCCTAATCCAAGTTCATAAAATCACTAATCATGTTCTTGAAGTTTTCTTAATCAACCTATACATCAAAATGAAGCTAATGATGCTAGTAACACATTTAATACATGAACTATAACAATTAAACAGCTTTTAATCATCCAAAATCAAAGATTAAGCAAACCCACTTCAAAAACTCAAACTAGTTACTCAAAACAACAAATCGAGCAAACAAAACATATATTCATGTTACACACGAGCCATAGACACTAACTAACACAATTTCAAGTCAAAAACACGAATTTGAGAAATCTAGAGTTTTAGAAATGTTACCCAAAATCGATGAGGTTAGTATCAAATCGTAGAGGATGATGAGAGGATTAAGAATATGTAGTCGGATTTGTTGTGAGCTTCCTAGATCCAAATTAGATGATGAATTAGTGATTTGGTGTTTTGAGAGTAAAAATGGAAGAAAGGAAGAAATGGTTGGTGAAATGAATGGATAAGTGGTGGTGGTGGTGACTAGTTGCCAAATTTTGGCCAAGTGCCAAAATTAGTCCCTCAAGTTTCAAAGCGGGTGCGGGAATTTACCAAACGAATATTTTTAAAACGCTCGAGTAAACGGGTGACGTTGAAATTAAGTAGCAGGAATATTATGAACGTTTATCAACGGGACCACGGATTTAAATAACGAAGATATTATTTAAAAAAAAAAAAGACGGTGTTAAATTAAATTTAACGGAAAAACGCGGGATGTTACATTATCCACACCTCAAAAGAAATTTCGTCCCGAAATTTAGTTGGAAGTAGTAGTTGTCGAATCTTCTCCGAGATCTTGCGTTGACAATTCTACGGATGAGGGAAGGTACGTCCTTGGTATTTCAACGAACTTTGACGGTCGGGATCATGTGTTGTTTTAAAGTTTGGTTTCACGATTCACGGTTTCAACCGGTTCTCCTAGGAAGTGAAGTTTATCGTCGATAGTAAGCTCATCAAAGAAGATAACAAGTTCTTGTTTCGCAAAACACGTCTTTAAGTTGATTCATCGAATGTAGGATAAACGGAGACTCAAAATGGGTCGGATAACCTAAACGGCTAGCAACGGGTCCAAAACGCCCCAAGATTTCAAAAAGGATCGAAATATAGCGGATTTAGCTTCCTACGTTTCCCGAAACGGATTGCACCTTTCCAAGGTGCGACTCTTAACGTGACGCGGTTACCCACTTGGAATTTGAAATGTTTACGTCTAACATCTAGCTCTTGGTGATTACGAGTCGCGTAGGGTTTTACCTGAATATGAATAAATTTTCTCGGTTGCTCATGAATAACCTCGGCCCCGGTGAATTGATCATCGTTTACTTGGTTCGACAAAGAAGAATGACGTTTCCGGTCACATGTGGTTTCAAAAGGAGTGACGTTAAAACTCGAATGAAAATCATTGTAGTACGAGGATTCGGTTAAAGGAAAATACTTTTCTCAAGTAAATTTGAAGTTGGTAATACAAATTCGTATTATGGTTTTCAAGACTTAAATCGTATGTTTGTTCGGTCCGTCGGGTTGTGGATGGTACGCGGTACTCATGTCTAAACGCGGTCCCGAGGCTTTTTGTAAGGTACTCCAAAATCTAAAAGTGAAACGAGGATCTCGATCCGAAACGGGGTACATTTCCCTAAGGCATATTGAACAAGTTTGCTAGGAATTGAAAACGTTAGCTAGGACAAGTTTCTCAAGAAAATTCGCGTCGCGGAAGATTTATCGGTTTCCAAAAACGTTCGTCGGGGCAAGTTCTTATCGGGTTTTGAAAACGATTGTTAGGACTATCCACCCTCGCGGCGAATACTTGTATGACGTGAAGAGTCGCTCTCCATTGAGAATTTAGAATAAGGACCTCCTGAACCGGAAGTACAAGGGTGATGCAAGAGAAGTTTCCGCCCCGATGTGAGCACAACGAGTAAATCGTAATTAGTCAATAAGACTGCGCGAGGACGAGCTAGTATACCCGTGTGACATACGGTTGAAGTCGAATGGAATCGGTAATTCATTCGGAAGCATAAATATAATTTGACAATAATTGAAGGTGTGTCCCCGGTATGGTTGTTATAAATATTCTCGGAGTTTTCGGATGTCCAAACCTGAAAAGATGAAGTCATGTACATGGCACATGGTGGTGTTTAGGTTGATCGAGTCTAACCACCATCACGCGTCACTAGAACTTTGGTATGCCTTACCGTAATATAACCACGTTGATCGAGTGTCGTTATATTACGCTAACTCATACCTCCATTCCCACATCACTCTATAGATTCAAGTTCGTGTCATCGTGAAAATCTAAAATGAACAAAATGTAACGACGTCTCAAACATGATTCGTATTGAATCGAAAGAATTAGTGCAACTCTAAAGATGCGTTCCCCGAGGGAAGTGTATAAGTGATTGTTCACGTCAATGCGGTTCGAATCAGACAATAACGTAGTTAGGTATGAAAAGAGTAACGAGTCATGATAGCGAGTAGTACGCAACCGTAGCGATAAATGGTGATGACGATACTCATCTAGAGTAGTGACAGTGACTTTACAATATTCATGGATAGTAAGATGAGACGGGGGGAATAACAACCAAGGAGTCAGAGTTCCCGAACAAGTATGACTAATGAAGTCGTCGTCATCCATACGTGTATGAATCATGAATTTACGTGTGTTACCAAAAAGTGGCGGAATGCGAGTTCGTATGATGAAGGTTGGGTACCATTAAAAAGTTTGCCTAGAATGATTCAAGTATAATGCACAAGTAGTCAAGTAAGTGCTATCTATAGCAAATGTATGTCAGAATGCAAATGCTAACTATCCGGTTGTAGTCTAGACTCACTAATGCGTCCTAACGACTCTGTTAGACACACTAATGCACGTCCTAGTTCCCTACAACCAACGCTCTGATACCATCTGTAGCGACCCGACAAAATCGTCATTGACGGCGCCGACTACTTAGGTCCCATTGCGTGGTCGTAGTCCCTATATGAGACTCGTTTGACCAAAATTATGTCGCATTCATTTGAAAGGTGCAAGACTTGCAAGTTTAGTTTACAAAACCGTTCGACAACAAGTCTAAGTCTGCAAAAGTCGTAAAGTATAAATGAAATAACTTGCGACATAATTAGTTTAAAAACACAGTTGCTATAAATAGCGTAAGTAAGTAGACAAAAGTTTGAATCCAAAAGTGCTATCCCTAGCGTATGCATGCATGGTTGACTCCAATCAAGTAATCAAAGAGTGCGGAAGCATGTATCAAGTAGCCGAGTATGAACCTGAGAAACATATAGAAAACTGTCAACGAAAAACGTTGGTGAGATCATAAATGTATTTGTAAAAGTATATTTTGAACCACAATAGTTTGTATAGATGATTATCCAAATCGTATTTATTCCGAAGAATGTAGTTTGTATTGCGAGCACCCAATTACCAAAGCTTAACTGAATCTTCCCTCTGAATTTTGAATATAGTGTTAGAACATACACTATGCACGTTGAAATTATATTTCATCCACTAACGGTAGCGAACCGTCTGAATGAGGGTTCGTTAAACCCGTATGGCCACACAACATAATCACTCGCTTACACTTACACCCTGCAAGTGGAACTAATGATAATTGGATTGAGGACTTTTGTTCTAACTCGCCTGTATCTTTGTATTCGTATTTGTGTTCAAAGTATAAAAGTATGAAAAGCATATATACATGTGAAATGTATATAAGTATGTAACGTATATGTTTCTCAGCCCACGATTTAAAAGAATAAAAGTATTTGCAAAGGTGGGACCATGATCTCACCTCGAGTGCACGAGTATAAAAGTACTTCACAAAGTAACGTATGCATGAAAGTTGCTTAGCCTTGACCTAAACAAGTAAGCTATATCAATTAACCGGTTACGACACAAGGTCGGGTGAAATGTGTTCAATTAGTCCTATGGCTCGTTACGACTCGAAAAGTATAGCATGTGAATCACGTTGCCAAGTTTCATGCAAGAATCAAGTATAAAAGCATGTTAGAACGATTGTATAAAAGTTTGGTTAAGTTTGACTAAAAGTCAAACTTGGTCAAAGTCAACGAAAAAGTCAACGCGTTCGGGTCGGACCCCGAACTATTTTTCTGAGGTTTTTAATCATATATAAGCATGTTAGAACAAGTTACATGTGAATCGGAGGTCCATAGCATAGCAAACATTTTTCATAAAATGGAAAAGTTGGACAGAAGCTGGACACGGCTTATGTCGCGCCGCGACCAGGGTTGCCGCGCCGCGGCCTTGGTCGTGGTCTGGTGTCAGTCAGTTACAAATGTTCAAGACTTGGTAAAACTTCAAACAAACGCAAAACGCAAACCGCAAACAATTAGAAGACGTATCTTATACCGTTGGAAAGCTCTTTTGACAAGGAACACAACTAAACACAAATCATCACACAAAAACATCATTTACAACAATCGAATTCTCGTCATGTGATCAATAAACTTTCATAATCAAAGTTTCAAGTTCTAAAAACGCATTTCATGATTCGGGCAACCAATTTACATGTACAATATGCCGTTTCGAAGGTAATCAAACACACATTGCAACCAAACACTTATCAACAACAATTCATGGCATTTGATGCACCAAAAGTTCATATAAAGCTTGTCAAACCCTAATCCAAGTTCATAAAATCACTAATCATGTTCTTGAAGTTTTCTTAATCAACCTATACATCAAAAAGAAGCTAATGATGCTAGTAACACATTTAATACATGAACTATAACAATTAAACAGCTTTTAATCATCCAAAATCAAAGATTAAGCAAACCCACTTCAAAAACTCAAACTAGTTACTCAAAACAACAAATCGAGCAAACAAAACATATATTCATGTTACACACGAGCCATAGACACTAACTAACACAATTTCAAGTCAAAAACACGAATTTGAGAAATCTAGAGTTTTAGAAATGTTACCCAAAATCGATGAGGTTAGTATCAAATCGTAGAGGATGATGAGAGGATTAAGAATATGTAGTCGGATTTGTTGTGAGCTTCCTAGATCCAAATTAGATGATGAATTAGTGATTTGGTGTTTTGAGAGTAAAAATGGAAGAAAGGAAGAAATGGTTGGTGAAATGAATGGATAAGTGGTGGTGGTGGTGACTAGTTGCCAAATTTTGGCCAAGTGCCAAAATTAGTCCCTCAAGTTTCAAAGCGGGTGCGGGAATTTACCAAACGAATATTTTTAAAACGCTCGAGTAAACGGGTGACGTTGAAATTAAGTAGCAGGAATATTATGAACGTTTATCAACGGGACCACGGATTTAAATAACGAAGATATTATTTAAAAAAAAAAAAAGACGGTGTTAAATTAAATTTAACGGAAAAACGCGGGATGTTACATGATTCCGGTTTTAGCTTAAATTAAATGACTTTGAGGGACAAAATGGTAATTTGACATGTAAATCTGATGGGAGCATTAACTCTCCACCACACATCCATTTATTTCATTTTCATTTCCATTTTCTTTCCTATTTCTCTCCCAAAACACAAAACCCACCTAGCTTGATCTTGAGATTTGAAGTTGGAGATTTGTGAATCAAACCTAGGAGCGAGATTTAGAGTTGTTCTCCTTGTTGAAGATAGTCTCGGTAAGTTCTAACTTTATGTTTCGAGTTTTAATTGGTTAATGGCTAGGGTTTGGGTTACTAGAGATTTGTATGACCCATTTGAGGGTAAAATGGGTGAGGTTGGGTTATGTTGTTGTAATTAAACCCTAATAGCCATAATCTAGCTTTTTGGCCTTGTGATTTGAGGTTGTAAGTGTCAATTAGTGTTGTTAGTCACTAATGCACTTTAAGATTTATGAAAGAAGGGTTAATGGGTAAGTTTGACTTGATTGTGAGTTTAAGTGAGTTAAAATGGGTCAAAATGTACTAGTTGACCTAATGGGATGAAATGGGTAGGGATTACCCTAAGTTTTGTTTTAATCGAAGTTAATAGACTTTAATTCACTAGTCTTAGTGATTAAAGTCGAGTCTTGGCCATGTATGGGCGGTTGTGAGTAGTTGAGTCATTTAATGCGATTTGGGTCATTAAATGCTCAAGTAGGAGTATTGTGGTTAATCCCACTAGTTGTGGAATTGAATGTGCATTTAATGATTTAGGTACATTGCGTTGAAGCTCGAAAGTACTAGATCATCATCCTTGTGACAAGGTGAGTGGAATAATTATATATGCATGTATATGATTTATTTGCTTGTGGGGTATGGGTTAAAGTTCGATGTTGACGATACCATACCCTAGAGTATATTATGTTGTGGATGAGGTTTTAAAGTTCGTTGTTGACGATACCTCATACGTATGGAATTAAAGTTCGATGTTGATGTTGCCATACGACTATTGTAGTGAGTTGATGAGGGTTTAAAGTTCGATGTTGATGATACCTCATATGTGGGTTTAAAGTTCGGTGTTGACGATACCACAATAATGTAGACGAATGGGGTTTAAGTTCGATGTTGACGATACCATTCGTTGGGCTAGCCTTGAGATCTTGAGCACTTTGGATGTTGTGAACATCATCGTTATACTTGTATTTTAGCATGATGTATCGTTGTGTTATATGCTATTGTTATACTAGTCTTGTTATCGTGGTACTTAGCGTTATACATGTGAAAGGTATGCTAATTATGTAACTAGTATGTATGCGAATTTGGTAAGTGTTTGCAAGTAAGTAGGTTATATATATGTATGCATAATTGTTGCATTCACTAAGCCTTGCTTACCCTCTCATTGTTTACCATTTTATAGGTTCCGTCTTGGACAAGGGTAAGGGCATACGGTTGGATTAGTTGTCTCCCGTTTGTGTTGACAGGGGATGCTTTTGGGATAGCTTTTGAAGTGGCCGAACGTTTTGGGTAGTTTAGCCCCAAACCATGCTCGAGTGTCGTTTGGATTATAAACTATCATTTGTTGTTGGTCAAACTAGTATCACATTCGTTAATGGCCTTTGTGCCTTTTTGTAGACATTAAACTCGTAGTGTGTTTTGACGAATCGTGTGGAATGGGTTACATATTTAATTGGCATGTAAATGTGTATTATATTTATAAAAAAAAATTTATCGTACAGAGTACGGGTCGGGATGTTTCAAGTGGTATCAGAGCATGGTCTAAGGGATTTAGGTGACTTGAGATAGGTGCCTAGACTTGGGCTTTATTGTGTGAGCGCTTTATGCGGGACTTGTAGGACTTTGGGTCTAATCGGGAATTGTTAGTGCCTTGGTTTATGTGAACTAACCTTGTGCTAATTGTTTTGTATTGTGTTTAGCAATCATCAAGCAAGACGGACGTTGTACTAGCGAGTTAATGCGATGTGATCGAGTAACAACGATTAGCTACCGTTGTTATGGGTGCAAATCGTGTCAAACAAGTAATGTACGACGATTGTCGAGCGAGATGGAGTAGTGTGGTGTACATGTATATACTTACATGTTATATCTTTTCGTTCTTCGTTTAATCTTTTCCGTTTTATAGAATGAAGACGAGAAACGGACACGATAATGATAACGGTGGTACAAGTGAGGATGTTGAACTCACGGCCAAGGTTGAGGCCATCTTTAAAAAGTTAAAGAAGGAATTTCTTGACGATGTCCGAAAGGTCTTCCAAGAGTCGGTCGATGGACAAGTGACCAAAATGATCAACGATCGAATGAAAGTCGCAATAGAGGAGGCTTTAGAGGCTAGAAACATTTATCCTCGTGGTGAAGGAGGTGAAGGAAGACGGGATTTCCACTACAAAAACTTCAAGGATACTCAACCTCCGATGTTTAATGGGGTGAGGGATCCATTGAAAAGCACTTGTTGGATTTCCGATATCGAGGGAGCTTTCCGTACCGCGGAATGTCCTCCCGAGAAGAAGACGAGATATGGGTCTAGCATGCTAGGTGAGGAAGGCAAGTTGTGGTGGGACGATAAAATCAATTTATACGGTGAGGAGCAATGCATGAGCTTGACATGGGAGGAGTTTAAGAAGGAATTCTTCCAAGAATACCGAACTTCTTCCGACCTTGATAGAATCCGGGACGAGTTGCATCATTTGCAACATGGTTCAATGGACTTGGTTACTCTCAAGTCTACCTTTTTGGCAAAGACTCGCTTTTGCCCGGAATATGTTGGTGACGATCACAAGTTAATGAAAGATTTCTACCGTACTTTGAACGACGAGTTCAAGGGTAAGATTAGTCGGGGAATGGCTAAGACTTTTGAAGAGCTATACGAGTTGGCTCGGGGTTTTGAACCGGAGGTTCCAAGAAAAAGCGATTTCGCTTTTTCAAAAAGAAAGTTTGAAGGTTCGAGTCATTCGAATTTTTCAAATAAAAAGAACAAGAACAAAAGGGGTTCCGAAAGTGTCAATAGTGTGAAGAAGGGCGCTACCGGTGGTTTTGGGAACTTTGTCCCTACTTGCTACAATTGTGGGGTACGTGGACATATGGTTCGAGATTGTCCGAAGCCAAATTTAACAACCAAGCTCACTTGTTTTAATTGCGACAAAGAAGGACACCGAAAGTCAGAGTGTCCCGATTTGAACAACGATAATGTTAAAAGGCTAGAGAAGGCGGCGGGTACGGCTCGAGGGCGAAACTATTTGATGACTAACGACGAAGCCAAGCAATCCAACGAAGTTGTCTCAGGTACTTTCTTGGTTAATTACAATTTGGCACGGATTCTTTTTGATAGCGGTGCAAATTTTTCGTTTGTGTCCCCAAAATTTGTGCCTAAACTTGATAGACCGTTAGCTAAGTTAAGTCGTCCGGTAGAAGTCGAAACAGCGGACGGCAAGACGGTGCTAGTGGTTGATGTGTGTAAGAATTGTGACGTTGTCTTCGGTGCCAAAAACTTTAAAATTGATCTTATCCCTATGACTTTGGGCGATTTTGATATCGTTGTTGGTATGGATTGGCTCGATCGAAATAGATCTGATATTGCATGCCATGAAAAGTTTATACGTGTGAAGACCCCAAGTGGGGGAGAGTTGATTATTCACGGTGATAAACGAAGAAGACTTGTGCCGATATGCACTTTTGCAAGGGCACATCGTTTTCTCGTTAGTGGTGGCATGGCTTTTCTTGCCCATGTTGTTGATACTCGTGATGAGCCACCACCTATTCGTGAAATTCCGGTGGTTAGTGAATTCGAAGACGTTTTTCCAGACGAGTTACCGGGTGTTCCGGCGAAAAGACAAGTTGAATTTCGCATTGAGTTGGTTCCGGGAGCTACTCCCATTGCTAAAACTCCTTATCTTTTAGCACCAACGTAAATGCAAGAGTTGTTAAATCAAACCCAAGAGTTGCTTGAGAAGGGTTTTATTTGACCGAGTGCTTCGCCGTGGGGCGCTCCGGTTTTATTCGTGAAAAAGAAGGATGGTAGCATGCGGATGTGCATCGATTACCGGGAGTTGAATAAAGTGACGATCAAGAATCGTTATCCTTTGCCTCGGATTGACGATTTGTTTGATCAACTCCAAGGTGCGACGTATTTCTCTAAGATCGACCTACGGTCCGGCTATCACCAAATGCGGGTCCGTGAGGAAGATATTGAGAAAACGGCTTTTCAAACGCGTTATGGGCATTTTGAGTTTGTAGTTATGCCTTTTGGTCATACGAATGCACCGGCGGCATTCATGGATCTTATGAACCGAGTATGCCAACCTATGTTGGACAAGTCGATAATTGTGTTCATTGACGACATACTTGCTTATTCGAAGAGTATGAACGAACATGAACGTCATTTGCGTGAAGTATTGAAGACGTTGCGGAAGGAGAAGTTGTATGCGAAGTTCTCCAAATGTAAATTTTGGCTAAGGGAAGTTCAATTCCTTGGTCATATTGTGAACGAGGTGGGTATCCAAGTAGATCCGGGGAAGATAGAGACGGTGAAGAGTTGGAGACAACCGACTACGTCTACGGAGGTCCGAAGTTTTCTCGGATTGGCCGGTTATTATCGTCGGTTTATCCAAGACTTTTCTAAGATCGCTTCTTCATTGACGAAATTGACAAGGAAGAACGTGAGGTTTGTTTGGGAGAACGAGCAAGAAATTGCTTTTCAAGTGTTAAAGGAGAAGTTGTGTCAAGCTCCGGTGTTAGTTTTTCCAGAAGGGGTGGAGGACATGATGGTTTATTGTGATGCCTCGTTAATTGGACTCGGGTGTGTTCTAATGCAAAGAGGTAAAGTCATCGCTTATGCCTCTCGACAATTAAAGGAACACGAGACGAGATATCCGACTCATGATCTTGAGTTGGCGGCGGTTGTGCATGCGTTGAAAATTTGGCGCCATTACTTGTATGGTGTCAAGTGTACGATTTATTCGGATCATAAGAGTTTGAAACGTCTCTTTAATCAACGAGATTTGAATTATCGTCAACGTAGGTGGATGGATGTGGTAAAAGACTACGATTGTGAGATACTTTATCATCCGGGCAAGGCGAATGTGGTCGCGGATGCGTTAAGTCGAAAGAGTCATCACCCGGCGTTACGATTGGGATTGTTACGTATGATTATTACTAACAATTTTCTTGTGAAACTTGGTATGATTCAAATAGAGGCTTACGTTCACAACAAGCATGCGGAGCAAATTGTGGGACAATCGGAGTTCATTACTATGGGCTCGCGGGGTCTGTTGTTTATCAAGGAAGTCAGCTCACGACACGGTGTTCCTATATATATTATTTCGGATCGGGATACCCGTTTTACATCTCGGTTTTGGGAAAAGTTTCAGGAAGATATGGGTACACAATTGAAATTGAGCACAGCGTATCATCCTCAAACAGACGGTCAAACCGAATGTACGAATCAAACTTTGGAAGATATGTTACGAGCATGTATTATCGATTTTGGTGGTAGTTGGGACGAGCACTTACCTTTGGTTGAATTCTCATACAATAATAGTTATCATACGAGTATTGGGATGCCACCTTATGAGATGCTTTATGGGCGTAGATGTCGAACCCCGATTTGTTGGGGTGAAGTGGGACAAAAGGAAATCGGGAGTACCGATTTGGTTTTAGAGATGAATAGTAAGATTGATGTGATTCGAGAGCATTTGAAAAAGGCTCAATATAGGCAAAAGTCGTATGCCGACAAACGTAAACGAACGATCGAATTTCAAGAAGGTGACATGGTGATGCTTAAGGTTTCTCCATGGAAAGGTATTATTCGATTCCGGAAACGAGGAAAGTTAGCTCCTCGGTTTATTGGACCATTCAAGGTTTTAGCTCGTGTTGGTGAAGTCGCGTATCATTTGGAATTACCCGAAGAGCTTGCGGGGATCTATAATACATTTCATGTTTCTCATCTCCGTAAGTGTCTTGCGGATGATTCGTCTTGGGTGCCATTTGTAGTGACCCGAACTTTTCCATGTTTATATATATTAATTGAGATTGATATTTACATGATTAAATATTTCCAACATGTTAAGCAATCAAACTTGTTAAGACTTGATTAATTGAAATATGTTTCGTATAGACAATGGACCACCCAAGTTGACCAGTGATTCACGAACGTTAAAACTTGTAAAAACTATGTGATGACATATATATGGATATATATATAGTTAAAATGATACTATGATAAGTAAACATATCATTAAGTATATTAACAATGAACTACATATGTAAAAACAAGACTACTAACTTAATGATTTTTAAACGAGACATATATGTAACGATTATCGTTGTAAAGACATTTAATGTATATATATCATATTAAGAGATATTCATATATGATAATATCATGATAATATAATAATTTAAAATCTCATTTGATATTATAAACATTGGGTTAACAATATTTAACAAGATCGTTAACCTAAAGGTTTCAAAACAACACTTACATGTAACGACTAACGATGACTTAACGACTCAGTTAAAATGTATATACATGTAGTGTTTTAATATGTATTTATACACTTTTGAAAGACTTCAATACACTTATCAAAATACTTCTACTTAACAAAAATGCTTACAATTACATCCTCGTTCAGTTTCATCAACAATTCTACTCGTATGCACCCGTATTCGTACTCGTACAATACACAGCTTTTAGATGTATGTACTATTGGTATATACACTCCAATGATCAGCTCTTAGCAGCCCATGTGAGTCACCTAACACATGTGGGAACCATCATTTGGCAACTAGCATGAAATATCTCATAAAATTACAAAAATATGAGTAATCATTCATGACTTATTTACATGAAAACAAAATTTCATATCCTTTATATCTAATCCATACACCAACGACCAAAAACACCTACAAACACTTTCATTCTTCAATTTTCTTCATCTAATTAATCTCTCTCAAGTTCTATCTTCAAGTTCTAAGTGTTCTTCATAAATTCTACAAGTTCTAGTTACATAAAATCAAGAATACTTTCAAGTTTGCTAGCTCACTTCCAATCTTGTAAGGTGATCATCCAACCTCAAGAAATCTTTGTTTCTTACAGTAGGTTATCATTCTAATACAAGGTAATAATTATATTCAAACTTTGGTTCAATTTCTATAACTATAACAATCTTATTTCAAGTGATGATCTTACTTGAACTTGTTTTCGTGTCATGATTCTGCTTCAAGAACTTCGAGCCATCCAAGGATCCGTTGAAGCTAGATCCATTTTTCCCTTTTCTAGTAGGTTTATCCAAGGAACTTAAGGTAGTAATGATGTTCATAACATCATTCAATTCATACATATAAAGCTATCTTATTCGAAAGTTTAAACTTGTAATCACTAGAACATAGTTTAGTTAATTCTAAACTTGTTCGCAAACAAAAGTTAATCCTTCTAACTTGACTTTTAAAATCAACTAAACACATGTTCTATATCTATATGATATGCTAACTTAATGATTTAAAACCTGGAAACACGAAAAACACCGTAAAACCGGATTTACGCCGTCGTAGTAACACCGCGGGCTGTTTTGGGTTAGTTAATTAAAAACTATGATAAACTTTGATTTAAAAGTTGTTATTCTGAGAAAATGATTTTTATTATGAACATGAAACTATATCCAAAAATTATGGTTAAACTCAAAGTGGAAGTATGTTTTCTAAAATGGTCATCTAGACGTCGTTCTTTCGACTGAAATGACTACCTTTACAAAAACGACTTGTAACTTATTTTTCCGACTATAAACCTATACTTTTTCTGTTTAGATTCATAAAATAGAGTTCAATATGAAACCATAGCAATTTGATTCACTCAAAACGGATTTAAAATGAAGAAGTTATGGATAAAACAAGATTGGATAATTTTTCTCATTTTAGCTACGTGAAAATTGGTAACAAATCTATTCCAACCATAACTTAATCAACTTGTATTGTATATTATGTAATCTTGAGATACCATAGACACGTATACAATGTTTCGACCTATCATGTGGACACATCTATATATATTTCGGAACAACCATAGACACTCTATATGTGAATGTTGGAGTTAGCTATACTGGGTTGAGGTTGATTCCAAAATATATATAGTTTGAGTTGTGATCAATACTGAGATACGTATACACTGGGTCGTGGATTGATTCAAGATAATATTTATCGATTTATTTCTGTACATCTAACTGTGGACAACTAGTTGTAGGTTACTAACGAGGACAGCTGACTTAATAAACTTAAAACATCAAAATATATTAAAAGTGTTGTAAATATATTTTGAACATACTTTGATATATATGTATATATTGTTATAGGTTCGTGAATCAACCAGTGGCCAAGTCTTACTTCCCGATGAAGTAAAAATCTGTGAAAGTGAGTTATAGTCCCACTTTTAAAATCTAATATTTTTGGGATGAGAATACATGCAGGTTTTATAAATGATTTACAAAATAGACACAAGTACGTGAAACTACATTCTATGGTTGAATTATCGAAATCGAATATGCCCCTTTTTATTAAGTCTGGTAATCTAAGAATTAGGGAACAGACACCTTAATTGACGCGAATCCTAAAGATAGATCTATTGGGCCTAACAAACCCCATCCAAAGTACCGGATGCTTTAGTACTTCGAAATTTATATCATATCCGAAGGGTGTCCCGGAATGATGGGGATATTCTTATATATGCATCTTGTTAATGTCGGTTACCAGGTGTTCACCATATGAATGATATTTATCTCTATGTATGGGATTTGTATTGAAATATGAAATCTTGTGGTCTAGTATTATGATTTGATATATATAGGTTAAACCTATAACTCACCAACATTTTTGTTGACATTTTAAGCATGTTTATTCTCAGGTGATTATTAAGAGCTTCCGCTGTCGCATACTTAAATAAGGACGAGATTTGGAGTCCATGCTTGTATGATATTGTGTAAAAACTGCATTCAAAAAAACTTATTTTGTTGTAACATATTTGTATTGTAAACCATTATGTAATGGTCGTGTGTAAACAGGATATTTTAGATTATCATTATTTGATAATCTACGTAAAGCTTTTTAAACCTTTATTGATGAAATAAAGGTTATGGTTTGTTTTAAAATGAATGCAGTCTTTGAAAAACGTCTCATATAGAGGTCAAAACCTTGCAACGAAATCAATTAATATGGAACGTTTTTAATCAATAAGAACGGGACATTTCAGTTGGTATCCGAGCGTTGGTCTTAGAGAACCAGAATTTTGCATTAGTGTGTCTTATCGAGTTTGTTAGGATGCATTAGTGAGTCTGGACTTCGACCGTGTTTACTTGAAAAATGATTGCTTAACAAATTTTGTTGGAAACTATATATTTTTAACATGTGAATATTATGTGATATATTAATCTCTTAACGCGTTTGATATTATGTGATAGATGTCTACCTCTAGAACAAGTCCAATTGACTCACCTAATAATAATGAAGAGTCAAATGTAAATTGGAATGATTTGTGGACTGATTCACAAGTTCCCGAAGAGGAACCGGAAGAAGAGTCGGAACCGGAAGAAGAATCGAAACCGGAAGAAGAATCGGAACCGGATGAAGAAATAGAACCGGTGGGGGAAATAATAAAACGGTTAAGTAAAAGAAAATCCTCAACCAACCGAGCAAGGTTAATTATGGTCAATGGTGTTTCCTCCAAGGAAGCAAAATATTGGCAGGATTACCAATTCTCCGATGAATCGGATTCCGACGAGAATTCCGATGATGTTATAGAAATTACCCCAACTGAATTTAAAAAGGCAAAAGAAAATAATAAGGGAAAGGGCATAAAAATAAAGAAATCTAATTCCAACCCCGATGAACTTTATATGTATCGTCAACCCCCGAAGTCCTTAAGTTGTAACAATGACCCGGGAACCTCTAAACCACCAGGTTTTTCTAAACCAATGTGGAAAACGACGGCTCGTATTAGGGGAACATCATATATCCCTAGAAACTTGGAAAAACGAACCAAAATCGAAGAAGAAGAAACAAGCGAGTCAGAATAAGATAGTTATATTCGTGTGGTGTAATATATGTAATATAGTGTGCTTATGCTTTATGATATATGTAAAAATTGCTTGTATTAATAAGTATTTTTTTTTATGAATCTAACTCTTGTCTATTTTACAGTATAAAAACACAAAATGGATAGACAACCCAATATTTTAAGAGACCTACCCGGAGACATGATTGATGAAATCTTGTCTAGAGTCGGTCAGAATTCTTCGGCACAACTATTTAAGGCGAGATCAGTTTGTAAGACATTTGAAGAACGTTCCAAGAATGCCTTGGTTTATAAAAGGCTTTCGTTCGAAATATGGGGGATATCACATTGAGAAATCCATAAGTTACGATGTGTTTACTTTGACGCATATATTGCGGGGAACCCAAATGCTATTTTACGTAATGGGTTAAGAAATTATTTTGACTCAATATATCCGAATATTGGACTTCGTGATTTAGAAAAAGCGGCTAACATGCAACATAAAGAAGCATGTTATGCTTACGGATTAGTAATGTTCGCTTCTCACCAAAGTGAGAACAAGAACATCGGGCTACAACTATTAAACAAAACGTTCCCACAAGTGACGGAGTCGGTAATTGGGGTAAGAAATGAGGTTTTTAGATTGTTACGGGACTGTTGGACATTACGTAACCCTCGTCCCTTTGACGACGTTACAACACGCTGTCTTATCAACGGCCATAACGGTTATGTTCCACAAGACCAAGGATGGGAAGTAATCCTAGTAAAACCAGAATGCATGACTTGTTTCTGGACGTATGAATTACGTGTCTTTATTGCCTTTGCTGAACGACTTGTGTACTAGCTAGAATTATCTTCACAACCATCTTGTATCAAATTTATTGTGTGCTATATTTCATGCTATATGTAAAATAAGCGGTATTGTAAGTTTGTAAAATATTGTGTAAAAGTTTGAACGCGAAATATTATTATAATCAGTTTTTCATATAGAATTGTAGTAGTTGAATTGTATATTAGCTACTAAGTATGAACTTAACGGGTAGGTACTACCCAAATTTAAACTTATAAAACGCTAATATGAAGAAAAAGCTTTTATAAATGAGTTCATATTATGCTACGAAATACTATTAACTACTCTTAATATTCTGTATGATTAACTTGTTCCATTTGACTATTTTGAAGGAAATGGCACCGACTACTCGACACACCGTGAATATGAATGAAGAGGAATTCCGTACTTTTGTAGCTTCAAACATAGCCGCAGTACAGGCTGCGCTACATATCAACAATAACCTTAGATCTAGCAGTATAGGAAATCGTGTAGGATGCACCTACAAAGAATTCACTGCTTGCAAACCTTTGGAATTTGATGGAACTGAAGGACCGATCGGATTGAAATGGTGGACCGAGAAGGTCGAATCGGTGTTTGCCATAAGTAAGTGTACTGAAGAGGACAAATTGAAGTACGCTACGCATACCTTCACAGGTTCTGCGTTAACATGGTGGAATACCTATCTAGAGCAAGTGGGACAAGACGATGCGTACGCACTACCGTGGTCAGCATTCAAGCACTTGATGAACGAGAAGTACCGTCCCAGAACCGAGGTCAATAAGCTCAAGACAGAACTTAGAGGGTTACGAACCCAAGGATTTGATATTACCACGTACGAAAGACGATTCATAGAATTGTGCCTATTGTGTCCGGGAGCATTCGAAGATGAGGAAGAGAAGATCGACGCGTTTGTGAAAGGATTACCGGAAAGAATCCAAGAAGATATAAGTTCACACGAGCCCGCATCCATACAACAGGCATGTAGAATGGCTCACAAACTAGTGAACCAGATTGAAGAAAGAATTAAAGAACAGACTGCTGAAGAGGCCAATGTGAAGCAAGTCAAAAGAAAGTGGGAGGAAAACGGTGATAAGAATCACCAATACAACAACAACAGCAATTACAATAATAATCGCAACAATTATCCCAACAATCGCAACATCAATCGCAACTACAACAAACGGCCCAACAACAACAACAACAACAACAACAACAACAACAACAACAACAACAACAACAACAACAACAACAGCAGCAACTACAATAATCATCCCAACAACAATAACAACAACAATCAGAAGCAGCTATGCCAAAGGTGTGAAAAGTATCACTCGGGGTTCTGCACCAAATTTTGCAACAAGTGTAAAAGAAATGGTCATAGCGCAGCGAAGTGTGAGGTCTATGGACCAGGGGTTAATAGAACGAAAGGAACAAATGGTGTCGGAACGAGTAATGGCGAAGCAAGTAGTGTCGGAGCAAGTTATGCCAATGTTATTTGTTATAAATGTGGAAAACCGGGCCACATTATTAGAAATTGCCCGAATCAGGAGAACACGAATGGACAAGGCCGAGGAAGAGTTTTCAATATTAATGCGGCAGAGGCACAGGAAGACCCGGAGCTTGTTACGGGTACGTTTCTTATTGACAATAAATCTGCTTACGTTTTATTTGATTCGGGTGCGGATAGAAGCTATATGAGTAGAGATTTTTGTGCTAAATTAAGTTGTCCATTGACGCCTTTGGATAGTAAATTTTTACTCGAATTAGCAAATGGTAAATTAATTTCAGCAGATAATATATGTCGGAATCGAGAAATTAAACTGGTTAGCGAAACATTTAAGATTGACTTGATACCAGTAGAATTAGGGAGTTTTGATGTGATAATCGGTATGGACTGGTTGAAAGAAGTGAAAGCAGAGATCGTTTGTTACAAAAATGCAATTCGCATTATACGAGAAAAAGGAAAACCCTTAATGGTGTACAGAGAAAAGGGCAACACGAAGGTACATCTTATTAGTAATTTGAAGGCACAAAAACTTATAAGAAAAGGTTGCTATGCTGTTCTAGCACACGTCTAGAAAGTACAAACTGAAGAAAAAAGCATCAATGATGTTCCCATTGCAAAAGAATTTCCCGAAGTATTTCCGAAAGAATTACCGGGATTACCCCCACATCGATCCGTTGAATTTCAAATAGATCTTGTACCAGGAGCTGCACCAATAGCTCGTGCTCCTTACAGACTCGCACCCAGCGAGATGAAAGAACTGCAAAGCCAATTACAAGAACTTTTAGAGCGTGGTTTCATTCGACCAAGCACATCACCGTGGGGAGCTCCTGTTTTGTTTGTCAAGAAGAAAGATGGTACATTCAGGTTGTGTATCGACTACCAAGAGTTGAACAAACTTACCATCAAGAACCGCTACCCACTACCGAGAATCGACGACTTATTTGATCAACTACAAGGCTCGTCTGTTTATTCAAATATTGACTTACGTTCCGGGTATCAACAAATGCGGGTGAAAGAAGATGATATTCCAAAGACTGCTTTCAGAATACGTTACGGTCATTACAAGTTTATGGTCATGCCGTTTGATTTAACTAATGCACCAGCTATGTTCATGGATCTTATGAACCGAGTGTGTGGACCATACCTTGACAAGTTTGTCATTGTTTTCATTGATGACATACTTATTTACTCAAAGAATGACCAAGAACACGGTGAACATTTGAGAAAGGTGTTAGAAGTATTGAGGAAGGAAGAATTGTACTCTAAGTTTTCAAAGTGTGCATTTTGGTGGGAAGAAGTTCAATTCCTCGGTCACATAGTGAACAAAGAAGGTATTAAGGTGGATCCGGCAAAGATAGAAACTGTTGAAAAGTGAGAAACCCCGAAAACTCTGAAACACGTACGCCAGTTTTTAGGACTAGCTGGTTACTACAGAAGGTTCATCCAAGACTTTTCCAGAATAGCAAAACCCTTGACTGCATTAACGCATAAAGGGAAGAAATTTGAATGGAATAATGAACAAGAGAAAGCGTTTCAGTTATTGAAGAAAAAGCTAACTACGGCACCTATATTGTCATTGCCTGAAGGGAATGATGATTTTGTGATTTATTGTGACGCATCAAAGCAAGGTCTCGATTGTGTATTAATGCAACGAACGAAGGTGATTGCTTATGCGTCTAGACAATTGAAGATTCACGAACAAAATTATACGACGCATGATTTGGAATTAGGCGCGGTTGTTTTTGCATTAAAGACTTGGAGGCACTACTTATATGGGGTCAAAAGTATTATATATACCGACCACAAAAGTCTTCAACACATATTTAATCAGAAACAACTGAATATGAGGCAGCGTAGGTGGATTGAATTATTGAATGATTACGACTTTGAGATTCGTTACCACCCGGGGAAGGCAAATGTGGTGGCCGATGCCTTGAGCAGGAAGGACAGAGAACCCATTCGAGTAAAATCTATGAATATAATGATTAATAATAACCTTACTACTCAAATAAAGGAGGCGCAACAAGGAGTTTTAAAAGAGGGAAATTTAAAGGATGAAATACCCAAAGGATCGGAGAAGCATCTTAATATTCGGGAAGACGGAACCCGGTATAGGGCTGAAAGGATTTGGGTACCAAAATTTGGAGATATGAGAGAAATGGTACTTAGAGAAGCTCATAAAATCAGATACTCAATACATCCTGGAACGGGGAAGATGTACAAGGATCTCAAGAAACATTTTTGGTGGCCGGGTATGAAAGCCGATGTTGCTAAATACGTAGGAGAATGTTTGACGTGTTCTAAGGTCAAAGCTGAGCATCAGAAACCATCAGGTCTACTTCAACAACCTGAAATCCCAGAATGGAAATGGGAAAACATTACCATGGATTTCATCACTAAATTGCCAAGGACTGCAAGTGGTTTTGATACTATTTGGGTAATAGTTGATCGTCTCACCAAATCAGCACACTTCCTGCCAATAAGAGAAGATAACAAGATGGAGAAGTTAGCACGACTGTATTTGAAGGAAGTCGTCTCCAGACATGGAATACCAATCTCTATTATCTCTGATAGGGATGGCAGATTTATTTCAAGGTTCTGGTAGACATTACAGCAAGCATTAGGAACTCGTCTAGACATGAGTACTGCCTATCATCCACAAACTGATGGGCAGAGCGAAAGGACGATACAAACGCTTGAAGACATGCTACGAGCATGTGTTATTGATTTCGGAAACAGTTGGGATCGACATCTACCGTTAGCAGAATTTTCCTATAACAACAGCTACCATTCAAGCATTGAGATGGCGCCGTTTGAAGTACTTTATGGTAGAAAGTGCAGGTCTCCGATTTGTTGGAGTGAAGTGGGGGATAGACAGATTACGGGTCCGGAGATTATACAAGAAACTACCGAGAAGATCATCCAAATTCAACAACGGTTGAAAACCGCCCAAAGTCGACAAAAGAGCTACGCTGACATTAAAAGAAAAGATATAGAATTTGAAATTGGAGAGATGGTCATGCTTAAAGTTGCACCTTGGAAAGGCGTTGTTCGATTTGGTAAACGAGGGAAATTAAATCCAAGGTATATTGGACCATTCAAGATTATTGATCGTGTCGGACCAGTAGCTTACCGACTTGAGTTACCTCAACAACTCGCGACTGTACATAACACTTTCCACATCTCGAATTTGAAGAAATGTTTTGCTAAAGAAGATCTCACTATTCCGTTAGATGAAATCCAAATCAACGAAAAACTTCAATTCATTGAAGAACCCGTCGAAATAATGGATCGTGAGGTTAAAAGACTTAAGCAAAACAAGATACCAATTGTTAAGGTTCGATGGAATGCTCGTAGAGGACCCGAGTTCACCTGGGAGCATGAAGATCAGATGAAGAAGAAATACCCGCATCTATTTCCAGAAGATTCGTCAACACCTTCAACAGCTTAAAATTTCGGGACGAAATTTATTTAACGGGTAGGTACTGTAGTGACCCGAACTTTTCCATGTTTATATATATTAATTGAGATTGATATTTACATGATTAAATATTTCCAACATGTTAAGCAATCAAACTTGTTAAGACTTGATTAATTGAAATATGTTTCGTATAGACAATGGACCACCCAAGTTGACCGGTGATTCACGAACGTTAAAACTTGTAAAAACTATATGATGACATATATATGAATATATATAGTTAAAATGATACTATGATAAGTAAACATATCATTAAGTATATTAACAATGAACTACATATGTAAAAATAAGACTACTAACTTAATGATTTTTAAACGAGACATATATGTAACGATTATCGTTGTAAAGTCATTTAATGTATATATATCATATTAAGAGATATTCATATATGATAATATCATGATAATATAATAATTTAAAATCTCATTTGATATTATAAACATTGGGTTAACAATATTTAACAAGATCGTTAACCTAAAGGTTTCAAAACAACACTTACATGTAACGACTAACGATGACTTAACGACTCAGTTAAAATGTATATACATGTAGTGTTTTAATATGTATTTATACACTTTTGAAAGACTTCAATACACTTATCAAAATACTTCTACTTAACAAAAATGCTTACAATTACATCCTCATTCAATTTCATCAACAATTCTACTCGTATGCACCCGTATTCGTACTCGTACAATACACAGCTTTTAGATGTATGTACTATTGGTATATACACTCTAATGATCAGCTCTTAGCAGCCCATGTGAGTCACCTAACACATGTGGGAACCATCATTTGGCAACTAGCATGAAATATCTCATAAAATTACAAAAATATGAGTAATCATTCATGACTTATTTACATGAAAACAAAATATCATATCCTTTATATCTAATCCATACACCAACGACAAAAAACACCTACAAACACTTTCATTCTTCAATTTTCTTCATCTAATTAATCTCTCTCAAGTTCTATCTTCAAGTTCTAAGTGTTCTTCATAAATTCTACAATTTCTAGTTACATAAAATCAAGAATACTTTCAAGTTTGCTAGCTCACTTCCAATCTTGTAAGGTGATCATCCAACCTCAATAAATCTTTATTTCTTATAGTAGGTTATCATTCTAATACAAGGTAATAATTATATTCAAACTTTGGTTCAATTTCTATAACTATAACAATCTTATTTCAAGTGATGATCTTACTTGAACTTGTTTTCGTGTCATGATTCTGCTTCAAGAACTTCGAGCCATCCAAGGATCCGTTGAAGCTAGATCCATTTTTCTCTTTTATAGTAGGTTTATCCAAGGAACTTAAGGTAGTAATGATGTTCATAACATCATTCGATTCATACATATAAAGCTATCTTATTCGAAAGTTTAAACTTGTAATCACTAGAACATAGTTTAGTTAATTCTAAACTTGTTCGCAAACAAAAGTTAATCCTTATAACTTGACTTCAACTAAATACATGTTCTATATCTAATGATATGCTAACTTAATGATTTAAAACCTGGAAACACGAAAAACACCGTAAAACCGGATTTACGCCGTCGTAGTAACACCGCGGGCTGTTTTGGGTTAGTTAATTAAAAACTATGATAAACTTTGATTTAAAAGTTGTTATTCTGAGAAAATGATTTTTATTATGAACATGAAACTATATCCAAAAATTATGGTTAAACTCAAAGTGGAAGTATGTTTTCTAAAATGGTCATCTAGACGTCGTTCTTTCGACTGAAATGACTACCTTTACAAAAACAACTTGTAACTTATTTTTCCGACTATAAACCTATACTTTTTCTGTTTAGATTCATAAAATAGAGTTCAATATGAAACCATAGCAATTTGATTCACTCAAAACGGATTTAAAATGAAGAAGTTATGGGTAAAACAAGATTGGATAATTTTTCTCATTTTAGCTACGTGAAAATTGGTAACAAATCTATTCCAACCATAACTTAATCAACTTGTATTGTATATTATGTAATCTTGAGATACCATAGACACGTATACAATGTTTCGACCTATCATGTCGACACATCTATATATATTTCGGAACAACCATAGACACTCTATATGTGAATGTTGGAGTTAGCTATACAGGGTTGAGGTTGATTCCAAAATATATATAGTTTGAGTTGTGATCAATACTGAGATACGTATACACTGGGTCGTGGATTGATTCAAGATAATATTTATCGATTTATTTCTGTACATCTAACTGTGGACAACTAGTTGTAGGTTACTAACGAGGACAGCTGACTTAATAAACTTAAAACATCAAAATATATTAAAAGTGTTGTAATTATATTTTGAACATACTTTGATATATATGTATATAATGTTATAGGTTAGTGAATCAACCAGTGGCCAAGTCTTACTTCCCGATGAAGTAAAAATCTGTGAAAGTGAGTTATAGTCCCACTTTTAAAATCTAATATTTTTGGGATGAGAATACATGCAGGTTTTATAAATGATTTACAAAATAGACACAAGTACGTGAAACTACATTCTATGGTTGAATTATCGAAATCGAATATGCCCCTTTTTATTAAGTCTGGTAATCTAAGAATTAGGGAACAGACACCCTAATTGACGCGAATCCTAAAGATAGATCTATTGGGCCTAACAAACCCCATCCAAAGTACCGGATGCTTTAGTACTTCGAAATTTATATCATATCCGAAGGGTGTCCCGAAATGATGGGGATATTCTTATATATGCATCTTGTTAATGTCGGTTACCAGGTGTTCACCATATGAATGATATTTATCTCTATGTATGGGATTTGTATTGAAATATGAAATCTTGTGGTCTATTATTATGATTTGATATATATAGGTTAAACCTATAACTCACCAACATTTTTGTTGACATTTTAAGCATGTTTATTCTCAGGTGATTATTAAGAGCTTCCGCTGTCGCATACTTAAATAAGGACGAGATTTGGAGTCCATGCTTGTATGATATTGTGTAAAAACTGCATTCAAAAAAACTTATTTTGTTGTAACATATTTGTATTGTAAACCATTATGTAATGGTCGTGTGTAAACAGGATATTTTAGATTATCATTATTTGATAATCTACGTAAAGCTTTTTAAACCTTTATTGATGAAATAAAGGTTATGGTTTGTTTTAAAATGAATGCAGTCTTTGAAAAACGTCTCATATAGAGGTCAAAACCTCGCAACGAAATCAATTAATATGGAACGTTTTTAATCAATAAGAACGGGACATTTCACCATTAGACGAGATTGAGCTAAATAATAAGTTAGAGTATATCGAGGAACCGATTGCCATACTTGATGAGAAGGTCAAAAGGTTGAGACATAAAGAGGTTAGGACTTTTAAAGTTCAATGGCGCCGTAGTAAGGGTTCCGAGTTTACTTGGGAGCCCGAAGAGTTTGTGTTGGTTTATCTCCCTTCTTGTCATGCGGCTTGGATCGCGAGGACGCGCTCCGATTCAAGTGGGGGAGAGTTGTAACACCCCATTTTCCCGTACGTATCGAAAGGTACATACTTAATCATTTGTACGTTGTAACTCGCTAGATTATGCGTAATTGTATAGATATATGAGTAGATATGTATATATATATATATATATATATATATATATATATATATATATATATATATACTTGATAATGTGTGCGCCTACAAGTGTATACATGGGCTTTGATAGCGTTAAGTCTTATGAGACTATTGTTGAAGTTTAGGCGAATGTAGGAAGCGGGTTTTAAGTGTGCGAATCAAATAAAATCGAAAAGTGTATAAGTTGGCCGAGATGTCCAGTTCTAGTCTTAGGCCGCGCCGCGACAATTGGGTCCGCGCCGCGGCATAACAAGCAAATTGGGATTAGAAGTTGGCTTAAGAAGAGTATATTTTCCCTTTATGTGTCAAGCCGCGACGATTAAGGTCGCGCCGCGACAGTCCTGCAGTTCTGATTCCGGTTTTAGCTTAAATTAAATGACTTTGAGGGATAAAATGGTAATTTGACATGTAAATCTGATGGGAGCATTAACTCTCCACCACACATCCATTTATTTCATTTTCATTTCCATTTTCTTTCCTATTTCTCTCCCAAAACACAAAACCCACCTAGCTTGATCTTGAGATTTGAAGTTGGAGATTTGTGAATCAAACCTAGGAGCGAGATTTAGAGTTGTTCTCCTTGTTACTAGCTACAAGAAGATAGTCTCAGTAAGTTCTAACTTTATGTTTCGAGTTTTAATTGGTTAATGGCTAGGGTTTGGGTTACTAGAGATTTGTATGACCCATTTGAGGGTAAAATGGGTGAGGTTGGGTTATGTTGTTGTAATTAAACCCTAATAGCCATAATCTAGGGTTTTGGCCTTGTGATTTGAGGTTGTAAGTGTCAATTAGTGTTGTTAGTCACTAATGCACTTTAAGATTTATGAAAGAAGGGTTAATGGGTAAGTTTGACTTGATTGTGAGTTTAAGTGAGTTAAAATGGGTCAAAATGTACTAGTTGACCTAATGGGATGAAATGGGTAGGGATTACCCTAAGTTTTGTGTTAATCGAAGTTAATAGACTTTAATTCACTAGTCTTAGTGATTAAAGTCGAGTCTTGGCCATGTATGGGCGGTTGTGAGTAGTTGAGCCATTTAATGCAATTTGGGTCATTAAATGCTCAAGTGGGAGTATTGTGGTTAATCCCACTAGTTGTGGAATTGAATGTGCACTTAATGATTTAGGTACATTGCGTTGAAGCTCGGAAGTACTAGATCATCATCCTTGTGACAAGGTGAGTGGAATAATTATATATGCATGTATATGATTTATTTGCTTGTGGGGTATGGGTTAAAGTTCGATGTTGACGATACCATACCCTAGAGTATATTATGTTGTGGATGAGGGTTTAAAGTTCGTTGTTGATGATACCTCATACGTATGGAATTAAAGTTCGATGTTGACGATGCCATACGACTATTGTAGTGAGTTGATGAGGGTTTAAAGTTCGATGTTGACGATACCTCATATGTGGGTTTAAAGTTCGGTGTTGACGATACCACAATAATGTAGACGAATGAGGTTTAAGTTCGATGTTGACGATACCATTCGTTGGGCTAGCCTTGAGATCTTGAGCACTTTGGATGTTGTGAACATCATCGTTATACTTGTATTTTAGCATGATGTATCGTTGTGTTATATGCTATTGTTATACTAGTCTTGTTATCGTGGTACTTATCGTTATACATGTGAAAGGTATGCTAATTATGTAACTAGTATGTATGCGGATTTGGTAAGTGTTTACAAGTAAGTAGGTTATATATATGTATGCATAATTGTTGTACTCACTAAGCCTTGCTTACCCTCTCGTTGTTTACCATTTTATAGGTTCCGTCTTGGACAAGGGTAAGGGCATACGGTTGGATTAGTTGTCTCCCATTTGTGTTGACATGGGATGCTTTTGGGATAGCTTTTGAAGTGGCCGAACGTTTTGGGTAGTTTAGCCCCAAACCATGCTCGAGTGTCGTTTGGATTATAAACTATCATTTGTTGTTGGTCAAACTAGTATCACATTCGTTAATGGCCTTTGTGCCTTTTTGTAGACATTAAACTCGTAGTGTGTTTTGACGAATCGTGTGGAATGGGTTACATATTTAATTGGCGCGTAAATGTGTATTATATTTAAAAAAAAAATATCGTACGGAGTACGGATCGGGATGTTTCAACCCGTAGGGTTAGTGTACGAAGTGTTAAGTGCACTAATGGTTGTTATGAACTCCGACGGTCTTTAAACACTGTTCCCTCGTTCGTTTGGTTAATCATGGTTGTGTGTGTGTGGATTGTAGCATATTATATTGTTTAAACTATATGCTATTGTTATGCTAGCTCGTATGGTGGAAGGTTTAGTGTTATACTTGTGATGGTATGATTACTTATAATGCTAGCATCTATGCGGTAAATGCGTAAGTGATTGCAAGTAAGTAGGTTGTATCTGTAAACGTATAATTGTTGCACTCACTAAGCATTAGCTTACCCCTCTCGTTGTTTATCTTTTTAGATGCAGGTGTGGACAAGGTCAAGGGGGTTGTTGGGCACTAGGTGTCCTTGTTGATGTTATGTTGAAGTTTTTGGAAGTTGGCCTACGTTTTGGGTAGTTAAGTACCAAACCATGCCCGAAGGGTCGTTTGGATTATAAACTATCATTAGTAGTTGGTCAAACTTGTATCACATTCGTTAACGGCCTTGGTGCCTTTTGTAAAATGTTTAAATTGTTGTATGTTTAAATGGAACTTGTGATTTGGTTTACACGTTTAATTGGCGCGTAAATGTGTATTATTTTAAAAAAAAAAATTATTTATCGTATGGAATACGGGTTGGGTTGTTTCAAGTGGTATCAGAGCATAGTCTAAGGGATTTAGGCGACTTGAGATAGGTGCCTAGACTTAGACTTTATTGTGCATGCGCTTTTATGCGGGACTTGTAGAACTTTGGGTCTAATCGGGAATTGTTAGTGCTTTGGTTATGTGAACTAACCTCGTGCTAATTGATTTGTGTTGTGTTTAGCAATCATCAAGCGAGATGGACGTTGTACTAGCAAGTTAATGCGACGTGCTCGCGTAACAATGATTAGCTACCATTGTTACGGGTGCAAATCGTGTCAAACAAGTAATGTACGATGATTGTTGAGTAAGATGAAGTAGTGTGGGGTATACGTATGTGCATACGTGTTACGTCCTTTTGTTTCGTACGTTGTTTAATCTTTTCCGTTTTATAGAATGAAGATGAGAAACGGACACGACACCGAAAATGGGGGCACTAGTGAGGACCCCGAATTCACGGCTAAAGTCGAGGCCATTTTGAAAAGTCATCATGCGTCTTTCCTTGAAGATGTTAAGAAAATGTTTCTAGATATGATTGACGAGCAATTAGTCAACGTAGTAAAGGAGCAAATTAAAGTTATCCTTCAAGGGGACAATGTCGGGAGACGAGACTTTTTCTATAAGAATTTTAAAGATGCTCAACCTCCTACTTTTGAGGGTGAAAGAGACCCGTTAAAGAGTGCCCGGTGGATCTCCGATATGGAGGGGGCCTTTCGAACTTGTGAATACCCGATTGATAAAAAGACAAGGTATGGTTGTAGCATGCTAAGAGGTGATGCGAAGCTATGGTGGGATGCAAAAATCCAAGTTTATGGCGAAGAACAATGCATGGATTTTACTTGGGATGAGTTCAAAACGGAGTTCTTCCAAGAGTACCGAACTTCGGCCGATCTTACTAGGCTTAAGGACGAGTTGCGTTCCTTGAGGCAAGGGTCAATGGATTTGAATTCTCTTAAATCCGTTTACTTGTCAAAAACTCAATTTTGCCCGGAGTATGTCGGGAATGATAAAATGTTGAAGGAAGACTTTTACCGAATCTTGAATGATAATTATCAAGAGAAGATAAGCGTGAATGTGGTGAAGAGTTTTGATGAGTTATTTGATATGGCCAAAGGGTTTGAGTCGCTCATCTTGAGAAAGAGTGGCTTTACCTTCGGCAAAAAGAAGTTTGAAGCTACTAGTCATTTGAACTTTTCTAACAAGAAGCACAAGAAGGGCTCCGAGAGTGTTGGTAGTGTTAAGAAGGGTGCTTCCGGTGATTTTACTTATGCTTGCTACAATTGTGGGCAAAGGGGGCACATGGCTCGTGAGTGCCCGAAACAATCAATCACAACCAAGCTCACTTGTTTTAATTGCGGTAAAGAAGGGCATAAGAGGCCGGAGTGTCCCGACTTATGGGGTGATCATGTTAAGAGGTTAGAGAAGGCAGCGGGCACTGCTAAGGGGCAGAATTATTTGATGACCAATGATGAGGCCAGGCATTCCAATGAAGTTGTCTCAGGTACTTTCATGGTTAACTCTAATCCAGCAAAGATATTATTTGATAGCGGTGCTAATTTGTCTTTTGTATCGCCTCGATTTGTGTCTAAGCTTAATAAACCGCTAGCTAAGTTAAGTCATCCGGTAGAAGTTGAAATGGCGGATGGTAAGACGGTGCTAGGGGTTGATGTGTGTAAAGATTTTAATGTTGTGTTTGGTACCGAAACGTTTAAAATCGATCTCATTCTGATGACTTTGGGTGAGTTTGATATTGTTGTTGGCATGGATTGGCTCGATCGTTATAGAGCCGATATTGCATGCCATTATAAGTTCATTCGTGTTAGAACCCCAAGTGGGGGAGAGTTGATTATTCATGGTGATAAACGAAGAAGACTCGTACCATTATGCACTTATGCACGGGCACGACGTTTTCTCAAGAGTGGTGGTGTATGTTATCTTGCTCATGTAGTTGATACTCGTGATGAGCCACCACCCATTCGTAAAATTCCGGTGGTTAATGAGTTTGAAGACGTTTTTCCGGATGAGTTACCGGGTGTTCTTGCGAAAAGACAAGTAGAATTTCGCATTGAGTTGGTTCCGGGAGCTATTCCCATTGCTAAAACTCCTTATCGTTTAGCGCCGACGGAAATGCAAGAATTGTTAAATCAAACCCAAGAGTTGCTTGAAAAGGGTTTTGTTCGACCGAGCTCCTCGCCATGGGGTGCTCCGGTCTTGTTTGTGAAAAAGAAAGATGGAAGTATGCGGATGTGCATCGATTATCGGGAGTTGAACAAAGTGACGATCAAGAATCGCTATCCATTACCTAGGATTGACGATTTTTTTGACCAACTCCAAGGTGCAACGTATTTTTCTAAGATTGACTTACGGTCCGGCTATCATCAAGTGCGGGTCCGTGTGGAAGACATAGAGAAAATGGCTTTTCGAACTCGTTATGGGCATTTTGAGTTTGTAGTTATGCCTTTTGGTCTTACGAATGCACCGGCAGCATTCATGGATCTAATGAACCGAGTGTGCCAACCTATGTTGGACAAGTCGGTAATTGTGTTCATCGACGACATACTTGTTTATTCTAAGAGTATGAAGGAACATGAGCACCATTTGCGTGAAGTGTTGAAGACATTGCGAAGGAGAAGTTGTATGCAAAATTCTTCAAATGTGAATTTTGGCTAAGGGAAGTTCAATTCCTTGGCCATATTGTGAATCAAGAAGGAATTCAAGTAGACTCGGGGAAGATAGAAACGGTGAAGAGTTGGGGACAACCGACTACGCCTACGGAAATTCGGAGTTTTCTCGGATTGGATGGTTATTATCGTCGGTTCATCCAAGACTTTTCTAAGATTGCTTCTCCTTTGACTAAATTAACGAGGAAGAACGTAAGGTTCAATTGGGAGAACGAGCAAGAAATCGCTTTTCAATTGTTAAAAGAGAAATTGTGTCAAGCTCCGGTGTTAGTGTTGCCGGAAGGGGTAGAAGACATGACGGTTTATTGTGATGCTTCTTTAAATGGGCTCGGGTGTGTTTTGATGCAAAGAGGTAAAGTCATCGCTTACGCCTCTCGACAATTAAAGGAACACGAAAAGAGATACCCGACTCACGATCTTGAATTGGCGGCGGTGGTTCATGCGTTGAAAATTTGGCGCCACTACTTGTATGGTGTCAAGTGTACGATTTATTCGGACCATAAGAGTTTAAAACATCTCTTTACTCAACGAGATTTGAATTATCGTCAACGTAGGTGGATGAATGTAGTAAAGGATTATGATTGTGAGATACTCTACCATCCGGGAAAGGCGAACGTGATCGCGGATGCGTTGAGTCGAAAGAGTCAACATCCGGCGATACGAGTAGGATCGTTACGCTTGAATATTACTAACGATTTTCTTGTAAAGCTTGGTGAGATTCAAATAGAAGCGTATGTTCACAACAAGCATGAAGAGCGGATTGTGGGGCAAATGGAGTTCATTACTATGGGCTCGCGTGGTTTGTTGTCGTTTCAAGGAAGAGTGTGGGTACCTAAGATGGGTGGTAATCGACAAGTGCTACTAGATGAAGCACATAAGTCAAGGTATTCCATTCATCCGGGTGCAACAAAGATGTACTATGACTTGAAGAAAGATTATTGGTGGCCCGGTATAAAACGTGATGTGGTTAAGTATGTTGAACAATGCGTCACGTGTTTGCAAGTTAAAGCCGAACACCAAAAGCTGTACGGTAAGTTACAACCCTTGGAAGTTCCGAAATGGAAATGGGAGCACATTACCATGGACTTCATTACTAAGTTACCGAAGATGGCGAGAACCCAATATGATACGATTTGGGTGATAGTTGATCGATTGATGAAAAGTGCTTTGTTTCTTCCCATTCGAGAAACGATATCATCGGAGACTTTATCCAAGTTGTTTATCAAGGAGGTGATATCAAGACATGGGGTTCCTATATCTATTGTTTCGGATCGAGATACTCGTTTTACGTCCCGGTTTTGGAACAAGTTTCATGAAGATATGGGTACTCAATTGAAAATGAGCACGGTGTATCATCCTCAAACGGATGGTCAAACTGAGCGTACGAATCAAACGTTAGAGGATATGTTAAGGGCGTGTATTATTGATTTTGGTGGATGTTGGGATGAGCACTTACCCTTGGTGGAATTCTCATACAACAATAGTTACCACACTAGTATTGGAATGCCACCTTATGAGATGCTCTATGGGCGTAGGTGTCGAACTCCCATTTGTTGGGGAGAAGTGGGTCAACGAGAAATCGGAAGTTCCGATTTGGTTTTGGAGACAAATAGTAAAATTGAGATGATTTGGGCTCGACTTAAAGCGGCGCAAGATAGACAAAAGTCTTATGCCGATAAAGGTAGGAGAACGATAGAGTTTCAAGAAGGTGACATGGTGATGCTTAAGGTTTCTCCATGGAAGGGTGTTATTCGGTTTCGAAAGCGAGGAAAGTTAGCTCCTTGGTTTATTGGTCCTTTCAAGGTTTTGGCACGTGTTGGTGAGGTTGCTTATAGACTAGAGTTACCCGAAGAACTTGCGGGAATCCATAACAGGTTTCATGTTTCCCATCTTCGTAAGTGTCTCGCGGATGACTTGACTTGGGTGCCTTTAGATGAGATTACGTTGAATAATAAGCTAGAGTATGCGGAAGAACATGTTGCAATCCTTGATGAGAAGGTTAAGATGTTGCGAAACAAGGAAATTAGAACTTTCAAGGTGCAATGGCGACATCGAAAGGGTTCCGAGTTTACATGGGAATCCGAAGAGTTTGTCTTGGTCTATCTTTCGGCTTGTCATGCGGCTTGGATCGCGAGGACGCGCTCCGATTCAAGTGGGGGAGAGTTGTAACATCCCGTTTTTCCCGTACGTATTGAAAGGTACATACTTAATCATTTGTACGTTTATAACTCGTTAGCTTATGTGTAAATGTATGAATATATGTATAGATATATATAAATGTATGCTTGATAAAGTGTGCATATGCAAGTCTATATGTGGGTTTAGTTAGCGTTAAGTCTTGTGAGACTATTGTTGAAGGCTAGGTGAAAATAGGAAGCGTGTTTGGAATGTACAAATTAAATTAAGTCGAAACTTGTTTATGATGGTCGAACTGTTCAGATGCAGTCTTATGCCGCGCCGCGACAAATGGGTCTGCGCCGCGGCATTGCAAGCAAACCAGGATCAGAAAGTGAGTTAAGGAGGGTTGATTTTCCCGTTGTATGTCGCGCCGCGACAAATTATGCCGCGCCGCGGCAGTCCTGCTGGACAGAATCCGGTTTTAGCTCAAATTAAATGACTTTAAGGGGCAAATTGGTAATTTGGCGTATAAATCTGATGGGAGCATTAAATCCCAGCCACTTATCCATTTCATTTAATTTCTTTTCTCTTTTCTTTCCAATTTCTCTCCCAAAACTTAAAATCCATTTGGATTAAAAGTGAGATTTGAGAGTGAAGGAGCAAGAATTAAAGTTGTTCCTCTTGTCTCTAGCTACGCGTTGAAAGTCTCGGTAAGTTCTAACTCTAAGTTTTGAGTTTTAATTGGTTAATGGCTAGGGTTTTGGTTACTAGAGACTTGTTTGACCCATTTGAGGGTAAAATGGGTGAATTTGGGTTATGTGGTTGTAATGAAACCCTAATAGCCACAAGCTAGGGTTTGGTCTAATGAAAATAGGATTTGTAAGTGTTGATGGTGTTGTTAAGCATTAAACACTTGTTAAAATGTTGTTGAAATGGTAAATAGGTCATGTTTGACAAGTTTGGTAGTGTAAGAGTTAAAATGGGTCAAAAGAGTAATGTTGACCTAGTTTGGGTGAATTGGGTATGGATTACCCTAAGTTGGTGCTAGTTGAAGTTACTAGACTTTAATTCACTAGCTTTAGTGATTAAAGTCGAGTCTTGGCCATTAAAGGGGCGATTGTGGTATGTTTGAGTCATTTAATGCGAGTTGGGTCATTAAATACTCAAGTAGGTGTAATGTGGTTAATTCCACTAGTTGTGTATTGAAATAGTACTTAATGTATTAGGTACTTTGCTTTGAAGCTCGGAAGTGCATAATCATCACCGAAGTGTTAAGGTGAGTGGAATAATTATATGCGTGCATATATGATGTATTTATTTGTGTAGTTGAGTTGTGAAGTGTCGACGTGTTAAGACACCACTCCTCACGTGGCGAGTGAAGTGTCGATGTGTTAAGACACCACTCGGGAGTGAAGTATCGATGTGTTAAGATGCCACTCCGAGAGATGTAATGAGTGAAGTGTCGATGTGCTAAGCCACCACTCGGGGTGAAGTGTCGAAGTGTTAAGGCACCACCCGGGGTGAAGTATCGACGTGTTAAGATGCCACCCGTGGGGTTAGTATACAAAGTGTTAAGTGCACTAATGGTTGTTATGAACTCCGACGGTCTTTAAACACCGTTCCCTCGTTCGTTTGGTTAACCATGGTTGTGTGTGTGTGGATTGTAGCATATTATATTGTTTAAACTATATGCTATTGTTATGCTAGCTCGTATGGTGGAAGGTTTAGTGTTATACTTGTGATGGTATGATTACTTATAATGCTAGCATGTATGCGGTAAATGCGTAAGTGATTGCAAGTAAGTAGGTTGTATATGTAAACGTATAATTGTTGCACTCACTAAGCATTAGCTTACCCCTCTCGTTGTTTATCTTTTTAGATGCAGGTGTGGGCAAGGGCAAGGGGGTTGTTGGGCACTAGGTGTCCTTGTTGATGTTATGTTGAAGCTTTTGGAAGTTGGCCTACGTTTTAGGTAGTTTAGTCCCAAACCATGCTCGAAGGGTCGTTTGGATTATAAACTATCATTAGTAGTTGGTCAAACTTGTATCACATTCGGTAACGGCCTTGGTGCCTTTTGTAAAACATTTAAATTGTTGTATGTTTAAATGGAACTTGTGATTTGGTTTACACGTTTAATTGGCGAGTAAATGTGTATTATTTTAAAAAAAATTTATTTATCGTATGGAATACGGGTTGGGTTGTTTCAAGCTTCGTGCTAATTCCCCTCCATCTCCTCCCTGCAGGTTGATAGCCTATGTAGATAGTGCTTTTTGGGAGAAGACGGGCATGGTGCTGTTATGTTTGACTATGAAGAAACTCTGATACATCTTTTCCGTTAAAACTGATTTTGTTATAATGTCACGGGACACCTGTTGTATTAGTTTAATTAATATTAATGCTTCCGCCACGTATTAAAAAAAAAAAATTAACGGTGTCACAACCTTATTGCAAATTGGGGTTTTGTGTTCTTGAGTAATATTGTGTATTTTTGATTGAATCTTTATGAAATGTGTGTGTTAGTGTTAATTGATGGTAGATTTATGTTCTATAGTTGTTATATGATGCTTTTGGGTAAGTTTCATGACCAGAACAAGCAAAAATCAAGATTTGGGGTCAAAAACCCAAAAACAGCGAACTGGTGTTGTGCTTCAGCTCCCACGCGTTTGACAACACAACCGCACGAGTGACCACACGTTTGAGCTTAACCACGAATTTGGCCATGCATTTGAGTGCAAACATGCATTCGAGGTTAACCACGTGGTTGACCATGCGGTTGAGGGCTCAATCGTACGGTTGAAGGCTTAACCTTATCAGCTTTTGGTAAAATTGAAAATGTCGTAACTTTCAAATCGTAACTCCGTTTTTGACAATTAAACTATCGTTAGAATCGCCTTGAGATCTACTTTCTAATGGTAAAATTTTAAAATACTAAATCAACTTTAATATTTGGGTCAAATTACAATATAAGTGTGTATGCTTCGTTTTACGCACGTGCGAGGGTTACTATTGAAGAGGGAATTGTATAATCTTGTCATATATGGATAGATACATATATGAGTTGGGTTTTTTGCTCATTTTGTGCTTTATTGGATCTGCGGATCACTGACTTATTATATCATTTTCAGGTGGAAAAGAGAAAGAGAAGGCTCAGAACGATTAGACCTCTGAGAACCTTCAGTTGCTGGTAATCGGTGAGTGGGTCTATCTTCGGATAGAGTTTAAGTAGAAATTCATGCTACTGTGTTTTATTCTGATTACCTTATGTAGTGTAGTGATTGCAATGTTTCTTGGATTATTGCATGCTGTGTGAATTGTATGTTGTATATGTGCACTGTGTTTGACACAAGCCATTCCTAGGGAGGTTGGGGACTTTTAAACATTCCTAGGATGGTTGAAGTCCGTATGAGGTCAACCATTTCAAGGGCGGTTGAGTTTATACCTTGCAGTGTAACAACCCAAACCAACCCGCGAACAAACCACGTGAAAATACAAAATAAAAAAAAAATTTGCTGCACAGTGAACGGGCGCGGCGCGCCAAGATGGCCGCGCGGCGCGCCATTCGGGTCTGTCCGGAAAGTCTCAAAATGCGAAAAAGATTGACTAGTTCCCGACACTTTTAGATGAAACGCTTTTTACCATACATCCAAATATGTAAAACTAACCTGTTTCAAATATAAAATCAAAGTTTTACAAGCGGAGCCCACATCGGCCGTTTTACGAGTTTAATACAATTTACGAGTTTCGACCACCAAAAAGTTTAAGTTCCAAACTACACAATGAGCATGGCGTTTGGGATTAAACTACCCAACTATCGGTCAAACTCCAAGAGCTACTAAAGCCAAAAGCGTCCCCTAGCATCAAGCGGGATCTCTAGTCCAAAACGATGCCCTTACCCTTGTCCAAAACCGAACCTATAAAAATAGTAAACAACGAGAGGGTAAGCAAAGCTTAGTGAATGCAATAATTATACGAATACATATATAATTATACCTACTTGCATACACTTACACACCAAACCGCAAACATGCTAGCATACACATCTAGCTTATCGTCACAATAACAAGCTATAAATCTCCAATACCACAAGCTAGCATAACAACCGCATATGAATATAACTCGAATAATATAATACGCTTACAACACAAATAACCATGGTTAACCAATAGTACAAGGGAACGGCGCTCGCGAAAACGCCATCGGTGTTCGTAACATCCGTTAGGGCACTTAACACCTCGCACCACTAACCCCTAGGGTGGCACCTTAACACCTCGGCACATCACCCCGAGTGGCATCTTAACACCTAGATGCATCACTCATTATTTTACGGAGTGGTGTCTTAACACCTCGACACTACACTCCTAGGTGTCATCTTAACACCTCGATGCTACACCCGAGTGGCATCTTAACACCTCGATGCTACACTCTTCACATGAAACGTGGTGTCTTAACACCTCGACACTACACCTTTCACGCTACAACAAATAGATACATTATATACCTACACATATAATTATTCCACTCACCTTGTCGCCTTGAAGAATGCTACCGAATAATCTGCAACTCGTCAATGGAAAGTACCTATTCCATTATCACAAATTCAACAACACACTTAGATTGGATTTACAAACCAACCCAATTTGACACTTAGTGCAAATTTGACCCAAATGCACTTCCAAGTACAAACCGCGCCCAAAATTAACCAATAATCACTAACACAAGTGAGAATGGTCTTAATACGCCAATTAAACCCCATCATAGGTGTTAAATACCTATCTTGCCCAAAATGACACTTAAACCCTAATTTGACCCATAAGAAGTCAATATCACGCCATTAGCAAGTTTTGACACCAAAACATATTTAACTCGGTTCTATGCTTCAACCTAATCCATTTTAAGTTTATAAACCTTATTAATTCGACAATTGGGTCATAATCATCACCAAACCCTAATTTTGACCCAAAGTCAAAATTAGTCAACCAACACACCTAAAAGTGTTCCAACACTTCCATAATCACTAAACCTAGTGATTAAACCCAATTACAAGTCCTAATCAAGGCCAATTTGTTCACCAACCCAAAATCCACCAACACTAACAATAAACCCGATTACTAGCATCACTAAACTCACTTCATGAGTCTAAATGGGTTTATCAACAAATCAAGTTCAAACCCTAACTTTGAATAGCAAAATCAATAATGAAATTCGGAGTTAGAACTTACCAATACCGCCAAAATGATGCCGTTGACGAGTAGAACAACTTTAATGCTTGAGGTTTGACCCGAAACAACCTCCTTCTTCTCCAAATAGAGTTCTCTCTCACTAGAACTCAATCTCTCTCTAGGGTTTGAGGATGGGAGTGTTTGATGAGTGAGATGTGATCCAAACTGATCAATGGATCAGTTTTGATGACCCCAAACCGACCCCAAGTGAAAAGACCAAAGTACCCCTCATTTATACCTTTTAAAAAGGCTGAAAATTGCTTCAGACGGGTTCGGCGCGCCGCGCCAAATGGTGGGGCGCCGCTCCAACATGCAGGTCAGATTTCAGAAACTTGTTTTGGCCATAACTTTTTGACCGTAGCTCCGTTTTCGATGAATCAAATATCATTGGAAACGTAATAAGATATTCTATCCAATGGTAAGGCTTTGAAACATCAACTCAAACTTTATTTGGGGTTGAAAAGATACGCACACACCTTGTCACTTCGGACAACGTTCAGTTTCCTTCGACGTTCGAGCAAGCAACACGTACACTTCATACACGCATCATACACCATAAATACATTATGTACAATAAATATTTGGGTCTTACAACTCTCCCCCACTTAAACTCGATCATGTCCTCGTGATCTTCTCCACTTAACCAATTCGGAACTACTCAACGGTCCTCAATTATAAGTCCCAATCCTACTTTTCTAAGCAATTCTTCCCAATGAATCGCCTTTAACAACTAAAATCGTCACCCGCGATTTTATAGAAACTAAAATCCGAGCACTAAAACCTGCTCAATCCCCCATACATCAGGAAAACTCAACCGATCTCGTACCGAGATATCAACCCTATAGTGTACCCTTTCCAAGTACAATGCTAAAAACAACCAAATATCGACCTAAGGTCAACAACCCAAACGATGAAGACCAAGTAAAGACGAATCCTTACGGATAACACTTACCATCTAACACCCTTAGTAGTGCGCAAACATAGCTAATACGCAACTACCCAATTACGTGAACAAAATACGGCTATTACATCACTAATCACACAACATGGTCCTTACGACCGAACCATCAGAGCTTAAAACAACCAGTGGTTCTGAAGTCCAACAACGCGAAGGTTAGTTCACATGAAACCCAAGGTGTACAAAAACGGCTATCGTGATATATCCGTAGTGTGCAAAAACGGCTATTGCAACACTACCAACCATATGTGAGCGAAACACGGCTATCGCATCACTATTTACCAACGTGTGAGTAAAAATCGGCTATCACGAACAGCCACGAGTGGTTAACGAAGAGCTAATCCTTCCGGATATCCCTCGTCACCTATCTTAAGTCAAACACGGTCAACATAGAGATAACCCCAAATAAACACCACATAATCACCTTGTAGTTCACAAAATGGCTATTGTGTAACTACCACCCAAAGTATACGATAATGAGGCATCGTAACCTTTCTCAAAGTCCCATTACTCTATTCCCAAAGGTAACCACACGGCTATCACAATCGAGCCAAGAACCACCCACATTACTCATAGACACAACAATAATTCCCTAGAAGAGAATTCGGCATACACATCCCTTTACCGAGGGATCTTACCTTGCTCGTCGAACACGTAAATTATCTCCCAATGAGATTTACCACCTTACCACCGCGGTGATAATTTAAATCCAAAAAAACCATAAGTACAATTTATTCCAAATCGTACTTTTACCACAATCGACCAATGTAGGTCTCAACACTAGCTTCGAATCCCTACGAGCATCGTCCAAATATCACTGCAATAGAACACCTTCGTGCAAGAGTACAAACTCCCCCACTTAGGACTCCGCTTCGTAACCACATCATCGAATAATAGCATCCCGTGGAATGACCACTTATCAACATACACAACCAATATCCTCATTGGTCATAGTCCTTGAATTCTAGCGAATTCGTCCTTAACAATAAATTCTGACGATAAACACATGCTCACTTTCGCAGAAAGAGTGACCACTAACCTAACAACTAATGCGCCAAATCGCATTATCGTAACTCCTATGAGAGAGACGAGGTTCACCCGTCTTGCATCTCTTAATACGCACGTTACCATAATCTTGCTCCAACCTTGAGCATACAAAGGAATTTAACCTATCCTTAAACTCTTTGAACGAAGAGTCTGCCACAATTTACACAAACCTTACACTTGCAATAATCCAATTGCTATGGTTTGTCAAATTTCCACCTAGTCACTCATGTACCTAAGGGTTTCTATCCGGTACCCTAAGTACAATGTAACCGCAACACCATCGGAGTCGAATACCACGCTAGTAGGTATGAAAGAGGCACCTAACGTTGCGTCCCGTAGACTCCATTTCCAACATACATCGAGACCCAAAACACTCGATCACAAGGGTTCTATCCACCCGTCGAACCTCATGGTTCAACAACTTCAACACGAAAGCAAAAATGCTCTAATAATCGAACACCAATGCACATACCTATGGCTTGGTAGAAACATTTCCTAACACTAAAGAATGCTTGGTTGCACCAAGTCTTACGCCCTTCGCCCGACAACCAAACGTCATCATAGGGTGTTTCCATTAGGAATGCCACCCATACTAATACTACGTATTACCGCCATGCATTCGTCCCCAAGGCGCATTTCCACGAGTCAACGACTCAAAAGCTACCCCGGTGCACTATCATCAAAATTGCTAACAAACCGAATCTTCACCGAGCTCACTAATCCCGCACCCTTATGGGTACCTTTGAAACATACACTCACTTGAGACTAATTAGACCACGAAACAAAGTTTAAGTCTCTAATACATACATGAATCCATCGGCACACAATAAACAATAATAAGGCATATTTGTACCAAAGACGAAAATACCTGAAACATCATCGTTGGACTTCTGTGCTTCACTATCCATCGAATACTCGCGCTCTAACCTCTTAACTCGATCAGCGAACGATTAGAAACACTCCGACCTTTTGTGTCTCTCCTTCCGGCAATTAAAGCACATGATCGTACTTGAAGGCATATTTGCACTATCACGTGTCATATAACCTCGTTGTAGATGATCATAACCCGTAGGCGCGAAATCCCCCAACTTACAATCTCTTTTAGCAATCAATTTAGGACACTTTGGCTTTTGGTGCCCTTCCTTCTAACAGTAAAAACATAACTTCTTGCCCGACGGGCACTCGCGAGCCTTATGTCCCCTTTGCCCACATTTGTAACACTTCAACCCACCGGGGCCCGACGCTCCCTTCTTCATGCTACTAGCCGCCTCAATTACACCTCTACTTTGATTATTAAACAACTTGGGACACTCCGACCTCCGGTGTCCCTTTCTTCGACACTTGAAGCATATGTCGTCTTTAGGAGGCACAAGCGTGCAATCACGCGACAGGTGACCCTTTTCCGCACAATTATAACACGTAGGTACATGACCTCCCTTACTCCTCTTCTTCACGTTTTCGACGCCTTCAGGCGCACTTCTTGTCCTCTTACCAGGAGCACTTGGCTCCAATCTTGCAAGTACATCCTCATTACTACTACCTCGAGGTTTAGAAAACCTCTTCTCAAACTCTTCCCTTACTACCTTAGTCACTTGGTCTCGGACCATTTCGGTTACTCGTCCTTCGATTGACTCTTTGACTACTTGACCAACTCCGTTGGCGAAACCCGAGACGCATTGCTCAATCGCGGCTTCAACCATTACCGCTAACTCGCCCTTCCTTTCATGAGTAGGCCCTTCCGTTCCGTATTCGTCTTCCGTCTTCATTCTTAAGAAATGAAATAGATTAACCAAATGGAACGAAAAGATATAACACGTATGTATATATATATATATATACATATACCACACTACCCCATCTTGCTCAACAATCGTTGTACATTGCTTGTTTGACATGATTTGCACCTGTAACAACGGTAGCTAGTCGTTGTTACGCGAGCACGTCGCGTTAACTCGCTAGTACAACGTCTATCTCGCTTTATGATTGCTAAACACAACACAAACAATTAGTACATGATTAGTTCACATAAACCTATGCACTAACCAATCCCGTTCCGACTCAAAGTCCTACAAGTCCCGCATAACGCGCACACAAAAAGTCTAAGTCTAGGCGCCTATCTCAAGTCACCTAAATTCCTTAGACCATGCTCTGATACCACTTGTAACAACCCAAACCAACCCGCGAACAAACCACGTGAAAATACAAAATAAAGAAAAATTTGCTGCACAGTGAACTGGCGCGGCGCGCCATTCGGGTCTGTCAGGAAAGTCTCAAAATGCGAAAAAGATTGACTAGTTCCCGACACTTTTAGATGAAACGCTTTTTACCATACATCCAAATATGTAAAACTAACCTGTTTCAAATATAAAATCAAAGTTTTACAAGCGGGGCCCACATCGGCCGTTTTACGAGTTTAATACAATTTACGAGTTTCGACCACCAAAAAGTTTAAGTTCCAAACTACACAATGAGCATGGCGTTTGGGATTAAACTACCCAACTATCGGTCAAACTCCAAGAGCTACTAAAGCCAAAAGCGTCCCCTAGCATCAAGCGGGATCTCTAGTCCAAAACGATGCCCTTACCCTTGTCCAAAACTGAACCTATAAAAATAGTAAACAACGAGAGGGTAAGCAAAGCTTAGTGAAAGCAGTAATTATACGAATACATATATAATTATACCTACTTGCATACACTTACACACCAAACCGCAAACACGCTAGCATACACATCTAGCTTATCGTCACAATAACATGCTATAAATCTCCAATACCACAAGCTAGCATAACAACCGCATATGAATATAACTCGAATAATATAATACGCTTACAACACAAATAAACATGGTTAACCAATAGTACAAGGGAACGGCGCTCGCGAAAACGCCATCGGTGTTCGTAACATCTGTTAGGGCACTTAACACCTCGCACCACTAACCCCTAGGGTGGCACCTTAACACCTCGGCACATCACCTCGAGTGGCATCTTAACACCTCGATGCATCACTCATTATTTTACGGAGTGGTGTCTTAACACCTCGACACTACACTCCTAGGTGGCATCTTAACACCTCGATGCTACACTCGAGTGGCATCTTAACACCTCGATGCTACACTCTTCACGTGAAACGTGGTGTCTTAACACCTCGACACTACACCTTTCACGCTACAACAAATAGATACATTATATACCTACACATATAATTATTCCACTCACCTTGTCGCCTTGAAGAATGCTACCGAATAATCTGCAACTCGTCAATGGAAAGTACCTATTCCATTATCACATATTCAACAACACACTTAGATTGGATTTACAAACCAACCCAATTTGACACTTAGTGCAAATTTGACCCAAATGCACTTCCAAGTAGAAACCGCGCCCAAAATTAACCAATAATCACTAACACAAGTGAGAATGGTCTTAATACGCCAATTAAACCCCATCATAGGTGTTAAATACCTATCTTGCCCAAAATGACACTTAAACCCTAATTTGACCCATAAGAAGTCAATATCACGCCATTAGCAAGTTTTGACACCAACACATATTTAACTCGGTTCTATGCTTCAACCTAATCCATTTTAAGTTTATAAACCTTATTAATTCGACAATTGGGTCATAATCATCACCAAACCCTAATTTTGACCCAAAGTCAAAATTAGTCAACCAACACACCTAAAAGTGTTCCAACACTTCCATAATCACTAAACCTAGTGATTAAACCCAATTACAAGTCCTAATCAAGGCCAATTTGTTCACCAACCCAAAATCCACCAACACTAACAATAAACCCGATTACTAGCATCACTAAACCCACTTCATGAGTCTAAATGGGTTTATCAACAAATCAAGTTCAAACCCTAACTTTGAATAGCAAAATCAACAATGAAATTCGGAGTTAGAACTTACCAATACCGCCAAAATGATGCCGTTGACGAGTAGAACAACTTTAATGCTTGAGGTTTGACCCGAAACAACCTCCTTCTTCTCCAAATGGAGTTCTATCTCACTAGAACTCAATCTCTCTCTAGGGTTTGAGGATGGGAGTGTTTGATGAGTGAGATGTGATCCAAACTGATCAATGGATCAGTTTTGATGACCCCAAACCGACCCCAAGTGAAAAGACCAAAGTACCCCTCATTTAGACCTTTTAAAAAGGCTGAAAGTTGCTTCAGACGGGTTCGGCGCGCCGCGCCAAATGGTGGGGCGCCGCTCCAACATGCAGGTCAGATTTCAGAAACTTGTTTTGGCCATAACTTTTTGACCGTAGCTCCGTTTTCGATAAATCAAATATCATTGGAAACGTAATAAGATATTCTATCCAATGGTAAGGCTTTGAAACATAAACTCAAACTTTATTTGGGGTTGAAAAGATACGTACACACCTTGTCACTTCGGACAACGTCCAGTTTCCTTCGACGTTCGAGCAAGCAACACGTACACTTCATACACGCATCATACACCATAAATACATTATGTACAATAAATATTTGGGTCTTACATGCAGTTTGTTTGCAAAGACTATACGGGAAGGACTATCGGTAGACTCTAGCCTGATCAGCTGGGGTTGTGTGCCCGTACATGCCGTTGATCCTCATGTTGTCTTTACTTGTATGCTTATTAGTTGTAGGCATGATCGTTGATTTATGTATGATTGATGCTTAAGCTTGATTTCATTCACTTAGCTGAGTGCTAATCCCCCCACATTTCCACCCTTGCAGGTTTAGGTTCTGTAGTTTGGCAGGGTGCTGGAGTTTGAAGACATGCTTGACTAGTGAACTCTGATGTGGACTTTCGTCACATGTGTTTGTAATAACGTAACATCGTTTGTGAATGTTAAACTTAATTAAGTGACTTTTTGTACTGATGTAACTAATGTTGTGATTTTATTAAGACTTCCGCTGTGTTAAAAAAATGGCCGGTGTTACAGCTCGAGTACAAGTTAACCCTTGTTATATGAGAAATGGATGAGGCATTCGAACCAACCACTCAAAGCTTATTGAGGACCATAAAGTGCTCCATTTAACTTACACACATGAGATCATCGACTTCAACGCTTATGTTCAAGTTATCCTAAAAGTAAATTATCATATATTCCTTATGGAGTTGGTAATAATGGACATCCTAAGCATGTTCCTAACCAAAACAGGTGATGGGAAATAAGTCATAATGGGCAATCTACAAAGCAGAAATACACCCCGTTTGACAAACACTTTTCTGACCCGTATGAACCAATGAGGATACTAAAAAATAAGGTACACCAAATCTAACACAAACACCCTCAAATCAGCAAAGAAAGGATAATCAAACAAACATAAAGACACAAGACTTTTTACGTGGAAAAGCCTCTCAAAATCCAGCGTAAAAAACGATATAACCCCTAGGTCATTTATAATCCACTATCATCTACAAGAGAGCAATACAATATTTCTTCTTTAGATTCACTAGAGGTATACAACAATTATCATACTCTTGAAGTGCAATAATCAACAAGTATATAAAAAACCTAAAAACATAAGACGAACATCAATTCCCAAAAATACTACTGCAGTTCCAGCAGCTCTGACTCGAGCTACAAACCTCCTTAGACAAATTCAACGGTTGAAAACCTTGTCCCAGATGTCACGAACACACTATCCAAAAACTCAACAAATCTCTCCCTTTTCAATTATGAGGAAGAGATGGTAATCCAGGCGATTGAGCAACATACCTTGAACTTTTACTCGCTGAAGCCTTTGTGAACATATCAGAACCATTATCATCAGTATGAACTTTATCAAGTTCAATAAACCATCTACAATACATTCTCTAATCCAATGTAACTGCACATCAATATGATTTGTCCGCTTATGAAACATAGAGTTTCTGGCTAAGTGACTCGTACTCTCTTTGTCACAAAGAACCATATATTGTGATTTCTTAAACCCAAGGTCTTCTAAAAACCTTTTCATCCACAATAGTTCTTTGCATGATTTTGTTTCTGCCATATAGTCAGCCTCGATCGTAGACAAGGCAATACTCTTTTGCAAACTTAATTGCCATGAAACTGCTCCCCTACGAAGGTCATCAAATATCCAGAAGTGGGCTTCATGTTATCTTTGTTTCATGCCACATCTGATTCTGTATAACCAACAAGCATCGGTTCTCCAATTCCAAATGTGATATCGACCTTGGAAGTACCTCGCTCGTAAGTATCTCAAAATCCACTTAACTGCTTCCTAATGCTTCTTACCCAGATTTGACATAAACCGACTAACAACACCTGCTGCATGAGCCAGGAGCTATATTAGGCCTAATACACACCATAGCATACATCAAGATACTAACTGATGAAGAATATGGAACTCTATCTATATCCTCAACATCCTCTTTTGAAGAATGGTAATCTCTATATGTAAGCTTAAAGTTGGTAGTAAGAGGGGAACTAATCACTTTAGCTTTCTCCATGTTGAATCTACTAAGAACCTTTTCAATGTATTACTCTTATGATATATCTAATGTCTTGGCACCTCTATCTTAGAAATTCGAATGCCAAGAATCTATTTTGCTGGCCTCAAGTCTTTCATAGCAAAAGACTTGCCTCCTTCAATTACATAATTCTTTCAATATTTTTGCCAACAATTAGCATATCATCAACGTATAATAACAATATAATGAAATCATCATCACCAAACCTATTAAAGAAAACATGATGATCTGAAGTTGTCTTTCTTTAGCCTTGCTTTCCTATATCGACTCAAACTTCTTATACCACTTTCTCAGTGCTTGCTTCAACCCATATAGACTTTTCTGAAGTCAGCAAACATAATCTTCTTACCTCAACTCGAGAGCCTTCAGGTTTCATCAAGTAGATTTCCTTATCAAAATCACCATGAAGAAAAGTAGTCTTGACATCCATCTGTTCGACATCAAGATCAAGACTAGCAGCTAACCCAAGAACTACTCGGAGACTTCATGACTAGAAAGAAAATCTCATCAAAATCAATACCATTTTTTGGCCAAATACTTTGACAACTAACCTAGCTTTGTACGAAGATTGAGATGTATGCTCTTTCGACTTTACTTTAAAAATCCACTAGTTTCTCAAAACTCTCGTGCCTTTAGGTAACTTCACCAGCTCGTAAGTATTATTCTCATGCAAGTAATTCATCTCATCTTGCATGGCTTCATCCCACTCTTTCTTATGCGCATCTTCCGTAGCGTATGCATAAAACTCCTGCTCTCCCCCGTCAGTGAGTAATACATACTCATCAGCAGAATATCAAACAGAAGGATGATTGTCTCGGGTAGACCGCCTAAGTGAAATGAATGGGGGAATACCTGATAATGAAATCTATGTCTGCTCAAGAGTATCATTATCATCAGTACCATGTTCATCGTTCTGAACAACATCTCCAACATGTGAATCACATGTTGTGCAGTAACTGGATCCAAATCGGCAAGATCAGCATTGTGTTAAGCATCTGACTCTGTCTCAATCTTGTCAACATCTGGTCTAATCTTTGACCTCTCATCTTTAGGAACATGAACAAATTCCTTACATCCATAAACTCGTAAGTGACGATAAGAACATTTTTTCCACTCTAAAACCTGTTGGGAACATCAAAACTCACAGGTACACATGGGTTTTAATTAATAATATGAACTGCCGTATTCAAAGCCTCACTCCAAAATGAATATGGCAACCCTGCATATGAAAGTAAACATCTTACTCTCTCAACCAAAGTTCTGATCATAAGCCATTCAACTAAGGTGTCTTGGGAGGAGTCTTCTGATGCCGAATACCACTCTCCTTACAATAAGCATCAAATCTGCCAATGTATTCACCGCCATTATCAATCCGAATAGACTTGAGCTTCTTCCCTATTTTCCTTTCAACTAGGGAATGAAATTCCTTAAACTTCTCAAATACACTATCCTTTGAATTTAAGGTGTAAACCCACACCTTTCTAGAATGATCATCGATGAATGTAACAAAGTAGGAACATCCACCAAGTGTCCTAATCTTCATAGGCCCACAAATGTCCAAATGCACAAGGTGAAGTACGATCTATATTCGAAAAGTAGAATGATTCTTAAGCACAACTCTGGTGTATTTTCCTCACAAACAACGAGAATACTTACTCAAATTAATATCAGTAACACCCAACTACACATTCTTCTTAAATAAGATAAACATCCCCTTTTCACTCATGTGGCCAAGTCTTTGCCACAACTCAGTAGAGTCAAAATTGTCCACTATTTTAACAATGTTCTTGAGGATCTTCAGACGCGTAATGTATAATCTTGAGTCTTTCTTGCCTTTTCCCACTATCATAGTACCAAGAGTTAGTTTCTAAATACGATTAAAACCCCTTTATAATAACCATCATCGTCAAGAATGCCTGCTAAAATAACATTAATTCCCATATCTAAAACATTTTTTAAATTATGCAAACCAACTCCATCCCCGAGTTAAATTTCAAACAAACATCTCTAATAACAACAATCTTTGATAACCCAATATTATCCATCCTAGCATATCATAGTCACCTGGAGTGTAAGATGAGTGTTGATTTCTATATGTTGCAACATGCCATGTTGCACCACTATCAACAATCTAACTCTTGTCATCGTGAGTAAGATTAACCAAATCATAATTAAAACAAACATAGAACTAATCACTGATGGTATTTATTTCAACATTTTCAATTCATAGGCGAAGCTTGGATTTGATGATATGGATGGCTTACTCGATAAATAGATAAACGGAAAAAATGTATATTAACAAGCACTGATAATCTGTTATTGGAGAAAAAAGTAAACAACCTTAACAATTTTTAAATACAATAAATGTACAGTTAAAATAAATACATAACTTACAATTATTTGAACATCATAATACAATTGAAACTTGGTCATTGAGGGAGGGTTATAATATTTGGACATAATATACAATTGAGATTTGAGCTTTATTTGGGCCTTAGAGGAGGCTGAGCACCCCTCAGTCCCCCCTTGTCTTCGCTTCTGCCATAGGCGAAGCCAGGATTTGATGATAAGGGTGGCTTACTCGATAAATAGATAAACAAAATAAATGTATATTAACAAGCCTTAATAATCTTTTATTGGAGAGAAAAGTAAACAACCTTAACAATTTTTAAATACAATAAACGTACAATTAAAATAAATACATAACTTACAATTATTTGGACATAATAATACAATTGAAACTTAGTCATTGTGGGATGGTTATAATATTTGGACATAATATACAATTGAGATTTGAGCTTTATTTGGGCCTTGGGGAGGCTGAGTACCCCTCAGTCCCCCCCCCCCTCTTCGCCTCTGCTTTTCATCATCACCATCATATTTCTTCTGTCTGTTCTTATTATTTACATTTTTCTTCTCGTTCTTCAACTTTAGGCCTCCACTTTATGTGTCCCTTTTCATGACAATTATAACACTCAACATTAGCAAATTTACCTTTGCTTGAGCTGCTACGATGATTGTCTCTCTTACCTTGACCTCTACTATGACTTCTCCCCCACAAGTGTTTGACCAATATAGATTATGAAGAGGAACCTTGTGAATTTCTTCTCATTTCTTCATTCAACGGACTACCCTTAGCAAATTCCATGGTGATAATACCATTAGGTGCAGAGTTAGACAATGATGTGCTAAAGGTCTCCCAAGAGTTCGGTAATGTACCAAGTAACTAAACGTCTTGAACCTAATCCTCAAACTTGATACCCAAACCTGCAAGCTGATTTATAATACCATGATATGCATTTAGGTGATTCGTAATAGGAGTCCCATCATGATACTTCAAATCCATCATCTGCTTAATTAAGAACAACTTGTTATTCCCAGTCTTTCGTTCGTATAACTGTTCAAGCTTGTTCCGTAAAGTACGAGTATTAGTCTTCCCGGTAATATGATTCAAAATATTATCATCAGCCCATTGCCGAATATACTCACATACATGTCTATGCATATTTTTTCACTCAGCATCATACTTACCCTCATGTTTATCGGCAAACAGTAATTCTTCACATAAAGAAGATCCTCCATCTTGCCTTTTCAAACATGATAATTTGAACCATAAAACTTATCCATCTTACTTGTATTAGCTTCCATTAAGTCAAATCAAACAACCTTAAGCTCTAATACCATTTTGATGGGAAATAAGTCACAACGAGCAATCTACAAAGCGAAAATAAACTATGTTTAACAAACACTTTCCCGAACCATATGAACCAGTGAGGATACTAACAAATAAGGTACACCAAATTTAACCCAAATCAGCCTTAAATCAGCAAATGAATGATAATCAAGCACACATAAAGACACGAGACATTTTACGTGGAAAAACCTCTCAAAATTGAGAGTAAAAACCCATGGGACCCGTAGGCCACTTAAAATACACTATCACCAACAAGAGAGCAACACAATAGGTATTCTCTAGATTCATTAGAGGTATATGACAATCAGTATACTCTTGAACTACAATAATCAAGAAGTATATAAACAACCTAAAGACAAAAGAGGAATATCAATACCCAAAAATACTAATGCTTCCAGCAGCTCTAACTCGACTACAGACCTCCTTAGAAAAATTCAACGGTCGAAAACCTTGGTCCATATGTCACGAACACACTGTCTAAAAATGTTGAAGATACAACAGTTGGATTTCCAGGGATCGGCTCATTTGTGAGCTGCAATATTCAATGATGGAAAATGAGGTTTCTCACTCTTTTTCTTAATCTCTCCGCACTCTTATTATGAAAAATGGCCGCACACTTGAAGTTTTAAAATGCCCTAGGATGCAAGATCAAGTCACTTGCATATGGGCCTATTTTATTGGGCTTAGGTTTGAGTTATTAATACTTCCTCATATTTAGGAATCCAAAACAAAAACCTAATAATAGGGAGACATAAACTGTTAAAGATCGAGTCATCAATGAGTGAAGCCAATTATCTTCTCACTTTTCTGGAACCAATAGATGGTTCCTATCAATAATTATGTTGTTGATAAAATGGGATATTGCTTAGAAATTAATTATTTTCTACATGGGGTTATCCTTTTTAATCATTTCATAAAAGTAAGAAAGATCTAAGAACTAAAAGGGGGAGGGATACAAACATTAGAAACATATTTATATATGCATGTGCACCTCAATAATTCCATGATGGGTATACCACAGTACAAAGTGATAGGCCCCTTTTTGTTGCAATTGATAGATGTACGCATTTGTCTTGTTTATACTATATGTGTGAGAAATAGTCATCAACTGTTGTCATATTAAAAGCTAGTTCAAAACCAAACATTCCAATAACATAAGTGAAACGCTAAAATCCATTCCATCTAACTATCTCCAGCTCCATCTATATATCGAAGAAAAACTAACAATTGCGTGTCTTTATGTACTTAGATGAGATTTGGCGGTCGGCCCAATCAATATTCATGTAAACAAAATAGGGATTTACGTGGTAACACGTAATGTTACTAAACTAACAGGAGGTGATTTGTACAACGTAATTAAATTATTTTATGAATCATGAGATAACGTTCTTTTTTGCGATGTATATGACTCTAATCCAAACTTTTTTTTTTTTTTTTTTTTTTTTTTATGAAACCTGGGTATGGAATCACTTTCGGGGATAGAAACTACACATCCGATCATTTTTCATGCACACACATGTTTCTGGCGGAAACTCGAACCGCATAATAGGGACCCAAACCATCAATACATTCAGACATGTGGATCGGGTCGAATTCCTGCGTACAGGTCAGCAAAAACGGACTTTTTACAGAGCCATAGATCAAACCTTTGACCTAAAATGTGCCAATAAGGTATTGAGGTCAGGGGCGGAGCCAAGGAGGTGCAAGTGGGGTCAAGTGCCCCCTACGACTCAAATTTGTGTGGTGTATTCATATGCCAGGTTTAGTGAAATAACTGGTGGATTTGTTAATTTGCCCCCACTTCTCTAATCGTTAAGCTTTTCTTTGTTTCAAATGGAGAACGAAAACATGAAATAATGAGAAAAATAGAAGAAAAAGTGATGGTAAGCTAGCCATGAAGTTTTTGCTGAAAACTTTTTAGGTGAGATTTCCTTTTTGGGAATAGGGTGAGGAAGACAATAAATTTGGTTCACTCATTTTTTTTAACTTATTCTCATATGTACTGTTTATATTCTTAAGTTTTACTGTAGTTAATGTAGCGACCCGACAAAATCGTCATTTGACGGCGCCGTCTACTTAGGTCCTGTTGCGTGGTCATAAGTCTTTAAAACAACGTTTGACCAAAATATGTCGCATTCATTTCAAATGTAAGGTTGTCTCAAGGTTTACAAAAGTAGTTCAACGACTAGTTACATTACAACGTTTAATGTACAAATGAAACCTATGCGAAACAATTTTAAAAGTAAGTCAAAAGACGCTCCAAATATGCATGTATACTCGACATCCAAGCAAGTATAAAAAATAGAGTGCGGAAGCATGTATCACTTAGCGTTCAAGGACCTGAGAAAACATATAGAAAACTGTCAACGAAAAACATTGGTGAAATCATAGGTTTACTAAGTGAGTACGTAAGTAAGTAAGTTGAACCACAAGATTTATAACGTTGTAGTATTAGTATGATCATTCTAAAAATGGTTATCACGAGCACCCAATTATCAAGGCTTAACTAACGTTACCCCATTACATAGTGTTAGAACATACACTTATTCTTGAAAATATATTTCATCCGCATAACGGTAGCGAACTGTAGTGACCCGAACTTTTCCATGATTATATATATATATTAAATGAAAACTATATTTGCATGATTAAATGTTTCCAACATGTTAAGCAATCAAACTTTTTAAGACTTGATTAATTGAAATAGGTTTCATGTAGACAATTGACCACCCAAATTGACCGGCGATTCACGAACGTTAAAACTTGTAAAAACTATATGATAATATATATATATATATATGGATATATATATATATAGTTAACATGATATTATGATACGTGAGTATCTCATTAGGTATATTAACAATGCGTTATATACATAAAAATGAGACAACTAAGTTAAGAAACTCGAAACGATATATATAACGATTATCGTTATAACAACGTTTTACTAAATACATATGTATCATATTAAGATATTGTTACACTATATTTAACATGATAAAATGATAATTATATATATATATATATATATATATATATATATATATATATATATATATATATATATATATATATATATATATATATATATATATATATATATATATATATATATATATCATTAAGCATGATAACAATGAACTACATATGTAAAACAAGACTACTAACTTAAGAATTTCGAAACGAGACATATATGTAACGATTATCGTTGTAACGACATTTTAATGTATATATACCATATTAAAAATATATTCATACATCATAATATCATGATAATGTAATAATTTAACATCTCATTAGATATAATAAATAATGGGTTAACAACATTAAATGAGATCGTTAACTTAAAGATTTCAAAACAACACTTACATGTAACGACTAACGATGACTTAACGACTCAGTTAAAATGTATATACTTGTAGTATATTAAAATGTATTAGTACACTTTTGGAAGACTTCAAGACACATATCAAAATACTTTTACTTAACAAAATTGGTTACAATTGCATTCTCATACATTTTCATCAAGAATTCTACTCGTATTCGTTCGGTACTCGTACAATACTCAGCTTCTAATTGTATATACTATTGGTATATACATTCAATGATCAGCTCTTAGCAGCCCTTAATGAGTCATCAAACATGTGGGAACCATCATTTGGCTACTAGCATGATATATCTCACAAAATTACAAAAATATTATTAATCATTCATGACTTATTTACAAGAAAACAAACTTACACATCCTTTATATCTAATCCATATACCAACGACCAAAAATACATACAAACACTTTCATTCTTCAATTTTCTTCATCTAATTGATCTCTCTCAAGTTCTATCTTCAAGTTCTAAGTGTTCTTCATAAGTTCTAAAAGTTCTAGTTTCATAAAATCAAGAATACTTTCAAGTTTGCAAGTCCTACTTCCAATCTTGCGATCCATTTCAAGTGATCATCCAATCTCAAGAAATCTTACTTAACTACAGTAAGATTTCTTTCTAAAAAAAGGTAATACTCATATTCAAACTTTGATTCAATTTCTATAGCTATAACAATCTTATTTCGAGTGGAAATCTTACTTGAACTTGTTTTCGTGTCATGATTCTACGTCAAGAACTTTCAAGCCATCCAAGAATTCTTTAAAGCTAGATCAATTTTTGTCACTTCCAGTAGGTTACCTACTAAACTTAAGGGAGTAATGATATTCATAACATCATTCGATTCATATATATATATAGCTATCTTATTCGAAGATTTGAACATGTAATCACTAGAACATAGTTTAGTTAATTCTAAACTTGTTCGCAATCAAAGTTGATCCTTCTAACTTAACTTTTAAAATCAACTAAACACATGTTCTATATCCATATGATATGCTAACTTAATGATTTAAAACCTGGAAACATGAAGAACACCGTAAAATCGGACATACGCCGTCGTAGTAAAACCGGGGGCTGTTTTGGGTTAGTTAATTAAAAACTATGATAAACTTTGATTTAAAAGCTTTTCTTCTGGGAAAATGATTTTTTTTATGAACATGAAACTATGTTCAAAAATCATGGTTAAACTCAAAGTGGAAGTATATTTTTCAAATTGGTCATCAAGACGTCGTTCTTTCGACTGAAATGACTACCTCTTACAATATTGACTTGTAACCTGTATTTCCGACTATAAACTTATACTTTTGCTGTTTAGTTTCATAAATTTCAGTTCATTATGAAACCATAGAAACTTGAATCACTCAAAACGGATTTAAAATGAAAAAGTTATGGGTAAAACAAGATTGGATAATTTTGCTTGTTGTAGCTACGTGAAATTTGTAACAAATCTATACAAATTATAACTTAACTAACTTATATTGTATTATACATGTATTTTAACATATATTATGTAATCTTGGGATACCATAGACACGTATACAATGTTTTGACATATTATATCGACCCATCTATATATATTATTTGGGAACAACCATAGACACTTTATATGCAGTAATGCTTGAGTTAGCTATACAGGGTTGAGGTTGATTCCAAAATGATATATATACTTTGAGTTGTGATCTAGCCTGAGACTTGTATACACTGGGTCGTGGATTGTTTCGAGATAATTTATATTGATTTATTTCTGTACATCTAACTGTGGACAACTAGTTGTAGATTACTAACGTTGGACTGCTAACTTAACAAACTTAAATCGTTAAAACGCAATAAAAAATGTTATGAATATATTTCGATCATACTTTGATATATATGTATATATTCGTTATAGGTTCGTGAATCGACCCGTGGCCAAGTCTTATTTTCCCGACTAAGGAAAAATCTGTGAAAGTGAGTTATAGTCTCATTTTTACTATCTAATATTTTTGGGATGAGAATACATTTAGTTTTGAAAATGATTTACAAAATAGACACAAGTGTTGAAACTACATTCTATGTTGAATCGTTATACCGGATATCACCCTTGTTGAACTTGGTAGCCTAAGAATTGGTGTTTATTATAATTGCCACCAATTGACGCGAATCCTAAAGATAGATCTATGGGCTTTGACACGCCCCAGTCAGAGAATTTGAACTACTTTAGTACTTCGATATTTATATATGGGGATATTCTAGATGCATTTTGTTAATGTCGGTTACCAGGTGTTCAACCATATGAATGATTTTTATGCAGATTGCATGTTATTGAAAGATGAAATCTTGTGGTCTATTATTACAATTTGATATATAGGTTAAACCTATAACTCACCAAACTTTTTTGTTGACGTTTAAAGCATGTTTATTCTCAGGTGATTATTAAGAGCTTCCGCTGTTGCATGCTAATTTATGGACAAAAGTTGGAGTCAGCATACTTGTATAATATTGTTTAAAAACTGCATTCGAAGACATATTATTGTGTAATATGATTGTAAACCATTATGTAATGGTCGTGTGAAAATGCTATATTTTAGATTATCATTATTTGATAATCGTCGTAATATTTTAAAGGTTATGGTTTGTTTTGAAAATCAAATGCAGTCTTTGAAAAACGTCTCATGTAGAGGTCAAAACCTGGCAACGAAATCAATTAATATGAAACGTTTATAATTATTATGAGCGGGACATTTCAGTTGGTATCCGAGCGTTGGTCTTAGAGAACCAGAAATTGCATTAGTGTGTCTTACCGAGTTTTTAGGATGCATTAGTGAGTCTGGACTTCGACCGTGTTTTCTTTAAAAATGATTGCTTAACACTTTTTGTTGGAAACTATATATTATTAGCATGTAAATATTATGTGATATATTAATCTCTTAACGTGTTTGATATTGTGTGATAGATGTCTACCTCTAGTACAAATCCCATCGACTCACCTAATAATAATGAAGAGTCGAATATTTTTTGGGAAGATTCACAAATTCCCAAGGAAGAACCGGAAGAGGAGGAACCGGAAGAGGAGGAACCGGAAGAAGAAGAGGTTCCGGAGGAAGAAATATTAATAACTACAGAAAAACGATTAAATAAAAGAAAAACCTCAACCAATGGACCAAAGTTAAAAATGGTCAATGGTGTTTCCGCCGAGGAAGCAAAATATTAGGAAAATTACCAATTTTCTGATGAATCGGATCCCGATGAGGATTCCGATGATGTTATAGAAATTACCTCGACCCAATTTGAAAAAGCAAAAGAAAATAATAAGGGAAAAGGCATCAAAATAGAGAAACCTAATTCCAACCCCGATGAACTCTACGTTAACATGAAATACCCTGATGGGGTGTACCGTAAACACCCGTATTTCTTAAACTTTCACTATAGACCGGGAACATCTAAGCCACCAGGTTTTTCTAAACCATTTGTGAAAACGATGGCTCGCATTAGAGGAGCACCATATATCTTTAGGAAGTTAGTAAAACGAACCAAGTCACGAGGAGGAAGAAACGAGTGAGTCGGAATAAAGAGTGGTAATCATGTTGTGTAATATATGTATTGTAGCGTGCTTGTATTTTTATGTTATATGTAAAAATTGCTTATATTGTTTGTTAATTATCTTTTACAAATCTAATCCTTGTCTATTTTATAGTATAAAACACACAATGGACGTTAAGGATAGACAACCAAAAATTTTAGAAGACCTACCGGGGGATATGATTGATGAAATCTTGTCTAGAGTCGGTTAGAATTCATCGGCACAATTATTTACAGTGAAATTAGTTTGCCGAACATTTGAAAGACGTTCCAGGAATGCCTTAGTTAATAAAAGGCTTTCCTTTGATAGATGGGGTATATCACATTGGGGAGACCATAAGTTACGCCGTGTTTTCTTTAAAGCATTGAATGCGGGGAACCCAGATGCAGTTTTACGCTACGGGTTAAGAGCTTATTTTGACTCTACCTATCCCAACATAGGACTTCGTTCTTTAGAAAGAGCTTCAAACATGCAACATAAAGAAGCATGTTATGTCTACGGGTTAGTAATGTTCGCTTCCCACCAAATTGAGAAAAAGAATATAGGATTGCAACTACTAAATAAAACATTCCCACAAGTGACGGATTCGGTAGTTGGGGTGAGAAACAAGGTTTTTAGATTGTTACGGGGCTGTTGGGCATTACGTAACCCCCATCCTTTTGATGACGTTACAACATGCTGCCTAGCCAACGGTCACAACGATTATTTTCCACAAGACCAAGGATGGGAAATAATACTAGTAAAACCCGAATGCATGACTTGTTTCTGGACTTATGAATTACGTGTCTTTATTACCTTTGCTAAACGACTTGCGTATTAACTAGAACTGTCTTCACAACTACCTTGTATTAAAGTTATTGGGTACTATATTTCATGCTATATGTATAATAGCGGTATTGTAAGTTTGTAAAATTGTATAAAAGTTTGAACGCGATATATTATGATCAGTTTTTCATATAGAATTGTAGTAGTTGAATGGTATATTAGCTACTAAGTATGAACTTAACGGGTAGATAGTACCCGAATTAAAACTTATAAAACGCTAATATGAAGAAAAAAGCTTTTATAAATAAGTTCATATTATGCTACGAAATACTATTAACTACTCTTAATATTCTATATGATTAACTTAATTCTTTTGGCTATTTTTGAAGGAAATGGCACCAACTACTCGACACACTATGAATATGAGCGAAGAAGAATTCCGTACCTTTCTTGCTGTGAACATAGCCGCAGTGCAGGCCGCAATGCAAAATAACAACAATAACTCTGGATCTAGCAGTGGAACTAATTCCACAAGAAATCGTGTAGGATGCTCCTACAAAGAATTCACTGCCTGTAAACCTTTGGAATTTGATGGAACCGAAGGACCAATCGGATTAAAACGGTGGACCGAGAAGGTTGAATCGGTGTTTGCCATAAGTAAATGTACTAAAGAAGACAAAGTAAAGTACGCTACGCATACCTTCACGGGTACTGCATTAACATGGTGGAACACCTACCTCGAGCGGGTGGGACAAGATGCTACTTACGCACTACCGTGGTCAGCATTCAAGCAATTGATGAATGAGCAGTATCGTCCCAGAAACGAGGTCAATAAGATCAAGGTAGAGCTTAGAGGGTTACAAACACAAGGATTTGATATTACCACATACGAACGACGATTCACAGAGTTGTGCCTGTTGTGTCCGGGAGCGTTCGAAGATGAAGAAGAAAAAATCGACGCATTTGTAAAAGGGTTACCAGAAAGGATTCAAGAAGATGTGAGTTCACACGAGCCCGTCTCCATACAAAAGGCAATTCAAATGGCTCATAAACGCATAAATCAGATTGAGGGAAGAATTATAGAGCAGGCTACCGAAGAAGCCAACACGAAACAAGTTAAGAGGAGGTGGGAAGAAAACAGTGACAAGAGTCACCAACAAAACAACAGTAACTATCGCTTCAACAACCAACACAACAATCACAACTACAATCGCCCCATTTTTCACAAAAACAAACGCAACAACAACTATCTCAACAACAACAACAACAACAACAACAACAACAACAACCACAATAACCGTCCTAACAACAATAACAATCGCAACAACAACCAAATCAATAACAACAATGGCAACAACAATCAGAATAATAAATGTCTAAGGTGTGGAGGGTATCATCCAGATAACTTCTGTGTAGTAGTGTGTACCAAGTGTAACAGAACCGGACATAGTGTAATGAAGTGTGATGTCTATGGACCAAAGGCATATAAAAATAACAGAACAAATAATTCCATTATTTGTTACGGATACGGAAAGCCGGGCCATTTCAGCAAAGCATACCCTAATCAAGGGAATAATAATGGGCAAGGCCGTGGACGAGTCTTCAACATTAATTTGGCAGAAGCGCAGGAAGACCCAGAGCTTGTTACGGGTACGTTTCTTATTGACGATAAATCTGCTTATGTTTTATTTGATTCGGGTGCAGATAGAAGCTATATGAGTAGAGATTTTTATGCCAAATTAAATTGTCCATTAATGCCTTTGGATAATAAATTTTTACTCGAATTAGCAAACGGTAAACTAATTACAGCAGATAAAGTACGTCGGGATAGAGAAATTAAACTGGTTGACGAAACGTTTAAGATTGACTTAATACCAGTCGAGTTAGGGAGTTTTGATGTAATATTTGGCATGGAATGGTTGAAAAAGGTGAGAGCAGAGGTCGTTTGTTACAAAAATGCGATTCGCATTATGCGCGAAAAAGGAAAACCTTTAATGGTGTACGGAGAAAAGAACAATGCGAAGTTAAATCTTATTAGTAGTTTAAAGGTGTAAAAACTAATAAGAAAAGGTTGCTATGTCATTCTAGCACACATCAAAGAAGTCAAACCTGAAGAAAAGAATATCAGTGATGTTCCCGTCGCAAAAGAATTTCTCGACGTACTTCCAAAAGAATTACCAGGACTACCCCCACATCGATCCGTTCAATTCCAAATAGATCTTGTACCGGGAGCTGCACCAATAGCTCGTGCTCCTTACAGACTCGCACCCAGCGAAATGAAGGAACTCTAAAACCAATTACAAGAACTTTTAGAGCGTGGTTTCATTCGACCAAGCACATCACCGTGGGGAGCTCCTGTTTTGTTTGTCAAAAAGAAGGATGGTACATTCAGATTGTGTATCGACTATTGAGAGTTGAACAAACTTACCATCAAGAACCGTTATCCACTACCGAGAATTGACAATTTATTTGATCAACTACAAGGCTCGTCGGTTTATTCGAAGATCGATTTACGTTTCGGGTATCATCAAATGTGGAAGAAGGAGGATGATATTCCAAAGACTACTTTCAGAACGCGTTATGGTCATTACGAGTTTATGGTTATGCCGTTTGGATTGACTAACGCACCAGCTGTGTTCATGGACCTCATGAACCGAGTGTGTGGGCCATATCTTGAAAGTTTGTCATTATTTTCATCGATGACATACTCATTTACTTAAAGAATGATCAAGAGAACGAAGAACGTTTGAGAAAAGTGCTAGAATTGTTGAGGAAGGAACAACTGTACGCAAAATTTCAAAGTGTGCATTTTGGTTGGCAGAAGTTCAATTCCTCGGTCACATAGTGAACAAAGAAGGTATTCAGGTAGATCCGGCAAAGATTGAAACCGTTGAAAAGTGGGAAACCCCGAAAAATCCGAAGCATATACGCTAATTTTTATGACTGGCTGGTTACTACAGAAGGTTCATCCAAGATTTTTCCAAAATAGCAAAACCCTTGACTGCATTAACGCACAAAGGGAAGAAATTTGAATGGAAGGATGAGCAGGAGAAAGCGTTTCAATTGTTGAAGAAAAAGCTAACTACGGCACCTATATTGTCATTGCCTGAAGGGAATGATGATTTTATGATTTATTATGACACTTCAAAGCAAGGTCTTGGTTGTGTATTAATGCAACGAAAGAAGATAATTGCTTATGCGTCCAGGCAATTGAAGATTCACGAGTAGAATTATACGACACATGATTTGAAATTAGGCGCAGTTGTTTTTGCATTAAAGACTTGGAGGCACTACTTATATGGGGTCAAAAGTATTATATATACCGACCATAAAAGTCTCCAACACATATTTGATCAGAAACAACTGAACATGAGGCAGCGTAGGTGGGTCGAACTGTTGAATGATTACGATTTTGAGATTCGTTACCACCCGGGGAAGGCGAATGTGGTAGCCGACGCTCTGAGTAGAAATGATAGAGAACCTATGCGGGTAAAAGCTATGAATATAGTTATTCGTACTAACCTTATTACTCAAATAAAGGAGGCACAGCAGGGAGTTTTAAAAGAAGGAAAGTTGAGGAATGAAATACCCAAAGGATCGGAGAAACATCTAAATATTCGGGAAGACGAAACCCGGTATAGGGCTGAAAGAATTTGGGTACCAAAGTTTGGAGATGTGAGAGAAATGGTACTTAAGGAAGCACATAAAACCAGATACTCAATACATCCCGGAGCGGGAAAGATGTACAAAGATCTCAAGAAACACTTTTGGTGGCCGGGTATGAAAGCCGATATTGCTAGATACGTAGGAGAATGATTGACGTGTTCTAAGGTCAAAGCTGAACATCAGAAACCATCAGGTCTACTTCAACAACCCGAAATCCCGGAATGGAAATGGGAAAACATTACCATGGATTTCCTTACTAAATTGCCAAGGTCTGCAAGTGGTTATGATACTATTTGGGTAATAGTCGATTGTCTCACCAAGTCAGCACACTTTCTGCCAATGAGAGAAGATAATAAAATGAAAATTTGGCGCGTTTATACTTGAAGGAAGTTGTCTCCAGACATGGAATACCAGTGTCTATTATCTCTGATAGGGATGGCAGATTTGTTTCATGATTCTGACAGACATTACAGCAAGCATTGGGAACTCGTCTAGACATGAATACTGCCTATCATCCACAAACTGATGGGCAAAGTGAAAGGACGATATAGACCCTTGAAGACATGCTACGAGCATGTGTTATTGATTTCGAAAACAGTTGGGATCGACATCTACCGTTAGCAGAATTTTCCTACAACAACAGTTACCATTCAAGTATTGAGATGGCACCGTTTGAAGCACTTTATGGTAGAAAGTACAGGTCTCCGATTTGTTGGAGTGAAGTCGGAGATAGACAAATTACGGGTCCAGAGATAATCCAAGAAACTACCGAGAATAATCATTCAAATTCAACAACGGTTGAAAACCGCCCAAAGTAGACAAAAGAGCTACGCGGACATTAAGAGAAAAGATATAGAATTTGAAATTGGAGAGATGGTCATGCTTAAGGTTTCACCTTGGAAAGGCGTTGTTCGATTTGGTAAACAGGGGAAACTGAATTCAAGGTACATTGGACCATTCAAGAATATAGATCGTTTCAGACCAGTAGCTTACCAACTTGACTTACCTCATCAACTTGCCGGGGTACATAATACTTTTCATGTCTCGAATCTGAAGAAATGTTTTGCTAAAGAAGATCACACTATTCCGTTAGACGAAATCCAAATCAATGAAAAACTTCAATTCATCGAAGAACCCGTTGAAATAATGGATCGTGAGGTTAAAAGACTTAAGAAAAATAAAATACCAATCGTAAAGGTTCGAGTTCACCTGGGAGCGTGAAGATCAGATGAAGCTGAAATACCCTCACCTATGTAGTGACCCGAACTCTTCCATGTTTATATATATTAAATGAAATTGATATTTACATGATTAAATTTTTTCAACATGTTAAGTAATCAAACTTGTTAAGACTTGATTAATTGAAACGGATTTTGTGTTAACATTTGACCACCCAGTTTGTCCGACGATTCACGAATGTTAAAACTTGTAAAAACGACATGATGATATATATATATATGGACATATATATGGTTAACATGAGATTATGATAAGTAAGTATCTCACAAAGTATATTAATAATGTGTGATATACATAAAAAATGAGAACATTGAATTATGAAGCTCGAAACGATATACATAACGATTATCGTTATAACAACTTCTTACTAAATACATATGTATTGTATTAAGATATTGATATACTATATTTAACATCATAAAATGATAATTAAGTATATCATTGAGTGTATTAACAATGAACTATACAAGTAAGATGAGACTACTAACTTAAGGATTTCGAAACAATATATATATGTAACGATTATCGTTGTAATAGTATTTTAATATATATATATATATATATATATATATATATATATATATATATATATATATATATATATGATGTTAAGATATATTCATACACCATGTTATCATGTTAACATAACAATTTAACATCTCATTTAAGTATAATAACAATGAATTAATTACATTTAACAAGATCGTTAACTTAAAGGTTTCAAAACAACACTTACATGTAACGATTAACGATGACTTAACTACTCAGTTAAAATGTATATACATGTAGTGTATTTAGATGTATTAGTACACTTTTGAAAGACTTCAAGACACATATCAAAGTACTTCTACTTAACAAAAATGCTTACAATTACATCCTCATTCATTTTCATCAACAATTCTACTCATATGCAACCGTATTCGTACTCATACAATACCCAGCTCCTAGATGTACACACTATTGGTATATACACATAAAAAAAATCTGCTCCTTAGCAGCCTTAAATGATTAAGGAACATGTGGAGCCAACCATTTGTCAACTAGCATGAATTATTTAGCAAGAAAACAAACTTAAGAATCTTTTATTTCTTTATAATGAGTAAAAACGTTTTTATGATTTCACCTCATTTTTCCATTCCATTTTCTCATACTTACACTCCAAATTCTCTCTCAAAATACTCCTAACATCATACTTGATCATCTCCAAGCATTTTCACCATCTTTTATCTTCAATTACAAGCTTTAATCATCATAAAAACAACCATTCAAGAACACTTTAATAAATCTTTCAAACTTGCTAGATTACTTCCAAGCTTTCAAATCCATTCCAAGTAATCATCCAAGATCAAGAAACTTTTGTTAATATCAGTAGGTTTTCATTCTAAATCAAAGGTAAGAATCATATTCAAGCTTTGGTTCAATTTCTATAAACATAACTATCTTAATTCAAGTAGTAATCTTACTTGAACTTGTTTTCGTGTCATGATTCTACTTCAAGAACTTTCAAGCCATCGAAGATCCTTTGAAGCTCAAGTTTATTTTTCATCATTTCCTGTAGGTTTTCCTACTAAACTTGAGGTAGTAATAATGTTCATAACATCATTCGATTCATATATATATATAACTATCTTATTCGAAGATTTAAACTTGTAATCACTAGAACATAGTTTAGTATATTATAAACTTGTTCTCAAACAAAGTTAATCCTTCTAAACTAACTTTTAAAATCAACTAAACACATGTTCTATATCTATATGATATGCTAACTTAATGATTTAAAACCTGGAAACACGAAGAACACCGTAGAACCGGATATACGCCGTCGTAGTAAAACCGGAGGCTGTTTTGGTTTAGATAATTAAAAACTATGATAAACTTTGATTTAAAATCTATTCTTCTGGGAAAATGATTTTTCATATGAACATGAAACTATATCCAAAAATCATGGTTAAACTCAAAGTGGAAGTATGTTTTCCAAAATGGCCATCTAGACGTCGTTCTTTCGACTGAAATGACTACCTTTACAAAAATGACTTGTAATCTGTATTTCCGACTATAAACTTATACTTTTTTTTGTTTAGATTCATAAACTTAAGTTCAATATAAAACCATAGCAACTTGAATCAGTCAAAACGGATTTAAAACGAAGAAGTTATGGGTAAAACAAGATTGAATAATTTTGCTTGTTGTAGCCACGTGAAATTTGTAACAAATCTATACAAATCATAACTTAACCAACTTATATTGTATTATACATGTATCCTTACATATATTATGTAATCTTGGGATACCATAGACATGTATACAATGTTTTGACATATCATATCGACCCATCTATATATATTATTTGGAACAACCATAGACACTCTATATGCAGTAATGCTTGAGTTAGCTATACAGGGTTGAGGTTGATTCCAAAATAATATATATACTTTGAGTTGTGATCTAGCATGAGACTTGTATACACTGGGTCATGGATTGATTCGAGATAATATATATTGATTTATTTCTGTACATCTAACTGTGGACAACTAGTTGTAGATTACTAACGTTGGACCGTTAAACTTAAATCGTTAAAATGTAATAAAAATGTTGTGAATATATTTCGATCATACTTTGATATATATGTATGTATTTGTTATAGGTTCGTGAATCGATCCGTGGCCAAGTCTTAAATTTCCGACGAAGTAAAAATCTGTGAAAGTGAGTTATAGTCCCACTTTTAAAATCTAATATTTTTGGGATGAGAATACATGCAGCTTTATAAATGTTTTACTAAATAGATACAAGTACGCGAAACTATATTCTATGGTTGGATTATTAAACCGAATATTGCCCCTTCAAGTCTGGTAGCCTAAGAATTAGGGAAATGGCCCCTAATTGACGCGAATCCTAAAGATAGATCTATTGGGCCTAACAACCCCCATTCAAGTTACGAATGGCTTTAGTACTTCGATGTATATGGTGATTGCGATTGCCAATTTATGACATACTTGCCAGTATGTGGGGAATATTCTATATGCATTAGAGTTAATGTCGGATACCAGGTGTTCATCATATGAATGATTTTTATACACTTGCGAGTGTAATATTATTGAATAAATGAAATCTTGTGGTCTATTATAACGATTTGATAAATATATAGGTTAAACCTATAACTAACCAACATATTTGTTAACGTTTTAAGCATGTTTATTCTCAGGTGATTATTAAGAGCTTCCGTTGTTGCATGCTAAATAAAGACAGGATTGGAGTCTGCATGCTTGTATAATATTGTTTAAAAACTGCATTCGAAGACTTAAGTTGTTGTGTAATATTATTGTAAACCATTATGTAATGGACGTGTGAGAACGCTATATTTTAGATTATCATTATTTGATAATCTTCCAAATGTTTTTAAACCTTTATCGATAAATAAAAGTTATGGTTTGTTTTTAAAAATCGAATGCAGTCTTTGAAAAACGTCTCATATAGAGGTCAAAATCTCGCAAAGAAATCAATTAATATGAAACGTTTATAATCGATATGAATAGGACATTTCAGTTGGTATCCGAGCGTTGGTCTTAGAGAACCAGAAATTGCATTAGTGTATCTTATCGAGTTTGTTAGGATGCATTAGTGAGTCTGGACTTCGAGCATGTTTTTCTTTAAAAACGATTGCTTAACACTTTTTGTTGGAAACTACATATTGTTAACATGTAAATATTATGTGCTATATTAATCTCTTAACGTGTTTGATATTGTATGATAGATGTCTACCTCTAGTACAAATCCCATCGACTCACCTAATAATAATGAAGAGTCGAATATATTTTGGAAAGATTCACAAATTCCCGAAGAGGAACCGGAAGAAGAGGAACCGGAAGAAGAGGAACCGGAAGAGAGGTTCCGGAGGAGGAAATATTAGGAAGCCCAGAAAAACTGATAAATAAAAGAAAATCCTCAACCAATGGACCAAAGTTAAAAATGGTCAATGGTGTTTCCGCCGAGGAAGCAAAATATTGGGAAAATTACCAATTTTCTGATGAATCGGATCCCGACGAGGATTCCGATGATGTTATAGAAATTACCCCGACCCAATTTGAAAAGGAAAAATAAAATAATAAGGGAAAAGGCATCAAAATAGAGAACATGAAATATCCCGATGGGAAATACCGTCAACACCCGTATTTCTTAAATTTTAGCTATAACCCGGGAACATCTAAGCCACCAGGTTTTTCTAGACAATTTGTGAAAAGAACGGCTCGTATTAGGGGAGCACCATATATCCCTAGGAAATTAGCGAAACAAACCAAGTCCAAAGAAGAAGAAACAAGTGAGTCGGAATAAAGAGTTGTAATCATGCGATGTAATATATGTAATATAGTGTGCTTGTGCTTTTATGATATATGTAAAAATTGCTTGTATTGTTTGTTAAGTATCTTTTATGAATCTAACCCTCATCTATTTTTACAGTATAAAAACACAAAATGGATGTTAAGGATAGACAACCAAAAATTTTAGAAGACCTACCCGGGGACATGATTGATGAAATCTTGTCTAGAGGCGGTCAGAATTCGTCAGCACAATTATTTACTGTAAAATTAGTTTGTAGCACATTTGAAAAACGTTCCAGGCATGCCTTAGTTTATAAAAGGCTTTCTTTTAAAAGATGGGGTATATCACATTGGGGAGACCTTAAGTTACGCCGTGTTTTCTTTAAAGCGTTAAATGCGGGGAACCCAAGTGCAATTTTTCGCTACGGGTTAAGAACCTATTTTGACTCAACATATCCCAACATAGGACTTCGTGCTTTAGAAAGAGCTTCTAACATGCAACATAAAGAAGCATGTTATGCTTACGGGTTAGTGATGTTCGCTTCTCACCAAAGTGAGAAAAAGAACATCGGATTACAACTTTTAAATAAAACCTTCCCACAAGTGACAGATTCAGTAGTTGGGGTGAGAAACAAGGTTTTTAGATTATTACGGGGCTGTTGGGCATTACGAAACCCTCGTCCCTTTGACGACGTTACAACGTGCTGTCTTGTCAATGACCACAACGGTTATGTTCCACAAAATCAAGGATGGGAAACAATATTAGTACAACCAGAATGCATGACTTATTTCTGGACTTCTGAATTACGTGTCTTTATTGCCTTTGTTGAACGACTTGCGTATTAACTAGGATTGTCTTTGAAACTACTTTGTATCAAAGTTATTGTGTGCTATATTTTATGCTATATGTAAAATAGCGGTATTATAAATTTGTAAAATATTGTATAAAAGTTTGAACGTGAAATTTATTGTAATCAGTTTTTCATATAGAATTGTAGTAGTTGAATTGTATGTTAGCTACTAAGTATGAACTTAACGGGTAGGTACTACCCGAATTAAAACTTATAAAATGCTAATATGAAGAAAAAGCTTTTATAAATAAGTTCATATTATGCTACGAAATACTATTGACTACTCTTAATATTCTATATGATTAACTCATTTCTTTTGGCTATTTTTGAAGGAAATGGCACCGACTATTCGACACACCATGAATATAAGTGAAGAAGAATTCCGTACCTTTCTTGCTGCGAACATAGCCGCAGTGCAGGCTGCAATGCAAAATAACAACAATAACTCTGGATCTAGTAGTGGAACTAATTCCACAAGAAATCGTGTAGGATGCTCCTACAAAGAATTCACTGCCTGTAAACCTCTAGAATTCGATGGAACGGAAGGACCAATCAGATTCAAACGGTGGACCGAGAAGGTCGAATCGGTGTTTGCCATAAGTAAGTGCACTGAAAAAGACAAATTAAAGTACGCTACGCATACCTTCACAGGTACTGCGTTAACATGGTGGAACACCTATCTCGAGCAGGTGGGACAAGATGCTGCTTACGCACTACCTTGGTCAGCATTCAAACACTTAATGAACGAGCAGTACCTTCCCAAAAACGAGGTCAATAAGCTCAAGGTAGAGCTTAGAGGGTTACGAACACAAGGGTTTGATATTACCACGTACGAACGATGATTCACAGAGTTGTGCCTATTGTATCCAGGAGCGTTCGAAGATGATGAAGAGAAGATCGACGCATTTGTAAAAGGGTTACCAAAAAGAATTCAAGAAGATGTGAGTTCACACAAACCCGCCTCCATACAAAAGGCAAGTTGAATGGCTCATAAACTCATAAATCAGATTGAGGGAAGAATTAAAGAGCAGGTGGCCGAAGAAGCCTACACGAAACAAGTCAAGAGGAAGTGGGAAGAAAATAGTGACAAGAGTCACCAATACAACAACAACAATAATAATCGCAATTACAAACGCAATAACTACCACCACAACCGCAACTTTAACCATAATAACAATAACAATCCCAACAATAACTATAACAACTACACCAACCGTTCCAACAATATCAACAACCGCAACAACAACAATCCTAACAATAACAACCAGAGGCAGAAACCATGCCTGAAGTGTGAAGGATACCATCCGACTGGGCTTTGTACGACATCGTGTACTAAGTGTAATAGAAAGGGTCATGGTACGACGAAGTGTGAGGTTTACGGACCAAAGGCTAACAAGAATAAAGGAACAAATAATGTTGGAACAAATAATACCGCCATTATTTGTTATGGACGTGGGAAGCTGGGTCATATCAGAAACGAATGCACAAATCAGGGGAATACTAATGGACAGGGCCACAGAAGAGTTTTCAATATTAATACGGTAGAAGCGCAAGAAGACCCGGAGCTTGTTACGGGTACGTTTCTTATTGACAATAAATTTGCTTATGTTTTATTTGATTCGGGTGCGGATAGAAGCTATATGAGTAAAGATTTTTGTGCTAAATTAAGTTGTCCATTGACACCTTTGGATAATAAATTTTTACTCGAATTAGCAAACGGTAAATTAATTAGAGCAGATAATATATGTCGGAATCGAGAAATTAAACTGGTTAGCGAAACGTTTAAGATTGATTTGATACCAGTAGAGTTAGGGAGTTTTGATGTGATAGTTGACATGGACTGGTTGAAAGAAGTGAAAACAGAAATCGTTTGTTACAAAAATGCGATTCGCATTATGCGAGAAAAAGGAAAACCCTTAATGGTGTACGGAGAAAAAAGCAATGCGAAGTTAAATCTTATTAGTAATTTGAAGGCGCAAAAAATAATAAGAAAAGGTTGCTATGCTGTTCTAGCACGTGTCGAGAAAGTACAAACTGAAGAAAAGAACATCAATGATGTTCCCGTAGTAAAAGAATTTCTCGATGTATTTCCGAAAGAATTACCGGGACTACCTCCACACCGATCCGTTGAATTTCAAATAGATCTTGTACCTGGAGCTACACCAATCGCTCGTGATCCATACAGACTCGTACCCAGTGAAATGAAGGAACTCCAGAGTCAATTACAAGAACTTTTAGAGCATGGTTTCATTCGACCAAGCACATCACCGTGGGGTGCTCCTGTTTTGTTTTTCAAAAAGAAAGATGGTACATTCAGGTTGTGTATCGACTACCGAGAGTTGAACAAAGTCACCATCAAGAACCGTTACCCACTATCACGAATCGACGACTTATTTGATCAACTACAACGCTCGTCAGTTTATTCGAAGATTGATTTACGTTCCGGGTATCATCAAATGCGGGTGAAGGAGGATGATATTCCGAAGACTACTTTTAGAACTCGTTACGGTCATTATGAGTTTATGGTTATGCCGTTTGGATTGACTAACGCACCAGCTGTGTTCATGGACCTCATGAACCGAGTGTGTGGACCATATCTTGACAAGTTTGTCATTGTTTTCATTGATGACATACTTATTTACTCAAAGAATGATCAAGAGCACGAACAATATTTGAGAAAAGTGCTGGAATTGTTGAGGAAGGAAAAATTGTACGCTAAATTTTCAAAGTGTGTATTTTGGTTGAAAGAAGTTCAATTCCTCGGTCATATAGTGAGCAAAGAAGGTATTCAAGTTGATCCGGCAAAGATTGAAACCTTTGAGAAGTGGGAAACACCGAAAACTCCTAAGCAGATACGCCAAATTTTAGGATTGGCTGGTTACTACAGAAGATTCATCCAAGATTTTTCCAAAATAGCAAAACCCTTGACTACATTAACGCATAAAGGGAAGAAATTTGAATGGAAGGATGAACAAGAGAAAGCGTTTCAGTTGTTGAAGAAAAAGTTAACTACGGAACCTATATTATCATTGCCTGAAGGGAATGATGATTTTGTGATATATTGTGACGCCTCAAAGCAAGGCCTCGGTTGTGTATTGATGCAACGAATGAAGGTGATTGCCTATGCGTCCAGACAATTGTAGATTCACGAGCAAAATTATACGACTCATGATTTGGAATTGGGTGCTGTTGTTTTTGCATTAAAGACTTGGAGGCACTACTTATATTGGGTTAAAAGTATTATATATACCGACCACAAGAGTCTCCAACATATATTTGATCAGAAACAACTGAACATGAGGCAGCGTAGGTGGATTGAGTTATTGAATGATTTCGATTTTGAGATTCGTAACCACCCGGGGAAGGCGAATGTGGTAGCCGACGCTTTGAGTAGAAATGACAGAGAACCTATGCAGGTAAAAGCTATGAATATAATTATTCGTACTAACCTTACTACTTAAATAAAGGAGGCGCAACATGGAGTTTTAAAAGAGGGAAATTTAAAGAATGAAATACCCAAAGGATCGGAGAAACATCTTAATGTTCGGGAAGACGGAACCCGATATAGGGCTGAAAGAATTTGGGTACCAAAGTTTGGAGATGTGAGAGAAATGGTACTTAAGGAAGCACATGAAACCATATGTTCAATACATCCCGGAGTGGGGAAGATGTACAAAGACCTCAAGAAACACTTTTGGTGACCGGGTATGAAAGCCGATATTGCTAAATACGTAGGAGAATGTTTGACGTGTTCTAAGGTCAAAGCTGAACATCAGAAACTATCAGGTCTACTTCAACAACCTGAAATCCCGAAATGGAAATAGGAAAACATTACCATGGATTTCATTACTAAATTGCCAAGGACTGTAAGTGGTTATGATACTATTTGGGTAATAGTCGATCGTCTCACCAAATCAGCACACTTTTTGTCAATGAGAGAAGATGATAAAATGGAGAAGTTGGCACGTTTATACTTGAAGGAAGTCGTCTCCAGACATGGAATACCAGTCTCTATTATCTCTGATAGGGATGGCAGATTTGTTTCAAGATTCTGACAGACGTTGCAACAAGCATTGGGGACTCGCCTAGACATGAGTACTGCTTATCACCCACAAACTAATGGGAAAAGTGAAAGGACGATACAGACCCTTGAAGACATGCTACGAGCATGCATCATTAATTTCGGAAACAGTTGGGATCGACATCTACCGTTAGCAGAATTTTCTTACAACAACAGTTACCATTCGAGTATTGAGATGGCGCCGTTTGAGGCACTTTATGGTAGAAAGTGCAGGTCTCCGATTTGTTGGAGTGAAGTGGGGGATAGACAGATTACAGATCCAGAAAACACCAAGAAACTACAGAGAAAATCATTAAAATTCAACAACGGTTGAAAACCGCCAAAAGTCGGCAAAAGAGCTACGCGGACATTAAGAGAAAGGATATAGAATTTGAGATTGGAGAGATGGTCATGCTTAAGGTTTCACCTTGGAAAGGCGTTGTTCGATTTGGTAAACGGGGAAAACTAAATCCATGGTACATTGGGCCATTCAAGATTATAGATCGTGTCGGACCAGTAGCTTACCGAGTTGACTTACCTCAACAACTCACCGGGGTACATAACACTTTTCATGTCTTGAATCTGAAGAAATGTTTAGCTAAAGAAGATCTCACTATTCTGTTAGACAAAATCCAAATCAATGAAAAACTTCAATTCATTGAAGAACCCGTCGAAATAATGGATCGTGAGGTTAAAAGACTTGAGCAAAATAAAATACCAATCGTTAGGGTTAGATGGAATGCTCGTAGAGGACCCGAGTTCACCTAGGAGCGTGAAGATCAGATGAAGTTGAAACACCCACATTTATTTCCAGAAGATGGGTCAACACCTTCAACTGCTTAAAATTTCGGGGCGAAATTTATTTAACGGGTAGGTACTGTAGTGACCCGAACTTTTCCATGTTTATATATATTAAATGAAATTGATAATTACATGATTAAATGTTTCCAACATGTTAAGAAATCAAACTTGTTAAGACTTGATTAATTGAAACGGATTTTGTGTTAACATTTGACCACCCAGTTTGTCCGACGATTCACGAACGTTAAAACTTGTAAAAACAACATGATGATATATATATGGACATATATATGGTTAACATGAGATTATGATAAGTAAGTATCTTACTAAGTATATTAACAATGTGTGATATACATAAAAAATGAGAACATTGAATTATGAAGCTCGAAACTATAAACATAACGATTATCGTTATAACAACGTTGTTAACACCAATTTCCTTACGAGGTAAAGCTTAGTATGTCAACACGATACTAGAAGTAATCTAGCTTTAGGTGGGCGAGTGTTGCCGATTAATGTTTGCTCTTGGGAAATAATCCCTGCAGACCCGGTTCACAAGTGTAGAAACTTGTGGGGTGACTTAATCAATCTGTCATCCGTAGAGCGTAAAAGTGCTAGCCGGATGACTTCTAGTGAGAGAAAGTGCTAGAGAGAGAGAGAGGTAAAGTCTCTACTCTCAAATTTGTCAGAATATCTAAACTGTGTAAAATGACGACCCAAAGGGTCTATTTATAGTGTCAGATCCACCAGATTGTTCGGGGACACGTGTCAGATGATGATATGTTCTGTTACTTATGATCCGAGATTTATGCTGAAAGTGGCATTCTCCGGCCAGGGCTTATGCGCTAGGCGTCCTTCAGGACTTACGCATGACGGAGCAGCCTGTACAGCGGAGAACGCTGGACGGATAATTTCTCAAAACTGTTGTTTCCAGTCTTCCTGATGCTACTTTTATGCAACCATTATGCCTTTTATGCGTGTATTCAATAGGATACACTATTAAGTCCCCCCAGTTTAATGACTTAAGCGTTTGAAAAAATGATTAAGTTGTTAAACTTTTGATAACACATCTCAACCAAGCCTTCACGTTTCCTTTTGCATTGGGGAGCACATTACAGGCATTAAATCATAGGCGAATTTTACTGACATTGTGATGATTGCTTTTTGCATGGCTATAATACCCCACGCGCCTCTAGCTGTAAAAAGACATTTCGATGTACTCGCCTTTTAATCATATCCTTACACGTGTGTGGTTGAAAATAAAACCCACAAAATCACCACCGATCACAGCTGTTATATCTTTTCCCTTTTTAACCACCATAAACCCTAATCAAGCATTCACTTTTACAGCTTCCTTCTATAGTGTTCACCTGTTCTCATCAATGCCTTCTTTACTCCATGTTTCATTAAAGCTTTAATGGCAGCCATAAAGGATGTTACAGCTATTCATATCAGAGTAAATGAGAAATATTTGGGCGAGCTACTGCAACGTTTTCCTAGATTAGCTGGTGTTGAACTAATTATTCCTGCAATTAATGTTAGAGCCTGCTCACCACCCCCTGGCAAAGTTGCTATTTATTGCCATTCAATTTTCAACTTTTGTTTGCGACTGCCATTTACGCCGTTCTTTTTAGAAGTTTGCAAGTTCTACGGTGTTGCCGTTGAGCAATTCGAACCAGCATCAATTCAAAAGATTCTTATTTTTTAAATGTATTGCCACGCAAGAAATATAGAGCCATCTATTCGTATATTTTGCCATTTGGTGCGTATAGCATCCCACGAAAAAGGTTGGTTTACATTCAACAAAGTTCATGGTTTTCTGAGACCTGCACTCGATCATCCCAACAATGATTGGTACGCTTCATTTATCTTTATAAATGAAGATGCAATTGATGATAAATACTCAGCTACTCGAGTTTGGCGTAAATACTTGCATACCGTATCAGTTACCTTTCCAAGACTAAAGAACAAGGAAAACATTTTGTTTAAGAGAATTAAAGCTGAATAGATTAACGACGTTAAATATGGGGAACACATGCTTTCGTTGACATCTGTAAGTTAGGATTGGGATATCACACAAGGTTATGCCTGTGTTCTTGCTGGGAGGAAGAGTAAGTGCTTACTTTTGCTATATATGCTTAATAAGATGCTTCCCTTTATTTTTCCAATTAACCACTGTGACTTTTAAACTTCTGCAAAAATTACTCCGCTTATCGCCATGTGATCATCGTCTTACTCGCAACTTAATTTTACCACTCAAACAATTATTGATGATACTCCCGTTCCTGAAGAGGATGCTGTAAGGGAGGAGGAAGATAAAGAAGAAGAAGTAGAAGACATGGGCATAAACCGAGTTACTTCTAGGGAACGTCGTGCCTCGGGTAATCATAACACTGAATTTAGTAAAATACCAGACCACAACCTGTATTTGTTTTCTTTTAGGCCCAGTACTGGTGGATTTTATAATCTAGACCCTTCTTTATACATTATGCCACTCTTGAAATCTTGTGAAGCATATTGGAACTCTTTTATAAGTAACAATTTCCCTTTATCTCCAACAGCTAGTGCATCACACCAAGACACTACATTAGTGACTCTTCCACCTTCCGCCAGGCGAAGAAGAACTGGTCAAAATCCTTCATCATCCGCTCAACAAGGAGCTGGCACTAGTTCTTCTTAGCAACAAATTACACTTCCCAATCTTGATACAAATATACTTTTCTCCTTTTTAAAGGGACCACCACACTCTTACGGGGATTTCATGAATTTTTTGAATGTCATGGTGTGTCCTTCACTAGCCCAATTTTTTAGCAGTCTATCTGATGCAGATGCCAAGAAGGTTAAGGCACATAGTATCATTCTTAACATTGCTTCTGGGTTAAATGACCTTCAACGTCTATCTCAGTTGCAAAGTAATGAAATCACCACAAATAAGGAACTATCTGCTGAAAAAGAGAAAGTAGCCAGGACTGAACAAGTAGCTACATCCTTAAAGAGGGAATATGAGATGATGAAGAGGCTTTATGATAATAGCAACAAACAGAGGACGGAATATAAGGAACAAGTCAAAGAATTATCCTCCAGAGAAAAGCAACACTTGAGCAAAATTGATGAATTAGTAAAGGAAAATGAAAAAATACTTGAGCAGAATAACACGCTGAAAGAACAGCTTAAAGCGAAAGAGTAGAATGAAAGATGTATGATAGCTGGGATCCCTGCCCTTGTAGAGCGTATCTTTAATTGTCAAGCTCTGTCTCACAGAATACGCGAGTTCGTTCGTCTTGCGAAGTCTGCTGAACGACTAAATTTTTTCAACTTTATGAAAAGAAAACTGCCAGAATTGCCAAATCCATTGCCTGTTGTTATTACATCGAAGATTAATGAAAACGCCATGAAAGAGGCTGATGCAGCTGGTGTACTGATAGAAAATATGAAGTTTGTTGATCTTGAAAGTCTTTATAAAAAACCAAATGTTATAATAGACGATGTGCTGAATTATACTCCTCAAGATGAATAAAATACTATGTTTATATTCATATGGTTTGCATAACGTTTAATATTGCACTTGGTTGTAATTATTAGAAAGATGCTGTAATTTAGTAGGATTTTTGGAGTGAACAATGCACAAGATATTGATATTGTACTTTGCAACCGTTATGCTTGTGAATATTAAAATTATATTCTTCGTTATACTCTTTCCGTCATAAAACTCGTGAGGAAAAGTTATGAATTATTTTCGCCTTTAAATATTTTGCTGGACGCCATGGTCCATTATCCATTTTGCTCTGCATTTTGTGTATATAAGTTGTGTCATGACATTTTTTGTAGATTCGTTTCATCGCTTCGATGCTTTAGTGAGTTCTACATATCTCACTATCGATACAACCATTTTGAGTATGATTGCACTTCTACCACCGAAAGGCTATCTTTCTTTCTGCGGGTAGGGATGACACACAGCTATGTGACACCTGGGCTAAAAAATCCTTGGCCGGATAAAATTTGTGAAAAATATTGCCATAAGAATAATTGCTATTATTCATATTCTTAAAGAAATTTTTACATTTATGACTATATCTCATGCATTTGACAGTTGATCAAGCTGTCCATGCATATAGTGCTACGCGTAAAATTTCTTTAAATTCATTGCATTCCAAGCACTTTCGTATTGCTCGCCGGAAGGCTCAGCAACCATGTATGATCTATTCTGATTTACTTTTGTGACCTTATAAGGTCCTTCCCATTTTGAGGCTAGCTTTCCAAATTTAATTTTCCTGCTTGCCTCATTATCACGCAGCACCAGATCACCTACTTTAAACTGCACATGCTGCATTTTCTTGTTGTAATATTTTGCCATTTTATGCTTGTGATCTGCTTGCCGGATGGCGGCCATCAACCTTCTTTCCTCTAACCAGTTGAGATTCTCCCTTAATGCTTCAGAATTAGCCTCAACATCGAATGCCATAATGCGTTGTATTGGTACACATATTTCAGCCGGTATTACTGCCTCCGTACCATACACCAGGCTGAAGGGTGTTTCCCCCGTGCTCCGCTTTGGAGTCATCCGGTGTGCCCATAATATATTTGGCAGTTCATCCACCCAACCAGGTTGACTCAGCCCCAGCCGTGCCTTAATGCCAGCAACGATTTCTTTGTTGGTAACCTCCACTTGTTCGTTCGCTTGAGGATGAGCAACAGATGTAAAATTTTGCTTTATGCCCAGCTCTTCACACCAACTCCGAAATGAATTTTCTGCAAATTGCTTGCCGTTATCACTTACTATTTCATTTGGCACCCCATAACGGCACATGATATCATGCCAGACAAACTTTTGGATATTTTCTCCTGTGATTTTTGCTAAAGCCTTTGCTTCAACCCATTTCGTGAAAAAATAAATTGCTACCACCAAGAACTTAGCATTACCAGTGCTTCTATTGAATGGCCCCATAATATCGATAGCCCACTTGCAGAACGGCCAAGCGGATGACACTGGTATCAAGTCATACTTTGGAAGACGCTGAATTGTACCATGCCTCTGACAATTCTCACATGTTTTGATGATTTCTGCAACATCTCGATAAAGGGAAGGCCAAAAATATCCTTGTCGCATGATCCGTGATGCCACAGTACGGAAGCCGGAGTGTTGAGAACAAACTCCTTCGTGCATTTCTTTGACCACCTTTAATGCTTCGTCATCGGTTAAACACCTTAACAACGGACCATTGTAAGATTTTCGATAAAGGACACCATTAACAATTTCATACATTGGTGCTGTCACTCTTATTCTTCTTGCTTCCGCCTTATCAACAGGTAACCATGCGTCATGCAAATATCTCAAATATGGAGTCATCCAAGTTTCCTTAGCACCTTCAACTATTGCCATAATTGGTTTTTCATGTATTGATTTCTCCTTAAGCTCTTCAACCAACACTCGTTTGTGCAAATGATCAAAGGTTAAAGTAGCTAACTTGCTCAAGACGTCAGCCTTTTTGTTCTTATTTCGATGGATTTGCACGACTTCAAGGTTATCAAATTTCTTTGAAATTTCCTCCACCAACTTTACATATTGCCTCATGGATGTATCCCTTGCATCAAACGTTCCATTAACCTGCTGGGCGACGATTTGAGAATCAACATATGCTCGCAAATTTATTATGCCTATTTCTAACGCTATGCGGAGGCCGGAGAGTAATGCCTCATATTCTGCTTCATTGTTTGAAGCATAAAAACAAAATTTCAATGCATAGGTATACTCTTCTCCGTCTGGACTTGTTAAAACTAGTCACGCACCTGTTCTCTCTTCACTGGATGCTCCATCAGTGTGTAACTCCTACACATGCGGTTGTGGTGCCATTTTGTTGTCACACTCTACTTTTTCATTTGTTTCTAAGAGGAAATCTGCCAAAATTTGTCCTTTAACTGCATTCTGGGGAGCAAAATTGATTTCATATTCCCCCAACTCGATGGCCCATTTTGCTAAATGGCCAGATGATTCTGGATGCCGGAGTATTTGCTTCAACGGCTGATCTGTTAACACTAAGATTGGATGACCTTGAAAATATCTTCGTAAACGCCGTGCAGTATGCACAAGGGCATAAACCATGCGGTGAAGTGGTGGATAATTTGTTTCACTAAGCTGCAATACTTTGCTAACAAAATATATAGGCATTTGCACGCCATTCCGTTCTGTGATTAAGACAGAACTTATTGCTTCTTTTGAGACAACTAAGTATAAAATTAAGGTCTCCCCTTCTTTTGGTGCTGTTAATGTAGGTAACGTTTTTAACAACTGCTTGACCTCTTGGAATGCATTTTCGGCTTCCGCCGTCCACACAAAATCTTTTTTTTTAAACAGCCTTTTAACACCTTCATGAATGGAAGCGACTTTTTAGCTGCTCTGGACAAGAATCTTGTTAATGCTGCTAGGCATCCATGCAACCGTTGAACATCTTTCTTGCTAGTTGGCGACTTCATATCTTCAATTGCTTGAATTTTCTTAGGATTAGCTTTAATACCACGTTCTGTGACAATATGACCTAAGAATTTTCCCTCTTCCACACCAAACGTGCACTTCTTGGGATTTAATTTTATATTGATTTTTCGTAGAGATGCAAAAGTCTCCTGTATATCTCGTAACATATTTTCTTCAGTATGACTTTTGATGACAATGTCATCAACATAAGCTTCTAAATTACGTCCAATCTGATCCTTAAACGCTATATCAATAAGTCGTTGATATGTTGCTCCTGCATTCTTCAAACCAAAAGGCATTTTCATGTAACAGAATATGCCTTCCGTCGTGTGAAAAGCCGTTTTGTCTTCATCTTTTAAGGCCATAGGTATTTGATGATACCCCTTAGCTGCATCTAAGAAACATTTGAATCGATATCCTGCCAATGATTCAACCTTCCAATTAATTTCAGGTAAAGGATAATTATCCTTTGGACATGCTTTGTTGATATCCGTGAAATCCTCACACATCCGCCATGAGTTGTCCGGCTTCCTAACCATGACTGGATTAGCCACCCATGTTTGATATTTAACCTCTCGCAAGATCCCAGCATCCACCAAACTTCGTACCTCATCACGGAGGAATTTGCTTCTTTCTGGCGCCATGCCTCGCTTCTTCTGACAAACTGGATGTATGTTGGGATTCACGTTTAGCCTATGCTCTGCAACTTCCCTTGGAACACCAGTCATATCAGACGGTTGCCATGCAAAAACGTCTAAATTTGTTGTCAAAATGTTGTGTAACTTTTCTTTACATTCTGCGGATAACGTGTGCCCAATTATGATTTTCTGATCTGGAAATTTAAGATTCGGTGAAATTGACCCATCATCGTGTATGATTGGTTTAATTATTGCCTTTGTTACTTGAGAACACTCAATTGACTTCTGTCGTTCTGCATATAACGTTGCTACTCTGCCTGGCGTTGGAAACTTCATCATGCCATGTACAGTTGATGTTACAGCTCTAAACGTCATTAAAGCAGTTCTTCCTAAAATTATGTTGTGCTGTGAATTTGCTTTAACCACCAGGAACTCAATATTGGTTGTACGTCGTAGGGGTGACTTGCCTAAGGTTACTTCAAGCAGAATACTTCCTTCAGACCAGGACGGTTCACTTGTAAAACTTGCTAACGGCACATATGTTTCCTTCATTTTTTCTTGTACATCTTTGGGAAGCTGTATGAAGCAATGTTCATACATAATGTCTGCTCCAGCTCCTGTGTCTGTATAAATGTTGCGTACTAAACAATTAGCAACTCGTGCTTCTATAACCACTGGACCATCGGATGGATTTGTGTTGAACATAGAAGGAAATGATATTAATTGCTCTTCCCAATCTTCTAACACTTCCGCCTTCCTCCGTTGTCCAGCTTTCCATGGATGTATCATTCCTACTTCTATGGGTACCAATTCGTTACCCTCGCCTTCTTTGTCAGTGTTGGTGAGATGATTCGTCTTAATAATGGATGGCGCCATTGTTAACACCTATTTCTTTACGAGGTAAAGCTTAGTATGTCAACATGATACTAGAAGTAATCTAGCTTTAGGTGAGCGAGTGTTTCCGATTGATGTTTGCTCTTGGGAAATAATCCCTGCAGACCCGGTTCACAAGTGTAGAAACTTGTGGGGTGGCTTAATCAATCTGTCATCCGTAGAGCGTAAAAGTGCTAGCCGGATGACTTCTAGTGAGAGAAAGTGCTAGAGAGAGAGAGAGGTAAAGTCTCTGCTCTCAAATTTGTTAGAATATCTGATCTGTGTAAAATGACGACCCAAGGGGTCTATTTATAGTGTCAGATCCACCAGATTGTTCGGGGACACGTTTCAGATGAAGATACGTTTTGTTACTTGTGATCCGAGATTTATGCTGAAAGTGGCGTTCTCCGGCCAGGGCTTACGCGCTAGGCGGCCTTCAGGGCTTACGCATGACGGAGCAGCCTGTACAGCGGAGAACGCTGGACAGATAATTCCTCAAAACTGTTGTTTCCAGTCTTCCTGATGCTACTTTTATGCAACCATTATGCCTTTTATGCGTATATTCGATAGGATACACCATTAAACGTCTTACTAAATACACATGTATTGTATTAAGATATTGATATACTATATTTAGCATGATAAAATGATAATTAAGTATATCATTGAGTGTATTAAGAATGAACTATACAAGTAAGATGAGACTACAAACTTAAGGATTTCGAAACAATATATATATGTAACGATTATCGTTGTAATAGTATTTTAACATGTATATATGATGTTAAGATATATTCATACACCATGTTATCATGTTAATATAACAATTTAACATCTCATTTAAGTATAATAACATTGAATTAATTACATTTAACAAGATCGTTAACTTAAAGGTTTCAAAACAACACTTACATGTAACGACTAACGATGACTTAATGGCTCAGTTAAAATATATATACATGTAGTGTATTTAGATGTATTAGTACACTTTTGAAAGACTTCAAGACACATATCAAAGTACTTCTACTTAACAAAAATGCTTACAATTACATCCTCATTCATTTTCATCAACAATTCTACTCATATGCAACCGTATTCATACTCGTACAATACCCAGCTCCTAGATGTACACACTATTTGTATATACACATAAAAAAAATATGCTCCTTAGCAGCCTTAAATGATTAAGGAACATGTGGAACCAATCATTTGTCAACTAGCATGAATTATTTAGCAAGAAAACAAACTTAAGAATCTTTTCTTTCTTTATAATGAGTAAAAACGTTTTTATGATTTCACCTCATTTTTCCATTCCATTTTCTCACACTTACACTCCAAATTCTCTCTAAAAATACTCCTAACATCATATTTGATCATCTCCAAACATTTTCACCATCTTTTATCTTCAATTACAAGCTTTAATCATCATAAAAACAACCATTCAAGAACACTTCAATAAATCTTTCAAACTTGCTAGATTACTTCCAAGCTTTCAAATCCATTCCAAGTAATCATCCAAGATCAAGAAACTTTTGTTAATATTAGTAGGTTTTCATTCTAAATCAAAGGTAAGAATCATATTCAAGCTTTGGTTCAATTTCTATAAACATAACTATCTTAATTCAAGTAGTAATCTTACTTGAACTTGTTTTCGTGTCATGATTCTACTTCAAGAACTTTCAAGCCATCGAAGATCCTTTAAAGCTCAAGTTTATTTTTCATTATTTCCAGTTGGTTTACCTACTAAACTTAAGGTAGTAATGATTTTCATAACATCATTAGATTCATATATATATATATATATATATATATATATATATATATATATATATATATATATATATATATATATATATATATATATATATATATAACTATCTTATTCGAAGATTTAAACTTGTAATCACTATAACATAGTTTAGTATATTCTAAACTTGTTCGCAAATAAAGTTAATCCTTCTAAATTAACTTTTAAAATCAACTAAACACATGTTCTATATCTATATGATATGCTAACTTAATTATTTAAAACCTGGAAACACGAAGAACACCGTAAAACCGGATATACGCCGTCGTAGTAAAATCGGGGGTTGTTTTGGTTTGGATAATTAAAAACTATGATAAACTTTGATTTAAAAGTTATTCTTCTGGGAAAATGATTTTTCTTATGAACATGAAACTATATCCAAAAATTATGGTTAAACTCAAAGTGGAAGTATGTTTTCCAAAATGGTCATCTGGACGTCGTTCTTTCGACTGAAATGACTACCTTTACAAAAATGACTTGTAACCTGTATTTCCGACTATAAACTTATACTTTTTCTGTTTAGATTCATAAACTTAAGTTCAATATGAAACCATAGCAACTTGAATCACTCAAAACGGATTTAAAACAAAGAAGTTATGGGTAAAACAAGATTGAACAATTTTGCTTGTTGTAGCTAAGTGAAATTTGTAACAAATCTATACAAATCATAACTTAACCAACTTATATTGTATTATACATGTATCCTAACATATATTATGTAATCTTGGGATACCATAGACACGTATACAATGTTTTGACATATCATATCGACCCATCTATATATATTATTTGGAACAACCATAGACACTCTATATGCAGTAATGCTTGAGTTAGCTATACAGGGTTGAGGTTGATTCCAAAATAATATATATACTTTGAGTTGTGATCTAGCCTGAGACATGTGTACACTGGATCGTGGATTGATTCGAGATAATATATATTGATTTATTTCTGTACATCTAACTGTGGACAACTAGTTGTACATTACTAACGTTGGACCGCTAACTTAATAAACTTAAATCGTTAAAACATAATAAAAATGTTGTGAATATATTTCGATCATACTTTGATATATATGTATGTATTTGTTATAGGTTCGTGAATCGATCCGTGGCCAAGTCTTAAATTTCCGACGAAGTAAAAATCTGTGAAAGTGAGTTATAGTCCCACTTTTAAAATCTAATATTTTTGGGATGAGAATACATGCAGCTTTATAAATATTTTACAAAATAGACACAAGTATGCGAAACTATATTCTATGGTTGGATTATTAAACCGAAATGGCCCCTAATTGACGCGAATCCTAAAGATAGATCTATTGGGCCTAACAACCCCCATTCAAGTTATGAATGGCTTTAGTACTTCGATTTATATGGTGATTGCAATTACCAATTTATGACATACTTGTGAGTATGCGGGGAATATTCTATATGCATTAAAGTTAATGTCGGTTACCAGGTGTTCATCATATGAATGATTTTTATACACTTGCGAGTGTAAGATTATTGAATAAATGAAATCTTGTGGTCTATTATTACGATTTGATAAATATATAGGTTAAACCTATAACTCACCAACATTTTTGTTGACATTTTAAGCATATTTATTCTCAGGTGATTATTAAGAGCTTCCGCTATTGCATGCTAAATAAAGACAGGATTGGAGTCTGCATGCTTGTATAATATTGTTTAAAAACTGCATTCGAAGACTTAAGTTGTTGTGTAATATTATTGTAAACCATTATGTAATGGTCATGTGAGAACGCTATATTTTAGATTATCATTATTTGATAATCTTCGTAATGTTTTTAAATCTTTATCGATAAAATAAAGGTTATGGTTTGTTTTTAAAAATCGAATGCAGTCTTTGAAAAACGTCTCATATAGAGGTCAAAACCTCGCAATGAAATCAATTAATATGAAATGTTTATAATTGATATGAATGGGACATTTCAACCTATTTCCAGAAGATGCGTCAACACCTCCAACAACTTAAAATTTCGGGACGAAATTTATTTAACGGGTAGGTACTGTAGTGACCCGAACTTTTCCATGATTATATATATTAAATGAAAACTATATTTGCATGATTAAATGTTTCCAACATGTTAAGCAATCAAACTTGTTAAGACTTGATTAATTGAAATAGGTTTCATGTAGAAAATTAACCACCCAAATTGACTGGCGATTCACGAACGTTAAAATTTGTAAAAACTATATGATTATATATATATATATATATATATATATATATATATATATATATATATATATATATATATATATATATATATATATATATATATATATATATATATATATATATATATATATATAGTTAACATGATATTATGATATGTAAGTATCTCATTAGGTATATTAACAATGAGTTATATACATAAAAATGAGACTACTAAGTTAAGAAACTCGAAACGATATATATAACGATTATCGTTATAACAACGTTTTACTAAATACATATGTATCATATTAAGATATTGTTACACTATATTTAACATGATAAAATGATAATTATATATATATATCATTAAGTATGATAATAATGAACTACATATGTAAAACAAGACTACTAACTTAAGAATTTCGAAACGAGACATATATGTAACGATTATCGTTGTAATGACATTTTAATGTATATATACCATATTAAAATATATTCATACATCATAATATCATGATAATGTAATAATTTAACATCTCATTAGATATAATAAACAATGGGTTAACAATATTTAATGAGATCGTTAACTTAAAGGTTTCAAAACAACACTTACATGTAACGACTAACGATTACTTAACGACTCAGTTAAAATGTATATACTTGTAGCATATTAAGATGTACTAGTACACTTTTATAAGACTTCAAGACACATATCAAAATACTTGTACTTAACAAAATTGGTTACAATTGCATTCTCATACATTTTCATCAAGAATTCTACTCATATTCGTTCGGTACTCGTACTCGTACAATACTCAGCTTCTAATTGTATATACTATTGGTATATACATTCAATGATCAGCTCTTAGCAGCCCTTAATGAGTCATCAAACATGTGGGAACTATCATTTGGCTACTAGCATGAAATATCTCACAAAATTACAAAAATATTATTAATCATTAATGACTTATTTACAAGAAAACAAACTTACACATCCTTTATATCTAATCCATATACCAACGACCAAAAAAATATACAAACACTTTCATTCTTCAATTTTCTTCATCTAATTTATCTCTCTCAAGTTCTATCTTCAAGTTCTAAGTGTTCTTCATAAGTTCTAAAAGTTCTAGTTTCATAAAATCAAGAATACTTTCAAGTTTGCAAGTCTTACTTCCAATCTTGCAAATCCATTTCAAGTGATCATCCAATCTCAAGAAATCTTTCTTAATTACAGTAAGATATCTTTCTAATTCAAGGTAATACTCATATTCAAACTTTGATTCAATTTCTATAACTATAACAATCTTATTTCGAGTGGAAATCTTACTTGAACTTGTTTTCGTGTCATGATTCTACTTCAAGAACTTTCAAGCCATCCAAGAATCCTTTGAAGCTAGATCAATTTTTTTCTCTTCCAGTAGGTTTACCTACTAAACTCAAGGTACTAATGATGTTAATAACATCATTCGATATATATATATGTGTGTGTGTGTGTATATATATATATATATATATATATATATATATATATATATATATATATATATATATATATAACTATCTTATTCGAAGATTTGAACATGTAATCACTAGAGCATAGTTTAGTTAATTCTAAACTTGTTCGCAAACAAAGTTGATACTTCTAACTTAACTTTTAAAATCAACTAAACACATGTTCTATATCCATATGATATGCTAACTTAATGATTTAAAACCTTAAAACACGAAGAACACCGTAAAACCGGACATACGCCGTCGTAGTAAAATCGGGGGCTGTTTTGGGTTAGTTAATTAAAAACTATGATAAACTTTGATTTAAAAGCTGTTCTTCTGGGAAAATGATTTTTCTTATGAACATAAAACTATATCCAAAAATCATGGTTAAACTCAAAGTGGAAGTATGTTTTTCAAAATGGTCATCAAGACGTCGTTCTTTCGACTCAAATGACTACCTCTTACAATATTGACTTGTAACCTGTATTTCTGACTATAAACTTATACTTTTTCTTTTTAGTTTCATAAATTTAAGTTCATTATGAAACCATAGCAACTTGAATCACTCAATACGGATTTAAAACGAAGAAGTTATGGGTAAAACAAGATTGGATAATTTTGCTTGTTGTAGCTACGTGAAATTTGTAACAAATCAATACAAATTATAACTTAACTAATTTATATTGTATTATACATGTATTCTAATATATATTATGTAATCTTGGGATACCATAGACACGTATAAAATGTTTTGACATATCATATCGACCCATCTATATATATTATTTGGGAACAACCATAGACACTCTATATGCAGTAATGCTTGAGTTAGCTATACAGGGTTGAGGTTGATTCCAAAATGATATATATACTTTGAGTTGTGATCTAGCCTGAGACTTGTATACACTGGGTCGTGGATTGATTCGAGATAATTTATATTGATTTATTTCTGTACATCTAACTGTGGACAACTAGTTGTAGATTACTAACATTGGACTGCTAACTTAACAAACTTAAATCATTAAAATGTAATAAAAAATGTTATGAATATATTTCGATCATACTTTGATATATATGTATATATTCGTTATAGGTTCGTGAATCGACCCGTGGCCAAGTCTTATTTTCCCGACAAAGGAAAAATCTGTGAAAGTGAGTTATAGTCCCATTTTTACTATCTAATATTTTTGGGATGATGAAACGACCCGTCCGTATTACTATAAATGCAGTACGTTATTCATTGGTCCCATAGCGAGGTATTTGACCTCTATATGATACGTTTTAGAAAATATTGCATTCGTTTCATAAAAATCACACCATTATTATACATAATGCATGTTTTAAACAAGTGGGCGATTATTTAAGAGATAATCCCCATAATACAGCAGTTTCCAAATACTACACACGTGACATAACAGTCGAATATAATATATGATAAAGGTTTTATTGAATTCAATACTTCATTTAAACAAAAGCATGAGACTCCATGCACAGCTTGCTCAGATAATACAACAGCGGAAGACTTTCTTAAGGACTTGAGAATAAACATGCTTAAATAGTCGACACAAAGGTTGGTGAGATATATAGGTTTAAAGCTAGCATCGATATAAATATAGACCACAAGATTTCATAGTTATAAATATTTCAATAAAGATATTCTATAAGTTGTTGAGCGCTTCGATAACCATACTTAACCATAAATGTAGCATATTCCCTTTATTATGAAATCTCCTTACACTGTACCAAGTGTAGTAAAAACGAAGTACTATGCAACCGTTTACGATACTAGAGCGACTAGCCCAGTTGGGGTTGTCATACCCGATAGATCTATCAATAGGATTCGCGCTTACATGTTCTTACAACATGTACATATTAGTTACCAAGCTATTAGGGAAGATATGCAAGGTGGTACAACTCAACGTAGAATATATTTTAAGTACTTGTGTCCATGGCGTAAAACATAAAATGCATGTATTCGCATTCCAAAATATTTTTAGAGTTTAAAAATGGGACTATATACTCACTTTCACATATTTTCACTTCGTCAGAAAATAAGACTTGGTCACGGGTCGATTCACGAACCTATAACAAATATATACATATAAATATCAAAGTATGATCGAAATATATTCACATCATATTTGTATTTACGCGTTGAATATTTAAGTTATTAAGTTAGTAGTCCAACGTTAGTAGTCCACAATTAGTAGTCCACAATTAGTAGTCCAACTTAGTATACACGTATTGTATAAGACTCAATCATGACCCACAATACTGCTATTGTAGTTACACGTATTGTGTATATGGGTATTTTGATTTATCCGACGTATTGTGTAACTATGACATGTTAGAATACATGTATAATATAAGAAAAGTTAGTTAGGATATGGTTAGTATAGATTTTGTAAAAACAATCCCGAATTCATTTTAGCCATTTTTAACCAATATTGTTTTGCTCATATCTTTTTCGTTATAAATCCGTTTTGAGTGAATCAAATTTCTATGGTATTATAATGAACTATATTATTTTGGAACTAAACTAAAAAATTAGTGGTTTATAGTCAGAGTTACAGGTTACAAGTCATATTTGAAAAAGGTAGTCATTTCAGTCGAAAGAACGACATCTTGATGACCATTTTGAAAAACATACTTCCACTTTGAGTTTAACCATGGTTTTTGGATATAGTTTCATGTTCATAAGAAATATCATTTTCTCATAAGAACAACTTTTAAATCAAAGTTTATCATAGTTTTAAATTATCCAACCCAAAACAGCCCCCGATTTTACTACAACGGCGTATGTCCGGTTTTACGGTGTTCTTCGTGTTACAGGTTTTAAATCATTAAGTTAGCATATCTTATAGATATAGAACATGTGTTTAGTTGATTTTAAAAGTTAAGTTATAAGGATTAACTTCGTTTACGAACAAGTTTAGAATTAACTAAACTATGTTCTAGTGATTACAAGTTTAAATCTCCGAATAAGATAGTTATATATATATAAATATGAATCGAATGATGTTATGAACATCATTACTACCTCAAGTATAGTAGATAAACATACTGGAAATGATGAGAAAATAACTTGAGCTTCAAAGGATCTTTGATGGCTTGGAAGTTCTTGAAGCAGAATCATGACACGAAAACAAGTTCAAGTAAGATCACTACTTGATTTAAGATAGTTATGTTTATAGGAATTAAACCAAAGCTTGGATATTATTATTACCTTGATTAAGGATGAAAAGTTACTAAGATTAGATGGAAGTTCTTGATCTTTGATGAGTTGTTGGATTGGATTAAAAAGATTGGAAGTAATCTTGCAACATCTTGATTCTAGGTTGTTTTTATGATGATTAAAGCTTGTAATTGAAGCTAAATGATGGGGAAAATGCTTGGAGATGATTAAGTATGAATTTAGGAGTATTTTAAGAGAGAATTGGGAGTGTAAGTATGAGAAAATGGAATGAAGAAATGGTGTGCATGCATAAAAACTTTTTTAGTTTATAAAGAAAGAAAAGATTCCTAATTTTGTTTTCTTGCTAAATAATTCATGCTAATTGACAAATGGTTGGTTCCACATGTTCCTTAATCATTTAAGGCTACTAAGGAGCAGATTTTTATTGGTATATACCAATAGTAAATACATCTAGAAGCTGGGTATAATACGAGTGCAAATACCGAGCGAATACGAGTAGAATTGTTGATGAAAATGAATGAGAATGGAATTGTAACCATTTTTGTTAACTATGAGTGTTTTGATATATGTCTTGAACTCCTTCAAATGTGTATCAATACATCTTAATACACTATATATATATATATATATATATATATATATATATATATATATATATATATATATATATATATATATATATATATATATATATATATACATACATTTTAACTGAGTCGTTAAATCATCATTAGTCGTTACATCTAAGTGTTGTTTTGAAACCTTTAAGTTAACGACCTTGTTAAATGTAATTAATCCCATTGTTACTATATCTAATGAGATGTTAAATTGTTATATTATCATGATAACATAGTGTGTTAATATATCTTAATACGATATATAAATATTAAGACGTTATTACAACGATAATCGTTACGTATATTTATCGTTTCAAAATCCTTAAGTTAGTAGTCTCATTTTATGTATATAGTTCATGGTTAATATACTTAATGAGATACTTAATTATTATTTCATCATATTAAATATATATATAAGTTCATATATATATTATCATGTCATTTACAAGTTATAACGTTCGTGAATCATCGGACAAATTGGGTTGTCACACGTTTACATAAAATTTGTTCCAATTAATCAAGTCTTAACAAGCTTGATTTCTTAACATGTTGGAAACATTTAATCATGTAAATATTAATATCGTTCAATATATAACCATGGTAAAATCCGGGTCATGACAGTACCTACCCGTTAAAGAAATTTCGTCCCGAAATTTGAAGTAGTACCTATTCAATGGGCGGTGTTTGTAAACAGATGTGGATACTTCTGTTTCATCTGGTCCTCTCTTTCCCAAGTGAACTCAGGACCTCTTCGAGCATTCCAACGAACCCTAACTATAGGTATGTTGCTTTGCTTGAGCCGTTTGACTTCACGATCCATGATTTCGACGGGCTCTTCTATAAAATGCAGTTTCTCGTCGATTTGGATTTCATCAAGAGGGACAGTGAGGTCTTCTTTTGCAAGGCATTTCCTTTGGTTCGAGACGTGAAAGGTATTGTGTACTCCAGCAAGTTGTTGTGGTAGCTTAAGTCGATAAGCCACCGATCCAATACGTTCGATGATCTTGAATGCTCCTACGTATCTTTGGTTCAATTTACCCCTCTTACCAAAGCGTATCACACCTTTCCATGGTGACACCTTTAACATAACCATGTCATCAACCTATAATTCTAACGGCTTCCTTCGAACATCAGCATAGCTCTTTTGACGACTTTGGGCGATCTTCAATCTCTCCTTGATTTGCACAATCTTTTCAGTAGTCTCCTGTATGATCTCGGGACCAGTCAGTTGTCTGTCACCAACTTCGTTCCAACATATAGGGGATCTACACTTTCTTCCATAAAGTGCTTCAAATGGTGCAGCATTAATACTCGTATGATAACTGTTGTTATACGAGAATTCTGCCAATGGTAAATATTTATCCCATCCATTTTTGAAATCGATCACACAAGCTCTAAGCATGTCTTCAAGAGTCTGAATGGTCCTTACACTTTGCCCATCGGTCTGAGGATGATATGAAGTGCTCATATCCAGACGAGTCCCTAGAGCTTCATGTAGTGATTGCCAAAACCTTAACGTAAATCGACTGTTGCGATCGGATATAATGGAGATAGGTACTCCATGTCTTGAAAAAACTTCCTTCATGTATAATCGTACCAATTTCTCCATCTTATCCATTTCCTTTATAGGTAGGAAATGTACAGATTTGGTGAGACGATCGACAATTACCCAAATGGTGTCATAACCCCATGCAGTCTTTGGTAGCTTCGTGATGAAATCCATGGTGATACATTCCCATTTCCATTATGGGATTTCTGGTTGTTGAAGCAGACCTGACGGTTTCTGATGTTCTGCCTTGACTTTGGAGCAAGTCAAACATTCTCCAATCTATGTTGCAATATCAGCCTTCAAATTCGGCCACCAAAAGTGTGCTTTTAGATCTTGATACATCTTTCCAGTTCCTGGATGTATCGAGTATCTCGTCTTATGTGCCTCATCCAAAACCAATTTTCTTAACCCTTTTAAACTTCAGTACCCAAATGCATCCAGCGAAGTATCGGGTTCCGTCTTCACGTGTAACAAGCTGTTTATCTAACCCTTTAAGCATCTCATTTCCAAAGTTTTCTTCAAAAAGAGCTCCTTGTTGAGCCTCCTTAATTTGGGTAGTGTGGTTCGTACGAATCTTCATATTCATTGCTCGTACTCGAATCGGCTCTCTTTCCTTCCTGCTTAAAGCATCTGCTACTACATTTGCCTTCCCAGGATGATAGCGAATTTCACAATCATAGTCATTTATCAGCTCGACCCACCTATGTTGCCTCATGTTTAGTTGTTTTTGGTTGAAGATATGTTGAAGGCTTTTATGATCGGTATACACAGTACATTTAACCCCGTACAAGTAGTGTCTCTAAATCTTTATTGAAAACACCACTGCTCCCAATTCTAGATCATGAGTTATATAATTTTGTTCATGAATCTTCAGTTGTCGGGCTGCATATGCAATAACCTTCTTTCATTGTATGAGGACACAACCAAAACCTTGTCGCGAAGCGTCACAATAAATTACAAAATCATCGTTTCCTTCAGGTAACGATAGAATAGGCGATGTAGTCAACTTCTTCTTCAATAATTGAAATGCGGCTTCCTGCTCAGAAGTCCATTCGTACTTCTTCCCTTTATGTGTTAATGCTGTCAATGGTTTGGCTATCCGGGAAAAATCTTGAACAAACCTTCTGTAATAGCCAGCAAGACCCAAAAATTGGCGTATTTGCGTTGGAGTCTTTGGGGTTTCCCATTTTTCAATGGCTTCGACCTTCGCGGGATCGACCTGAATTCCTTGACTGATAACGATGTGACTAAGGAATTGTACTTCTTTTAACCAAAATGCGCACTTAGAAAACTTTGCGTATAACTGTTAGAAAACTTTGCGTATAACTGTTCTTTCTTCAATAGTTCCAGCACCAACCTTAAATGTTGTTCATGTTCTGCTTCATTCTTAGAGTAAATAAGAATGTCATCAATAAAGACGATAACAAACTTATCTAAGTATGGACTGCATACCCTATTCATGAGGTCCATGAATACAGCTGGTGCGTTTGTCAGCCCGAACGGCATGACTAAAAATTCATAATGATCGTAGAGTGTTCGAAATGCAGTTTTCGGAATATCTTCTTCTTTTACTCGCAGCTGATGGTAACCTGATCTTAGGTCAATTTTTGAGTAAACACGCGATCCTTGCAGCTGATCAAACAAGTCATCAATTCTCAGTAATGGGTACCGATTCTTGATAGTTAACTTGTTTAATTTGCGGTAATCTATACACATTCGAAAGGATCCATCTTTCTTCTTGATGAATAAAATCGGAGCTCCCCACGGTGAAGTACTCGGTCGAATGAATCCACAGTCCAGTAATTCTTGTAACTGGCTTTGTAACTCTTTCATCTCAGACGGTGCAAGTCTGTATGGAGCACCAGCCACTGGTACAGCTCTTGGTAATAGATCTATTTCAAATTCTACAGATCTAAATGGAGGTAATCCCAGCAACTCTTCCGGAAAGACTTCAGGAAAATCTCTTGCCACATGCACGTCGTTGATGCTCTTCTCTTTTTCCTTCATTTTGACTTTATTAACATGTGCTAGGATATCATAGCACCCTTTCTTCAAGCACTTTTGGACTTTCAAGCATCTAATGAGTTTTAGCTTTGAGTTACCCTTCTCTCCATAAATCATTACTACCGTTTTATCCTTACGGGGAATGCGAATTGCCTTCTTGGCACACACAACTTCAGCTCCTATTTTGGACATCCAGTCCATGCCGACTATTACATCAAAACTTCCTAATTCTACGGGTATCAAATCAATTTTAAACGTCTCTCCGGCTAAATTTATTTTACAATCACGGCAATTTTTTATCGGCTTTAATTAGTTTACCATTAGCTAACTCAATCATGTACTTAGCATCTAGAGGTAAGGATGAACAATTCAATTTAGCGTAAAAGTATCTACACATGTAACTTCTACCGGCACCAGTATCAAATATAATAGATGCTGATAAGTCATTAATGGTAAACGTACCCGTAACAAGCTCCGGGTCTTCACACGCCTCTCTAGCATTAATAACAAATACTCTTCCCCGTGCAGGTCCATTATTCTTCTCTGGATTCGGGCACTGGCTCTTAATATGACCCTGTTTCCCACACCCGTAACAAGTAACAGTAGCCAGGGCAGTTCTATTTGCATTGGTGGCAGGAGTCATGGTGCCATTTGTATTTGTAACAGGAACCCAACAATCTTCAGCAAGATGACCCCTTCGATTACATTTGTTGCACACCACATTGCAAAAACCAGTGTGATGTTTGTGGCATCTGTTACATAAGGGATTACGCCCTTTGTAACCCGAGCTTGAACCACTACCCGTACCTTGCGTGATTTCATGTTTCTTGAGAGATTGTTGCTGGTGACCTCGATCACTGTTTCCATCCCACTTTCTTTTGTTATCCGCTACCTTGGCATCGGTATTTGATGCGTTCTTATCCAAGATGATCTGATCCATTAGCTCATTTTCCATGGTGATAGCTTCATGAATTGTCTTGGGTTTGGATGCTGTAACATTGGCCTTGATGTTCTTTGGCAGACCATCTTTGTACAATTCAATCTTTCACTCTTCCGTTGGTACCAATTCAGAACATAACAAGGTTAATTCCATGAATCGCCTGATATAGTTTTTAAGTTCCGTTCCGACAACTTTTAGATTTCGTAACTCGGCTTCCATCTTCCTAACCTCGTTCCTTGGGCAGTATTCGTTGATTAGCATATTTTTCAATTCCTCCCAAGGAGTATCATATGCTTCATTGCCCCCTACAGCTTTTACATAGTTTTTTCACCATGTAAGTGCACCATCCTATAATGTGCATGAAGCATACTTTGTCCGATCCCCTTCCGCACAACCACTGATTTTAAATACGGACTCCAATTTTTTGAACCCTCGGGTTAAACCGACTGGTCCTTCTGTTCCACTTAATGATGAAGGTTTGCAACCTTGAAATGCTTTATATGAGCATCCAACACGAGGGTTTGTGTTGTTTGCTGCTGCTCTTGCCGCTTCGACCCAAAGCATTCGGTCGTTTACGCGTTGGTTGATAAGCTCCTCAATTTCTTGTTCTGTCATTCGATTTAATCGAGCCATGTTTCTTCAATAAACATATAAGATAATTAATCACATAGAATATTATAGATGTAGCAAGTAATTAATGGTACATCGTGGCATATTAATAATATGAACCAATTATTATAAAAGCATTTTCTTCTTATTAGCGTTTTATAATTGTAGCTCGGGTAGTACCTACCCGTTAAAGTTCATACTTAATAGCTAGTACACAAATTAACTACTACAATATTGATAATATTCTATTATGAAAAACTTAATGCATTAATACTTCACGCGTATTCTTTTGGTACAATATTTTACAATAATTCAATATCACTATTTACATAAAACATATGTAAGATGAAATATATCACATGATATATTATTATATAAGGCGTGAAGTCGAATAGCTGCAAAAACAGATTAGAAACGACGAGGCTTCCTTGGGAATTTAAAGAAATCTGGAAAATCATAGAATTTTCGCTTCCCTACTGTCAGAGTGCGTATTTCAGCGGTAAGTCTAGGTTTTGGTTGGGGTTCAGTAGATGACATTTCTGTAGTATTGGTAAGACATGGTTGACTAGGTGTGGTAGTATCAAGAGCACTTGGTACAATAATTGTTTTATTAGTTTCTGCTTTTGGAATTTCTGGGTTGTCGATTATAGGTTTCTTTCTGTTGATGCATTTTATGCAAGTCCCTAGACATCTACCCACATCCATTGCAGGTACAACAGTTTACAGGCCACCATGATCGCTCGTTATTATCCTATCTATGTTTGTATGTGGTTACAGGAACTGCAGGAACGAGATTTGGATGTTTGACTATGTTAGACTTAGTCAGACGTACGAGTGAAGCCTCACTCGTACGGCTGACAGGCTCATACGCACGGTTGATGCTGAGCTAAGTCACAATTACAACCTAAATGAGAAGACACGAGTGAGTGATCACCCGTACGGCTGATGAAGCCAACTTGTACGTGTGATGGATGACTCGTACGGGTGAGTCAACAGCAGGGGTATATAAAGTCTTATGTTCTTCATTTTAGGTTAAGCCTCTCATTTGTTACACACACTCAGATCTGGTGAGCTCCTCCGATTCTCTCTCAGCCCAAATCACCCAGGTGGTGAATAATAGCTCTAGGTGTTGATCTAATCACACTTGATTTAGTTGTGGTTTGACTAAATTAATCCCAAAAAGCTTAACCTATTTACTAGAGGGTTTGATTCACTTATTCCGCCATTGTGTGAGTTAAATCTATTGATTTCTAAGTTCCTAGTCATGTTTCATCATTGGTATCAGAGCGTTGGTTGTGATTTCAACACCATCCTAGTGATTTTTGGTGATTAAAGAGTTTATTTGTTTGGGTTTTTGAGTTTAGAGTGATTTTTAGCAAAAAGGAATCATTTTTACGTGTGTAATTGTGATTTGAGAGTGTGTTTATGTTAGTTTAGTGCTAATCCAGCTTGTGAACGAAGAAATTAAGGCTTAGCTTTAATTTCTAGGGTTTTTGAGTGATTTGTGTGTTAACAACAGCTCACACGAGTGGGTCAAGATTTTTGATCACACGCACGGTTGACCAGACAGTTGACCTCACTCGTGAACTCATACGCACGGGTAAGCATAACCTTTTAGGTTAAGAAACTACAAGTCTGATCACACGAGTGATCAAGCAGTTGACTGTGACACGTACGAGTAATCACATGAGTGATCCTGACTCGCACGTTTGATATTTAGTGTTTGGTATTTTGGTTTGAGTAGTGACACGTACGTTTGAGTTGTGACACGTACGAGTGAGACTGTCACACGTACGCTTGACATCCTGAACCGCACGGTTGATAACTTGAACCGCACGGTTTACCAGTTTTGTAATTTCTCAAGATGTTTAATTCAAATGATTATGCGTTAGCTGCACTGTTAGTTCGGAGCATTACGAATATGACTCAATGATTACTTCTTGCTGAAAGCGAATCCAAAAGTGGTACGAAATGTCCAAGATTAATGAATATGGATAACTATTCCACTTGGAAGTCGAGGTTTAAGATTTGGTCTGATGGTCAAGACGCGAAACTTTGGAAGTATATTGAAACTGAATTTCAATGGCCACATTCACCTGTGACAAATGAACTGTATACGTTACATAATATGCCTTCGGAAGAACGTGATGAGTATAACTTGGAAAAGAAGATGTACTGTAACTTGACAAGTGCTCTTGATGGTCCGATTTTCCATCAATTTCTGTGTCATGATAACTCATTCAAGATATGGGAAGCACTTCGTACCTTCAATGAAGGGAATTCATCTTACAGAATAAGAAAAGGGTTAGAACTGAAAGCTGAGTTTGATCGTTTTCACTGGAAAGTTGGAGAGTCTATTACAGAATTGGTTGAAAGATATCGTCATTTGCTGGCTGAAATACACAAGCATGATGTAACCATTGAAGAGAAAGACAAAGTAACATGTCTAGCTGGAGCATTACCGTTAGAATGGAATGGTTTCGTATTAACTATGAAGACCAGTGGAGAATTAGCTACTGCTACAGTGAACTCGTTTATTTCAAGACTTCAGGAAGAAGAACTAGAGTTGTTAAACAAAGTCAAGAGGTCTAAACAAGTTCTAGACACGAAAATGTATTGTCCAAATGGTTATACACCGCCTAAGTCGGCTCATGCACCATTTCAAACAGCTTTTGCTACAAACAATCAGAATATGTATGGTTTGAATGTCAGCAGTGCACCTATTCAACAAACTTCATATCCACCACAAGTTTCACCATGTTCTCTCAATACTCAATCACAGCCTACTACCAATACTACAGCGTCATCTACACCAACTACATCAGATGTTCTTTCTGCTCTTAAGATCGAGAACTTGAGGAAAGCTGGAAAAGAAAAGATTAGTGAAGACATAGCTTTGTTGTCAAGCCTTGTTAATTCTTATGACAGTTATCTTGATGGTCGTGTGGGTAACATTCATCTAACAACAGAAGATTATCATCAGCTTGATAAAGATGAAGCAGAAAAGATGGATATTATGTGGGGTATGGCAAATCTTGTGAGACGAGCTAGAGAATACGAAAGGCAAACTGGAAAACCAATCATTCTGACCAAAGATACAAAACTGGGTTTTGATATGAATTCTGTTACTTGTTACAACTCTGGAGAATTAGGTCATTTTTCAAGACAGTGCATAAAACAGAAGAAGCAGGGTAATCGTAATCCGTTCAAGAATCAGAACTACAGTTCTCAGAGTCAATCTACAAAGCGTGAGATTTGATATGGCCGAAACGGACGGTTTTTATTTGCGCGGTGTCGTTAGGCCTTGGCTCGCCAGGATCAGCCACTCGTGGGAGAGGGTACAGTTTAAATTTTATATTTAGTCGGGCCTAAATCTTACTACTCCTTATGAGTAAGGGAAGTATGACCTAGAGTCGTATTTTTGAGATATCAGTAACATCGAACCTATATTTTAGCCTAAGATAGTTAGGGAGTAGTGAATATTTATTTTGGGATTTTCTAATTTATAAGATAGATAAAGTAAATGCGATAAAATTTGCAATTCAGATAAGGTTAAAGTAAGCGCATACTATGATTTCATCAGTTATTCTGCCGAGATTATGGAATGATGGCTCATGAATAGGCAGAGGCCTTGCACTCATTACACTGGTCCTAAACGCCCCTGTCATAAGACATGTCACTGGGTACTGCATTAGGCTTGAAGATTCTGAATAGACAGCAACGTCCCTTACCCCCGACGCCCGTGCAGTCTGACTACAGGCATACACGTTCAGACGACTCATCCAATTGAGCGACTCGGTTGGGTGACGTATTAACATTCCAAAATGGTCTAAACTTTCTTAAGCATAATTGAATACATGGTTTACCATATCCGAGAGACGTGATGTGCTTCAATGCTTTCGTTAATGATTGGTAAAAGATAGTTAGGCCCTTAAAAAAAGAGTTCAACCATAAAGAACACCATGGCCAAGTCAAGATGACTTCCATGAACACGTTCGGTTATCCTAACGGTCCAATCCTTTATGTGTCTAAACAAACAGTTCCTTATTTAACTAAGAATCCCTCAAGCATGGTGCAATGCTTGAGACCGCGTTATGGTGCAGTGTACTGGTCAACACTAACCGTGTTCCATGGCCTTACTTAGCAGAGGTACAGCTTACAACAACCGCTGTGCTTCAGCGTGCACGTACTAAAATGTCCCGTTCTTATTGATTAAAAACGTTCCATATTAATTGATTTCGTTGCGAGGTTTTGACCTCTATATGAGACGTTTTTCAAAGACTGCATTCATTTTAAAACAAACCTTAACCTTTATTTCATCAATAAAGGTTTAAAAAGCTTTACGTAGATTATCAAATATTGATAATCTAAAATATCCTGTTTACACACGACCATTACATAATGGTTTACAATACAAATATGTTACAACAAAATAAGTTTCTTGAATGCAGTTTTTACACAATATCATATAAGCATGGACTCCAAATCTCGTCTTTATTTAAGTATGCGACAGCGGAAGCTCTTAATAATCACCTGAGAATAAACATGCTTAAAACGTCAACAAAAATGTTGGTGAGTTATAGGTTTAACCTATATATATCAAATCATAATAATAGACCACAAGATTTCATATTTCAATACACATCCCATACGTAGAGATAAAAATCATTCATATGGTGAACACCTGGTAACCGACATTAACAAGATGCATATATAAGAATATCCCCATCATTCCGGGACACCCTTCGAATATGATATAAATTTCGAAGTACTAAAGCATCCGGTACTTTGGATGGGGTTTGTTAGGCCCAATAGATCTATCTTTAGGATTCGCGTCAATTAGGGTGTCTGTTCCCTAATTCTTAGATTACCAGACTTAATAAAAAGGGGCATATTCGATTTCGATAATTCAACCATACAATGTAGTTTCACGTACTTGTGTCTATTTTGTAAATCATTTATAAAACCTGCATGTATTCTCATCCCAAAAATATTAGATTTTAAAAGTGGGACTATAACTCACTTTCACAGATTTTTACTTCGTCGGGAAGTAAGACTTGGCCACTGGTTGATTCACGAACCTATAACAATATATACATATATATCAAAGTATGTTCAAAATATATTTACAACACTTTTAATATATTTTGATGTTTTAAGTTTATTAAGTCAGCTGTCCTCGTTAGTAACCTACAACTAGTTATCCACAGTTAGATGTACAGAAATAAATCGATAAATATTATTTTGAATCAATCCACAACCCAGTGTATACGTATCTCAGTATTGATCACAACTCAAACTATATATATTTTGGAATCAACCTCAACCCTGTATAGCTAACTCCAACATTCACATATAGAGTGTCTATGGTTGTTCCGAAATATATATAGATGTGTCGACATGATAGGTCGAAACATTATATACGTGTCTATGGTATCTCAAGATTACATAATATACAATACAAGTTGATTAAGTTATGGTTGGAATAGATTTGTTACCAATTTTCACGTAGCTAAAATGAGAAAAATTATCCAATCTTGTTTTACCCATAACTTCTTCATTTTAAATCCGTTTTGAGTGAATCAAATTGCTATGGTTTCATATTGAACTCTATTTTATGAATCTAAATAGAAAAAGTATAGGTTTATAGTCAGAAAAATAAGTTACAATTCATTTTTGTAAAGGTAGTCATTTCAGTCGAAAGAACGACGTCTAGATGACCATTTTAGAAAACATACTTCCACTTTGAGTTTAACCATAATTTTTGGATATAGTTTCATGTTCATAATAAAAATCATTTTCTCAGAATAACAACTTTTAAATCAAAGTTTATCATAGTTTTTAATTAACTAACCCAAAACAGCCCGCGGTGTTACTACGACAGCGTAAATCCGGTTTTACTGTGTTTTTCGTGTTTCCAAGTTTTAAATCATTAAGTTAGCAAATCATATAGATATAGAAAATGTGTTTAGTTGATTTTAAAAGTCAAGTTAGAAGGATTAACTTTTGTTTGCTAACAAGTTTAGAATTAACTAAACTATGTTCTAGTGATTACAAGTTTAAACCTTCGAATAAGATAGCTTTATATGTATGAATCGAATGATGTTATGAATATTATTACTACCTTAAGTTCCTTGGATAAACCTACTGGAAAAGAGAAAAATGGATCTAGCTTCAACGGATCCTTGGATGGCTCGAAGTTCTTGAAGCAGAATCATGACACGAAAACAAGTTCAAGTAAGATCATCACTTGAAATAAGATTGTTATAGTTATAGAAATTGAACCAAAGTTTGAATATGATTATTACCTTGTATTAGAATGATAACCTACTGTAAGGAACAAAGATTTCTTGAGGTTGGATGATCACCTTACAAGATTGGAAGTGAGCTAGCAAACTTGAAAGTATTCTTGATTTTATGTAACTAGAACTTGTAGAATATATGAAGAACACTTAGAACTTGAAGATAGAACTTGAGAGAGATTAATTAGATGAAGAAAATTGAAGAATGAAAGTGTTTGTAGGTGTTTTTGGTCGTTGGTGTATGGATTAGATATAAAGGATATGTAATTTTGTTTTCATGTAAATAAGTCATGAATAATTACTCATATTTTTGTAATTTTATGAGATATTTCATGCTAGTTGCCAAATAATGGTTCCCACATGTGTTAGGTGACTCACATGGGCTGCTAAGAGCTGATCATTAGAGTGTATATACCAATAGTACATACATCTAAAAGCTGTGTATTGTACGAGTACTAATACGGGTGCATACGAGTAGAATTGTTGATGAAACTGAACGAGGATGTAATTGTAAGCATTTTTGTTAAGTAGAAGTATTTTGATAAGTGTATTGAAGTCTTTAAAAAGTGTATAAATACATATTAAAACACTACATGTATATACATTTTAACTGAGTCGTTAAGTCATCGTTAGTCGTTACATGTAAGTGTTGTTTTGAAACCTTTAGGTTAACGATCTTGTTAAATGTTGTTAACCCAATGTTTATAATATCAAATGAGATTTTAAATTATTATATTATCATGATATTATCATGTATGAATATCTCTTAATATGATATATATATATACATTAAATGTGTTTACAACGATAACCGTTACATATATGTCTCATTTAAAAATCATTAAGTTAGTAGTCTTGTTTTTACATATGTAGTTCATTGTTAATATATTTAATGATATGTTTACTTATCATAGTATCATGTTAACTATATATATATCCATATATATGTCATCATATAGTTTTTACAAGTTTTAACGTTCGTGAATCACCGGTCAACTTGGGTGGTCAATTGTCTATATGAAACATATCTCAATTAATCAAGTCTTAACAAGTTTGATTGCTTAACATGTTGGAAACATTTAATCATGTAAATATCAATCTCAATTAATATATATAAACATGAAAAAGTTCGGGTCACTACAGTACCTACCCGTTAAATAAATTTCGTCCCGAAATTTTAAGCTGTTGAAGGTGTTGACGAATCTTCTGGAAATAGATGCGGGTATTTCTTCTTCATCTGATCTTCACATTCCCAGGTGAACTCGGGTCCTCTACGAGCATTCCATTGAACCTTAACAATTGGTATCTTGTTTTGCTTAAGTCTTTTAACCTCACGATCCATTATTTTGACGGGTTCTTCGATGAATTGAAGTTTTTCGTTGATTTGGATTTCATCTAACGGAATAGTGAGATCTTCTTTAGCAAAACATTTCTTCAAATTCGAGACGTGGAAAGTGTTATGTACAGCCGCGAGTTGTTGAGGTAACTCAAGTCGGTAAGCTACTGGTCCGATACGATCAATAATCTTGAATGGTCCAATATACCTTGGATTTAATTTCCCTCGTTTACCAAATCGAACTACACCTTTCCAAGGTGCAACTTTAAGCATGACCATCTCTCCAATTTCAAATTCTATATCTTTTCTTTTAATGTCAGCTAGCTCTTTTGTCGACTTTGGGCGGTTTTCAACCGTTGTTGAATTTGGATGATCTTCTCGGAAGTTTCTTGTATTATCTCTGGACTCGTAATCTGTCTATCCCCCACTTCACTCCAACAAATCGGAGACCTGCACTTTCTACCATAAAGTGCTTCAAACGGCGCCATCTCAATGCTTGAATGGTAGCTGTTGTTATAGGAAAATTCTGCTAACGGTAGATGTCGATCCTAACTGTTTCCGAAATCAATAACACATGCTCGTAGCATGTCTTCAAGTGTTTGTATCGTCCTTTCGCTCTGCCCATCAGTTTGTGGATGATAGGCAGTACTCATGTCTAGACGAGTTCCTAATGCTTGCTGTAATGTCTGCCAGAATCTTGAAATAAATTTGCCATCCCTATCAGAGATAATAGAGATTGGTACTCCATGTCTGGAGATGACTTCCTTCAAATACAGTCGTGCTAACTTCTCCATCTTGTCATCTTCTCTTATTGGCAGGAAGTGTGCTGATTTGGTGAGACGATCAACTATTACCCAAATAGTATCAAAACCACTTGCAGTCCTTGGCAATTTAGTGATGAAATCCATGGTAATGTTTTCCCATTTCCATTCCGGGATTTCGGGTTGTTGAAGTAGACCTGATGGTTTCTGATGCTCAGCTTTGACCTTAGAACACGTCAAACATTCTCCTACGTATTTAGCAACATCGGCTTTCATACCCGGCCACCAAAAATGTTTCTTGAGATCCTTGTACATCTTCCCCGTTCCAGGATGTATTGAGTATCTGGTTTTATGAGCTTCTCTAAGTACCATTTCTCTCATATCTCCAAATTTTGGTACCCAAATCCTTTCAGCCCTATACCGGGTTCCGTCTTCTCGAATATTAAGATGCTTCTCCGATCCTTTGGGTATTTCATCCTTTAAATTTCCCTCTTTTAAAACTCCTTGTTGCGCCTCCTTTATTTGAGTAGTAAGGTTATTATGAATCATTATATTCATAGATTTTACTCGAATAGGTTCTCTGTCCTTCCTGCTCAAGGCATAGGCTACCACATTTGCCTTCCCCGGGTGGTAACGAATCTCAAAGTCGTAATCATTCAATAATTCAATCCGCCTACGCTGCCTCATATTCAGTTGTTTCTGATTAAATATGTGTTGAAGACTTTTGTGGTCGGTATATATAATACTTTTGACCCCATATAAGTAGTGCCTCCAAGTCTTTAATGCAAAAACAACCGCGCCTAATTCCAAATCATGCGTCATATAATTTTGTTCGTGAATCTTCAATTGTCTAGACGCATAAGCAATCACCTTCGTTCGTTGCATTAATACATAACCGAGACCTTGCTTTGATGCGTCACAATAAATCACAAAATCATCATTCCCTTCAGGCAATGACAATATAGGTGCCGTAGTTAGCTTTTTCTTCAATAACTGAAACGCTTTCTCTTGTTCATCATTCCATTCAAATTTCTTCCCTTTATGCGTTAATGCAGTCAAGGGTTTTGCTATTCTGGAAAAGTCTTGGATGAACCTTCTGTAGTAACCAGCTAGTCCTAAAAACTGGCGTATGTGTTTCAGAGTTTTCGGGGTTTCCCACTTTTCAACAGTTTCTATCTTTGCCGGATCCACCTTAATACCTTCTTTGTTCACTATGTGACCGAGGAATTGAACTTCTTCCAACCAAAATGCACACTTTGAAAACTTAGCGTACAATTCTTCCTTCCTCAATACTTCTAACACCTTTCTCAAATGTTCACCGTGTTCTTGGTCATTCTTTGAGTAAATAAGTATGTCATCAATGAAAACAATGACAAACTTGTCAAGGTATGGTCCACACACTCGGTTCATAAGGTCCATGAACACAGCTAGTGCATTAGTTAAACCAAACGGCATGACCATAAACTCGTAATGACCGTAACGTGTTCTGAAAGCAGTCTTTGGAATATCATCTTCTTTCACCCGCATTTGATGATACCCGGAATGTAAGTCAATCTTTGAATAAACAGACGAGCCTTGTAGTTGATCAAATAAGTTGTCGATTCTCGGTAGTGGGTAGCGGTTCTTGATGGTAAGTTTGTTCAACTCTCGGTAGTCGATACACAACCTGAATGTACCATCTTTCTTCTTGACAAACAAAACAGGAGCTCCCCACGGTGATGTGCTTGGTCGAATGAAATCACGCTCTAAAAGTTCTTGTAATTGGCTTTGCAGTTCTTTCATCTCGCTGGGTGCGAGTCTGTAAGGAGCACGAGCTATTGGTGCAGCTCCTGGTACAAGATCTATTTGAAATTCAACGGATCGATGTGGGGGTAATCCCGGTAATTCTTTCGGAAATACATCGGTAAATTCTTTTGCAATGGGAACATCATTGATGCTCTTTTCTTCAGTTTGTACTTTCTCCACGTGTGCTAGAACAACATAGCAACCTTTTCTTATTGGTTTTTGTGCCTTCAAATTACTAATAAGATGTAGCTTCGTGTTGCCCTTTTCTCCGTACACCATTAAGGGTTTTCCTTTTTCTCGTATAATGCGAATTGCATTTTTGTAACAAACGATCTCTGCTTTCACTTCTTTCAACCAGTCCATACCGATTATCACATCAAAACTCCCTAACTCTACTGGTATCAAATCAATCTTAAATGTTTCGCTAACCAGTTTAATTTCTCGATTCCGACATATATTATCTGCTGAAATTAATTTACCATTTGCTAATTCGAGTAAAAATTTACTATCCAAAGGCGTCAATGGACAACTTAATTTAGCACAAAAATCTCTACTCATATAGCTTCTATCCGCACCCGAATCAAATAAAACGTAAGCATATTTATTGTCAATAAGAAACGTACCCGTAACAAGCTCCGGGTCTTCCTGTGCCTCTGCCGCATTAATATTGAAAACTCTTCCGCGGCCTTGTCCAATCGTGTTCTCCTGGTTCGGGCAATTTCTAATAATGTGGCCCGGTTTTCCACATTTATAACAAACTACATTGGCATAACTTGCTCCGACACTACTTGCTCCGCCATTACTCGTTCCGATACCATTTGTTCCTTTCGTTCTATTAACCCCTGGTCCGTAGACCTCACACTTCGCCGCGCTATGACCATTTCTTTTACACTTGTTGCAAAATTTGGTGCAGAACCCCGAGTGATACTTTTCACACCTTTGGCATAGCTGCTTCTGATTGTTGTTGTTGTTGCGGTTGTTATTGTTGTTGGGATGATTGTTGTAGTTGCTGCTATTGTTGTTGTTGTTGTTGTTGTTGGGCCGTTTGTTGTAGTTGCGATTGATGTTGCGATTGTTGGGATAATTGTTGCGATTATTGTTGTAATTGCTGTTGTTGTTGTATTGGTGATTCTTATCACCGTTTTCCTCCCACTTTCTTTTGACTTGCTTCACATTGGCCTCTTCAGCCGTCTGTTCTTTAATTCTTTCCTCAATCTGGTTTACTAGTTTGTGAGCCATTCTACATGCCTGTTGTATGGAGGTGGGCTCGTGTGAACTTATATCTTCTTGGATTCTTTCCGGTAATCCTTTCACAAACGCGTCGATCTTCTCTTCCTCATCTTCGAAAGCTCCCGGACATAATAGGCACAATTCTGTGAATTGTCTTTCATACGTGGTAATATCAAATCCTTGGGTTCGTAACCCTCTAAGTTCTGTCTTAAGCTTATTGACCTCGGTTCTGGGACGGTACTTCTCATTCATCAAGTGCTTGAATGCTGACCACGATAGTGTGTACGCATCATCTTGTCCCACTTGCTCTAGATAGGTATTCCACCATGTTAACGCAGAACCTGTGAAGGTATGCGTAGCGTACTTCACTTTGTCCTCTTCAGTACACTTACTTATGGCAAACACCGATTCGACCTTTTCGGTCCACCGTTTCAATCCGATCGGTCCTTCGGTTCCATCAAATTCCAAAGGTTTGCAGGCAGTGAATTCTTTGTAGGTGCATCCTACACGATTTCCTGTACTGCTAGATCCAAGGTTATTGTTGGTATGTAGCGCAGCCTATACTTCGGCTATGTTTGAAGCTAGAAAAGTACGGAATTCCTCTTCATTCATATTCACGGTGTGTCGAGTAGTCGGTGCCATTTCCTTTAAAATAGTCAAATGGAATAAGTTAATCATACAGAATATTAAGAGTAGTTAATAGTATTTCGTAGCATAATATGAACTCATTTATAAAAGCTTTTTCTTCATATTAGCGTTTTATAAGTTTAAATTTGGGTAGTACCTACCCGTTAAGTTCATACTTAGTAGCTAATATACAATTCAACTACTACAATTCTATATGAAAAACTGATTATAATAATATTTCGCGTTCAAACTTTTACACAATATTTTACAAACTTACAATACCGCTTATTTTACATATAGCATGAAATATAGCACACAATAAATTTGATACAAGATGGTTGTGAAGATAATTCTAGCTAGTACACAAGTCGTTCAGCAAAGGCAATAAAGACACGTAATTCATACGTCCAGAAACAAGTCATGCATTCTGGTTTTACTAGGATTACTTCCCATCCTTGGTCTTGTGGAACATAACCGTTATGGCCGTTGATAAGACAGCGTGTTGTAACGTTGTCAAAGGGACGAGGGTTACGTAATGACCAAAAGTCTTGTAATAACCTAAAAACCTCATTTCTTACCCCAATTACCGACTCCGTCACTTGTGGGAACGTTTTGTTTAATAGTTGTAGCCCGATGTTCTTTTTCTCACTTTGGTGAGAAGCGAACATTACTAACCCGTAAGCATAGCATGCTTCTTTATGTAGCATGTTAGCCGCTTTTTCTAAATCATGAAGTCCTATATTCGGATACATTGAGTCAAAATAATTTCTTAACCCGTTGCATAAAATAGCACTTGGGTTCCCCGCAATATATGCGTCAAAGTAAACACATCGTAACTTATGGGTTTCCCAATGTGATATCCCCCATCTTTCAAACGAAAGTCTCTTATAAACCAAGACATTCTTGGAACGTTCTTCGAATGTCTTACAAACTGATTTCGCCTTAAATAGTTGTGCCGAGGAATTCTGACCGACTCTAGACAAGATTTCATCAATCATGTCTCCGGGTAGGTCTCTTAAAATATTGGGTTGTCTATCCATTTTGTGTTTTTACACTGTAAAATAGACAAGAGTTAGATTCATAAAAAAAATACTTATTAATACAAGCAATTTTTACATATATCATAAAGCATAAGCACACTATATTACATATATTACACCACACGAATACAACTATCTTATTCCGACTCGCTTGTTTCTTCTTCTTTGGTTTTGGTTCGTTTTGCCAAGTTTCTAGGGATATATGATGTACCCCTAATACGAGCCGTCGTTTTCCATATTGGTTTAGAAAAACCTGGTGGTTTAGAGGTTCCCAGGTCATTGTTACAACTTAAGGGCTTCGGGGGTTGACGATACATATAAAGTTCATCGGGGTTGGAATTAGATTTCTCTATTTTTATGCCCTTTCCCTTATTATTTTCTTTTGCCTTTTTAAATTCAGTTGGGGTAATTTCTATAACATCATCGGAATTCTCGTCAGAATCCGATTCATCGGAGAATTGGTAATCCTCCCAATATTTTGCTTCCTTGGCGGAGACACCATTGACCATAATTAACCTTGGTCGGTTGGTTGAGGATTTTCTTTTACTTAACCGTTTTATTATTTCCCCCACCGGTTCTATTTCTTCATCCGGTTCCGATTCTTCTTCCGGTTCCGATTCTTCTTCCGGTTCCGACTCTTCTTCCGGTTCCTCTTCGGGAACTTGTGAATCAGTCCACGAATCATTCCAATTTACATTTGACTCTTCATTATTATTAGGTGAGTCAATGGGACTTGTTCTAGAGGTAGACATCTATCACATAATATCAAACGCGTTAAGAGATTAATATATCACATAATATTCACATGTTAAAAATATATAGTTTCCAACAAAATTTGTTAAGCAATCATTTTTCAAGTAAACACGGTCGAAGTCCAGACTCACTAATGCATCCTAACAAACTCGATAAGACACACTAATGCAAAATTCTGGTTCTCTAAGACCAATGCTCTGATACCAACTGAAATGTCCCGTTCTTATTGATTAAAAACGTTCCATATTAATTGATTTTGTTGCGAGGTTTTGACCTCTATATGAGACATTTTTCAAAGACTGCATTCATTTTAAAACAAACCATAACCTTTATTTCATCAATAAAGGTTTAAAAAGCTTTACGTAGATTATCAAATAATGATAATCTAAAATATCCTGTTTACACACGACCATTACATAATGGTTTACAATACAAATATGTTACAACAAAATAAGTTTCTTGAATGCAGTTTTTACACAATATCATACAAGCATGGACTCCAAATCTCGTCTTTATTTAAGTATGCGACAGCGGAAGCTCTTAATAATCACCTGAGAATAAACATGCTTAAAACGTCAACAAAAATGTTGAAGAGTTATAGGTTTGACATATATATATCAAATCATAATAATAGACCACAAGATTTCATATTTCAATACACATCCCATACATAGAGATAAAAATTATTCATATGGTGAACACCTGGTAACCGACATTAACAAGATGCATATATAAGAATATCCCCATCATTCCGGGACACCCTTCGGATATGATATAAATTTCGAAGTACTAAAGCATCCGGTACTTTGGATGGGGTTTGTTAGGCCCAATAGATCTATCTTTAGGATTCGCGTCGATTAGGGTGTCTGTTCCCTAATTCTTAGATTACCAGACTTAATAAAAAGGGGAATATTCGATTTCGATAATTCAACCATAGAATGCAGTTTCACGTACTTGTGTCTATTTTGTAAATCATTTATAAAACCTGCATGTATTCTCATCCCAAAAATATTAGATTTTAAAAGTGAGACTATAACTCACTTTCACAGATTTTTACTTCGTCGGGAAGTAAGACTTGGCCACTGGTTGATTCACGAACCTATAACAATATATACATATATATCAATGTATGTTCAAAATATATTTACAACACTTTTAATATATTTTGATGTTTTAAGTTTATTAAGTCAGCTGTCCTCGTTAGTAACCTACAACTAGTTGTCCACAGTTAGATGTACAGAAATAAATCGATAAATATTATTTTGAATCAATCCATGACCCAGTGTATACGTATCTCAGTATTGATCACAACTCAAACTATATATATTTTGGAATCAACCCCAACCCTGTATAGCTAACTCCAACATTCACATATAGAGTGTCTATGGTTGTTCCGAAATATATATAGATGTGTCGACATGATAGGTCGAAACATTGTATACGTGTCTATGGTATCTCAAGATTACATAATATACAATACAAGTTGATTAAGTTATGTTTGGAATAGATTTGTTACCAATTTTCACGTAGCTAAAATGAGAAAAATTATCCAATCTTGTTTTACCCATAACTTCTTCATTTTAAATCCGTTTTGAGTGAATCAAATTGCTATGGTTTCATATTGAACTCTATTTTATGAATCTAAACAGAAAAAGTATAGGTTTATAGTCCGAAAAATAAGTTACAATTCATTTTTGTAAAGGTAGTCATTTCAGTCGAAAGAACGACGTCTAGATGACCATTTTAGAAAACATACTTCCACTTTGAGTTTAACCATAATTTTTGGATATAGTTTCATGTTCATAATAAAAATAATTTTCTCAGAATAACAACTTTTAAATCAAAGTTTATCATAGTTTTTAATTAACTAAAATCATTAAGTTAGCATATCATATAGATATAGAACATGTGTTTAGTTAATTTTAAAAGTCAAGTTAGAAGGATTAACTTTTGTTTGCGAACAAGTTTATAATTAACTAAACTATGTTCTAGTGATTACAAGTTTAAACCTTCGAATAAGATAGCTTTATATGTATGAATCGAATGATGTTATGAACATCATTACTACCTTAAGTTTCTTGGATAAACCTACTGGAAAAGAGAAAAATGGATCTAGCTTCAACGGATCCTTGGATGGCTCGAAGTTCTTGAAGCAGAATCATGACACGAAAACAAGTTCAAGTAAGATCATCACTTGAAATAAGATTGTTATAGTTATAGAAATTGAACCAAAGTTTGAATATGATTATTACCTTGTATTAGAATGATAACCTACTGTAAGGAACAAAGATTTCTTGAGGTCGGATGATCACCTTACAAGATTGGAAGTGAGCTAGCAAACTTGAAAGTATTCTTGATTTTATGTAACTAGAACTTGTAGAATATATGAAGAACACTTAGAACTTGAAGATAGAACTTGAGAGAGATCAATTAGATGAAGAAAATTGAAGAATGAAAGTTTTTGTAGGTGTTTTTGGTCGTTGGTGTATGGATTAGATATAAAGGATGTGTAATTTTGTTTTCATGTAAATAAGTCATGAATGATTACTCATATTTTTGTAATTTTATGAGATATTTCATGCTAGTTGCCAAATAATGGTTCCCACATGTGTTAGGTGACTCACATGGGCTGCTAAGAGCTGATCATTAGAGTGTATATACCAATAGTACATACATCTAAAAGCTGTGTATTGTACGAGTACGAATACGGGTGCATACGAGTAGAATTGTTGATGAAACTGAACGAGGATGTAATTGTAAGCATTTTTGTTAAGTAGAAGTATTTTGATAAGTGTATTGAAGTCTTTCAAAAGTGTATAAATACATATTAAAACACTACATGTATATACATTTTAACTGAGTCGTTAAGTCATCGTTAGTCGTTACATGTAAGTGTTGTTTTGAAACCTTTAGGTTAACGATCTTGTTAAATGTTGTTAACCCAATGTTTATAATATCAAATGAGATTTTAAATTATTATATTATCATGATATTATCATGTATGAATATCTCTTAATATGATATATATATACATTAAATGTCTTTACAACGATAATCGTTACATATATGTCTCGTTTAAAAATCATTAAGTTAGTAGTCTTGTTTTTACATATGTAGTTCATTGTTAATATACTTAATGATATGTTTACTTATCATAGTATCATGTTAACTATATATATATATCCATATATATGTCATCATATAGTTTTTACAAGTTTTAACGTTCGTGAATCACCGGTCAACTTGGGTGGTCAATTGTCTATATGAAACATATTTCAATTAATCAAGTCTTAACAAGTTTGATTGCTTAACATGTTGGAAACATTTAATCATGTAAATATCAATCTCAATTAATATATATAAACATGGAAAAGTTCGGGTCACTACACATACGAAGTTTATATGCTTGGTGACTACACTAGCATGGTCTGGGACCGACAATGTACTAAGGGTCTAGTCAGATGTTTCACTACGAAAGAGTCCTCAGTTGGAATCCAAAGCTTGATAGACTTACTACAACCAGTGTGCCTCAGTCGATCTTACGTTGTATCTGATAGACTTCTCTTACCAAGGGGTGACACATATAGTGTACTCTGAATCGGAGTTCGCGACTTCCCAATAACAGAGCCTATAACTACGTTCTATTAGTTGGAAAAACGATTGAGTTTAAAGCATAATCGGAAAGCATTTCGACAGCATACACAAACCATAATATTATTTCGGAATTATAACTGCTTACATCATAGCATACACTAAAGATAACTACTCGCTAATCATGGCAACAATATAATAAAACATTATATAAGATAAAGGATAGAGGTACCAGTAGATTAAACGAGTTCCGAATACAAAAGTGACAACTTCAAGACTCCAGACCGCTCCTAATACAATTTTCAGCGTTCTTCTCCGGGTACTAGGTTTCTCGCACAGAGTCGAAGGCCTTGAGAGTATGACTAATATTGTACAAGAGAGAGAAAGAAGTGAATTGAAGTGTGTGTTGGAATGAATGACAAAGACCCATTAAATAGACTTGAAAATTGCCAAAATAGCCTGGCAGGCCGCATGGCAGGCCGTATGGTGGGGCGTATTTGGCAGGCCGTATGGCTGGCAGGCCGTATGGTGAGGGCACTTGGTAGGGCGTATCTGGAAGGCCGTATCTATAGAGGCAAGCCGTATGGCAAGCCATATGGTGTGCTGGTCAGCCTTGATTCCCTGGATCGTAACTTGATTTCTTGTCTTTCACCGTTTTCGCTCTAGAATCTTCGTTTTAACTCCGATTCTCTTGATTCTTTTTGTACTGTCTTCGTAATTACTTGTTCTTCAATTCTAACCTATGAAGTGGGTATTTTTCCAATAAAGTTCGAATCTTTCTTGTTTTTGGGCCTTAATACCGGGGTGAAAACGTGACTTTTTAGCCGATATCAAATATCCCACACTTAGACTTTGCTTGTCCTCAAGCAAACTCTCATTTTTTAAGAATCTTTTTAGTGTTTCTTTTCTAATAGCCTAAACGGTTTGCTTTTATTATAAGAGCAAAAAGATAAGGTGAGTCATCTATGTTAGGATTTTGAAATTATCTCTTCAAGCATGCGAGGAGGTTACATGACATAGGCTAGCTTTCACGGATCACTCAAATCACTCAAGTGTTTAGGGTTCCCTATGGATCTAAGAAATGAAGTACGCTCATAGCCAGTCATGCTGCACCCATCGTCATAGGCTTGATAAAGACTCAAATCCTTGCTGCTAATGCGAGAACGGTAGTAATCTCAGCTTTATAGGTCATTTGTCACTGATGGAGAAGGAATTTTGGAGTGGTAGTGAAGTTGTTTTTTGAAGGGTGAGATAACGGGTAATGTAGTCTTTATACAGACTTTTATTCGGATAGATAGGAGTGCTGAAGTATTTTGAGAAGCACTTTTGAACTTTTTCTTCATTTGATAATCATTTTCGGTCGAGTTCTCTTCGGCATTTCTCTTATTTAGTTCTGCCCCTTTTTCAGAACTTGAAAATATCATCATTTTTTTTTTGAGACTTCATCTCGAGAAACTTTTTGCCGGTAAACTTTTTCAAGACCTTTGCCATGATACTTGAGAGGTTTATAACATCGGGTTTTCGGAAGGAATCTCATTTTCTGGATTTTTCGAGAGATGGTAAAGGTGATATGGATGTGGTGGTAGAGTAGAAGCAGTGGAGGTGCGGAAGGTTTATGTTTGACAAATGGGTAGCTATTTGAGTACAACTGAATCGTGTTTCGCTGCTTGGAGATATATATCTAAAGCAAGTTCTGATTCTGAGCACAGACATCGACACTCTCAACGAAAAATAGTGAAGCATTAAAGATGAATGCTGGTCTTATTTGGGGTGTCTCACCATAATCAATTTAGGTCGATAATGCCTTAGTCATGCAATGCTCTATTAGAGATTTCAATCTAACAAGAATTCCACCTTACTTAAGCCTTATTTTTATTGACAAACGTTTTAGGTTTTCAAAAATACTCTTTCGAAAAGGGTTTCTTTTGCAAAAAATTTGAAATTTGGCTTAAGGACTTGGAATCTTCGTAATGGTTTATTATAATACAGCATAAAAAAATACCAACATCCCACACTTAGACGAACATTGTCCTCAATGTTCCTAGTGTACCACACTTAGGAGTTGAAGTTGAAGATTTGGGAGTATTTGTCTAGTGTTTTTATTGGGTGTTATCCCACACTTAGATATAAGCTAGGATGTGGCATATTTTGAATCTTGAGCTAGTAGCAAAAAGAAAGAAAAACCCCTAGCAGATGCAGCTGGCTTCCTTGCTTCTTTATCGGCTCATTTGTCATCCTTTATTCTCCTATTCTACTTTATTGCACAGGTTGCCTCCCGAGAAGCGCTTTTGTTTAAGGTCGTTGACTCGACCGTAGTGATGCTTCAAAAAGCGAACATTCCTCGCTGATGGTTGTGACCTTGGTCTTCTTGAGGGAATGTGAGTCTTGGTGGATAAGTCTTGAGAAAGTGTCGGACCAATAGTGGTAACAAGTCCGGTACTTCTCTTGAAGATCTTCTGAAAGATAAGTAGTGTGCAGTTTCGGCTCTTGACAAATCTTGAAGTCCGATGAGAATATGATCCTCAGCTCTGCTGGTTGACCCATGAATGTCAATCATAGAAGCAGTGCTGGTGTTGATGATTTCTCTTATGGGATGCTCATTTCGGAGGTCTTCAAACAATGTCAGAAACTGTATCTTTAGAATTTCGAAGTCTTCGGAACGGTGATCTCCACAGTAGGAGTTTGTAGCTTTACACAGATTAGTTAAGAGACGAAGCTGGAAAGAAGTGAACAGCAATCCTGATCCGAGTATTAGTTTCACCGTCTTTGAGTATATCTCCCGACATCCAGCTTTAAATGTGAAACTAGGATCCGTGGACTCGTGGAAGATATGTGATAGCTGCTTCGTAACATAGGTGGCAATATTGACTCGATCTGGTTTAAGATGAGAGAACGGATTGTTTCGCCTTGCTTCCTCCATAACAGCGTCTTGTAACTCTTTGATAATCAGATCAGCGTGGTGATCAATTGTTACGTAAATCACTAGTCTGTCTGGTGTGCTTTCAAAATTATCTCTATCCAGAAGAGCAAAAAGACTGAGAATATCCTCGATCATTTGCAAATCAGAGTGATAAGTCGGGCGGCTGGTGGAAAGATCCATATGCTTCCTGATGAGAGTCAGTAGTACTCGTTGGTTTCGCGAGAACAGAAGTGCAGATCCGGCTAAGGCGTTATAAACCCTAGAGTAAATGATCTTCTGATCTCGACATAATCTTGTTTCGAGAATAGTGCGAACTACTGAGTTATGCTCTCGTTGCGTTTCTTCGTAATAGATATGATCGTGAAGAGAATTGATAAAGTCTTAAATGCGTTCTTCTAGGATTTCAACATCATTGTCTTCTCTTCGGAGATAGAGGTGGTGCTCTTCTCTGATAGTCATAATTCGTTCTATTAAGCGTAGCGAAAAGTTGATGGTTGACTTTCAAATGGCTTCGAGAATGTCTTCAAATTCATCGGTATCATTGATGAAGGTGATCATGTCTGCATGTGTGGATATAACTGGAATTCGATCTGAAGAAGAGTCTGGCTCCCCTTGATCTAGTTCGTTTAGAGAGTGTGAGTTAGTCAGAATGTCTCCATGATGCTCTTCCTCGTCATTATCGGTATCTGGTTCCTCTGAGGATGCGTTCGATGAACGGGTTTCTTCAGTATCCTGACTCTCCACTTTGATACTAACAGGATCAATTTCTATATCCTTAACCTCAGCCTTGTCGGTCTTCTTCTTGAAGCGAATGATAAAACTGTGATCTGCCGTCTCAAGCCTCATTATTTCTTCATGACGCTCAGTGCTTGGAACAGGTATTGTCGCAGTTTCTTTTACGTCTTCAATTTCCTCTTCCTCCGCAGATTCTTCCTCTTCCTCTATTTCTTCGCTGGGATCCTCTTCTTCCATTTCTGGGTCGTTTACAGACTGTGATTCGACACCCATTTCGATATCATCGGCTGGTGGTGACTCCTCATCGGAAGTGATTCGTCTAGTGGAAATAGCAAACATCTCTGCCTGCCCAGAAAGATCGGTTGGTCGGTCAATTTTGAAGGTAACGCTCTCCCCATGTGATCGTAAGATCATGGTTTGATTGTACACATCAATGAAAGTCCTAGCCGTATTCATGAAAGGTCTTCCTTACACTACTTGGGTGTGTAGGTCTTCCTTGATATCCATCACTATGAAATCCGTAGGATACAAGAATTTGTCGACTTTCACCAAGACGTTCTCAACTATGCCCTTAGGATATCGAATTGTATGATCGGCAAGTTGGATTGTCATTGTGGTTGGTGACAAGTCTCCTAACTCTAATCTCTGCAGGGGATTAGGTTGATACTTTCTCCTAAATCTGCTAGCGCATGAATGGTTCCAAATTGGTAGATTGAACACGGGAAAACGAATCGGCCCGTATCTCCTAGCTTTGGTGGTAGAGAGTTTCTGAGTAATGCAAAGCATTCTTCATTCAGTGGAATTTTGTTAGAGTCTGGTATCCTCTCCTTTGTAGAAAGAAGCCTTCGGATGTATCTCTTCTGGTTGGGAACTTTGGACATGGTGTCCAAGAATCTGCCGTCAAGTTTGAAGGAATCAATCTTGGATGGTTCTTCTTGTAGCCTTCCAGGATAAGGTACGCGAACTGGAGTTTCAGGAGTCAGCTTCTGAGTATATGTCGATTTATTCTTGAGCCTAGTTAACCTTCTCCTTGGTTCTTCCTCTGGGATTACGGAATCCATTTGCTTTGCTTCTTCTATGTGGGGATTTTGGAGAGTATTACTTGGCAATCTTCCCTGCGGTCAGGTTTCAAGGCGTTGTGATAACTGTCCGAGCTGCGTTTCCAAACTATTGAGCAGAGCCAATTGATTTCTCATTAGTATCTCCGTCTGATCTTGTCTGGTTACAGTTCTCTGATTTAGCTGTTGTTGTCCTTGGATGAACTGAGTTAACTGATCATCAGCTCTGAGAGTGGGGTTAGTTGCTTTTGTGGGGGACCAGTGAGTGGAAGTGGTTGATCGTAGGTCATTTGAGATTGTTGGGATGGGTAAGGTAGATAGCGATAGCGAAAAGGTTGATTGCTTCACTGAAATTGATTAACCCTAGGTGGTTGATTGAATTCAGGAATTGGTGGACGAGCTGGGTATTGGACGTAACAGGCTGAACCGTCAGGGTTTTCGTACTCAACTTGATAATCTTCAGTAGGTTGCGGGTTAGTACAATTAACACAAGCTTGAGCTTGGTTAACCTGCTGCGGTTGCGTGTTCAATTCTCCAAGTTGTTTGGCAAGAGATTCCATCTTATCTTTGAGGGATTTGATGGCCTCCGTTTGATTATTAAGTGCGAGGAGTGGTGCAGATGATGAAGTTGTTTCACCAATGTTCCAATCATGATGATGCATCATCATGTTCTCGAGAAATTCCCATGCTTCATCTGCGATTTGGTTCATCAGATTCCCTTGAGCTGCTGCATCAATCGTCGTCCTATGATTTACCGTAAGACCATTGTAGAAGGTGCAGATTTGGGCTGACCGTTCTAGCTGGTGATTAGGGCATTTCTTCAGCAGGGTTTTAAAACGCTCCCATGCGGTGTAAAGAGATTCATCATAACTTTGCTTGAAGTTAATGATGTCATTCTTCAGTTTGGTTTGTTTAGAAGGAGGGAAATATTTGGTTAGGAATTTAGTAGCCATCTCCGTCCATGACGCGATGGAATCTTTTTTCAATCCTTCAAACCAAGTTTGAGCATGATGAGTGAGAGAATAGGGGAACAAGTATAGTCGGACTATATCTTGTCCTATCCCTGGCTGTTTGTAGGAGTTCGAAAGAGATATGAATTTATCAATGTGAGAATTAGGATCGTCATTCGGTAATCCGTGAAACTGAGAGCTATTCTGAATGAGCTGGATGATGTGATGTTTTAACTCGAACGAGTGTCCTTGAATCTCTGGAAATCTGATTGGTCCTCCTCGACCTTCAATCGAGGGTTTGGTATTTTCTGTTAAAGTAACGCGTAACGCCATTTGGTTTCTGATTCTTGCTTCCTTGCGTGCTTTAGACATTATTGCGTCTGGATAAGGTACAAATAACAACGGCCTTGGTCTAGATCGGGTTTGGGTCATACACTAGGTATGCCTTTTTATTTTTAATTTTCGCAAATAAGCTAAATTATAATAAGCTAAACTAAACTAAGTTAATCTAATTCTAAGGTAATCTAATCTAATCTAAGGTAATCTAAGGTAATCTAATCTAAGGTAGTCTAAGGTAATCTAAAGTTCTCTAGCTAATTAACTAACTATCCTATGGTGGAATATGTTTTTGGTTCTGGCTACTGATTCCCTGGTATTTCGGTAACAGAGCTTCGCACAAACTATTCAACAAACCAAGTGGCCAGGCCGACTATGGAGAGGCAGGATCCTTTTGGTCCCAATATAATTGGCGACTGTTCGAAAAATCCAATAACCAAGTCCATGTATAATTGTCTTTCTTAGACACCACTAAATGCTTGTGAATAAGTTTGATAGAGAGCAATATTGTCTGATACCAGTTCCTCGGTAGCGGCGCCAAAAACTAGGTTCTCTCCTGATATGGCCGAAATGGACGGTTTTTATTTGCGCGGTGTCGTTAGGCTGCGGCTCGCCGGGATCAGCCACTCGTGGGAGAGGGTACAGTTTTAAATTTATATTTAGCGGGGCCTAAATCTTACTACTCCTTATGAGTAAGGGAAGTATGACCTAGAGTCGTATTTTTGAGATATCAGTAACATCGAACCTATATTTTAGCCTAAGATAGTTAGGGAGTAGTGAATATTTATTTTGGGATTTTCTAATTTAAAAGATAGATAAAGTAAATGCGATAAAATTTGCAATTCAGATAAGGTTAAAGTAAGCGCATACTATGATTTCATCAGTTATTCTACCGAGATTATGGAATGCTGGCTCATGAATAGGCAGAGGCCTTGTACTCATTACACTGGTCCTAAGCGCCCCTGTCACAAGACATGTCACTGGGTAGTGCGTTAGGCTTAAAGATTCTGAATAGACAACAACCTCCCTTACCCCCGATGCCCGTGCAGTCTGATACAGGCATACACGTTCAGACGGCTCATCCAATTGAGCGACTCGGTTGGGTGATGTATTAACATTCCAAAATGGTCTAAACTTTCTTAAGCATAATAGAATACATGGTTTACCATATCCAAGAGACGTGATGTGCTTCAATGCTTTCGTTAATGATTGGTAAAAGATAGTTAGGCCCTTAAAAAAAAGAGTTCAACCCTAAAGAACACCATGGCCAAGTCAAGATGACTTCCATGAACACGTTCGGTTATCCTAATGGTCCAATCCTTTATGTGTCTAAACAAACAGTTCCTTAATTAACTAAGAATCCCTCAAGCGGGGTGCAATGCTTGATACCGCGTTATGGTGCAGTGTACTGGTCAACACTAACTGTGTTCCATGGCCTTACTTAGCAGAGGTACAGCTTACAACAACCGCTATGCTTCAGCGTGCACGTACGAAGTTTATATGGTTGGTGACTACACTAGCATGGTCTGGGACCAACAATGTACTAAGGGTCTAGTCAGATGTTTCACTACGAAAGAGTCCTCAGTCGAAATCCAAAGCTTGATAGACTTACTACAACCGGTGTGCCTCAGTCGATCTTACGTTGTATCCGATAGACTTCTCTTACCAAGGGGTGACACAGATAGTATACTCTGAATCGGAGTTTGCGACTTCCCAATAACAGAGCCTATAACTGCGTTCTATTAGTTGAAAAAGCGATTGAGTTTAAAGCATAATCGGAAAGCATTTCGACAGCATACACAAACCATAATATTATTTTGGCATTATAACTGCTTACATCATAGCATACACTAAAGATAACTACTCGCTAATCATGGCAACAATATAATAAAACATTATATAAGATAAAGGATAGAGGTACCAGTAGATTAAACGAGTTCCGAATACAAAAGTGACAACTTCAAGACTCCAGACCACTCCTAATACAATCTTCAGCGTTCTTCTCCTGGTACTAGGTTTCCCGCACGAAGTCGAAGGCCTTGAGAGTATGACTAATATTGTACAAGAGAGATAAAGAAGTGAATTGAAGTGTGTGTTGGAATGAATGACAAAGACCCATTAAATAGACTTGAAAATTGCCAAAATACGCCTGGCAGGCCGCATGGCAGGCCGTATGGTGGGGCGTATTTGGCAGGCCGTATGGCTGGCAAGCCGTATGGTGAGGGCACTTGGTGGGGCGTATCTGGCAGGCCGTATCCATAGAGGCAGGCTGTATGGTAGGTCGTATGACAAGCCGTATGGTGTGCTGGTCAGCCTTGATTCCCTGGATCGTAACTTGATTTCTTGTCTTTCACCATTTTCGCTCTAGAATCTTCGTTTTAGCTCCGATTCTCTTGATTCTTTTTGCACCGCCTTCGTAATTACTTGTTCTTCAATTCTAACCGATGAAGTGGGTATTTTGCCGATAAAGTTCAAATCTTTCTTGTTTTTGGGCCTTAATACCGGGGTGAAAACATGACTTTTTAGCCGATATCAAGATTTACAGTACTGATAAAGTAAATGAAGCTGATACAGCTGAGGGTCCGAACAAAGCTTTAGTTGTCATTCATGGAGACGATGATGATTAGTCTATCAAATTGAATGTTGATGATAAATAACCTAAAGCTAACATGGCCAAGATTTCTAAAGAAAAAGAAGACTGTGTTATTGGTCAAAGTATAATTGAGAAGCTGACTGCTCGTGCTGAAAGAGCTGAAAAGTTATCACGAATCATTCGGAAAGAGAAGAATCAAAAGATGGTTAAAGATAAATTCAAGAAGGCACGTGATTCAGTTCCTCGTACACCTGAATCTGGAAGTATTTCACCAACATCGTCAGAGGACTACTACTTCAACAGTTGGAAAGATAACTATGGTGATACCTCTGTGTTCGAAGAAATTCTAGAGGCTAATCAGAGTGAAGAGACATTGGTTGATTCTGATACGGAACTACACAAATGGAGTAAAATGTTTGCTGCTGAATTGGAAATGTTTGTTCTTATGGGTGAAGGTTCAGATCTTGAGAGTGTAAGTTCAGATAATGATGATTCGGACAAGATGTCAGAATCAGAGGTTTAAGATAAAGAAAATCATACTGGAGCAGATCAATCTGAGTTTGAAGCATTGAATAAGCAAGCAGTAGATTTACTGAAGATGTGTTTATCAGAAAGTGATCTTGGAAAGATTTCCGGTTTGACAAGATCTAAGGATATATTGGACAGACTTGAGCAGATTCATTTGGGTAAAGATGCTGATACATCAGAGTTTCTTACAGACTCGTCAGAATCAGAAGATGAGCTCGATGATGGGAAGAAGACATATTTCTTTGCATTTATGGCTGAGACTTCCTCATCAAATAACGCTCAACAGGTATCTTCTGATCCATCTACTGTTATTGAATGTGTTAAATGTGCTGAATCTAAGGTAACAATAGATAATTTAACTAAGGCATATGCGGAGATGAAAGAAAAATGGCATGCTGACCATGTGACCACTAAGGTTGAAAATGAATTGAAAGAGCAAATCAAAGTTTATGAAAAACAACTTCACGATCTTAAATGTTATAACTTTGACATAAATCAAGCTTTAATTAAATGTGTTGACACAATTAATGAAATAAAGAAAGAAAATGAATGCGTTAAAGCTGATTTAGAGGCAATCTCAATCAAAATTAAATGTTGGGTAAGTGCGTCACAATGGAATGCATTAATGGTGGAACTTAATGACACCAAGCAAAAGGGTATTGGATATAGTTCTGCATCTCCTCCTTTTCAGAAAACATTTATTAATGCTAACATAGTTGACGGTCGACCAGAAGATTGTATCCCTCCTAGTTATGAAGATTATGTAGAAAAGAATAAAAAATGTAGTTCAACTAAGAATACAATTTCTGATGATACTGCTGAAGGTGCTCTAGATCATGAGGAAGATAGGAAAACTGGGTTAGGAGATAACTCTAAGACAAGTAGAGTTAGAACACCAAAAGGTCCTGTTAAGATTTTGAAAAATCCTAGATTTGCTAACAGACCTGTTCCTCCTGCTACCCCTTAGCCTGTTCAGAAAGAGAGATCAAATGATTCTCCTATGTTAGTAAGAGCACAAGACCCCTCATCTTCAAACTCTAATAATGTGTATCAATTCAGAGGACATAGGGAGTTTAGACAATATTTTAATTGTGCTGTTTTTGGACACATTGCTGCTTATTGTCCTAGAAAATTCCGATCCCCGAGACATAAAGTTGACTTATCACATGATGATTCTAGATCATATCATGTTCATCGAACAGGTTTCCCTGTAAATGATGAACTTCGTGATAAAAGATCTAAGATAAATGTTGTCTTTGGAGACTTCAAAAGGAAGTACTTCAATAGATCTGTTTCTCCTGTGAAGGGGAAAATTCCTAAAAGAAATTTTGAGGCAAATGTTGCCAGTGCTAGTGAGCAAGGTAGACCTTCTGAACCAATGTTGAGGTCTCCATTTCAAAGAGCTAGTCACAGAAAGTATTTTTCAAGAACTAGACCACGGATGAATCATTCTGATTCAGAGAGGAATGTTAGACGCCAAGAGCGTGACACCTCTCCTTCCAAATTTTCTAAGTTTAAGGTTTCTAATGATGAGATTCCTCCGGATTCAAACAGGAAATGGATGGAAGTTCAAGCTATGGGTGTTAATGGAAAACCTACTGCCGTCCAGGCGTGGGTTCCCATTATCAATTAATTTTCTTAATGTGATATGCACGGAACCAGGCTACCTGCAAACAACACCTGGATTGTGGATAGAGGCACTTCGAGACATATGACTGGACATCTATCTCTTCTTTCGGATGTACACCCAATTAAGGGAGGTTATGTTGCATTTGCTGGAGATAAGAGTGGTCATATTTCAGCTCAGGGTTTATTGAAGAATGATAAAGTCAGTTTTGATAAAGTGAACTATTGTCAAGAGCTTGCAAATAATTTGTTATCAGTTTCACAAATCTGTGAAAAATCCTTCAAAGTAGCATTTGATGACGAATTCAGCTACATCTTGAAACCAGAGTTTGTGATTTCTTCTGAAATGATTTTGATGAAGGCTCCTCGACAAGCTGATTTATACATGCTAGATATGAATGTTGCTACTTCAACTGCTGAACATCATCAAGCTTTTGTTTCTAAAGCGACTGAACAAGATTCTATTACATGGCACAAACGCATGGGTCATTTAAGTTTTCGGAAGATGAACCATCTGGTTCACAACAATCTCGTAGAAGGTGTTGATCTTCGTTCATTTCATATTCCAGGCACATGTGTTCCTTGTAAGAAGGGTAAGCAGAGCAAGAAAGCACACAAGTTGGTGAAGTATAATCCAATATCTGCTCCACTTGAGTTGTTGCACATGGATCTCTTTGGTCCAATTCGATTTGAAAGTATTGATGGTAGTAAGTATTGTCTGGTGGTAACTGATGATTATTTAAGATTCTCATGGGTTATGTTTTTGAAAGAGAAGTCTGATACGTTTGAGAATTTGAAAGTGCTAATCAATCGATTAGAGACAGGTTTTAAATTGAAAGTTAGAAAGATTCGATGCGATAATGGTACAGAATTTAAGAATCAGTATCTCGCATGTTTCTGTATTGAAAAAGGTATCAATATGCAATTCAGTTATGCATACGCTCCACAGATGAATGGTGTTGCTGAAAGAAAGAATAGGGTTTTGATTGAAACTGCTAGAACTATGCTAGCTGATTCATCTTTACCTGTTCATTTTTGTAAAGACCCGTCCTTATCCATATGGACAAAATCTTCAACAATTGGTCCCATTGCGATGATCGACTCCAAGTAATGTCCTTAAAATGAGCTAATGCACAGCGGAAGACTTAATTTGTACCTAAGAATAACATGCTTTAAAACGTCAACATAAAGTTGGTGAGATATATAGGTTTGATGCTAGCAGCGTTATAACTATGGACCACAAGATTTCATATATTTAAACATAATACACTCGCAAGTGTATTTAAAAGTAGTTGAGCACTTGGTAACCATACTTAACATTTAAATCATCGCAGCATATTCTTAAATAATCGCTACACCGTACCAAGTGTAGTATACAGAAACAAAGTACTGTGCAACCGTTGAAAATTGGTCGTCCAGCCCGGTTGGGGTTGTCAGGCCCGATAGATCTATCAACAGGATTCGCGTTTACATTCCTCATGTAAATATTAGCTACCAAGTATAAAGAAATATGCCATGGTACAACTCAACATAGAATTTATTTTTGATCACTTGTGTCCATAACGTAAATCATAAAATGCATGTATTCTCATCCCAAAATATTTAGAGTTTAAAAGGGACTATATACTCACCATACTGTATTTTGTAGTAAAAATACATATAACATCACTGAACACGTATAAAGTTGGCCTCGGATTCACGAACCTATATCATTTGTATATTTATTAATATGCATGGTTGTAATTGAACACACAGAAATATAAATGCATTAGTTATATCATTTTTATGTTAATAATATATATATGTTTTTATATGTTCATTGTATATAATAAAATATTAAATTTTGTTATGTTATATGTGTTAAATATATATATTTATGTATGTATTTCATTTGTTTATCAAAACAGTAATTCTGTTATATTAAGTTAATACTAGTAAAAATAATGATAATAACATTATTAATATACATATGTTAATAAAAATTCTATTAATGATAATAATCATGATATTAATAATAATACTTGTAAAAATATTAATTTTACTGTCTATGATAGTTATTAATGATTTACTAATAATAATAATTTTTTTTAAAAATGATAACATTAATAAAAATATTAATATTGCTATTAATGATACATTTGTTTAGTAATAATAATAATTATACTAATAGTTACAAATTTGATACTACTACTATTATTAATGAAATTAATGACAACTTGTATTATTGTAAGATTAATAATAATAATAATTATAATAATAATAATAATAATTAATTAGAACACTACCTTAAGGAAACTGGCCTAAAAAGAAATAAGAGTCCTTGCCTGGGCTCGAACCCGAGACCCCACGTTTAGACACACGCCCCCTTACCACTCCTCCGTCCCATTCTTTTCTGATTTACCCCCAGTTTAATTGGTTATAACCCATCTCACCCTTTTCCAATCAAATTTCTGGCCCAACATTTAATTAATCTCAGCCCAACAGGTAATTATTATATGGCCTACTATTTATTCACGGCCCAACAACAACATAAATATGGCCCAACAACTTGAATATTACGGCCAAGTATAAAAAAATATCCCGGAGGTCATTGTATATATTTATCTCCTTTTTCTTTTATTAAACATGTGGGGTTTCTATATATTTTTTTTTTTACAATTGTCGGCCACCCCTTTTTGTATTGTAAATACTTAAATGGCCCGTGATTTTATGAAGTTTAAGCCGACACACAACACAATATCATCATATTCTTTATTTACTAAAGATATTCATCTTCATTCAAAGTTATTTGGGTTGTTGTTCGAGTGGACAGGAAATAGATATAAAAGCAGCTTGATCGATGGTTTTTGAAGCAAGGGTAAACGTACAGCAGCAATAGCCTGACGGTGGTTGTGGGTATGGTAGCCGGTGGTATTTTGGTGGTGGTTTCACGTGGACAGAAGCAACTAGAGGATCGAGGTGTTTTGCAAGTGAATAATCAACAAAAGGGTATTGGTGGTGGCGGTTATGATGGTTCCATGGCAGCGTAACAGTAGCAGCAAACGGGTTCTAATCCTGGTGGTTTTGTTAATACAATTGCAACAGAAAGGAAACAAAGAAAAAAAAATTATATGGGTTTAAGGTGGTGTCGGTTTTAATGGGTTGTTTAATGGAGGTGGTGATCACTGGGTTTGTGGTGGTTCTTTTGAGTAGAGACGATAATGGAAGTAATAAAGGTGGTTGTTTGGTTCTTTTAAACAGAACTTTGAACCGTAGCAGTAGTTCTTGGATACCACAGAAAATTCGCTGGTGATGAAGGGTTGTCGTGGTGGGTTGTGTTGGTTATCAAGGGTTAAAGAAGAAGATGGTAATATGAGTTTTTGTTGATCTTCGAATAGAGAAAAGAACAATGATATATGTGTGTGTATATTTGTTTATGTTTGTGTGGGAGTTTCACCTATGCATTTGTATATGCATATCTTTTATATATAGAATAGATGGTGTGTATATATAAACTAGATATTCATTAACTTAAAACAAGTAAGTGGGTGTGTATTGACATAATATCTCGATCAAGGAAGGAAAAAGATTAAAGTAGAAAGAGACATAAACTGAATTTGTTGTTATGCAGAAGAGATGTTCGTCCTTTGATTCCCACGGACAAAAACAAGAAGCAATAAAATAAAAATCAAAAAGCTGATATTGATGGATAACAGAATGCCCGTAATTATCTGATTTTTCACTATTGCAGATTAATAAATATAAATATATTAATTGTTAATAATAATTATAATAATAATAATTTGTATTATTTGTATATGAATAATAATAATGATAACTATAATAACATTAATAATAATAATTTTTAGTGATAATTAAAGTAGTAATTATAAGAATAATAACAATAATGATAATAAATATAACAAATATTTTTAATCAAGTAAATTTAATATTATTACATTCTTACAATTAATTCTCATATATATATATATATATATATATATATATATATATATATATATATATATATATATATATATATATATATATATATATATATATATATATATATATATATATATATAGTAATACTTTCAATACTTAGTATATTATTTTCATTTTATATATTTATTTATGTATATGCATATCTATTTACAAACAATTGTTCGTGAATCGTCGGGAATAGTCGAAGGGTAACTGATTATCCGAATATAGATTTCAAATTTTCTAGACTCAATATCACAGATTTTGCTTATCGTGTCGGAAACCTATAAAGATTAAGGTTTAAATTTGGTCAGAAATTTCCGGGTCATTACAGTACCTACCCGTTAAAGAAATTTCGTCCCCGAAATTTGATAGAGATCGTCATAGATAACAATAGGAATGTTTTCATGACAAACATGAGGTAATAATAGAGTTTTATCATTATTGAGAGATATAGATAAAACGATCCGATCAAGTGAAGCGTACGAGTGAAGCTATCACAAAAGAGTGAAATGAGTAAATAAATATATTCGTTTCAACCGATGACGTAGTTACTATTGACTTCCGGGATTTAAGGGATTTAAAGAAAATCTTACGTAATAAGATTTGATTCTTCGGCGATCAGGATCTTCTTAGATTTAATGCGGCAATCTGTTTCGATTTCTCTGTCGGATATTTCACTATAAATCCACCTCCTTTGCTTCTTTATTTTCACAGCTCCCACCTTCTATTCTTTCCCCCTCACTCCATACTTTAAAACATTCGTCTGTATGCTCCATCCCGTTCTGATTCTTGTTATACTTCTAACTTTCATATCTTTCATTCTTCTCTTTCATCTCCCGCCAGAAGAATCTACTCACTTCTATTATTTCCTTGGAATTATAATGTTTCTAATTCTCCCGTGTCTTTACGTTGCAATACGTATTGATATACACACGGTTTGTAATTTCTGGGTGGTTGGTGGGCCTTATATCCTTCATTATTTTTCGGAGCTTCATGCTTTCGTTTCCTCTTCCCGTCTTCGAGTCAAGCGCGCAATGGTCCGGAATTCGTAGGTATGAAATTTGGAATGAACATAACTAATGTCTTAAGAAAGAAATGGTAATGGCACGATTTTGATTTGTCAAATTACCAGATTATCCTGGAAAATACCGAATCATCAAGAAAAATGTTTTCTTGATATGTTTAGAGATTAGATTGAATGTAAGAGCCATGTAACATGACACATGATGATGGTACGGTGAATCATCACATTCCATTAGAAACTCAACATGAATTTCTGTAATATAATGACGTTGATCAAGTGTCATTATATTATACTAATTCATGCATCAGTTCCCAACACTACTTCAAAATATTCATATTTTAAACTCGAAGGTTTCAGAATTTAGAAACTAAACTAGTTTCTTATATGATATATTACAGATAGAGCGGAGAGATAATTAATATCGGACAAAATATTTATGAAGATATCTTCAGAAATATTGAGGATATTTATAAGAAAAGATACGATAATATCTTTGAATATCTAAGATTAAAGGATGATGGAGCCTATTGTCCGCAAGAGTTTAGAGTAAGGAGCAAGATATTCACTAAAGACTTCAGCAGACATTGAATTATTTGGATTCTTTGAAGTCAAACTTATTCTTTGTGATTTGTCCACGGCTTCCTTCATAGTTTCGCATAATCTGCTTTTCAGTACTAAAATTTTCTATCGAGTGTTCCTCACACTCCTTTCTATATCATCAAACCTTTGGCCATTAAGACCATCTACAACATGCTGCTTCGTCAGCATTTTCAAAGTTAATGAATCTGAGTCATCGGTTATCAAACCGAGGTGGTTTCAGAAGAATTGTATTTTTAGATGATTAAACGCTGATGGTAATATGGTGGAATATAAAAGGTTCCCCGGTAACAATAAAAGAGCACGCATATATATCAAAATTATAATGAGGTTGTTTCGGATGAAAAGTCGGAGTTGATTTGCTGAAGCTGTGACAAAGTTGACTAATTTGGAAAGGGATTGCACAATTATTTTGGGTAATAATAACACTAAAGGAATTAACACAGCTATGTGTTAAACGTTTACTCAGTTTTCGAGGGTTTTTCTGATGCATAACTATATGCATCAATCCTTTCTTCTGTAGATGAAGTGCGGTTGGTTCATCCTCTCGATTGAGGTGTTTTCAAGAATCATGAAAAGATTTGAACGCGGATTGTAACTGTCGAGGTACAAATGAGGTTTAGGATGAAATCAAGTGGCAAACTTGAAGAATTGTTTAGTTTCATATGTTATAATCAACATTTTAATTCGTTTTAATTGTCCAAAGTTAGCAGTCCAAGAGTCCGATTGTCCAATGGTCCAATAATTTCATATATAAATTAAATATATAATATTCGAATTAATTTATACGTATCGTGACCCGTGTGCCGGTCTCAGTATTGATCACAACTCAAACCATATTTATATTTTGGAATCAACTCCAACCCTGTATAGCCAACTCCAACATTCACATATAGAGTGTCTACTGTTGTTCCGAAATATATATATAGATGGGTCGATATGATAGATCGAAACCTTGCATACGTGTCCCGTTATTTATAGTGCGTAAAATAAATAAATATATATCATGACCCGTGTACAACGTATTGTCTCAGAATTAATCCGACGTATTGTGTACATGTGTCCCGACGGTATGTAAAGTGCAGAAATTAAATGACGATAAATAAAATTGCGATAATTAAATTACGATAAATAAAAATGTAACCAGTTAGCTAGGAACAGTTAGCTGGAACAGTTAGCGTGGATTCTTATCAATATTTCAATTAATTAGTTCGTTTGTTTCTAACAAATTTTATCTTGTCCAATGTTTTCTTCATTATGCCACTTGTTGGATTCTGATAGGTAAAAATCCAGATATGAAATTTGAATGGAAATGGTTGTTCTGTGGTGAACGGATACGTATATCGGTAGTTGTAAGTAGGATAGCAAATGACCGTTGAATCAGATTCGAAGAATGTACAGTGTAACTTATTAATGTGAAATCTAAATATTCCTCGGGTACTACCTACCCGTTAAAATATTTTCATCATTATCAGTTTGTACGAAGGAATTTTTAATTACAATCTTTATAGAAATATACTTGCATATATATTTTCTTCAGATGTAATCATGGATTTAATGAGTCAAGAAGTTATTAAACTCATTTGATTTATCGTTATTACTAGATTACATGATCTCTAAAACATTAGAGGTTACATAGTCACCATTTTGAACCAGGATAAATGAGATAGAACAATATGTAAATCGAAAATAATTGATGTAGAACGATATGTAGAATGAAAATCATACTCGAAGTACAGATGGTGATATTGAGGCGTGTGATGTTGATATCCGAGGTATAAATTGAGATGTTGAGGTTTACGACGCGGTTGTGGTTGGGGGTGATAAGAGTACTGTTGACGTTGATGATGGTGGTGCTGATTATGCTGCTAGTACTTCTGCTGGTGTTTGCAGCCTTCGCACCATGTTCTCCAAAGCCGTCACGTGAGCACGAAGTTCGTTAATTTCTGCTAGTACACCGGGATGAATGGCGGTTGGAGTGAGCGAATGAACAAGATCTGAAATATGGGATAGTATATAATCGTGACGAGATACTCTAGAAATGAGAGAGAAAATGGTTTCTCGAACAGGTTCGCCGGTAAGTGCTTCAGGTTCATCGCCAAGAGGGCAATTCGGTGGATGGAAGGGATCACCCTCTTCTTGTCTCCAATAATTTAGTATATTACAAACCCATCCTCAATTCATCCAGAATAGATGATGGGAGATTGGTTGATCCATTCCTGTGACGCTGCCTTCGGAGCTCGAATGAAAATCCATATCGGCGTAGCTGTCAGAGTCTGAGGGATTCGAACTGGACGCGGAATCCATCTTGTATAGTCGGGGAAATGAATTTTTGGTAAGGGATAGATTATAGGAGTTAGATTTGGTATTCTTCAATACATAATTTACATATGTATATATAATACCAAAATCCCATAAATTACGGAGAATCTTTGAAAAGATATTAATAAAAGGTAACAATAACAGATACGCTAAGATATGAATTTTGTCTATACACTATCGATGCACTAAATGCAGTAAGACGTGTCTAGACTTAAGAATGATAGGCAGGCAATTTCCTAAGGATAATAAGTAGAATAATTCCGACTAGATATGATAAGCAAAACTTTTTGACATGTAGACACGGTCGAAGTCCAGACTCACTAATGTATCCTAACAACTACCAGTTAGACACACTAATGCAAGACCTGGTTCGCTAAGACCACCGCTCTGATACCACCTGTAAAGACCCGTCCTTATCCATATGGACAAAATCTTCAACAATTGGTCCCATTACGATGATCGACTCCAAGTAATGTCCTTAAAATGAGCTAATGCACAGCGGAAGACTTAATTTGTACCTAAGAATAACATGCTTTAAAACATCAACATAAAGTTGGTGAGATATATAGGTTTGATGCTAGCAGCGTTATAACTATGGACCACAAGATTTCATATATTTAAACATAATACACTCGCAAGTGTATTTAAAAGTAGTTGAGCACTTGGTAACCATACTTAACATTTAAATCATCGCAGCATATTCTTAAATAATCGCTACACCGTACCAAGTGTAGTATACAGAAACAAAGTACTGTGCAACCGTTGAAAACTGGTCGTCCAGCCCGGTTGGGGTTGTCAGGCCCGATAGATCTATCAACAGGATTCGCGTTTACATTCCTCATGTAAATATTAGCTACCAAGTATAAAGAAATATGCCATGGTACAACTCAACATAGAATTTATTTTTGATCACTTGTGTCCATAACGTAAATCATAAAATGCATGTATTCTCATCCCAAAATATTTAGAGTTTAAAAGGGATTATATACTCACCATACTGTATTTTGTAGTAAAAATACATATAACATCACTGAACACGTATAAAGTTGGCCTCGGATTCACGAACCTATATCATTTGTATATTTATTAATATGCATGGTTGTAATTGAACACACAGAAATATAAATGCATTAGTTATATCATTTTTATGTTAATAATATATATATGTTTTTATATGTTCATTGTATATAATAAAATATTAAATTTTGTTATGTTATATGTGTTAAATATATATATTTATGTATGTATTTCATTTGTTTATCAAAACAGTAATTCTGTTATATTAAGTTAATACTAGTAAAAATAATGATAATAACATTATTAATATACATATGTTAATAAAAATTCTATTAATGATAATAATCATGATATTAATAATAATACTTGTAAAAATATTAATTTTACTGTCTATGATAGTTATTAATGATTTACTAATAATAATAATTTTTTTTTAAAAATGATAACATTAATAAAAATATTAATATTGCTATTAATGATACATTTGTTTAGTAATAATAATAATTATACTAATAGTTACAAATTTGATACTACTACTATTATTAATGAAATTAATGACAACTTGTATTATTGTAAGATTAATAATAATAATAATTATAATAATAATAATAATAATTAATTAGAACACTACCTTAAGGAAACTGGCCTAAAAAGAAATAAGAGTCCTTGCCTGGGCTCGAACCCGAGACCCCTCGTTTAGACACACGCCCCCTTACCACTCCTCCGTCCCATTCTTTTCTGATTTACCCCCAGTTTAATTGGTTATAACTCGTCTCACCCTTTTCCAATCAAATTTCTGGCCCAACATTTAATTAATCTCAGCCCAACAGGTAATTATTATATGGCCTACTATTTATTCACGGCCCAACAACAACATAAATATGGCCCAACAACTTGAAGATTACGGCCAAGTATAAAAAAATATCCCGGAGGTCATTGTATATATTTAGCTCCTTTTTCTTTTATTAAACATGTGGGGTTTCTATATATTTTTTTTTTTTTACAATTGTCGGCCACCCCTTTTTGTATTGTAAATACTTAAATGGCCCGTGATTTTATGAAGTTTAAGCCGACACACAACACAATATCATCATATTCTTTATTTACTAAAGATATTCATCTTCATTCAAAGTTATTTGGGTTGTTGTTTGAGTGGACAGGAAATAGATATAAAAGCAGCTTGATCGATGGTTTTTGAAGCAAGGGTAAACGTACAGCAGCAATAGCCTGACGGTGGTTGTGGGTATGGTAGCCGGTGGTATTTTGGTGGTGGTTTCACGTGGACAGAAGCAACTAGAGGATCGAGGTGTTTTGCAAGTGAATAATCAACAAAAGGGTATTGGTGGTGGCGGTTATGATGGTTCCATGGCAGCGTAACAGTAGCAGCAAACGGGTTCTAATCCTGGTGGTTTTGATAATACAATTGCAACAGAAAGGAAACAAAGAAAAAAAAATTATATGGGTTTAAGGTGGTGTCGGTTTTAATGGGTTGTTTAATGGAGGTGGTGATCACTGGGTTTGTGGTGGTTCTTTTGAGTAGAGACGATAATGGAAGTAATAAAGGTGGTTGTTTGGTTCTTTTAAACAGAACTTTGAACCGTAGCAGTAGTTCTTGGATACCACAGAAAATTCGCTGGTGATGAAGGGTTGTCGTGGTGGGTTGTGTTGGTTATCAAGGGTTGAAGAAGAAGATGGTAATATGAGTTTTTGTTGATCTTTGAATAGAGAAAAGAACAATGATATATGTGTGTGTATATTTGTTTATGTTTGTGTGGGGGTTTCACTTATGCATTTGTATATGCATATGTTTTATATATAGAATAGATGGTGTGTATATATAAACTAGATATTCATTAACTTAAAACAAGTAAGTGGGTGTGTATTGACATAATATCTCGATCAAGGAAGGAAAAAGATTAAAGTAGAAAGAGACATAAACTGAATTTGTTGTTATGCAGAAGAGATGCTCGTCCTTTGATTCCCACAGACAAAAACAAGAAGCAATAAAATAAAAATCAAAAAGCTGATATTGATGGATAACAGAATGCCCGTAATTATCTGATTTTTCACTATTGCAGATTAATAAATATACATATATTAATTGTTAATAATAATTATAACAATAATAATTTGTATTATTTGTATATGAATAATAATAATGATAACTATAATAACATTAATAATAATAATTTTTAGTGATAATTAAAGTAGTAATTATAAGAATAATAACAATAATGATAATAAATATAACACATATTTTTAATCAAGTAAATTTAATATTATTACATTCTTACAATTAATTCTCATATATATATTATATATATATATATATATATATATATATATATATATATATATATATATATATATATATATATAGTAATACTTTCATTACTTAATATATTATTTTCATTTTATATATTTATTTATGTATATGCATATCTATTTACAAACAATTGTTCGTGAATCGTCGGGAATAGTCGAAGGGTAACTGATTATCCGAATATAGATTTCAAATTTTCTAGACTCAATATCACAGATTTTGCTTATCGTGTCGGAAACCTATAAAGATTAAGGTTTAAATTTGGTCAGAAATTTCCGGGTCATTACAATTTTTTAGGTGAAGCTGTTGCAAATGCTTGTTACACTATGAATCGAGTTTTAACTGTTAAACGACTAGGTAAAACATGCTATGAGTTATTGCATGGGAGAAAACCTTCTTTGAAGCATCTAGAACCATTTGGTGCCCCGTGTACCATTTTGAAGAGAAAACCAGGAAGTAAGTTTGATTAAAAAGTGGTTACTGGAGTGTTTCTTGGGTATAGTTCTCCTAACAAGCGAGTTTTCAACAATGAGACGAGATGTGTTAAAGAATGGCCTGAAGTTGACATCCAACGGAATTATACAAAGACTGCTACCAAAAGTCATCCTTGGATCTACAACTATGATGAGCTGATTGATTCATTTAATCTTGCTCCAGATCAGACGGAGAATGAAGTAGAGTTACAAATGCTGTTTGATTTACAGAATGAGCCAGAAGTGTCTGCACCTACTCCAACTCCATTACCTACAGTCGTTGAACTAGCACAAGATTCAGATCAAGATGTTGATCCAGTGTACGATACCTGCGGATCTGATATTTCAAGTAAGAATTCTGATAATCCTGAAGATGGAGATACCACGAATCTACACCACGAGATACCTGTTCCCGCAGACCCAGTTCCCAGAACTACAGCTGCTCATCATAGAGAAAATATAATTGGAGATCCAAATGCATGCATTAGGACGAGAAGACAAGTTCAGTTTGATGGTCAAGTTGATGCTCATATGACAGCTGCTGCTGCATATTACGAGTACTCATGTCATATTTCAAGAATTGAGCCAAAGACTACAAAAGAAGCTTTGAAGCATATTGATTGGGTCATGGCTATGTAAGAAGAAATCCAGCAATTCAATCGTCTAGATATTTGGAAGCTAGTTACTAAGCCGAAAGGTGCGAAAATAATCGACCTCAAATGGGTTTGGAAGTGCAAATTCGACGAAGATGGCAATGTTACCCGTAACAAAGCAAGATTAGTTGCTAAAGGCTATCAGCAAGATCCAGATTTTGATTACGATGAAGTTTTTGCTCCTGTTGCCAGATTGGAAGCGATTCGCATTTGATAATGCTAAAAACGAACATATATTTCATAGCATTATTCCCCAAGAAAGACAAGCTTTTAGTTGCAATTGTTCTATTTACAAGTGATATTCGTTTAAATATTAAAAGGTGAAGACAAAAGACAGATTCGACGAATTAAAGACGCAAACGACCAAAAATCTCAAAAGTACAAAATACAATCAAAGAGGTTCCAATTATTGATAAGAAACGTCTCGAAATTACAAGAGTACAAGATTCAAAACGCAAAGTACAAGATATTAAATTGTACGCAAGGACGTTCGAAAATCTGGAACCGGGACCAGAGTCAACTCTCAACGCTCGACGCAACGGACTAAAAATTACAAGTCAACTATGCACATGAATATAATATAATATATAAATAATTCTTAAAAATTATATATATATATATTATATTAATATTTAAAATCGTCGGCAAGAAAGAAGCCAAAGCTGGTGAGCTAGAATTTCAAACTCCGCGACTCGCGGAGTTTGAAGGCAAAAAATGCCGCGAGTCGCGGAGTTCCCCTGGACTCAATTCCCTATAAAAGCAAACGCAGTTTGATCGCAAAAACCATCCAATATATCAATCTCTCTATATCTATACATTATATTTATATTTATAATTTATATTTTAATTTTAATTTTAATTTTAATCCTAATAATAAGGGTATGTTAGCGAATGTTGTAAGGGTGTAAGTCGAAATTCTGTCCGTGTAACGCTACGCTATTTTTAATCATTGTAAGTTATGTTCAACCTTTTTAATTTAATATCTCGTAGCTAAGTTATTATTATGCTTATTTAATCCGAAGTAATCATGATGTTGGGCTAATTACTAAAATTGGGTAATTGGGCTTTGTACCATAATTGGGGTTTGGACAAAAGAACGACACTTGTGGAAATTAGACTATGGGCTATTAATGGGCTTTATATTTGTTTAACTAAATGATAATTTGTTAATGTTAATATAAAGATTTACAATTGGGCGTCCCTATAAATAACCATTTACACTCGATCGGACATGATGGGCGGGGTATTTATATGTACGAATAATCGTTCATTTAACTGAACATGGGAATAGATTAATAGCCACTAGAATTATTAAAACAGGGGTAAAATTATGTACAAGGACACTTGGCATAATTGATAACAGAGTATTAAAACCTTGGGTTACACGCAGTCGATAACCTGGTGTAATTATTAAACAAAGTATTAAAATCTTGTTACATTTTAAGTCCCCAATTAGTTGGAATATTTGACTTCGGGTATAAGGATAATTTGACGAGGACACTCGCACTTTATATTTATGACTGATGGACTGTTATGGACAAAAACCAGACGGACATATTAAAGGACGAAGGACAATTAACCCATGGGCATAAAACTAAAATCAACACGTCAAACATCATGATTACGGAAGTTTAAATAAGCATAATTTTTTTATTTCATATTTAATTCCCTTTATTTTATATTTAATTGCACTTCTAATTATAACACTTTTATTTATTGTTATTGTATTTAATTGCACTTTTAATTATCGTACTTTTTAATTATCGCAAGTTTATTTTATCGCACTTCTATTTATCGCAATTTCATTATTGTTATTTACTTTACGCTTTAAATTAAGTCTTTTATTTATTTAATATTTTACATTTTATTTTAACTGCGACTAAAGTTTTTAAATCTACAAACCGTTCATTAAACGGTAAAAACCCCCTTTATAATAATAATATTACTTATATATATATTTGTATTTTTATAAAAGTAAACTAATATAGCGTTAAGCTTAGTTTAAAGATTTTCCCTGTGGAACGAACCGGACTTACTAAAAACTACACTACTGTACGATTAGGTACACTGCCTATAAGTGTTGTAGCAAGGTTTAAGTATATCCATTCTATAAATAAATAAATATCTTGTGTAAAATTGTATCGTATTTAATAGTATTTCCTTGTAAAATATAAAGCTATTTTATATACACCTCGCACGACATCAAGTATATTTTTGGCGCCGCTGCCGGGGACAATCTAACTTAAAAGCCGGAAGCGTAACGCTAAATTTAAAAAAAAAAAAAAAGATTTTTATTTTTAGTTTACTTTTATTAAAATTCACTTTTGTAAAAATACGTTTTTAATTATTCGAAAATATAAAAAGAAAATAAAAATTTATATATTTTTTTAAAGATTTTGTTAAATATTTAAGTTTTATAAAGTTTTTTATTTTTATGTTATAAAAATATAAGTTTTATTTAAATATTTTTATTTAAAACATAAAAAAAACCGAAAAAAATTAATTAATATATATATAAATCTATTTTTAAGATATTTTTAAAATTATAAAGTAGTTCTATTTTTATTTTAGTTTTTAAATATAAGTTTTTATTATATAAATATTTTTATTTAAACAGAAAATATAAAACAGAATATAAAAAAAAATGCGTCGAATTTTAATCAACCTGTCATTTGAATTTTGGAACCCCGCAACTTGCGAAGTTTGCAGCTTCGAATACCGCGACTCGCGGAGCCACCCTGACACCGACAGAAACCCTAATCAGCATTTATTACGGATAATTATTATTATTATTAATAAACCCTAATTACTTAATTATTATTATAATTAGTTTAAGGTTTTAAATTAAATTGTATTTTAAATTTTAATTAGTTTTATTATATATAAAAATTAATAGTTTTATAAAATAAATAATATAAAAATAATATTTTTATAAAAATTGTAATTTTTACAACTTTTTGTATATTTTTATATTTTGTCCCTTTTTAATTGTTTTAGCGTAATATTTGTATTTTTCGCTAGTTTTTAGTTTTAAACTTAGTTTTTGCCATAGTTATATTTTTATTTCTAGATTTTTAGGCTTTGCCGTAAAATCCCTTAAGTGCTTTTTCTTTAGACCAAGATTTAGGTACTTTAGAATTTTGCGACGCCTTTTTAAGTTTTAGTTTCTTTTTAAGTTATTACCATTTGGGATATAGTTTTTCTTGTAAGCTTTAATATTTTTAGACACCTTTTACCTATGTATCAATTATCATTCCAATTAGTAATCTCAATTTGCGATTATAATTTTAAGTTAGTGATAGTAATAAGGTTGGGTTAGTCTAGTGTTTTTAAGTTCTATAAGTCACTATTTTTCTTTCTTATTTTTATTTTTCGACCTTTTTCCGACGCACTCTTTTTCTTTCTTATTTCTCGCTATTCTAGTTTTAGGACATAGATTTTTATTCTACTTCTTATCTAAATTTCTTAAAATTACGAAAATTTATTTTAAGTGGTTAAATTGATAGACATCAAAATTTTCTGGTTCGTAGTAATAGTTGGATTTGTACGTGGACCGGGTTATTGGAGCCAAACAGTCCTCAATTATATTGAGACCAAACGAATCCTGCCCCTCTGCTGCATCTTTTGGCTATTCGAAACGTGGGCAAAATCAGAAAAGTCTATTGATTGGATTACTTATATAATTTTTCTTTCCTTTTTAAAAACTAATAGGATATTCAGTGAATGCACCGAGCAAGACGTTCACCACCTTTTGTACGTTCACCACCTGTAACTAGATCAAGACATTTAGCAAATATTACCGCCGTTGATTTTTCTTTAGAATCGTCATCCAGTCGACCAAGTACTCCAGTTCAAATTTCCGATAATCCATTTTTTGAACCCGACCTCACAATTGAGAATCCGGAGAATATTCAGGGACGATTCATAGATCCTGAACCATTAAATTTTCCTCCGGAACCACCAATCATTCAAACAGAGATTGTTGAGGAACGAACCATTAAATCAGAATCCTCTAGTGATTCCGATTCAACAAATTCAATTATGGAGAATCTGGAACCTTTAAGTATGAAAGACCGAATGAGAGCTAAACGCACTGGCCAAGGTCACGCAATTACTCATCCAGACATTAGTGCGCCAGATTATGAAATCAAAGGACAAATTCTACACATGGTGACTAATCAATGCCAATTTAGTGGTGCACCGAAGGAAGATCCAAATGAACATCTTCGTACCTTTAATAGGATCTGCACTCTATTTAAAATAAGAGAAGTTGAGGATGAACAGATATATCTCATGTTATTTCCCTGGACTTTAAAGGGAGAAGCCAAAGATTGGTTGGAATCATTACCTGAAGGGGCGATTGATACATGGGACGTTTTAGTTGAAAATTTTCTTAAACAATTCTTTCCGGCATCTAAAGTCGTAAGACTTTAAGGAGAAATTGTTACGTTTACACAGAAACCGAATGAAACTCTATATGAGGCGTGGACAAGATTTGGAAAGTTATTAAGAGGATGTCCGCAACATGGTTTAGATACCTGTCAAATAGTACAAATATTCTACCAAGGATGCGACATCACTACAAGGAAAGACATAGATATAGCAGCTGGTGGTTCTATTATGAAGAAAACCGACACTGATGCTTATAAAATTATTGATAACACTGCTTCCCACTCACATGAGTGGCACCAAGAAAAATATATCGTTAGATCATCTAAAGCAGCTAGAGCCGATTCTAGCCATGACTTAGATTCCATTTCCGCAAAGATAGATGCTGTAGAGAGACGAATGGAAAAGATGACTAAGGATATTCACTCAATACGAATTAGTTGTGAGCAGTGTGGAGGACCACATTTGACAAAAGATTGTCTCAGCATTGAATTAACAATGGAACAAAGAGAGAATGTTTCATATCTAAACCAAAGACCTGGAAATAATTATCAGAATAATTATCAACCGCCAAGACCTATTTACAATCAAAATCAGAACTATAACCGAAATATTCCATACAACAACCAACAAGGTCCTAGCAATCAACAAGTATCCAACAATACTTACAATCAGCAAAGACCTAATTTTCAAAACAAACCACCACAACCCGATGATAAAAAGCCGAATTTAGAAGATATGATGACGAAGCTAGTTGAAACTCAAACGCAGTTTTTCACATCTCAGAAACAAACTAATGAACAAAATGCTCAAGCATTTAGAAATCAACAAGCTTCTAATCAAAACTTGGAACAAGAAGTAAGTAACCTAGCAAGGTTAATAGGTGAAAGAAAACCGGGAAGTTTACCTAGTGATACAAATGTAAACCCCCGGAATGAAACAGCTAAAGCCATTACCACAAGATGTGGTACAACACTTAAACCACCTGAAATACCTGTAACTTCTGATGAAGCTATTCCTACTCCACAAGAACCACAACCTGATCAAGATAAGGAAAAAGAACCGGTAGTTGAAAAGGTTAATGAAGATAACACAGTTAAGGCTAAACCTTATGTTAAACCATACCAACCACCACTTCCTTACCCGAGTAAAATGAAAAAAGAAAGACTTGAAGCCGAGCAATCCAAATTCTTGGATATGTTTAAACAGATAAATGTAAATCTTCCTTTCATTGATGTGATTTCAGGAATGCCTAGATATGCTAAATTCTTGAAAGATCTGATCACGAATAGAAAGAAAATGGAAGAACTCTCGGCTGTTACTATGAACGCTAATTGTTCAGCAGTGCTGTTGAATAAGATACCAGAAAAACTATCTGATCCAGGAAGTTTCACAATTCCATGTTTTCTGGGTAGTCTTAGTTCAATAGAAGCATTGGCAGACTTAGGTGCTAGTATAAATTTAATGCCGTATTCACTATATGCTAAACTAGACCATGGAGAATTGAAACCAACCAGAATAAGTATACAACTAGCCGATCGATCAATAAAATATCCTAGAGGGATAATGGAGAACATGCTAGTTAAAGTTGGTACTTTAGTATTTCCAGTAGATTTTGTTGTTCTGGACATGGAAGAAGATTCTCAAGTTCCTCTCATATTAGGAAGACCATTCTTAAACACGGCTAAAGCAATGATAGACGTGTTCGGTAAGAAATTGACCCTAAGTATAGAGGACGAGAGTGTTACCTTTTCAGTTGATAAAGTAATGCAACAACCTCAATCTGCAGATGATACATGTTATTATATTCAAACTATAGACTCACATGCAGAATTGTTAGAAGAATTTCCAGAATTACAAGGAACAGGAGAATGTTCTTTAGGAGAAGGTAATGAACCAATTAATGAAGCTGAAATATTAGCTACACTTATAGCTAATGGATATGAACCAACAACAGAAGAAATTCAAATGCTAAAAGAAGAAGACAGATATCGATATAAATCATCGATAGAAGAACCTCCGAAATTAGAGTTAAAGCCACTTCCAAACCATTTGGAATACGCTTATTTACATGGTGAATCTGAATTACCTGTAATAATATCGTCTTCTCTTACTGAAAATGAGAAATCACAACTCATTTCTGTGTTGAAAGCTCATAAACCAGCCATTGCATGGAAGATTCATGATATTAAAGGAATAAGTCCTTCGTATTGCACACATAAAATCCTTATGGAAGCAGGTCATAAAACGTATGTGCAACGCCAACGAAGACTAAATCCTAATGTGCAAGATGTAGTTAAGAAAGAGATTATTAAACTGCAAGATGCAGGTTTGATATATCCAATTTCTGATAGTCCATGGGTAAGCCCAGTTCAATGCGTGCCTAAGAAGGGTGGCATGACTGTCATTACAAATGAGAAAAATGAGCTTATTCCTACTAGGACTGTAACAGGATGGCGTGTGTGTATTGATTATAGAAAATTAAATGACGCCACCAGAAAAGATCACTTTCCCTTACCTTTCATTGATCAAATGTTGGAAAGATTAGCCGGAAATAGTTACTATTGTTTTCTAGATGGATTTTTCGGATATTTTCAAATTCCAATAGCACCCGAGGACCAAGAGAAAACCACGTTCACGTGCCCTTATGGTACTTTTGCTTACAAACGCATGCCATTTGGACTTTGCAACGCCCCTACAACCTTTCAAAGGTGTATGATGGCGATTTTTCATGACATGATAGAAGAATGCATGGAAGTTTTCATGGATAACTTTTCAGTCTTCGGTGATACATTTGAATCGTGTCTAGTTACTCTGGAACGAATGCTTATTAGATGCGAACAATCAAATCTAGTACTTAATTGGGAGAAATGCCATTTCATGGTTAAAGAAGGCATCGTTCTTGGACATAAAATTTCAAAAGAAGGAATTGAAGTGGATAGAGCTAAAGTAGATGTAATTGCTAAACTTCCACATCCCACCAATGTTAGAGGAGTTAGGAGTTTTCTAGGGCATGCCGGTTTTTACCGACGGTTCATAAAAGATTTTTCTAAAATTGTCACTCCTATGAATAAACTCCTAGAAAAGGATGCTCCATTCATCTTTTCAGATGAATGTATCAAATCTTTTAATATTCTTAAAGAGAAACTCACTAATGCGCCAATCATGATAACACCAAATTGGAATCTGCCATTTGAACTAATGTGCGATGCAAGTGATTTTGCAATGGGAGCTGTTTTAGGACAAAGGATTGAAAAACGATTTCAACCTATATATTATGCTAGTAAGACGTTACAAGGAGCACAAACAAATTACACAACTACTGAAAAAGAACTCCTTGCTATTGTCTTTGTTTTTGACAAATTTCGTTCATATCTCGTTCTAGCAAAAACGGTGGTCTATACCGACCATTCTGCTCTTAGATACCTATTTTCGAAACAAGATGCTAAACCAAGATTAATCCGTTGGATCTTACTCTTACAAGAGTTCGATATTGAAATCCGAGATAAAAGAAGAGCAGAAAATCTCGCCGCTGATCATCTTTCTCGTCTTGAAAATCCCGAATTAGAAGTTCTAAATGAATCGGCCATACAAGACAACTTTCCTGATGAATATCTATTGAAGATAGATTATAATGAAATTCCATGGTTTGCAGACTATGCAAACTACTTAGTATGTGGATTCCTTGAAAAAGGATTATCGTACCAAAAACGAAAGAAATTCTTCAGTGATATAAAACACTATTTTTGGGAAGATCCACATCTGTTTAAAAGTTGTCCCGATGGAATAATACGCCGATGTGTATTTGGAGATGAAGCTAGTAAAATTTTAAACCATTGTCACACAGGACCAACAGGAGGGCATTATGGGCCTCAACAAACAGCAAGAAAAGTTTACGATGCTGGATTCTATTGGCCTACAATTTACAAAGACGCACACCTTCTTTGCAAATCCTGTGATGCTTGTCAAAGGGCCGAAAAAATAAGTCAACGTGACGAAATGCCACAAAATGTCATACAAGTATGCGAAGTATTTGACATTTGGGGTATTGACTTTATGGGTCCATTTCCAAAATCTCATAATAATCTCTACATTCTCGTTGCCATTGATTATGTACCTAAATGGGTGGAAGCACAAGCTCTCCCAACTAACGATGCACGAGTTGTAGTCAACTTTTTAAAACGTCTTTTTGCAAGGTTTGGAACGCCGAAAGCTTTAATAAGTGATCGGGGTACTCATTTCTGTAATAATCAACTTGAGAAAGTTCTTAAAAGATATGGAGTAACTCATAAAATCTCCACCGCATATCATCTACAAACAAGTGGACAAGTTGAAAATACCAACCGAGCTTTAAAACGTATTCTAGAGAAAACTGTAGGATCAAATCCGAAGGAATGGTCCATTAAATTGGAGGATGCACTCTGGGCTTTTAGAACAGCCTACAAAACTCCAATTGGAACCACACCTTTTAGACTCGTTTACGGAAAAGCGTGTCATCTTCCAGTAGAAATTGAACATAAAGCATTTTGGGCTTTGAAGACATGTAATCTTGATTTACATGAAGCTGGACGTCTACGATTAAGTCAACTAAACGAATTAGAAGAATTAAGACATGAAACATACGAAAATTCGTTAATCTTTAAAGAAAGAACGAAGAAATGGCATGATAAAAGAATCAGAAGTTTAAAAGAATTTAAAGAAGGAGACAGAGTTCTTCTTTTCAATTCACGATTCAAGCTATTTCCTGGAAAATTGAAATCACGATGGTCTGGACCATTCATAGTCAAAAGAGTTTTCCCATACGGAACGATAGAATTAATAAATTCAAATGGGATTGAATTTAAAGTTAATGGTCACAGAGTTAAACATTACATAGATAGTCCGATGGAATTCGACAATGAAGTTAATCACAATTTCGATACCACAGCTAACTAAGTGTGGGGAGAATCAAGTCTTTAAAGGATAATATGTATTACTGTTAGAGTTAGATTGTCTGTTTTCGTGTAGTTCTCGAAAATGGAACCCGAATGGTCTTTCCCTAGCAGACCCTAAAGAACTAGTCTTCTCCCCCCATTCTGAATTTTTATTTTTTTAGGTTTTTACGAAATGAAGACTGCCTGTGAACTAAACCATGGTCTAATGCTACACGCTTTGATCACTAAACGTAATAATGACACACTACCGAGTGAAATAGTATCAGTAATCAGAGAAAGATTGGACGGAGTAAGAAAAGAATCCAGATGCGAAGATAATAAGTCACAATTTGGTAAAGGAAAATCAAAATCCGCAACGAAAAGAAGAGCACGACACCTAGAAAGATGTCACAAATGCGGAAAATGGTCACATGGAGGTAGATGTTCAAATAATCAAACCTATTCAAATACCGAATTTGTTACTTTATGCAGAGACGGACCGTTCATATGTTTAGAAGAAAAAACACTGAATGCTCGAGGTTACGCCTATGTAGCCATGGAAAACCAATTAAACCGACTATCTTATGAATGGGATAGATCATATAACTAAGAATACTATCTCACAGGTAAGTCTGTACAGTTTTTATTTTTATTTTTAACCTTTTGATAATAAACGCTAATTTGTTCGCTATAAAGTATTAAATTAGTATTGAATAAAATTAGGTTTGGCGACCGAAATTATTGATATCATTCAAAAATTTATTACATCACTGCGAAATTTAACGTTTATTCTTAAGGTATAAATATCTTTAATCAATCAACCCAAAATATTTCAAAAATTCGTCATGAGTTAAATTAGGTTATGGAACCGAAATTACTTTACCGAAAAGAGGGGCGCATATTTTTGATAATATTTGATTGATTAAAGTGGGATAAAAAGCCAAAATGATTTTTAATTTTATTTTTACCATGTTTTTAAAATTAATATATAAATCTTAAATTAATATTGTAAACTTTGTAAAAACAATATATTTAAAATTGTAAATATTTGAAAAATTAATATAAGTTTGGTGTGAATTTATAATATGAATTTTTAAATTAAGTTTGGTGTGAATTTTTAATTTTTAAAATATGAATTTTTAATTTTATGCATTTCAAATTTTAAGTTTAGTGTGAATTTTTAATATTAATTTTGAATTTTATGTATTTTTAATTTAAGTTGGTGTGAATTTAAAAACAAAAATTTACTTTATCTCATTAAGTTAAAAATATGATTTTTAAAATTCGTCGTAAGTTGAAGACTAGGTCGTTGAACCGAAATTGATTTACCCAAGGGAGGGACGAGAACTTTTATTATCATTATTTTTAATCTTATTGAATTAAAGTATGCCAAAAACATTAAAAAAAACCCAAAAATCTTAGCTTTTAAAACAATCGCTACAAAAAGACAAATTTTAAAATTTTGTCGAGGGACGGACTAGGACATCGATCCGAAACGACCTCGTCCTAAATAATAAGGGAAACAAAATTTTAAAATTAATTACTTAATTGTTTTAATTAGTATAAGATATATATATATAAAAAAAATACAAACTCCGCGACTCGCGGAGTTTGAAGGGTCAAACACCGCGACTCGCGGAGGGACCAAAACCCAGAAAAAAATAAAAACGTAATCAGCTCAGTCCACACACCACAAAAACAAAAATACTGCGAAACAAAGCCGAAAAAACCCAAAAAAACACTCCCAAATTCACAATTTTTGACCGTTAATCATCAAATCTTTTACTAAAATCATGTTAAGAAGGATGCTATCAAGGAATTACTCAAGAAAAACGGTAAATTTCTACACCTAAACACCATTTAATCCGAAAATTAGTGTTCTTGAGCAATTTTATACCCAATTTGATTTTGATGCTTTTTAGTGTAATTATGCTTAAATTGTTTATGTATTATGCTTGTATAACCTAGATTGATGCTATTTAACATGATAAGAAGCCTTAAACTTCAAATTTTGAGTAATCTAGGGCTTGTGTTCTTGAGCAAATTTGGGGCTTTTTGATATAAACAGGTTATGGCCGATTTTTGTCATGAATTGTTGCTAAATTAAGTAGTGTAACATGTTTAGGTAGTTAAATGATCCAAACTTTGAGCCTAAACATGATTTTGAGAATTAAAGTGGACTTTTTCAAGTCTAAAATTCATGAACTTGATTTTTGAGAGATAATGCCATTTGAAACTTGTTTAATTGCTAGTAATGATTATTTTGACATGTTATTTGAGTTGAATGCTTATGAACTTGGCGAACATTTTCGTATATGCTTATTTGAAAAATTGTAGATTTGATGAAAATATGAAAATGAGCTTAAGTTTGATATAAATTAAACATGTCATTGTAATTATTTTGATTGATGATTTTGCTGACACTAATGCATATTTGGATGCACAAAAATTGTGTTTGATATGTTTTGCAGACTGAAAGGGGTGAATCTTCATCCCAAGCTCGCAATGCTCCTGCTGAGAATGCGGAACAACAGGAGGTGGATAACCACTACAAACAAGATATACTTCATCCAGTCATGACATTTTCTGATATGCACTTGGAAGATTTGCACCCGAACCTGAGATTTGACAGACTTTGGATAGATTATCCAAAATACCAAAGGGGTTTGCATACTCTTCATTCTAAAGCTGTTGAAGTACCTAGGGTCATAGAATGGGGACCATTAGAAGCTGTAGAATTGGCCGGGCCAATTAGGAAATTACTTGCACAGAGGTATGGTAATTCTACTTTTAACGATTGGGTACGTTTATTCAACATACGTAGACCTGTATATAAAGTATGGTGTGAAGAATTGTTGTGTAGTATAGAATTAAATGATCGGGTAGCTAGTTTAACCGATCGATCTTTTATTAGATTTTTGTTAGGAGGTTCGATGCGCCACATGTCTTTACTAGACATGGTTCAGGCGTTACGTATATATACGCCTGAGGAGTTAGCATCTGCCGATTGTAGAGGGTTGATACTAAATGGTAGAAAGATAGACAAAAATTTTGATACGCATGGTGTATGGAGTCAAATGACTAGCCATCACCGATTTAAAGGGGGAAATTACTCTTATTTGGATATAGATAGAGCAGAGTTAAGAGTAATTCATAGGTTTTTAACTAATTCGATTACACAAAGAGGTAAGAATAAGGAAAAGGTAAATGAACAGGATTTGTTTTACCATATGTGTATTCGAGACCCACAAAGCGCTGTAAGTATACCTTATTGTGTGGGTTATTATTTATTAGCTATGGTTAGGGGGATGAGACCGCATAGCATAATAGGAGGTGGTATATTTATTACTTTGATTGCTGAATATCTCGGTGTGGATATAAGTCGGGGGGATTACTAATCGAAGAACCAGAACCCCGAGATACAATAGGTTTAAATGTATACCATGGTGCGAAAGTTTTGAAGAGGCGAAATAACGCCGCAGTACGATATAATGGTAGACATCCACAGGTTGAGAGAAACCAACAGCAAGGTAAAGTAGGAGGGGGAAATGAAATGGTAGAAATGCAAAGGTTTATAGCTTCACAAGAGTATGAAAATGCTAGACATAGAGCATTTGAAGATTGGCAAGTTCATCAAAACCAAATCATAGCTTATTGCCAACATATAGGTAGAAACTATATTCCTACTCCATCGCCCATATTCCCTCCCTGGTCTATAGAGATCCAACCACCGTATCCTACGTATAACCCAGCCGAAGCATTTTATAGCACATATGGTTATGCATGGTACCCCTTCTGGTATCAGTATCATCCCTAGTCTACTTAGTTTATTTATTTTATAATTTGTAATGTTGATACATTTAATACTTATGTTAATATTGTAATAGTTTTTATAATTTTCTAACTTTTATTATTAGATTTTAATAATTTTTGAATGTGGGGTAATATACCAAACTTCAAAAATATATATATATGTTTGCAGTTTATATTATGTACACAACAGGGTAAAACAACGCATTTTCAAAGACTGGCATTAAGTTCAGCAAAAGCAACTAATTTTGACGACAAGATGCAAAATATATGTGAAATAACAACAAGACGGAATGAACAAATGATGTGCACCATTTATCATTCAACACAAACACAAATATGTTTGGAAACTTCGGTAAAATTTAATCATTTTCACACAAATCATCCTCAATAATTTAAATTGTTACTGATTTCTTGCAAATGAGGGCATTGCAAGATCTTAAGTGTGGGAAGGGGTTAAATTCTTTCGGATTTTAAAATTTTTATCTTAAACACTTGGTTACCATTAAAAATACTAGTAACGTAGTAGTTGTATTAGAATCTAGTGCTCTCTGATGATAAAGAACAGCCCTAGTCTTATATACTGACTACCCAATTCTAGTAAAAATTTTCAAAATTTTCAATTAAATGAACTCAAAATCATGTTTATACATATTTATGAACGATAAAACTAGGTGTTAACACCAAAATTATTGTTACCTCAGAAAGGGCATAAATTGAGAAACAAACCAAAATGTTAAAATTCATTTAAAATAGAATAGAGGACAATAAAAAGGAAAATAAAAGCCAAGTGTGGGAAAATTCTCCAAGTCATTCAAAACATATGTCACATATTTTTGTACAAATAACTGAAAATACTTTTGCTTTGGACTAAACTAAAAAGTTTTACCTGATTTACTGTAAGAAAGATGGATCTGCACGATGAATCAATTCCATCATTAAAAGGAAGTAAAGTCTTTCGAAAAAGAAACGCGCTTCTTGATTTAGGTCAAGAAGTTGTCATCCAGACCAGCTGTAGGTTGACGAAAAATCTAGAAAAGTCATCACTAAAATCAGCAGGAAATCCACGGACCTCGGCATTAAACAGGGTCGCCAAGTGGTCAGATTTATCCTAATCATGAGAAGGATTTATCTCGTACAATGGGGGGCACCGTGCAAATTAGCTGGATAAGACTAATGAATCAGATCCCCAGAAAGGATAATCTCCTTAAAGATTAAAAATCAGCTTTTAAGCCTGATATTACTCAATCCTTGAGATTGACCTTAAAGATTGAGAATTACAAACTCATGGAATTCAATGATATCTAAACTCGAGCTTGAACGAGAAAATATTTTGATCAAAATTACAAACCGATTTGTTTTCTGAAAACCTATTTTCAATGCGCTCATTACCATTGAACGTAAAATCCTAGGAATTCACCTGGAATTCATTAGGTCACCTGAACCAAATCGGGTTTCAACCGTAAGAACGGTGGTTGCATAGCATGGTCGAAGACAGGACCTTGTGCCAGATCGAAAAATCATAGGGTGAGCTTTACTATTGCTCCTACAAAGGATAGTAATTGCGTCCGACACGTTATAGACCATAATCAAAAGCAAGTCACGGGACATTGCCTTAACAGTTGCTTGTTCATCGCTTTCCTTTACAATCGGACGGTAGTTTACCGAAAGGTAATATACGGGACAAGTAAACTGGACGTGTTGCTTTCCTAATACAAGGTTAGCAAGTGGGTGACACAAAACCATAAGTTTTGAGCTAAAATTTTCAAATCTGAAACCCACAAAACCCACAAAAATATTTTACAAACACCGGTGAAGGGTTATTCCGGAAAACTTATCTAGGGTAAAAACTAGATTTAATTTTCAAAAGATCAAATGTTTTCATAAAGATCCAATTTCCTTAATGGATCTAAATTTTTATAGTCATGTGGGACTGTAAACCATATCGTTACTACCATTGTTTATACCGCCGTATAGAAATCACTGATGTACAAAGTGTGAAGAATAAAGAAGTGATTCTAGTATTTCAAGACTATATTGCTTGAGGACAAGCAACGCTCAAGTGTGGGAATATTTGATAATGCTAAAAACGAACATATATTTCATAGCATTATTCCCCAAGAAAGACAAGCTTTTAGTTGCAATTGTTCTATTTACAAGTGATATTCGTTTAAATATTAAAAGGTGAAGACAAAAGACAGATTCGACGAATTAAAGACACAAATGACCAAAAAGCTCAAAAGTACAAAATACAATCAAAGAGGTTTCAATTATTGATAAGAAACGTCTCGAAATTACAAGAGTACAAGATTCAAAACGCAAAGTACAAGATATTAAATTGTACGCAAGGATGTTCGAAAATCTGGAACCGGGACCAGAATTAACTCTCAACGCTCGACGCAACGGACTAAAAATTACAAGTCAACTATGCACATGAATATAATATAATATATAAATAATTCATAAAAATTATATATATATTATATTAATATTTAAAATCGTCGGCAAGAAAGAAGCCAAAGCTGGTGAGCTGGAATTTCAAACTCCGCGACTCACAGAGTTTGAAGGCAAAAAATGCCACGAGTCGCGGAGTTCCCCTGGACTCAATTCCCTATAAAAGCAAACGCAGTTTGATCGCAAAAACCATCCAATATATCAATCTCTCTATATCTATACGTTATATTTATATTTATAATTTATATTTTAATTTTAATTTTAATCCTAATAATAAGGGTATGTTAGCGAATGTTGTAAGGGTGTAAGTCGAAATTCTGTCCGTGTAACGCTACGCTATTTTTAATCATTGTAAGTTATGTTCAACCTTTTTAATTTAATGTCTCGTAGCTAAGTTATTATTATGCTTATTTAATCCGAAGTAATCATGATGTTGGGCTAATTACTAAAATTGGGTAATTGGGCTTTGTACCATAATTGGGGTTTGGACAAAAGAACGACACTTGTGGAAATTAGACTATGGGCTATTAATGGGCTTTATATTTGTTTAACTAAATGATAATTTGTTAATGTTAATATAAAGATTTACAATTGGGCGTCCCTATAAATAACCATTTACACTTGATCGGACACGATGGGCGGGGTATTTATATGTACGAATAATCGTTCATTTAACCGGACACGGGAATGGATTAATAGCCACTAGAATTATTAAAACAGGGGTAAAATTATGTACAAGGACACTTGGCATAATTGATAACAGAGTATTAAAACCTTGGGTTACACGCAGTCGATAACCTGGTGTAATTATTAAACAAAGTATTAAAATCTTGTTACAGTTTAAGTATCCAATTAGTTGGAATATTTGACTTCGGGTATAAGGATAATTTGACGAGGACACTCGCACTTTATATTTATGACTGATGGACTGTTATGGACAAAAACCAGACGGACATATTAAAGGACGAAGGACAATTAACCCATGGGCATAAAACTAAAATCAACACGTCAAACATCATGATTACGGAAGTTTAAATAAGTATAATTCTTTTATTTCATATTTAATTCCCTTTATTTTATATTTAATTGCACTTCTAATTATAACACTTTTATTTATTGTTATTGTATTTAATTACACTTTTAATTATCGTACTTTTTAATTATCGCAAGTTTATTTTATCGCACTTTTATTTATCACAATTTCATTATTGTTATTTACTTTACGCTTTAAATTAAGTCTTTTATTTATTTAATATTTTACATTTGGTTTTAACTGCGACTAAAGTTTTTAAATCGACAAGCCGGTCATTAAACGGTAAAAACCCCCCTTTATAATAATAATATTACTTATATATATATATATTTGTATTTTTATAAAAGTAAACTAATATAGCGTTAAGCTTTGTTTAAAGATTTTCCCTGTGGAACGAACCGGACTTACTAAAAACTACACTACTGTACGATTAGGTACACTGCCTATAAGTGTTGTAGCAAGGTTTAAGTATATCCATTCTATAAATAAATAAATATCTTGTGTAAAATTGTATCGTATTTAATAGTATTTCCTTGTAAAATATAAAGCTATTTTATATACACCTCGCACGACATCAGCATTTTCTTGACTTTCGCTTCTTTTATGAAGTTTAAAGTTTATCAAATGGATGTTAAGAGTGCATTTCTTTACGGCAAGCTAAACGAACGAGTATATGTCAGTCAACCTCCGGGTTTTGAAGATCATCTTCATCCTAACAAAGTTTACCGATTACGACGAGCCCTTTATGGTTTACATCAAGCTCCTAGAGCTTGGTACGGATGATTATCGAGTTATCTTATCGAAAAAGGATATCATATGGGCACGGTATACTGTACTCTGTTCACAAAAGTTCAAGGTGACGACATTATTTTAGTCCAGATTTATGTTAACGATATTATCTTCGGTGCTACTAAGTAGGAACTTGTTGATGAGTTCGAACAGGTGATGAAGGACGAGTTCGAAATGAGTAAATTGGGTCTTCTACACTACTTTCTTGGATTACAAGTCGAACAGACAGAAAATGGAATTTTTCTTCATCAGGCAAAGTATGTGAATGATATACTGGAACGTTTCGGTATGACTCAAGAACGTCCTGTGTCAACTCCATTAGCTGTGAATCATGGTATTTCGCTAGAATGCGAGGAGAACCTGTTGATCCTACGTATTATCGAGCAATCATCGGGTCGCTTATGTATCTCACTGCGTCTAGGCCGGATATTATGTTCGCAACATGTCTGTGTGCTCGTTATCAAGTTAATCCGAATACAGTTCATCTTACAGCTGCCAAGAGAATCCTACATTATTTGTTGCATTCACCAAATCTCGGCATCTGGTATTCGAATGATGAGAAGTTTGATCTTGTAGCTTACAGCGATTCAGATTATGCAGGTTGCAAAATCAACAACAAGTCTACATCAGGAGGATGTCAATTTTTAGGTGAAAGGCTGGTGACCTGGTAGTGCAAGAAACAAACTGCAGTTGCTCTTTCCATGTGTGAAGCTGAATATATAGCTGCTGCTAGTTGTGGTTTGCAAATTGTTTGGATCCAACAACAACTTCACGATTACGGGCTAAGAATCTCTTTCTCTCCTCTTTATATTGATAATACTGCTGATATAGCGATCACTAAGAATCCTGTTCAACATTCTAAAACAAAACACATAGGTGTTAAATATCATTTTCTTAGGGATTGCCATGAGAAAAAGGTTATTGAGGTTAAGAGAATAGGTACTAAGGACCAGAGGGCTGACTTATTTACTAAGACTTTTGATAGACCTAGGTTCTTATTCCTACTAGAGATGAATGGCATTGTTGATCGAGACAAAGTGATTTTAGATGTTGTGTGCGAGGTTTAGTTAAAACTTTTAGACTTTGCATGTAGGATGCATGGCATATAGATTTTTAGTTTCTGATTATCTGTATTGCATATTTTTGCTTCCTGTCTGCATTTCTTTACATGATTTCATTCATGATTGCATGCTAGTCTGTAGATATTCTCTGTTTGGTTAAAATGCTAAAAACACAAAAAGATTTTATATTTTAGTATTTTAGGGGGAGTATATGTTATCAGCAGAAAATATCTAAAAAGTGAAAAATACCTCACCAGAAAATCATAAAAAGTTGAAAAATCCGAAAATGAGCTTGTTTTGATTATTCTGTTGGACGTGAAGAAATTACTGTACTGAAAATTGATATATTTGATTAGTAATGACTGATTTGAATGTTTATGTCTATCTGTTGTGTGATGTACTGATAGATGTGACTTATGAATTCTTAGAATTAGACAATCATAATAAGAATAACGATCATCTGAGATTCAGAAGTCATGAACGATCTGTTGCGTTTGAAGGTAGTCACCTAATTATCTCCGAAATCATATGTAATGATAATTATTGAGGAACTCAACAGTCGGTTGAGGGTATCCCCTATCATAATTGATAATCGTTAGAGAAAGTTGGGGGTGAATTTTAAGTTGAGGATTATCTGTTTGGCCGGTGCATACCACGTTGTCACGGGCCTAAGACTTTATAATCGAAACTAAACCCCGAAAATATCAGAGAAAATTAGTTTATGTCGAAAGTAAGTGTCCCTTCTCGCGTAAGGTTGAAAAGTATAATTCCTTATTGCGGACCGTTCAAGCATTTTAGGGAGAACACCTTTGAGTGATCTGAGCATACAACAAAGAAACATGAGTTCATGCATAAAAATGGAAAATCCATTCATGATGGCGTTCAAAATCAATATATCAAAAGACTGTGATATGCTGAAAAAGAAATATCAAAAGAAAATCAAAGTAAAAAATAATTGGCGTATCAAGATGGCAAAGTCCTAAAAGTATGAAGAATGCTGATTCATGATGTGCTCATAAAGAACTCAGATCATTCTTAGTGTGATGCCCCCACACAGCTTGAATTGTTTAATCACGACGTTCACACTGAACTATCAAGATTCTTGTCGTCTGCAATATAGAGTTATACCTATTAAGACCGTAAGTTGGAAAGATACTTATCTAGATATACTCTAATTATATATATATATATATATATATATATATATATATATATATATATATATATATATATATATATATATATATATATATATATATATATATGAAAGTTTAACTTTCGATTCCGTTTTCCATGTCAACTTGAACATAATGAAGTTAAGGACCTTGAGATTTATTTCGTGTGACGACTGGTCATCAGGAAAGACTGCTTTAACTGTAGACCAATCCCCACGGTAAATAATGCGTATATTCGTATAATCCAATATATTATAAAATCTGATGTTTCAACTAGATTGAAGATTATCAATACACTGATAGAAGCCAAAGGCAGACAGGGTTATTCAAAATGCCGTGAGAGCCATCCTGTTCAATTTGAATGAAATACATGGAAAGAGATAACGGAAAGTTACATGTAATGAATTGACAACCCAATAACAACGCACAATCATAAGTGATGAAAGAATCAAGGATTAATGAACTTAGCGTGATCTCAAAAATTACTGTTCTATAGTGTTCAAGTAATTAATGCCAACATGATTGTCGAAGTGTCCGGAATGAATATGTTCATGTTTAATGAGGATTGATATCAGTAATTGCATGATAATAGACATAGACTAGATAATTGGGAATGAACAACAGAAGTTGATTCAATATGTCAGTTCTGATCCATTTTATTTTAATTAATCATATTGCTCACAAAAAGAATGTGGATTTGTATATCTCATTTATATGCTTGTTAAATAGCTTGTTCTGTTTACTGAAAAACAACAAAAAGATTTTGGTTTACATGTTATTGCATTTCATGATAGAATGTCTTTCATTTGCATAATTTTAGTTGCATGACATTTTGCATCAGAAAATCCATAAAGATTTATCATTTCATTGTTTTCGGATTATCCTCGGAATGCATAATGACATCTGAAAGAACCTTGTTGAGATCAAGATTTTTTTGGCCACCAAATCCATAAGTTTAAAGTTTTTAGAGCTGGTGATTATTTAAAGGACTTTAATGATTTAAGGTTGTTAGTGAATTTAAGATGACATTACACTGTAGGACTTACTCAGGATAAACAAAATGTTTGGAGTAATAACCTCAATTAGGTTAAGTTGTTTGGATTACCTAAGTGTTAATGGTCATTTCTTGAAGGCTTTAGTGATTAATGACTTAAAACGAAAGTGTTAGTTAGCCCTAAGATTGATAAACGAGTCGAAATCCTAAGTTTGTGAAATTTTGAAATTGCCTAAGTGGCTCACACGCACGCTTGATGTGTGAACCATACGAGTAACCACACGTTTGAGGTTAACCGTACGGATGACCCTTATCAAAATTGGTCTAAGACTATTGGATCACATGCACGTGTGATATAGGTGAGACGCGCGGTTGATTGTGGATCGTGTGATCAACCGTACGGTTGATCACGAGAGTATAAATAGGGGTGACGAGCTCAGAAGCTCACACTTGTGCACCCATTTCTTTTTCTCTCTCAATTTTCGATCTTAACCAATCAAGATTTCCACCGCAGCGTTCGTTCATTACTTGATTCCGACCTCAGCGCCATCTAATAAGTACAATTTCATCGAGTTTTAGTCCATTAATTTGTTGTTTGAATGATTCGAAACCCTAAGGGTATATAACTCGAATTTTGTGTAATTAAAGCTTGTTTTGATCTGTGTTTGCTTTTGTTTTAAGTTAATCGGAACCTATACATGCTATTGTGATGTAAATCGGCCTCTAAAACAATCAAACATGTATTTTGTTGAATTTAAAAAGGCATTTAATACGGGTTTCATCAGACATGCACGAGTGACGTCACTCGCACGCGTGAGACATGACTCGCACGAGTCAGTGCATGGTTGATGATCAATTGTGTGGAACTTTGAGCTCACTCATTTGTCTTGATTTTATTGATCACTCGTCCGCAAGAGCTGACACGTGTGATTAACCGCACGAGTCACCACACGGTTGACTCACTCGCTTATAATTTTGCCTCAACCGTGTACATTGTCTGAAACCACATTACTGCTCAAATGTGTCAACAGTGACACGAGTGACTCTATCACTCGCACGGTTGATCTCTCAGCCGCACGTGTGACATGATCACTTGTACGGTTCATCATGTTTAACAGATTTATGACACTTTGATGCAAATGCTATGATGTTTTATGATGATTGATTTATATATCTAACTGTTCTGTAAATGTTTCAGTTTTTGTTTAGATATCATCAAATGGCTGAACAACAAGTCAATATTCTGGTTGTTAACGTTGAAGGACAGGGGGAGCAACAAGCTAACCCTCAAGCTAATCCTATTAACCCACCTGCTTAGCAAGAGATTCCTTTAGAGAAGGGAGAACTGAACAATCAAGTTGCTCTCTATGAGACTACTTTAGAGAGAGGTGATCATTTTAAAGAGATTATAGCTTTCCTTTAGAGATCAAGGATACACACTACTATTTCTACTCCATGCACGCCATACTACAGCCATCAGAGAGAATTCTGGAGAAACGTTGTACTGGATGTATCTGAAGATAATGCTAAGATTGTTAGTAACGTTCAAGGACATGAGATCTCTGTTTCTAAGGAAGTGATAAGAAAGATTTTAGGTTTCAATGACGAAAACTGTTCTCACATGATGATCAGTCGAGAAAGAACTCATGGTTATTTTAAGAGATGTGCTTATTCTGGTTACTTAAGTGGCAAATCCGAGCTGATGAAGACACTATAGACTCCACAGTTTAGATATCTTGCTCACGTGATTATGCATTGTTTGAGTGGACGCAAGTCTGGTTTTGATAAGTGGAACGAGAAAGTGCAGAGTATGTTTGTGGCACTTGTCTTAAAGGCACCATACGATTTCTCAGGGTTTGTTCTACACTACTTCAAAGTGAATCTTTTCAGTACTACTCAGAGATACCTGATCTATGCACGTTTTCTTCAATTAATCATTAATGACGCTGCACCTGATCTACCTAAGCTTGAAGACGATATTATCCACCTTAAACCAATGAATCCGATTACTTTCCGCAGAATGGAAGAGACAAGGAATGAGGATTTAAAGCCTGACTTTAAGAGAAAGCTCATTTGTCATCTAATCAAGGAGAACTATTGATGTCCAGCAGGTAATGCTTGGAGGAATGAGGATTCAGACTCTAACTACGAAGTTACCGATGAGGAAGGTGAGGGTGATAATCAGAAAGCTACTGGTAATGTTCAAGGAGGAGGTAATGTTGATGATGAGATTATCGAGGGTGATGATGAAGTGATAGAGGAGGATGTCAGCTTGATTCAGAGGAAAAGGAAAGTAAAGGATCCTATGACCTCAGAACAACTCAAGAAGAAGGAGAAAAGAATGAAGTATTATTATGAGTCACCTCAGAGATCATCACAAGGAGGTTCAAAACAACAAGCTCAGAGGAAACCATCCGAGTTTATGAAGGATGCAAGAGCTGCTATTACATCACCGAAACCTGCCACAACAACACCTCAGGTCACGTCAGATGAATATAAGACTCAGCAAAATCTGTTGATGTCTTTGGTCACGAAAATAACCAATCTTGAGAATCAAGCTAATGAGGAGAAGAAGATCAGTAATGCTAAGATTGAATCGTTGGTAGAAGAGAACAAGAGGTTATCTGATAGGTTGGACCGACAGAAGAGTAGGACAGATAAGTTGAAGAAGAAGTTTTTGGCGATTAAGAGTGAGAATAAGGAGAAATTGAAGAACTTGAATGAAAGAATCGAACAGCTTACCTCTGGTAAAACAAAGTTGATTAAGGAGAGAGGAGAAGAATTTTCTTCTGATTTGGGAAATGACGATGAGAAAGACGATGAAGACGATGTTGGAACTGGAGGACCCTCTTTTGATATACCGTTAGTGATACCTATTCGAAGTTTTAATGAATATGGTGAGGTCTTTACTGCTGAATATTATATAAATTATTCAAATGTTTTTAATGATGCAGAAAAGGGGGACATTCCACCAAGTGAGTTTTCGATGGAACATCTTACTGCTCTGGCATACGATAGCGAAAACAATATGGAGAATGCAGAGTCAGTTGAAGCTGAAAACATGGCTCCACAAGAAGAGTCATTGTCAAGTATCCCTCCCGAATCAATCCAAAATATCAACTTAAGTGATTTTGATCTGTTCGAAGATGAGAAGAGTGAAGATTTTGTTGGTAAAGATAGTTTGAAAAAGGATGTGATTATCGAATCCGAAGACGAATTTGTGATAGAATCTGATGATGATGAAGAAGAAGAAGAAGAAGAAGAAGAAGAAGAAGAAGAAGAAGAAGAAGAAGAAGAAGAAGAAGAAGAAGAAGAAGAAGAAGAAGAAGAAGAAGAAGAAGAAGAAGAAGAAGAAGAAGAAGAAGAAGAAGAAGAAGAAGAAGAAGAAGAAGAAGAAGAAGAAGAAGAAGAAGAAGAAGAAGAAGAAGAAGAAGAAGAAGAAGAAGAAGAAGAAGAAGAAGAAGAAGAAGAAGAAGAAGAAGAAGAAGAAGAAGAAGAAGAAGAAGAAGAAGAAGAAGAAGAAGAAGAAGAAGAAGAAGAAGAAGAAGAAGAAGAAGAAGAAGTTGAGATTGTTATGCCTTCGCTTGAGCCATACTCGCATCCGTCACTCAACACCTTAAGTGACTTCTTCGATCTGAGTTGTGAGGAGAAAAGAAAGAACTTAATTGAGTTAGAAAAGGCGAGGAAGGTATAAAAAGAACAAGTGAAAGAAGTGGATGTTATAATAGAAAGGAATAAGAAGATCCGACATGAGAAACTGCTCATTGAGAAAGAAAGAAAAGAAACTGAATTGAACGATAAGAAACTCCGAGCCGAACAAGCAAGGGCCGAGGGATGGAATGAGATTCAAAAATGGTTTGTGCGTGATAGGATTAAACGTTAAGGAAGACGGAGATCGTCAAATTTGGTGGAAACAGAACGTTGTTAACCCTGATCAAGTAGATAAACCAAAACTCAAGCCGAAGTTTGTCAGTTTCTATGAGAAAGGTAAAAGAACCAAGAAGTACTCCAAGGGTAAAATTTTGAGTTGGGGCTATTTCAAGGAGATAAATTGCTTTGCGATCAAGAGGGAAGGCGGAGTAGATTATATGGCACGTCCAAGTCACTTCAAAACTCTACCGTACTTCGAGATCATGCAACTTGTGAAGCTGAAGATGTTGAACGCTGAAGATTGTGACCTTTCCAGGTGGTTTCAAAGAAAACTTAGATATGAGTATAAGACAGGGAAATGGGACATCTTTAAGTCAACGGCCGCTAGGTTTTCCATACACCCGACAAAGAAGAACTCTAAGGGAGGACCTATCCGTGTTGTTAAGTTCCGTCCAGCTAAGTATATGAAACAATCTCCCTTGATGCCATTACCCAAGGATATCTGTAAGAACTTCAGATGGTGGTTCTATGATGAGTTGTCAGAAGAAGCAATGATTCTGACTGCAATTGAGAAAGAAGATGGTAGCATACAGTTCGATAATGTGAGGATTTTAGATCCTATGTGGCTGAGGAACTTATCGAGATTTGATGTGGAGACTCTTCACTGCCATCACATTACTTTTAGAGATGATTGAAAAGAGGAAGCTATGAGATATCAACGTGTGATCGATGTCTACTATGCATACCTCAACAGAAATAGTGATGCACAAAGCTCAAACCAAGTTTAAGCCAGCTGATCTATGTCGGATACTGTGTTGCTCGTTTGTTTTTAGTTTTTGATGTTTGTTTATGCAAGAGAGAGAATCTGGATCTGTAATAACTTTACTAAACTGTTTGTGTTTATGAACTTGCATGGTTTATGGATGTTTACTTAATTGTAATAGATGTTCTAGGTCCTAGGGGGAGTTGTTGATGCATTTTATGCAAGTCCCTAGACATCTACCCACGTCCATTGCAGGTACAATAGTTTACAGGCTACCATGATCGCTCGTTATTATCCTATCTGTGATTGTATGTGGTTACAGGAACGAGATTTAGATGTTTGACTAGGTTAGACTTAGTCAGACGTACGAGTGAAGCCTCACTCGTACGGCTGACAGGCTCATACGCACGGTTGATGCTGAGCTAAGTCACAATTACAACCTAAATGAGAAGACACGAGTGAGTGATCACCCGTACAGCTGATGAAGCCAACTCGTACGTGTGATGGATGACTCGTACGGGTGAGTCAACAGCAGGGGTATATAAAGTCTTATGTTCTTCATTTTAGGTTAAGCCTCTCATTTGTTACACACACTCAGATCTGGTGAGCTCCTCCGATTATCTCTCAGCCCAAATCACCCAGGTGGTGAATAATAGCTCTAGGTGTTGATCTAATCACACTTGATTTAGTTGTGATTTGACTAAATTAATCCCAAAAAGCTTAACCTACTCACTAGAGGGTTGGATTCACTTATTCCGCCATTGTGTGAGTTAAATCTGTTGATTTCTAAGTTCCTAGTCATGTTTCATCACTTTCCCTTATTAAATTCTGCCTCGGTAATTTCTTTTACTTCGTTCTCCTCAGGTTCCTCTTCTGGTTCCTCTGGGAATTGTGAGCCTTCCAAAAATGCATCCGACTCCAGTTCATCATCGTCATCAGTTATATAGATGATTGATACACCTTCCTTCGGGTCATCGTCGTTATCAGATAAGTCGATGATTGGTACTTTTGCTGGAGATTCAACTTCGGAGTCGCTGAATGTGATAATGAGATTGGTGCTAGAAGTAGACATCTATCACACATTAACTACCACACTAGTAATATACCACATAATATTTACATGTTATAATATTTAATTTCCGACCAAAAATGATAAGCAATAAAACAAGTTCGGTCAAAGTCCAGACTCACTAATGCATCCTAACAAATACCGGTCAGACACACTAATGCATTTCTGGTTCGCTAAGACCTCTGCTCTGATGCCAACTAAAATGACCCGTCCATATTACTATAAACGCAGTATGTTATTCATTGATCCCATAGCGAGGTATTTGACCTCTATATGATACGTTTTAGAAATATTGCATTCGTTTCATAAAAAGCACACTATTATTATACATAATGCATGTTTTAAACAACTGGGCGATTATTTAAGAGATAATCCCCATAATACAGAAGTTTCCAAATACTACACACGTGACATAACAGTCAAATATAATACATGACAAAGATTTTATTGAATGCAACACTTCATTTAAACAAAAGCATGAGACTCCATGCACAGCTTGCTCAGATAATGCAACAGCGGAAGACTTTCTTAAGGACCTGAGAATAAACATGCTTAAACAGTCAACACAAAGGTTGGTGAGATATATAGGTTTAAAGCTAGCATCGATATAAATATAGACCACAAGATTTCATAGTTATAAATATTTCAATAAAGATATTCTATAAGTTGTTGAGCGCTTCGGTAACCATACTTAACCATAAATGTAGCATATTCCCTTTATTATGAAATCTCCCTACACTGTACCAAGTGTAGTAAAAATGAAGTACTATGCAACCGTTTACGATACTAGAGCGACTAGTCCTGTTGGGGTTGTGAAACCCGATAGATCTATCAATAGGATTCGCGCTTACATGTTCTTACAACATGTAAATATTAGTTACCAAGCTATTAGAGAAGATATGCAAGGTGGTACAACTCAACATAGAATATATTTTAAGTACTTGTGTCCATGGCGTAAAACATAAAATGCATGTATTCTCATCCCAAAATATTTTTAGAGTTTAAAAATGGGACTATGTACTCATTTTCATAGATTTTCACTTCGTCAGAAAATAAGACTTGGCCACGGGTCGATTCACGAACCTATAACAAATATATACATATATATATCAAAGTATGATCGAAATATATTCACATCATATTTGTATTTACGTGTTGACAATTTAAGTTATTAAGTTAGTAGTCCAACGTTAGTAGTCCACAATTAGTAATACATAGTATACATGTATTGTATAAGACTCAATCATGACCCACAATACCGCTATTGTAGTTACACGTATTGTGTATATGGGTCTTTTGATTTATCCAACGTATTGTGTAACCATGACATGTTAGAATACATGTATAATACAAGAAAAGTTAGTTAGGATATGGTTAGTATAGATTTTGTAAAAACAATCCCGATTTCATTTTAGCCATTTTTAACCAATATTGTTTTGCTCATATCTTTTTCGTTATAAATCCGTTTTGAGTGAATCAAATTGCTATGGTTTCATAATGAACTGTAGCATTTAGAACTAAACTGAAAAAGTAGTTGTTTATAGTCAGAGTTACAGGTTACAAGTCATATTTGAAAAAGGTAGTCATTTCAGTCGAAAGAACAACATTTTGATGACCATTTTGAAAAACATACTTCCACTTTGAGTTTAACCATGATTTTGGATATAGTTTCATGTTCATAAGAAATATCATTTTCTCAGAATAACAACTTTTAAATCAAAGTTTATCATAGTTTTTAATTATCCAACCCAAAACAGATCATAGTTTTTAATTATCCAACCCAAAACAGCCCCCGGTTTTACTACGACGGCGTATGTCCGGTTTTACGGTGTTCTTCGTGTTTACAGGTTTTAAATCATTAAGTTAGCATATCATATAGATATATAACATGTGTTTAGTTGATTTTAAAAGTTAAGTTAGAAGGATTAACTTTGTTTACGAACAAGTTTAGAATTAACTAAACTATGTTCTAGTAATTACAAGTTTAAATCTTTGAATAAGATAATTATATATATGAATCGAATGATGTTATGAACATCATTACTATCTCAAGTATAGTAGGTAGACCTACTGGAAATGATGAGAAAATAACTTGAGCTTCAAAGGATCTTTGATGGCTTGGAAGTTCTTGAAGCAGAATCATGACACGAAAACAAGTTCAAGTAAGATCACTACTTGATTTAAGATAGTTATGTTTATAGGAATTAAACCAAAGCTTAGATATTATTATTACCTTGATTAAGGATGAAAAGTTACTGAGATTAGATGGAAGTTCTTGATCTTTGATGAGTTGTTGGATTGGATTAAAAAGATTGGAAGTAATCTTACAACATCTTGATTCTAGGTTATTTTTATGATGATTAAAGCTTGTAATTGAAGCTAAATGATGGGGAAAATGCTTGGAGATGATCAAGTATGAAGTTAGGAGTATTTTGAGAGAGAATTGGGAGTGTAAGTATGAGAAAATGGAATGAAGAAATGGTGTGCATGCATAAAAACGTTTTTAGTTTATAAAGAAAGAAAAGATTCCTAATTTTGTTTTCTTGCTAAATAATTCATGCTAATTGACAAACGGTTAGTTTCACATGTTCCTTAATCATTTAAGGCTGCTAAGGAGCAGATTTTTATTGGTATATACCAATAGTAAATACATCTAGAAGCTGGGTATAATACGAGTGCAAATACCGAGCGAATACGAGTAGAATTGTTGATGAAAATGAATGAGAATGGAATTGTAACCATTTTTGTTAACTAAGAGTGTTTTGATATATGTATTGAACTCCTTCAAATGTGTAATAATACATCTTAATACACTATATATATATATATATATATATATATATATATATATATATATATATATATATATATATATATATATACACATTTTAACTGAGTCGTTAAATCATCGTTAGTCGTTACATCTAAGTGTAGTTTCGAAACCTTTAAGTTAACGACCTTGTTAAATGTAATTAATCCCATTGTTACTATATCTAATGATATGTTAAATTTTTATATTATCATGATAACATAGTGTGTTAATATATCTTAATACGATATATAAATATTAAGACGTTATTACAACGATAATCGTTACGTATATATATCGTTTCAAAATCCTTAAGTTAGTAGTCTCATTTTATGTATATAGGTCATGGTTAATATACTTAATGAAATACTTAATTATCATTTCATCATGTTAAATATATTTATAAGTTCATATATATATATATATATATATATATATATATATATATATATATATATATATATATATATATATATATATATATATATATATATATATATATATATATATATATATATATATATATATATATTATCATGTCATTTACAAGTTATAACGTTCGTGAATCATCGGACAAATTGGGTTGTCACACATTTACATAAAATTTGTTCCAATTAATCAAGTCTTAACAAGTTTGATTTCTTAATATGTTGGAAACATTTAATCATGTAAATATTAATATCGTTCAATATATAACCATGAAAAAATCTGGGTCATGATAGATGAGAATACATGCAGTTTTGAAAATGATTTACAAAATAGACACAAGTGTTGAAACTACATTGTATGTTGAATCGTTATACCGGATATCACCCTTGTTGAACTTGGTAGCCTAAGAATTGGTGTTTATTATAATTGCCACCAATTGACGCGAATCCTAAAGATAGATCTATGGGCTTTGACACGCCCCAGTCAGAGAATTTGAACTGCTTTAGTACTTCGATATTTATATATGGGGATATTCTAGATGCATTTTGTTAATGTCGGTTACCAGGTGTTCAACCATATGAATGATTTTTTTGCAGATTGCATGTTATTGAAAGATGAAATCTTGTGGTCTATTATTACAATTTGATATATAGGTTAAACCTATAACTCACCAACATTTTTGTTGACGTTTAAAGCATGTTTATTCTCAGGTGATTATTAAGAGCTTCCGCTGTTGCATGCTAATTTATGGACAAAAGATGGAGTCAGCATGCTTGTATAATATTGTTTAAAAACTGCATTCGAAGACATATATTGTTGTGTAATATGATTGTAAACCATTATGTAATGGTCGTGTGAAAACGCTATATTTTAGATTATCATTATTTGATAATCGTCGTAATATTTTAAAGGTTATGGTTTGTTTTGAAAATCAAATGCAGTCTTTGAAAAGCATCTCATATAGAGGTCAAAACCTCGCAACAAAATCAATTAATATGAAACGTTTATAATTATTATGAACGGGACATTTTACGAACCGTCCGAATGAGGGTATGTCAAACCCATATGGCCATACAACATAAGTTCTCGCTTACACCCGGCAAGTGTAACTAATGATAATCGAATTGGGGATTTTTGTTCTAACTCGTACGTAGAATGTTTGTTTCCGTACTTGTGTTCACTTTGTAAAACGAAACGTTTATGTTTTCTCATCCCAAATGAAAGTTTTAAAGAGTAAAAGTGGGACTATGATCTCACCTTGAGTGCACGAATGTAAATGTACTTCACAAGTAAACGTGTGCGAGAAAGAATGCTAGTCTTGACCTAAACAATAGGTTGTATCAATATTGGTAAACATGAAGTCGGTCAAAGTTGTTCAATTAGCCCTATGGCTCGTTACGACTCGATTATATAGGATGTGAATCAAATTGTCACGTTTCATGCAAGGTACAAGTATAAAAGCGAGTTAAAACGATTGTATAAGTATTTGGTTAAGTTTGATTAAAAGTCAACTTTGGTCAAGTCAAAGTCAATGAAAAAGTCAACACGTTCGGGTCGGGTCTTGAACTATTTTTCTGAGCTAATTATTCATATATAAGCATATTAGAACAAGTTTTTTTTTTTTTTTTTTTTTTTTTTTTTTTTTTTTTTTTTTTTTTTTTTGAAAGGCAATGTTAGTGGTTAGAGTTAATTCACGAAAATCCCCCCCCCCTCCCCCCCCGAGACTCGAACCCTTGGTCTCCTCGAACACCATGTTAACATGGTGACCAATGAGGCAAAGCCCCATTGGCAGCATATTAGAACAAGTTACATGTTAATCGGAGGTGCGTAACATAGTTGGAATTAAATGAAAAAGTGCGAAGTTGAATAGCCCCTGAACACGGCTTATGTTGCGCCGCGACATTGAGTGGCCGTGCCGCGCCAATAGGTGTGGCCTGGTGCCTGGGCTGATTCAATTGTTCAATTCTCAACCAAACTTCATTTAAACACAAATAACGAATCGTAAACACTTAACACGCATACCATACATCGTTGGAAAGATAATTTAACGAGGAATGCAACTAAACACATTTCATTAACCAAAATCATCATTTACAATAATCAAATCCAAGTTGAAAGTTCATTAAATGTTCACCATAAATGCTTTCAAGTTCATAAATGCACTTTGATGATTCGGGAATTAAATGCACACATGTGATACGCCGTTTCGTAGGTAATTACGCATACCATACAACTAAACACTTACAAACAACATCGCAAAGCATTCAATGCATCAAAAGTTCATTTTACTTTATCAAACCCTAACTCAAAGTCACAAATTTAACAATTATGTTTATGAAGCTTTTTCATGTCAACCTACATACCAAATTGAAGCTAGTGATGCTAGTAACACATTTAATACATGCACTTTTAACATCTAATAATATTTAAGCAACCAAATCTCAAGACCAAACACGCCCATTTCAAGTTTAAGCTAGTTACATCAAAATGACAAGAACAAGCATATAAATCACATATTCATGTTAGACTTGAGCCATAGACACTAATTAACACGCTTATAAGTTTAAAAGATCAAGAACAAGAAATTTAATGTTTTTAGAAAATTATCCAAACGAGATGAAGTTGGTATGGAATCGAAGAGGAAATTGCAAGGATTCCAAATATGTAATTTGTTATGATGAACACTTTCTAGATCGAAATTGGATGATGATTCTTTGATTTGGGTGTTGAGAGAAAAATATGGAAGTATTAGAGAGGGAGGTGATGAATGAATGGATGAGATAAGGTTTGACCATTTGACCTAGTCAAATCTTTGGCCTCTTGGCAAGTTTAGTCCCTCAAGTTTAAAAGCGGGTGCGTGAATTAACCAAGCGAATTACCTTAAATACGTAGGGTAACGAGAGATGTTATAAATAATTAACGGACTTTAAAATAATTAAATGAAAAGTAAATGGAAAAAGACGGGATGTTACATTACCTACTCCTTAAAAGAAATTTCATCCCAAAATTTAAGTAGGCGTATTAGTCATTGTTCCTTCCTCGAGTTCTTTTGTTCCCAACTCTACGAATAAGTGAGGATACTTTCTTTACATTTGATCTTGTCTTTCCCAAGTAAACTCGGGTCCTCTCTTGGCGTTCCAACAAACTTTGACAATCGGAATTCGGCTTTGTTTTAGCGTTTTGACGGAGTGGTCCACAATTTCAACATGTTCTTCCACAAAATGAAGTTTTTCATCAATAGTAAGCTCCTCGAGAGGGATGACGAGTTCGAGTTCGGCAAAACACCTCTTCAAATTTGATACATGGAAAGTAGGATGAACGGAGCTCAGTTGAGGCGGAAGATCTAAACGATAAGCAACGGTTCCAACACGCTCCAAGATTTCGAAAGGACCAATATACCGCAGATTTAGCTTCCCACGTTTCCCGAAATGAATTACACTTTTTCAAGGTGCGACTTTTAACATTACGTGGTCAACGACTTGGAATTCGAGGTCGTTGCGTCTAACGTCGGTATAGCTCTTTTGACGACTACGGGCCGTCCTAAGCCTATCTCGGATTTGAACGATCTTCTCGGTTGTTTCATGAATGAGTTTGGGTCCGGTAATTTGCTTGTCACCTACCTCGTGTAGTGACCCAGAAAATTTCGACTAATTTTGAACCAAACTCTCGATGCGATTTAATATCTTTGGCACGATAAGCAAAGTCCGTATTACTGAGTTACAAAATTTTGAAACTGTTTACATGAATTCAGTTAATCTTTGACTATTCCCGACGATTCATGAACCACTATATATATATATATATATATATATATATATATATATATATATATATATTAAATTGAAATAGAAACTTATATGATTTAATTCAGTTGTGTAAATAAAATAATATATGATATTACTATAAATCTATATATAGATTAAAAAGCTAAATAAATGATATGATATTGCTAGTCATCTAGAGCAACTTTTATTTTTATTTATTTTTTATTTATTATTTTCTTTCTATAGTCTGTAATCAAATCGAATGAATCTGAATATGTTTTCCATTCCTTTCACAAGTTATCATCCTGTCTCCCTAAATTATGTCCGTGAAGCAAGAGAACAAATTTATTGAAAATAGATAGTGTGTTAGTTTTCTTTCATTTTCTATGCACTATCGCAATTACATTTAAACTTTATATGATTGACACTGCTCTTAATTGATTGTCATTCCAATCAATACTTAACAACTACATTATTATTAAAGTTAAGATCATTTGTCCTTAAATGATTGTCAATATGCATTATTATCAAAGTTAAGAGGGTATTGTGATTTCATCTATCTATTTTCTCATATACACACAAACACATACAAAAGATATAGATAACAATCACCACCGAACGTACACCACCCTAGCTCCACCATGATGAACCACCACCACTTTATAACTTCCACCTTTTTGATGTAGTTCGAACCAAACCTATAATCAAAACCCAACACCTTCTTCTTTCTATTGTAAACGATCACCACGCTAACCATTACTTTGCTCTATTCATCTAAAATACATGACCACATTATAACCGCCATCTTCATATTTAAAGACTTTCAGCAAACCTTTCCCCATCCACCATGGTGCCACAACAACCTACACTACCATCATCATCTATTATCGTCAAACATTAACTGAACACTCTTGTGGTCGATCACCCCACAATTACAATAATCACCATAACTATTCAAAACCATCACCACTCAAACACCACCATCACGTTTCTGTTACCATCGATTATTCTAAGCTGAGCTGCTCAAAGAAGACCCACTAACAAAACCCACAGTAAGTACTACACCGTATACCTATGTTACTGCTACGCGTATGATCCTGTTTCAAATGCCACAGACTGCAATTACCTTTATATTAACTGCTGTAAGTTCTGGATACTGCTACTACTAATCTTCTGTTATTCTATTCGAACTCCACATGCTGCTATCCGATTTCCGCAGCTATTATTCTCTTTTAATTATAACGATTATATTGATAACATGGTGATGAGAAGATAATGATGGTGACACGAGGAGAAAATGACAGTTTATAAATTTTTTTTCTTTTGCCTTTTGCTTTCCTTCTTTGGCTATTATCAATGACAGGAAAACACAAACCAAAAATTGGATGACAGCCATTTTGAGCAAAAAGTATTATTAGACTAATCAAGTGGAAACAAAGGTGAGGTTATGGTGACCCACATATATCGTCCACTTTCTTTACAACCACCCTTCATTATAAAATTTGAGATGATGATGTGTTGGTAATGAAATCTTGATGAACCCTGATGAAAATAATAATGGAATTAAGAGATGATAATAGCGACTGGGATGTAATCGATGATGCTCCAATTTTATTGATGATGATTGTGTTAATAAATTAATTTTGATGATAATAATGAATAAAGTCGATGATTGATTTTTGATGGGAACCAGCTGGATAATTAGGTCGATTTAGTTTGGTGATTAACTGGACTGAAATTAGATTTCACACTTATTAAATGTTGGGCTCGTGGAACTGTGTTTGGGCCGAAAGAATGTTGGGCTTGTAGTACCTGTTTAACTCAATAGTCGAGCATTTTAAAACAAATAAAAACGGATAGATGGGTGGTTCGGAGTGTGCTTACTATACAAGAGGTCTTGGGTTCGAACCAAGACTGCGATGTTTTTTTTTCCTTTATATAGAAGATGCATAAGTTAGACCATCGGGCTATACATAATAATAGGCTAAACGGTGGCTACTTCGAACGTGAACCAAACCCAACACACTCGTTACTCGTTCTCTCGATATGGGTATAACTTTTATTATTGTCACTATTATTATTATTATTATTATTATTATTATTATTATTATTATTATTATTATTATTATTATTAAGTATTAGTAAGTACTATTAATATTATTGTATTATTATTATTATTATTATTACTAATATAAGTATTATTATTTTTATTATCATTACTAACATTATTATGATTATTACTAGTATTTTTATCCTTTTATTATTAGTATTATCATTATTATTAAAAGTATTATCATTTTTATTATTATCATTACTATTATTAATTTTAGTATTATTATAATTATTATTTTTTTTTTTTAAAAAAACAAATGATATCTATATAAAAATACATTACAAGACAGCTAGTATTACATACTAATATTTTTTTTATTTTTTTTATCACCATTTATATTGATAAAACTTTAATTAAATTATATATCATATATTTATTATAAGTATAATTATATTTAAAGATACAAATTTTATTAAATTATAATATATAAGTAAACTTACTTGATTAAATGGAATAATGTGTTAATATATATATAAATGATATAGGTTCGTGAATCCGAGGCCAACCCTACATTTGTTCAGTGTCGTCATATGTATTTTTACTACAAAATACAGTATGGTGAGTTTCATTTGATCCCTTTTACTCTTTACATTTTTGGGCTGAGAATACACGCAAATGCTTTATTAACTGTTTTACAATATTTATATGCGTGAGTTTCATTTGCTCCCTTTTACTCTTTATATTTTTGGGACTGAGAATACATGCGTTGTTTTTACAACTGCTTTATTAAATGCTTTTGAAATATATTTCGAACTGCGAATACATGAAATGCTTTTATAAATGTTTGACGAGATAAACACAAGCAAAACATTCCTCGAATGAATTATTATGCAGACAGAAGTTCTGCGGATTATTATTGAATTATGTGGACATGATAATTGCCACCATTAAATTATGTGGACATGATAATTGCCACCATTGAATTATGTGGACATGATAATTGCCACCAATTGATATGAATGTTATGTATCGAGAGAATGATTTTATACACAGGTTATGTGTATGTTGTTTTTGTGCACGAGATATGTGTACGGTTACTATGATTTATGAAAAATGGATTTCGTACAAGAGAAATGTGTAGTGTATTTAAAGGATATCGCATGTACATTACAGGTGGGTATAGGATTCGGGCCCATTTGTACCATGCAGCTTTTAAATCTTGTGGTCTATCAAAATGATGAATTTTATTGTTTTAAGATGAATTTATGAACTCACCAACCTTTTAGTTGACACTTTAAAGCATGTTTATTCTCAGGTTTGAAAGAAATCTTTCGCTGTGCATTAGTTCATTTTAAGGATATTACTTGGAGTCATTCATGACATATTTCAAAAGACGTTGCATTCGAGTCGTTGAAGTTCATTAGAGATTATTATTAAATAAATGACGGATTAGGTCATTTATAGTTTGGATATTATGAAATGGTATGCATACCTGTCAACTTTCGATGAAATAAAAGATTGCCTTTTAAAAACGAATACAATGTTTCTAAAAACGTATCATATAGAGGTCAATACCTCGCGATGTAATCATATGTAATGTTCTCATCCATATGGATTTGGTCGGGGCATCACAGTTGGTATCAGAGCAGTGGTCTTAGCGAACCATGTCTGCATTAGTGTGTCTAACTGATAAGTCGTTAGGATGCATTAGTGAGTCTGGACTTCGACCGTGTCTGCATGTCAAAAGTTTTGCTTATCATTTTGTGTCAAAAATTACCTGCTTATCATTCTTAGAGAATCACTTGCTTATCATTCTTAGTCTAGACACGTTTTACTGCATTGACTACATGAATAGTGTATAGACAAAATTCATATCTTAGCGTATCTGCTACTTCATATCTTAGCGTATCTGTTACTGTAACTTTGCCTGACAACTTCCGTAGATTCCTCCGTAACTTATGGGATTTTAGTATTATATATGCATATGTAAATTATGTATTGCAGGGTACTAATCTACATCCTATAATCTATTTCTTATCGAAAATCCTTCATCTGATCGTACGAGATGAATCCTGCAACCAGTTCGAGTCCCTCAGATTCCGATAGCTATTCCGATAGTTATTTCGACAGCTATTCCGACATAAATGTTCACCTAAGCTCCGAAAACAGCGTCATCAGCATGAATCAACCAATCAGCCATTATCAATTCATCTGATGGGTTCGTAGTCAACTTAATTAATGGAAACGCGCAGAAGGCAATCCCTTCCACCAACCGAATTCACCTATTGACAATGAACCTGAAGTGTTTACCGGCGAACCTGTTCGAGACACCATTTTCAGTCTCATTTCCAGGGTAACTCGACAAGATTATATTCTATCCACAATTCTGAACCTTATTCATCCGCTCGTTCCGACCGACAATCATCCTGGAGTAATAAGTCAATGAACTTCACACTCGAATAATCAATTCGGAGAATATGGTGCAAAATGTACCAGCTTCAGCAACATCACCGACACCAACAGTACCATCAATAACAGCACCAGTACCATCAACAATCCATGCTTCAATATCATCATCTGTACTTTGAGTATGATCTTCGTTCTACGTATCGTTCTACCTCATTTATCTTCGTTCGACATGGCGAATATGTAATCTCTAAAGTTTTAGAGATTATTTATTCTAGTTCCAACCGAAAAGCAAATGAGTTTAATATCATATTAACTCATTAAATCCATGAATACATCTAAAGAAAATATATATGTATATATGTTTTCATAAAGATTGTAATTAAAAATTCTCTTGTACAAACTGTTAATGGTGAAAATATTTTAACGGGTAGGTAATACCCGAGGAATATTTAAATTTCACATTAATAAGTTACATTGTACGTTCTTCGAATCTATTTCAATAGTCATATACTATCCTACTTACATCCACCGATATACAAATCCGTTCACCACAGAATAACCATATTCATCCAATTTCATATTTGGATTTTGATTTATCAGAATCCAACAAGTGGCATAATGAAGAAAACATTTGACAAAATAAAATTTGTTAGAAACAAACAAATTAACTATGATTAATTTTGTTAAGAATCCACGCTAACTGTTCCTAGCTAATTATTGCTAGCTAACTGATTACATTTTATTTATCGCAATTTAATTATCACAATTTACATTCTCTCAATTTTATTTATCGTCATTTAATTTCTGTTATTTACTTTACGCACATTATTTATCGTCATATAATTTCTGTTATTTATTTTTACGCACTTTAAATATCGGGACACGTATACAAGGTTTTGACATATCATATCGACACATCTATATATATTATTTGGAATCACCATAGACACTCTATATGCAGTAATGATCGAGTTCTCTATACAGGGTTGAGGTTGATTCTCAAATAATATATATACTTTGAGTTGTGATCGAGTCTGAGACATGTACACGGGTCACGATATGAATTAATTAATTTAAATATTATATATTAAACTATGTATGAATTATTGGACTATTAACTGTGGACTATCGACTGTGGACTACCAACATTGGACAATTAAAATAAATTAAAATACTGATTATAACATATGAAACTAAACAATTCTTCAAGTTTGCCACTTGATTTCATCTTAAACCTCATTTGTATCTTGACGATTATAATCCGCGTTCAAACCTTTCATGATTCTTGAAAACACCTCAATTGAGAGGATGAACCAACCGCACTTCATCTACGGAAGGAAAGATTTATGCATATAGTATTGCACCTGAAAAACTCTCGGAAACTGAGTAAACATTTAACGCGTTGCTGTGCTAATTTCTTTAGTGTTATTATTACCCAAAATAACTTTGCAATCCCTTTTCAAATTAGACAATTTTGTCACAGCTTCAACAAGTCAACTTCGACTTTTCACTCGGATTAGCTTTTTATAACCCTGATATATAAGTTATCTTTCGTCATCGATACCGAGAAACCGTTTATATCTCACCACATTAGCAGTAAATTTACCAACAACTCCGTTGATCTCTGACTTTTCGAAAAATCACTATATTCAGTGAAACCCTATCATTTACTCATTTACATCTTATAACAAGAATTACTATACCAACCATCGGGAATTAGCAATCAGTATTTTGAAATCTCGCAGCATGTCTACATCAATAGTTATATGTATACATATAACAATTATCTCCTAGAATTACAATCTTCAATTCTGAAATTTTGAAAAGGCAACCAGCTTACGAATCAATACATTGAACTTTGAAAAAGTTGAATGAAGCAGCAAAAACTGTAGGCAATCGTAAACGACCTTAGTCATCGGAAGTTTGATGATAAAGAATAGTATGTTAGAAAAGCTCAGAAACGTTGGAACTGGAAAACGGATTGAGCTAACCACGAAGGAGACCAAGGACAAATACAAGGACCATACCCTCTATTCAAAGAATCCAGGTAATTCTGGATCCGTTGAAATCTCTAGAGAATATCTTGCTCCGAAGTCATGTTAAAATCTTACGGAAAATTTTTCTTCATCAACCTTCGAACTTGGAAATTCCAAGATATCATCGTATCTTTCATTATAAATATACTCCATATTTCTGAAGATATTTTCAGAACTATTCTTATCTGAAATCATTAATCTCTTCGTGCTATCAGTGTTACATCATATAGAAACTGTTAGTTTCTATATTCTGTAAACTTTCGAGCTTAAAATATGAATGTTATTGAAGTAATGTTGGGAACTGAAGTATGAGTTAGTATAATATAATGACACTTGATCAACGTGATTATATTACAGTAAGTCATGCTGAGTTTCTAATGAAACGTGATGATTCACAGACCATAACGTCATCATGTGTCATGTTACATAACTCTTTCATTCTACATAACCTCCGAACATATCAAGAAGAATATATTCTTGATAGTTCTATCTTCTGTAATTTTGATAAATTTGAAAATCAAATCGTGCTATCACGATCCACCATGCTTAGAACATTATAATCATTTGAAACTCTATATCTACGAATTCTGGATTATTGTTCGCTTGACTTGGAGTCGGGAAGAGAAAACAAGAACATGGAGCTCCGAAAAATAAAGGAAAATATAAAACCGATCACAAACACAGGAATTACAAACCGTGTATATCAATGTTTATCGCAACATAAAGACACGGGAGAATTAAAAACATTATAACCCCGAGGGCGAAGTAGAAGAAAACATATTCCTCCAATGGTAATTGGAAAAGGAGAACGATTGTTGCGATAGTGAGGATAAGGACAAGGATCAGAATTGGATTAAGCATTTTCATAATCTTTTGAATTTGTGGATTGTATAGAAATGGTGAGAACAAGGGAACGAAAGAGCTTAATTTATAAGGGAAATATCAGACAGAGTAATCGAGGTGGATCACCATATTTAATTTTAGAGATCTTAATTTCCTTATTCGCCGAAGAATCAAATCTTTTAGATTTCGAAGATTTCCTTTAAATCTCTTGAATTCCGGAATTCAAACGTGACCACGTCAAAGGTTAGGACGTACCTTATTTTTCTAAATTCAACCCTGACTCTGTCGAAAGTTAAGATGAATCTTTACTTTTACTATTTCAATCTTTTGTGATAACTTCACTCGTACTCTTCAGATAAACGAATTTTTTATTCCATATTACTCAATGATGATAAAACTCTATTTATAAACTTATATTTGTCATGAAAACATTTTTATTGTTAACCATGACCACCTCACTCAAATTTCGGGACGGAATTTCTGTAACGGGTAGGTACTGTAGTGACCCGGAAAATTTCGACAAATTTTGAACCAAACTCTCGATGCGATTTAATATCTTTGGCACGATAAGCAAAGTCCGTATTACTGAGTTACAAAATTTTGAAACTGTTTACATGAATTCAGTTAATCTTTGACTATTCTCAACGATTCACGAACCACTATATATATATATATATATATATATATATATATATATATATATATATATATATATATATATATATATATATATATATATATATATATATATATATATATATATATATAATTGAAATAGAAACTTATATGATTTAATTCAGTTGTGTAAATAAAATAATATATGATATTACTATAAATCTATATATAGATTAAAAAGCTAAATAAATGATACGATATTGCTAGTCATCTAGAGCAACTTTTATTTTTATTTATTTATTTTATTTATTATTTTCTTTCTATAGTCTGTAATCAAATCGAATGAATCTGAATATGTTTTCCATTCCTTTCACAAGTTATCATCCTGTCTCCCTAAATTATGTCCGTGAAGCAAGAGAACAAATTTATTGAAAATAGATAGTGTGTTAGTTTTCTTTTATTTTCTATGCACTATCGCAATTACATTTAAACTTTATATGATTGACACTGCTCTTAATTGATTGTCATTCCAATCAATACTTAACAACTACATTATTATTAAAGTTAAGATCATTTGTCCTTAAATGATTGTCAATATGCATTCTTATCAAAGTTAATAGGGCATTGTGATTTCATCTATCTATTTTCTCATATACACATAAACACATACAAAAGATATAGATAACAATCACCACCGAACATACACCACCCTAGCTCCACCATGATGAGCCACCACCACTTTATAACTTCCACCTTTTTGATGTAGTTCGAACCAAACCTATAATCAAAACCCAACACCTTCTTCTTTCTCTTGTAAACGATCACCACGCTAACCATCACCTTGCTCTATTCATCTAAAATACATGACCACATTATAACCACCATCTTCATATTTAAAGACTTTCAGCAAACCTTTCCCCATCCACCATGGTGCCACAACAACCTACACTACCATCATCATCGATTATCGTCAAACATTAACTGAACACTATTGTGGTCTATCACCCCACAATTACAACAATCACCACAACTATTCAAAACCATCACCACTCAAACACCACCATCACGTTTCTGTTACCATCGATTATTCTAAGCTGAGCTGCTCAAAGAATACCTACTAACAAAACCCACAGTAAGTACTACACCGTATACCTATGTTACTGCTACACGTATGATCCTGTTTCAAATGCCACAGACTGCAATTACCTTTATATTAACTGTTGTAAGTTCTAGATACTGCTACTACTAATCTTCTGTTATTCTGTTCGAACTCCACATGCTGATATCCGATTTCCGCAGCTATTATTCTCTTTTAATTATAACGATTATATTGATAACATGGTGATGAGAAGATAATAATGGTGACACGAGGAGAAAATGAAAGTTTATAATTTTTTTTCTTTTGCCTTTTGCTTTCCTTCGTTGGCTATTATCAATGACAGGAAAACACAAACCAAAAATTGGATGACAGCCATTTTGAGCAAAAAGTATTATTAGACTAATCAAGTGGAAACAAAGGTGAGGTTATGGTGACCCACATATATCGTCCACTTTCTTTACAACCACACTTCATTATAAAATTTGAGATGATGATGTGTTGGTAATGAAATCTTGATGAAACCCTGATGAAAATAATAATGGAATTAAGAGATGATAATAGCGACTGGGATGTAATCGATGATGCTCCAATTTTATTGATGATGATTGTGTTAATAAATTAATTTTGATGATAATAATGAATAAAGTCGATGATTGATTTTTGATGGGAACCAGCTGGATAATTAGGTCGATTTAGTTTGGTGATTAACTGGACTGAAATTAGATTTCACACTTATTAAATGTTGGGCTCGTGGAACTGTGTTTGGGCCAAAAGAATGTTGGGCTTGTAGTACCTGTTTAACTCAATAGTCGAGCATTTTAAAACAAATAAAAACGGATAGATGGGTTGTTCGGAGTGTGCTTACTATAAAAGAGGTCTTGGGTTCGAACCAAGACTGCGACTTTTTTTTTCCTTTATATAGAAGATGCATAAGTTAGACCATCGGGCTATACACAATAATAGGCTAAACGGTGGCTACTTCGGACGTGAACCAAACCCAACACACTCGTTACTCGTTTACTCGTTCTCTCGATATGGGTATAACTATTATTATTATTATTATTATTATTATTATTATTATTATTATTATTATTATTATTATTATTATTATTAAGTATTAGTAAGTACTATTAATATTATTGTATTATTATTATTATTATTATTATTATTATTATTATTATTATTATTACTAATATAAGTATTATTATTTTTATTATCATTACTAGCATTATTATGATTATTACTAGTATTTGTATCCTTTTATTATTAGTATTATCATTATGGTTAAAAGTATTATCATTTTTATTATTATCATTACTATTATTAATTTTAGTATTATTATAATTATTATTTTTTTTTTAAAAACAAATGATATCTATATAAAAATACATTACAAGACAACTAGTATTACATACTAATATTTTTTTTATTTTTTTATCACCATTTATATTGATAAAAATTTAATTAAATTATATATCATATATTTATTAGAAGTATAATTATATTTAAAGATACAAATTTTATTAAATTATAATATATAAGTAAACTTACTTGATTAAATGGAATAATGTGTTAATATATATATAAATGATATAGGTTCGTGAATCCGAGGCCAACCCTACATTTGTTCAGTGTCGTCATATGTATTTTTACTACAAAATACAGTATGGTGAGTTTCATTTGATCCCTTTTACTCTTTACATTTTTGGGCTGAGAATACATGTAAATGCTTTATTAACTATTTTACAATATTTATATGCGTGAGTTTCATTTGCTCCCTTTTACTCTTTATATTTTTGGGACTGAGAATACATGCGCTGTTTTTACAACTGCTTTATTAAATGCTTCTGAAATATATTTCGAACTACGAATACATGAAATGCTTTTATAAATGTTTGACGAGATAGACACAAGCAAAACATTCCTCGAATGAATTATTATGCAGACAGAAGTTCTGCGGATTATTATTGAATTATGTGGACATGATAATTGCCACCATTGAATTATGTGGACATGATAATTGCCACCATTGAATTATGTGGACATGATAATTGCCACCAATTGATATGGATGTTATGTATCAAGAGAATGATTTTATACACAGGTTATGTGTATGTTGTTTTTGTGCACGAGATATGTGTACGGTTACTATGATTTATGAAAAATGGATTTCGTACACGAGAAATGTGTACTGTATTTAAAGGATATCGCATGTACATTACAGGTGGGTATAGGATTCGGGCCCATTTGTACCATGCAGCTTTTAAATCTTGTGGTTTATCAAAATAATGAATTTTATTGTTTTAAGATAAATTTATGAACTCAACAACCTTTTGGTTGACACTTTAAAGCATGTTTATTCTCAGGTTTGAAAAAGTCTTCCGCTGTGCATTAGTTCATTTTAAGGATATTACTTGGAGTCATTCATGACATATTTCAAAAGACGTTGCATTCGAGTCATTGAAGTTCATTAGAGATTATTATTAAATAAATGACGAATTATGTCATTTATAGTTTGGATATTATGAAATGGTATGCATACCTGTCAAATTTTGATGAAATAAAAGATTGCCTTTTAAAAACGAATGCAATGTTTGTAAAAATGTATCATATAGAGGTTAATACCTCGCGATGTAATCATATGTAATGTTCTCATCCATATGGATTTGGTCGGGGCATCACACCTTGGCCCAACAAAGAGGAGAACGACATTTGCGACCATATAAGGCTTCGAAAGGTGTGGCATTGATACTCGCGTGGTAACTATTGTTGTAAGAGAATTTGGCAAGAGAAAAGTGCTTGTCCCAAGTTTTTCCAAAGTCGATAACGCAAGCTCGTAGCATGTCTTCCAAAGTTTGAATTGCGCGTTCACTTTGTCCATCGGTTTGTGGATGATATGCGGTGCTCATGTCTAAACGCGTTCCCAACGCTTCTTGTAAGGTATGCCAAAATCTAGAAAAAAAACGACCATCTCGGTCAGAAATAACCAATAAAGGTACACCGTGACGGGCTACGATCTCTTTAATGTAAAGTTGTGCAAGTTTCTCCATTTTGTCGGTTTCCTTCATGGCTAGGAAGTGGGCGGATTTGGTGAGACGGTCAACAATAACCCAAATGGTATCATAACCACCCGCCGTTCTTGGTAGTTTGGTGATAAAATCCATCATTATTCTTTCCCACTTCCATTGCAGGATTTCAGGTTGTTGGAGCAATCCGGACGGTCTTTGATGTTCGGCTTTGACTTTGGAGCAAGTTAGGCACTTTCTAACATAAGTAGCGACGTCTCTTTTAATGTTCGGCCACCAATATTGTTCTTTGAGGTCGTGGTACATCTTATTGGCACCGGGGTGAATCGAATATCTTGACTTATGGGCTTCGTCTAAAATAAGGCTTCGTAAGCCCGCATAACTAGGTACCCAAATTCTTCCGGTGAAATATTGGAGTCCGGTCTCCCTAACTTCGAATCGAGAGGTGAGGACGTTCAAGCATTCGAGAGAGATGTTTTCATCCTTGAGAGCCTCATCTTGGGCTACACGAATTTGGTTATTAAGATTAGTGTGGATGGTGATGTTTAAAGCTCGGACACGAAGAGGCACAATTCTTTCCTTTCGACTTAAGGCATCGGCTACTACATTTGCCTTCCCGGGATGATAACGAAACTCACAATATTAATCATTTAAAGTTTCAATCCACCATCGTTGTCTCATGTTTAGTTGCTTTTGATCGAAGATATGTTGGAGGCTTTTGTGATCGGTGAAGATAGTACTTTTGGTTCCATAAAGATAGTGTCTCCACATTTTAAGTGCAAAGACAACGGCACTGAGTTCGAGATCATGTGTCGTGTAGTTCCGTTCGTGGATTTTCAATTGTAGGGAGGCATAAGCAATAACCTTCTTTCGTTGCATCAATACGCACCCAAAACCATGTTTCGAGAAATCACAATATACAACAAAATCATCATTGCCTTCGGGAAGCGATAAGATAGGAGCGGTGGTTAACTTTTCCTTCAAGATTTGAAACACAGATTCTTGCTCGGTTGCCCAAACGAATTTCCTTCCCTTGTGAGTTAACGCGGTTAGAGGACGTGCAACCAAAGAGAAATTCTCGATGAACCTACGATAATACCCAGCAAGTCCTAAGAATCGTCGAATGTGAGTAGGAGTAGTAGGGGGTTCTCATTTGCTAATGGCTTCGATTTTTGCGGGATCGACCTTAATACCTTGATTGCTTACAACATGACCAAGAAATTGAACTTCCTTCAACTAAAATTCACACTTGGAGAACTTGGCATAGAGTCGTTCTTGTCTCAAGAGTTCGAGCACGAGTCGAAGGTGTTGTTCATTCTCTTCTTCCTTTTAGAATAGACCAAGATGTCATCGATGAATACAATAACGAACTTGTCGAGATACGGTTTGCACACGCGGTTTATAAGATCCATGAACACTGCTGGTGCATTAGTTAGACCAAATGGCATGACAAGGAATTCGTAAATACCATAGCGAGTTCGAAAAAGCGGTTTTGGAGACATCTTCCCCCTTAACCCTTAGTTGATGATAACCCGAGCGGAGATCGATTTTTGAATATACACAAGATCCTTGTAGTTGATCAAAGAGGTCATCAATGCGTGGAAGAGGATATCGGTTCTTAACCGTCAATTTTTTTAGTTCACGATAGTCTATGCACATTCGTAGGGATCCATCTTTCTTCTTAACGAATAAAATCGGAACGCCCCATGGTGAATGGCTAGGTTGGATAAAACCACGGTCAAGTAGTTCTTGAATTTGACTTTTCAATTCTTGCATTTCGGATGGAGCGAGTCTATAAGGTGCACGTACTACGGGTGCGGCTCCTGGAATAAGATCGATTTGGAATTCTACCGGTCGATGAGGTGGAAGACCCGGTAATTCGTCGGGAAAAACATCGAAAAAGTCACTAACAATTGGCACATCATCGATATGCTTCTCATCGGTCTCGACTTTCTTAACGTGGGCTAGAATCACGAAATAACCTTTACGAAGATATTTTTCTACTTTAAGGCACGAGACGAGGTTGAGTCCGGTGCAACTCTTATCGCCATAAACAATCAAGGGTTCACCATTCTCGATAGGAATTTGAATCGCTTTAAGATCACAAAGAATGTGAGATTTCATTTTGGCTAACCAATCGATACCAATTATTACATCGAAGCTCCCTAGTTCTATAGGTATCAAGTCAATTTCAAACTCTTTACCCGTTAAGTTTAACGTACACCCCCGATAAAATTTGTCAGCACTTAATAGTTTCCCGTTGGCCACTTTAATGATATAAGTAGTATCTAGTGGGAGTGGTGGACTTCTAAAAGAATGAGTCAAAGTCTTGGATACAAAACTCTTATCGGCACCCGAATCGAATAAGCAAGAGACATAAGAATTGTTGAGAAGAAATGTACCCGTGACTAGTTCATTGTCATCTCGGGCTTCCTCGGTGTTAATGTTGAAAGCTCGACCGCGCGTATTGGGGTTATCTTTCTTCTTTGGGCATGCATTTCTAAAATGACCTTGTTGGCCACATCCGTAAAAAGTGACCGTCTTTGTTGCATCGGGCCCCTTTCGAGCGACGGGGGCGGTACTCCTACAATCGTTGGCCATGACCACTTCCTTGGCACCGGTGGCAAATTAGCTTGCCACATTCACCAAAGTGATGCTTGTGGCATTTGTTGTAAAAAGGTTTGGTTCCGGCATAACTTTTCTTGCCATCGGAGGTGAAAGGTTTTTTGGTGAAGTTGTTGTTGTTGTAGTTTCTTGATTGAGTGGCTTCCCATTTTCTTTTGTTTCCCCCCGATTTATCCTCTGCCTTAGGTGCCGGTACTACAATTTCATCCACCGTTTCAATCAATTGGCGGGCCATCTTTAAAGCTTCTTGTAGGTTGGCGGGTTTGGATGACATTACCCCGTGTTTGATACTCTTAGGAAGGTCATCCATGTAAAGTTCAACTCGTAGAGGCTCTGGATTTACAAGGTTTGGACACATTAGAGCTAGCTCGAAAAATATTTGATTATAAGCGTTGAGGTCGTTTCTGACCGCTTTCAAACTTCTTAGATCGCTTTCGAGCCTTCGGGTCTCTTTGAGCGGAAAGTATTCGGTGATCCAATTTTCTTTTAAATTGGACCAAGAGAGAGCGTTGGCTTCATCGGTACACACCAATTGTACATACGTGTTCCACCACGTGAGAGCGATACCGGCAAAAGTGTAGGTGAAGTATTTGACCTTGTCTTGCTCCTGGAAACCGTTTATGCTAAAAACGGCTTCCGTTTGTTCAAACCATCGAGTGAGAGCAACCGGTCCTCCGGTCCCATCGAAAGTATGAGGTTTGCACCCCATGAAAGTTTTGTAGGAGCATCCCTCGTTTGAGTTACCGGCTTCATTGTTGTTGTTGTTGTTGTGGTTGTTGTGGTTGTTGTTATTGTTGTTGTTGTTATTGGATGAGTAACCGGCCATGGCCGCATCTACGGCGGTGGCTATCATTCGTTGAAGAGCTTGTTCGGGAGTTTCATTGCGTGGGACTCGGTGAGGAGGCATTGTTTCTTCAAGACACAAGAATATCATTGATTAGTATTCTAAATAATACTAATCGTGATATGGAATAAATATAGAGAGAAAATTTTCCTTAACTCGCCCTAAATTCTTTATGTTATAATGTTGGAACGTCCATATGAGTCACCGTAATATAATCCCAGCAATTATATTACCCTAATTCATATGTGCATTCGACATTATCTCATAAAGTCAAGATGGCGTGTCAATCAAATTAAACAACGTGAGATTAAGATGAAATAAGAGTTAGATACGAATAGAATAGTTTAAGTATAAATGCACAAGTAGTCAAGCAAGTCCTACTTCAAGTCTATATGCTGGTTGTAGTCTAGACTCACCAATGTACCCTATGACTCGGGGTTGACACCAATGAACTCTAAATCCCTACAACCTACGCTCTGATACCATCTGTAGCGACCCGACAAAATCATCATTTGACGGCGCCGTCTACTTAGGTCCCGTTGCGTGGTCATAAGTCTTTAAAACAATGTTTGACCAAAATATGTCGCATTCATTTCAAATGTAAGGATGTTTCAAGGTTTACAAAAGTAGTTCAACGACTAGTTACATTACAACGTTTAATGTACAAATGAAACCTATGCGACACAATTTTAAAAGCAAGTCAAAAGAAGCTCCAAATATGCATGTATACTCGACATCCAAGCAAGTATCAAAAATAGAGTGTGGAAGCATGTATCACTTAGCGTTCAAGGACCTGAGAAAACATATAGAAAACTGTCAACGAAAAACGTTGGTGAAATCATAAGTTTAGTAAGTGAGTATGTAAGTAAGTAAGTTGAACCACAAGATTTATAACGTTGGAGTAATAGTATGATCATTCTAAAAATGGTTCACGAGCACCCAATTATCAAGGCTTAACTAACGTTACCCCATCACATAGTGTTAGAACATACACTTATTCTCGAAAATATATTTCATCCGCACAACGGTAGCGAACCTTCCGAATGAGGGTTTGTCAAACCCATATGGCCATATAACATAAGTTCTCTCTTACACCCGGCAAGTGTAACTAATGATAATCAAATTAAGGATTTTTGTTCTAACTCGTACGTAGAATGTTTGTTTCTGTACTTGTGTTCACTTTGTAAAATGAAACGTTTATGTTTTCACATCCCAAATGTAAGTTTTAAAGAGTAAAAGTGGGACTGTGATCTCACTTTGAGTGCACGAATGTAAATGTACTTCACAAATAAACGTGTGCAAGAAAGAATGCTAGTCTCGACCTAAACAATAGGTTGTATCAATATTGGTAAACATGAAGTCGGTCAAACTTGTTCAATTAGTCCAATGGCTCGTTAAGACTCGATTATATAGCATGTGAATCAAATTGTCACGTTTCATGCAAGGAACAAGTATAAAAGCGAGTTAAAACGATTGCATAAGTATTTGGTTAAGTTTGATTAAAAGTCAACTTTGGTCAAGTCAAAGTCAATGAAAAAGTCAATACGTTCGGGTCGGGTCTTGAACTATTTTTCTGAGCTAATTATTCATATATAAGCATATTAGAACAAGTTACATGTTAATCGGAGGTGCGTAGCATAGTTGGAATTAAACGAAAAAGTACGAAGTTGAACAGTCTCTGAACACGGCTTATGTCGCGCCGTCACATTGGGTGGCCGCGCCACGCCAATAGGTGTGGCCTGGTGCCTGGGCTGATTCAACTGTTCAATTCTCAACCAAACTTCATTTAAACACAAATAACGAATCGTAAACACTTAAAATGCATACCATACATCGTTGGAAAGGTAATTTAACGAGGAATGCAACAAAACACATATCATCAACCAATATCATCATTTACAATAATCAAATCCAAGTTGAAAGTTCATTAAATATCCACCATAAATGCTTTCAAGTTCATAAATGCACTTTGATGATTCGGAAATTAAATGCACACATGTGATACGCCGTTTCGTAGGTAATTACGCATACCATACAACTAAACACTTACAAATAACATTGCAAAGCATTCAATGCATCAAAAGTTCATTTTACTTCTATCAAACCCTAACTCAAAGTCACAAATTTAACAATTATGATTATGAAGCTTTTCCATGTCAATCTACATACCAAATTGAAGCTAGTGATGCTAGTAACACATTTAATACATGCACTTTTAACATCTAACAACATTTAAGCAATCAAATCTCAAGACCAAACACACCCATTTCAAGTTTAAGCTAGTTACATCAAAATGACAAGAACAAGCATATAAATCACATATTCATGTTAGACTTGAGCCATAGACACTAATTAACACACTTATAAGTTTAAAAGATCAAGAACAAGAAATTTAGTGTTTTTAGAAAGTTACCCAAACGAGATGAAGTTGGTATGGAATCGAAGAGGAAATTGCAAGGATTCCAAATATGTAATTTGTTTTGATGAACACTTTCTAGATCGAAATTGGATGATGATTCTTTGATTTGGGTGTTGAGAGAAAAATATGGAAGTATTAGAGAGGGAGGTGATGAATGAATGGAGGAGATAAGGTTTGACCATTTGACCTAGTCAAATCTTTGGCCTCTTGGCAAGTTTAGTCCCTCAAGTTTAAAAGCGGTGCGTGAATTAACCGAGCGAATTACCTTAAATACGTAGGGTAACGAGAGATGTTATAAATAATTAACGGACTTTAAAATAATTAATCGGAAAGTAAACGGAAAAGACGGGATGTTACAGTTAATATACACATTAACACTTTTTATTAAAACAACATTATATTAAATACGGAGTAACTAGTTAGAGTGCTTGACTATTAATTTTTTGAGCCGATTCTTAATTATTGATTATTAACCTTATGAAATATACGAGTGCTGATTAGGTTAATATCAATATTATGTCTTCTTGAATTTATTGGAGATAATATTAAAGACATTTATACCTAATAAAATTATATTTTTCACAAATAAAAACGATTTATACAATAAACAAAACAAATTATTCGAATACGTTAAAAAGTCTAAGCGAATAAAACACTATAAAGCCGGTTAATTTAAGTTATTGTGTATGTTTATCAATGTTGATTGACATGATGTTTTATCGTTCTTTTGTAAGCCACAATTTTACGTGATATTTTTTGCCCATATTGAAAAATGTTTCTGGATCCGCCACTAATTGAGGTTAAACAATTGAGCCACGAAGGCGATCTCTAATCCAAACTTTAATCTGTCCATTTGCATATTAACCCAACAATAAGCAATAACCTTACACTTTTCGATCTGCTTGATTATCTTCCAAAAGCCAAAGTAAGAGACTCAATTAAGTTTTTTCTTCATTTTTATCTCTTATAAACATCAAAGTTTCAATAAGTTTTATGAAGGGAAAAAAATCTTATAGTTGAACCTTAGAGGAGTCTTTTAACTAACTTACAAATTCGAAAAAATGTCCTATTTCTTCCTACATGAAACACGTACACACAAAAGACAAGAAGTAGAGAATATTCAGTATATCTGTTTGATTTAGATGGGTTATTTGGAACAGCTATGGATTATACGGAGTATATACTACGACCACCCCCTATGGTTAGTTACCTGTGACAACCCGGAAATTTCCAACCAAATTTAAACTTTAATCTTTATATGTTTCCGACACAATAAGCAATATTTGTTAAGTTAAATTTCAAGAATTTTAAACTATGTTCATACATTCATTCAACCTCGACCAAGTTTCAATGATTCACGAACCATTAAACGAATATGATTATATATGTATATGTGTATATATATTATAACTTGAAACGTAAATAAAATATTAGATTAAATACTTTATATGATTGTATCTGTTTCAAAATGTTTATCAATGGAATTAGAAGATAAGATCAAATGATTGAATTATCAGATATATTGAATTATGATTACAAGTCTCTGTTGAAAGGCCCACGTTGATTTGAGAAATCTTTCTATTTTAACAATATTCGGAAAATGGTAAAGTGTTTTATAAATAAGAATAAATTGTCAATCATTGAGAACTAGACAAAGGATAGTGGAAGATTGAATCTCATAAAGACTCGATTGATCTATTTAGTTTCAAACGTACAAAAATGTTTTCAGTTTAAAAAGAACTGTATTATTAAAACGTATATAACTTTTATAAATATATAGAACCACTTTTGACAACTCATTACTTAACTAGTATGATAAAGATAACGGTATTTATATTTTATTTTATTAAATATATATAACGATTTAAATTAATATTATATATATTTATACGCGTATTATACGTACATAGTTTTATACTTTTACTATACTTAAACTTTACCTTTACTTTATTTTTACTTTACTTTAACTTTAATAATTCACTTTAATAATTCATACTTTAATAATTCACTTTAATAATTCATACTTTAATAATTCACTTTAATAATTCATACTTTAATAATTCACTTTAATAATTCATACTTTAATAATTCACTTTAATAATTCATACTTTAATAATTCACTTTAATAATTCAAAAATCTATTATAAATAGAATTCAATAGGTTTCATTATTTCATAGAAACTTGAAAATATTTTTCTCTAAACTCTCTCAATCGATTTACATATATATATTTACTCCGTATTATTTCAAGATATTATTAGTATACATAAAATATTACGACGGAGTGCTGTTCGAGTGATTTCGAAATTGTTTTTCGAGTGGGATAGGATTAAGGAAATTATGGGTTATAGCTATGGAGGTGATTGAGTGTGGTTCATGGGTATGCTCGTGAGGTCAATATAGTGTTTATCATTTTCGTTGCGTCTACGTACCTTTCCTACAATATTGAATCTCAATATTGATACGTGAGTACTCATAATTTAACTTTTACATACTAATAGTGTATCCCTGACTAGTGCTCGAGTATTTAGGATTATGCATGCTTGTACTTTTGATATTGCCCTTAGACAGGTTAGGTTGAATCTTGAATTAGTTACACTTGCGGTTGAGATAAGGTATAAGATATGCATGTCCTTGGAAAGCTAGCGAAAAATTAAGAACTTTTCCTTTAGATATCGAATGGTTTCGATGAACGGATTAGAAGTTATAATCAATTGAATTTTCGATATTTTTATTAAAAATGATTATTATTATTATCGTCGTTTTTATCGTCGTTCTAGTTTTATCTTATTATTATCATTATTATTATCTTTATCAATAAAAGGGATTTATCATTAAAAATTGTTATTTTTTTTATTATTACTATCGTTATTATCATTAAAGTTATAATTAGTATTATTATTATTATCCAATTATTATTATTATTATTATTATTATTATTATTATTATTATTATTATTATTATTATTATTATTATTATTATTATTGGTATTATTATTATCATTATTAATATATATATATCATTATTTAAAAATGGTTATTGTTATTGTTATTATTATTATTACTATATTATCATTAAGATAATTATTAGTATTATCGTTAATAATGTTATAGTAACTATCATTATTAATATTAGTGTAATTAAAACAAATATTTGTAACACCTAATTATTTTGATTACTATTATTATCATTATTATGAACACGATATAAAAGACGATTAAAAGCTATTAAATGAAACGATTAGGAAATAATGGGTAAGAGTATCATGATGAAATTAAAATATTATAAGATATTGATTTAGATAAAATTATCGTTCTTATTATTTTTATCATTACTATTATTATTAAAAGTATCGTTAGTATTAAAACTATCATTTTAACAAAAATTATCAATTTAATAGAAATGTCATTGTTACTATAAAATATCATTATTATTATTATTTTAAATAGAATTATTATTTTAAAGATAATATTAAAAATTATCGTAAATATTAAAGTTATCATAATTAGAATTATAGTTTTATCATAATGTCATCTTAGTAATTATAAATATTGATATTTTTATAATAATAATTATTATTACAAAATAATACAACGTTTACTTACTATCATTATAGATATTATTTTATCAAATAAATATGTGATACAAACATATTTTACTACGTGTAATAACTTACTTTAATAATACCTATCATATTATCTTTATAATATTAAATGAACCCTATAAATTTTATTACTTAATATATATAAAAGTATATTTTATTATATAAATTTAATATAAAATTTTATTTATTAATAAATAAATTATATTATTTACTCTAATAAATCTTTTAAAGATATTTAAAAATATAAAATGGCGATATTTAAACTATATATTAATCATGTATAGATTTTTGGAAATTATTTTGAGTCAAATTTACTTTTGTTGACTTTTGCATATTAGTCTCGAGCATTAGGATTGTGGTACACTATGACTTGACCTAATTTGTTAGACAAATATTGACCAACACATAAATATATATAATTAATTTAGGTTCGTGAATCCGAGGCCAACCTTGCACTTGTTCAATGACGTTATATGTATTTTTACTACGAAATACAGTATGGTGAGTTTCATTTGCCTTTTTACCCTTTATATTTTTGGGACTGAGAATACGTGCGCTTTTATAAATGTTTGACGAAATAGACACAAGTAATTGAAACTACATTCTATGGTTGAATTATCGAAATCGAATATGCCCCTTTTTATTAAAGTCTGGTAATCTAAGAATTAGGGAACAGACACCCTAATTGACGCGAATCCTAAAGATAGATCTATTGGGCCTAACAAACCCCATCCAAAGTACCGGATGCTTTAGTACTTCGAAATTTATATCATGTCCGAAGGAGGATCCCGGAATGATAGGGGATATTCTTATATGTATCTAGTTAATGTCGGTTACCAGGTGTTCACCATATGAATGATTATTTTTGTCTCTATGCATGGGACGTATATTTATGAGAACTGGAAATGAAATTCTTGTGGTCTATTAAAATGATGGAAATAAATGATTATGATAAACTAATGAACTCACCAACCTTTTTGGTTGACACTTTAAAGCATGTTTATTCTCAGGTATTAAAGAAATCTTCCGCTGTGCATTTGCTCGTTTTAAAGATATTACTTGGAGTCTTTCATAGCATATTCCGAATAATGTTGCATTCGAGTTATTGAGTTCATCAAAGATTATTATTAAATCAATTTATAGTTGGATAGTAGATATTATGAAATGGTATGCATGCCTGTCAATTTTCGATGTAAAGAAAGATTGTCTTTTAAAAACGAATGCAATGTTTGTAAAATGTATCATATAGAGGTCAAATACCTCGCAATGTAATCAACTATTGTGAATCGTTTATAATGTATATGAACGGGTCCTTTCAGTTGGTATCAGAGCGGTGGTCTTAGCGAACCAGGTCTGCATTAGTGTGTCTAACTGATAAGTCGATAGGATGCATTAGTGAGTCTGGACTTCGACCGTGTCTGCATGTCAAAAGTTTTGCTTATCATTTTGTGTTAAAAATTAACTACTTATCATCCTCAGAAAATTACCTGCTTATCATTTTTAGTTTAAGACACGTCTTGCTGCATTGATTGCATAAATAGTGTATAGACAAAAATTCATATCTTAGCATATCTGCTAAATCATATCTTATCGTATCTGTTACTTTAAACTTTTCCTGACATATCCCGCAAAGTCCTCCGTAATCTACGAAATCTTTTGATCTATATATATATATATATATATATATATATATATATATATATATATATATATATATATATATATATATATATATATATATATATATATATATATTATATGTAATTAGAATACCATCCGTTAGCCAAAATCATTTCATATCAAAAAAAAAATCCTTTATCCAATCGTACGAAATGGAATTCGTCATTAATTCAAGTCACTCAGATTTCGAAATGGAATCCCATTCAAGCTCCGAAAGCAGTGTGACCGAATAGATCAACCAATCAGTCATCACCTATTCTGAATGAATTGGGGATGGGTTCGTAGCCTCCTCAATCATTGGAGACAAGAAGAAGGTGATCCCTTCCATCCACCACATTGCCCTCTTGACGAAGAACCTAAAGCACTTACCGGCGAACCTGTCCGAAATACCATATTCTCGCTCATTTCCAGAGTATCTCGTCACGATTATATATTACATCAAATTTTAGATTTTATTTATCCGCTCGTCCGAACCGACAATCACCCCCGGTGTAATAGAAGAAGTCAACGAGCTTCGCGCTCGGGTAGTGGCTTTGGAGAATATGGTGCAGAGATTACAAACACCAGCAGCAGCATCAGCAGCATAACCAGTACCACCATCATCAACGCCAATAGTACCATTATCACCTCCAACCACAACCACGTCGTAAACCTCAACTTCACAATCTGTCCCACGAGCATCAACATCATACGCACCATAGATACCAAGGAGTACCAACAACAATAACTGACGAAGTATTAATTCATAACTTCATTGGAGAAACATTCCGCGGCGATTATGTAATCTCTAAAGTCTTAGAAATTATCTAATCTAGCCCTAACCATAAATCGGTTAAGCGAACCAAAATGATAAAAGGAAGAGTAGAAACCCTGACAAAAATGGTGTGTGATTAACAAGCTAAACTTGCTTTACCAACAGCATCAATAGTACCGTCAGCGTTACCAGCATCATCAGTACAGTCAATATCCGAATCAGCAACACCGATAACATCACAAACTTCATCAGTTCAAGAATCACTATGGACATCATTACGAATCAATAACGTGTATATTGTATCAACGAGTTATGAAGAATTAACTCATTCCCTATGAAGAAATTATATGTATATTATATTTATATATATATATATATATATATATATATATATATATATATATATATATATATATATATATATATATATATATATATATATATATATATATATATATATATATATATATATATATATATATATATATATATATATATTGAAATAAATCTTTCCGTGCTAAGCTATTGTGTGTGAATCTTAACTACTCGGTTAATTCATATTACAAATATGCAATAATGTACGTCCTTCGGCCGCAACTTAACCAGCGTTAACTACAATCTCTGTCGCAATTCAACAAATTCCAATTCATAATTAATCAAGTATATATTTGATTTTACACTTTCATCATCGATGTACCAGAAACTTTTCAGATAACATCATTCGTACTTTGCGAAATTCACAAGAATTCCATGAACCGAACATCATACATCAACAAATAACGAAGTATTGATTCAAAATTTCAATGTCATTAAAGAAATACTGCGTAAAAGTTATGTACTTTTTAAAGCCTTTAGAGATTATTCAATTCTAGTTTCAACCGTAAATCAAATGAGTTTAATTTAACATTAACTCATTAAATCTATGTTACATCTGAAGAAAATATACATATATATATTTTCATAAAGACTGTAATAAAATTCTTTTGTACAAAATATTAATTGTGAATTTTTTTTTAACGGGTAGGTAATACCCGAGAGATATATAAATTCACAAATAATATGTTACATTCTTCGAATCTGATTCAGAAAATCATCCATTATACTCCCTACTTTCACAACAATATACATTCTTTTATAGAAATCAAAACAACCATACTCATTCAAAATTTAATTACATATTCTGATTTTAAAATCTCAAAATTCAACTCGAGATATGACCAAAATCATCACTCTTAGATCCTTACATCTTTCACAGGCTATATTTTGACTTCAAAACTGTGTTAGAACATCAAATGTATGTTAACGATTACAATCTGTGTTCAAACCCTTCGAAAATTTCTGAAGACACTTCGAATGATGAGCAATCGAGATGATGATCCAACCACATGTTACCCACAGTTATGTACCCGAAAAACTCTTAAAACCAAAGTAAAAGTTTAAACAACGTATCCGCGTCAGATTCTTTGACATTTATTAGCAAAAATAACTTTGCGACTCCTATTCAAAGTAGCCAGTTTTGTCACAGTTCCAGCAAGTCAACTTCGACTTTTCAGTCAGACTAACCTTATTATAACCTTGAGATATACACCATCGTTACCAGGGAACCTTTTACATTCCACCACATTATTAGCAGATGTACCAACAACTTCATTACCCTTTGACTTTAGCCTCTCCAAAAAGTCATTATAATTATTTATTGAAACCCCATCATTTACTCATTCGCATCTTGTAATGAGAATTGCCATACGAATCATTGGGAATTAGCAATCAGTATTTTGAAATCTTGCAGCATGTCTACGCCAACAGTTATATGTGTATATATAACGTCTATCTTCTGGACTTAATTTGAATGTGAAGTTTCTGAAAAACACTCCGAACTACGAATTGGTTCTCCGAAAATGGAAAAAAATACTGATGAAGCAGCAAAAACTATAAACGACTTTAAACGGTAAAAGCTGGATGATAATGATGAAGTGTGCTGGCAAAGCGCAGAAAAAGAGAAGTTTTGAAACTGGAAAACGGATTGAGCAAAGTAGGAAGGAGGCTGTGGACAAATTACAAAGACTGAACCTGACTTCAAAGGATCCAAATGATTCAGTACCTGCTGAAGTCATTAACGAATACCTTGCTCCTGACTCTAAACCCCTGCGGACAATATTCTTCATCATCTTCTGATATTAGAAATTCTAAAATATCATCATATCTTTCATTATAAATATCCTTCATAATTCTAAAGATATTTTCTTAATTTTTCTTATTTGAAATCATTTACCTCTTCGCGCTATCTGTATTACATCATAAAATAAACTATTTTAGTTTCTAAATTCTGAAACATTCAAGTTTAAAATAGGAATATTTTGAAGTAGTGTTGGGAACTGAAGCATGAATTAGTATAATATAATGATACTTGATCAACGTGATTATATTACAGTAAGTCATTCTGAGTTTCTAAATGGAACTTGATGATTCACAGATCATAACATCATCATGTGCCATGTTATACGACTCTTGTATTCTATTTAACCTCTAAAATATCAAGAAAATATTTCTTGATGATTCGGCCTTTTCCAAGGTATTCTAGTCATTTGACAAGTCAAGATCGTGCTATCACATTTTTGTTCCTAGAACATTAACAATGTTCATTCCAAAATTCATATCTGTGAATTCTGGACCATTACAAGCGGTGCTTAATCGCAAGAAGAAGAAACGAAAGGACAAAACTCCGAAATAGAAATTGGGGTATAAATTGCAGCAAATAAAAGAGAGCATTAACTGTGAATGATAATGATTATAGAAGACAGAAGCAGAGACTTTGAAATATAAGGGAACATATAAAGCCCAACGATAAACCATAAATTATAAACCATATATATCGATGCATATAGCAATATAAAGACACGGGAGAACTAGAAATACTATAAACCCAAGAGTATAGTAGAAGTAAATAGATTCTTCCGGCGGTAGATGAAAAAGAAGAATGACCGATATGAAAGTTAGAAGTATATCGAGAATCAGAACTGGATGGAGCATATTGATGAATACTTTAAAATATGAGTTGAGGGAGAAAGAATAGAAGGTGATGAAACATGACTAGGAACTTAGAAATCAACAGATTTAACTCACACAATGGCGGAATAAGTGAATCAAACCCTCTAGTGAATAGGTTAAGTTTTTTTTTTGATTAATTTAGTCAAACCACAACTAAATCAAGTGTGATTAGATCAACACCTAGAGCTATTATTCACCACCTGGGTGATTTAGACTGAGAGAGAATCGGAGGAGCTCACTAAATCTGAGTGTGTGTAACAAATGAGAGGCTTAACCTAAAATGAAGAACATAAGACTTTATATACCCCTGCTGTTGACTCACCCATATGATTCATTCATCACACGTACGAGTTGGCTTCATCAGCCGTACGGGTGATCACTCACTCGTGTCTTCTCATTTAGGTTGTAATTGTGACTTAGCTCAGCATCAACCGTGCGTATGAGCCTGTCAGCCGTACTAGTGAGGCTTCACTCGTACGTCTGACTAAGTCTAACATAGTCAAACATCTAAATCTCGTTCATGCAGTTCCTGTAACCACATACAAACACGGATAGGATAATAACGAGCAATCATGGTGGCCTGTAAACTGTTGTACCTGCAATGGACGTGGGTAGATGTCTAGGGACTTGCATAAAATGCATCAACAGAAGGTGTGAGTTGTAAGGAAACGAAGGAGGTGAATTTATAAGAAAATCTCCGACAGAACAATTAAAATGGACGATCGCATTTAAAGCGGATCCTAATTCCCTTGATTACCGGAGAGTCAAATCTTATTAAGAAGATTTTCTTCAAATCCCTCGAAATCTGGGAATCAATCATATCTACGTCAAATGATAAGATGAATCTACACTTACTCATTTCACTCTTCTATGTTAGCTTCATTCGTACTCTTCATATAAATGGATTGTTTATCCAAATTATTCGCTGATGATAAAACTCTAATTTTCAGCCCGTATGCATCATGAAAACATACTTATTATCATTCACGACCTTTCCACTCAAATTTCGGGACGAAATTTCTTTAACGGGTAGGTACTGTGACAACCCGGAAATTTCCAACCAAATTTAAACTTTAATCTTTATATGTTTCCGACACAATAAGCAATATTTGTTAAGTTAAATTTCAAGAATTTTAAACTATGTTCATACATTCATTCAACCTCGACCAAGTTTCAATGATTCACGAACCATTAAACGAATATGATTATATATGTATATGTGTATATATATTATAACTTGAAACGTAAACAAAATATTAGATTAAATACTTTATATGATTGTATCTGTTTCAAAATGTTTATCAATGGAATTAGAAGATAAGATCAAATGATTGAATTATCAGATATATTGAATTATGATTACAAGTCTCTGTTGAAAGGCCCACGTTGATTTGAGAAATCTTTCTATTTTAACAATATTCGGAAAATGGTAAAGTGTTTTATAAATAAGAATAAATTGTCAATCATTGAGAACTAGACAAAGGATAGTGGAAGATTGAATCTCATAAAGACTCGATTGATCTATTTAGTTTCAAACGTACAAAAATGTTTTCAATTTAAAAAGAACTGTATTATTAAAACGTATATAACTTTTATAAATATATAGAACCACTTTTGACAACTCATTACTTAACTAGTATGATAAAGATAACGGTATTTATATTTTATTTTATTAAATATATATAACGATTTAAATTAATATTATATATATTTATACGCGTATTATACGTACATAGTTTTATACTTTTACTATACTTAAACTTTACCTTTACTTTATTTTTACTTTACTTTAACTTTAATAATTCACTTTAATAATTCATACTTTAATAATTCACTTTAATAATTCATACTTTAATAATTCACTTTAATAATTCATACTTTAATAATTCACTTTAATAATTCATACTTTAATAATTCACTTTAATAATTCATACTTTAATAATTTACTTTAATAATTCAAAAATCTATTATAAATAGAATTCAATATGTTTCATTATTTCATAGAAACTTGAAAATATTTTTCTCTAAACTCTCTCAATCGATTTACATATATATATTTACTCCGTATTATTTCAAGATATTATTAGTATACATAAAATATTACGACGGAGTGCTGTCCGAGTGATTTCGAAATTCTTTTTCGAGTGGGATAGGATTAAGGAAATTATGGGTTATAGCTATGGAGGTGATTGAGTGTGGTTCATGGGTATGATCGTGAGGTCAATATAGTGTTTATCATTTCCGTTGCGTCTACGTACCTTTCCTGCAATATTGAATCTCAATATTGATACGTGAGTACTCATAATTTAACTTTTACATACTAATAGTGTATCCCTGACTAGTGCTCGAGTATTTAGGATTATGCATGCTTGTACTTTTGATATTGCCCTTAGACAGGTTAGGTTGAATCTTGAATTAGTTACACTTGCGGTTGAGATAAGGTATAAGATATGCATGTCCTTGGAAAGCTAGCGAAAAATTAAGAACTTTTCCTTTAGATATCGAATGGTTTCGATGAACGGATTAGAAGTTATAATCAATTGAATTTTCGATATTTCTATTAAAAATGATTATTATTATTATCGTCGTTTTTATCGTCGTTCTAGTTTTATCTTATTATTATCATTATTATTATCTTTATCAATAAAAGGGATTTATCATTAAAAATTGTTATTTTTTTTTTTATTATTACTATCGTTATTATCATTAAAGTTATAATTAGTATTATTATTATCCAATTATTATTATTATTATTATTATTATTATTATTATTATTACTATTATTATTATTATTATTATTGGTATTATTATTATCATTATTAATATATATATATCATTATTTAAAAATGGTTATTGTTATTGTTATTATTATTATTACTATATTATCATTAAGATAATTATTAGTATTATCGTTAATAATGTTATAGTAACTATCATTATTAATATTAGTGTAATTAAAACAAATATTTGTAACACCTAATTATTTTGATTACTATTATTATCATTATTATGAACATGATATAAAAGACGATTAAAAGCTATTAAATGAAACGATTAGGAAATAATGGGTAAGAGTATCATGATGAAATTAAAATATTATAAGATATTGATTTAGATAAAATTATCGTTCTTATTATTTTTATCATTACTATTATTATTAAAAGTATCGTTAGTATTAAAACTATCATTTTAACAAAAATTATCAATTTAATAGAAATGTCATTGTTACTATAAAATATCATTATTATTATTATTTTAAATAGAATTATTATTTTAAAGATAATATTAAAAATTATCGTAAATATTAAAGTTATCATAATTAGAATTATAGTTTTATCATAATGTCATCTTAGTAATTATAAATATTGATATTTTTATAATAATAATTATTATTACAAAATAATACAACGTTTACTTACTATCATTATAGATATTATTTTATCAAATAAATATGTGATACAAACATATTTTACTACGTGTAATAACTTACTTTAATAATACCTATCATATTATCTTTATAATATTAAATGAACCCTATAAATTTTATTACTTAATATATATAAAAGTATATTTTATTATATAAATTTAATATAAAATTTTATTTATTAATAAATAAATTATATTATTTACTCTAATAAATCTTTTAAAGATATTTAAAAATATAAAACGGCGATATTTAAACTATATATTAATCATGTATAGATTTTTGGAAATTATTTTGAGCCAAATTTACTTTTGTTGACTTTTGCATATTAGTCTCGAGCATTAGGATTGTGGTACACTATGACTTGACCTAATTTGTTAGACAAATATTGACCAACACATAAATATATATAATTAATTTAGGTTCGTGAATCCGAGGCCAACCTTGCACTTGTTCAATGACGTTATATGTATTTTTACTACGAAATACAGTATGGTGAGTTTCATTTGACTTTTTACCCTTTATATTTTTGGGACTGAGAATACATGCGCTTTTATAAATGTTTGACGAAATAGACACAAGTAATTGAAACTACATTCTATGGTTGAATTATCGAAATCGAATATGCCCCTTTTTATTAAAGTCTGGTAATCTAAGAATTAGGGAACAAACACCCTAATTGACGCGAATCCTAAAGATAGATCTATTGGGCCTAACAAACCCCATCCAAAGTACCGGATGCTTTAGTACTTCGAAATTTATATCATGTCCGAAGGAGGATCCCGGAATGATAGGGGATATTCTTATATGTATCTAGTTAATGTCGGTTACCAGGTGTTCACCATATGAATGATTATTTTTGTCTCTATGCATGGGACGTATATTTATGAGAACTGGAAATGAAATTCTTGTGGTCTATTAAAATGATGGAAATAAATGATTATGATAAACTAATGAACTCACCAACCTTTTTGGTTAACACTTTAAAGCATGTTTATTCTCAGGTGTTAAAGAAATCTTCCGCTGTGCATTTGCTCATTTTAAAGATATTACTTGGAGTCTTTCATAGCATATTTCGAAGAACGTTGCATTCGAGTTATTGAGTTCATCAAAGATTATTATTAAATCAATTTATAGTTGGATAGTGGATATTATGAAATGGTATGCATGCCTGTCAATTTTCGATGTAAAGAAAGATTGTCTTTTAAAAACGAATGCAATATTTGTAAAATGTATCATATAGAGGTCAAATACCTCGCAATGTAATCAACTATTGTGAATCGTTTATAATGTATATGAACGGGTCCTTTCATTACCCGCCCATTACCCGCTCATTACCCGTAACTAACCATAGGCACCACTTTGTTACCCGCGTAAGTTACCCGCTTTCACCATAGATTTAACGGATGAGTTATAGGAATTGCGGGTCCCAGTGCTTTTTATTGTTGGACTTGATGCTTTATTGCTTGTACGTTGTATATTAAGAGGATTATTGTTTTAGCCATGATAGGGAGTGTTTAGTTATGAGTCAGTTATAGGATATTGGTGTTGATGTGGCGCTGATGTGGAAGGTTAAGAGGATGAATAGTTTAGTAACGATAGGGAGTGGCCTACTAGTTTATAGTTTTGTTTCTACAAAAGAAAATAAATAAGGGCTGACAAACGTAACATGGTGTCTGAGACTCAAAACCAAACAAAAATCTAAGCGTTTGAATTCATGTTTTCAGTTAGGTTTACAAATTTAAATTCGATTTTTTATTTTCGATTTTTGATTTTTGATTTCAGTTAGGTTTACAAATTTAAAAGATTATAATTTGAAAAAAAAAATGTTCAATAATTCGATGACGTGTCAATGGAAATTTAGACATTTTATCCGGAAAGAGTCATCGGAATATTTTTTGGCCGGAAAATTTGATGAAGTAGTGCCTGAGAATTCGATGGCGTGGCGCCACGTCATCATATTCGATGTCGTGGCGCTTATGTGGATTGCACAAGTGGACGAATATTATCTTTATTGAACTTTTTACAAATTATAATATTTTTTCCGCACCAAATTGATACAATGTTATCTTTTTTGGCAAAGTGAAAAGCGGCATTTTCTTTATTGAGAATTAATTTTGGCTTTTATGTTACTTTTTTGGTAATTTGCATTAATTAAAACGAACTGAATTCTAATTTATCTTTTGGTATTGCTTTCAAAATTGCATTGCAAAAACGTGTATCTCGGCAGGGACACGCAAACACTGTATTGCTTTCAAAATTTATTTTCGGTTTCGGTCGATTTTTAATTTCGCTTCAAAAATCTTAAATTCGAACATGACAAATCGAAGAAATTGAGAAAACTGGAAACTAAATCGATCGATGAACACCTTAAGAGATATTGATAATTTGTTAATATTTCGTAAGTAATATCAAATCAGGGGCGACTCCAAGTGTTACCAAAGGGGGTCCTTTGACCCCATTAAATTAATTTTTTTTCTAATAAAATACTAATAAAATTTTGTATGACACTACTAAATTTATAGATAGGACCCCATATATTTTTAAAATTAGTAGTTTTACGGAAGTAAATAGCCATACTTTATAAAAAAAATTACAAAGTACAACTCAAATTATACAGGACTCCATTGAGTTTCGATTCTAGAATCGCCACTGTATCAAATTGTTTATGCTAAGAAGTAATGATTAGAGTGTTGAGAGTTAGTAGGAAAAGCATGATGTATAATGTCCTGGGTCAGCACATATTGTGATTCCGGTGGCTAACTTTTTGGTTCACATCGAGAAGCCCTACAAGTAAACCTATTTTATGATGTCAAAAATTTAACTTTACGTTAAAATATTTATTTTTATATTCTTTTGAAAACATAAATATAAACTAAAAAAGATCTGAAGAAACTTGTTAGTTGTTACAACTGATGCAGTTTAGAAATGACTATTCTACACTGGTAATTACAAAAAGAAAGGGAGCACCGCTTACTCTATCGTCTAAGCATCCCACACCTAATGAGTGAGTACCGGCAATTAGCTAAACTTATATTTCTACAAGTCTGCTTCAAATTGTAGACCATAAGATCTACTTAGAACTATGAATGAAACTAGCCCTAACCACAATGAAACATTGCAACAAACAATAAAACTGCAACCAAAACGGCAACCGAGAACACCCTAACAATTACCTCATCTTGATAGTGATTGCGAGCCTTAAAATGTTAGTAACAGTTGATAGTCTAAAAATATTGCAAATTAACTTCAAGTTTACTCATTTTTAAACAGCTAGTAAATGAGCCCCCCGCACTTCGCAGCGGAAGGTCAGAACAGACACTAAGGGAAAACATAATATTAAAAAAAACAATGTGTATGAATAATAGCCCGAAATATTTAGCGTTTTTTGAAAAGCGTCCATTTTGCGTATAGGTAGTTGCGTTGTGTTCGTAAAATTATTTCGAGTTGAACCGTGATTTTGGAAAAATTTAACACTGGCGAGCGAGAAGATGTGGTCCGTTGAAGATTTGAGTGAGTTTTTTTTAAGTTTTTTTTATTTAGAAAAATATGTAAGTTTCACTTTAGCCGTTGGAGTTTGGGGTGTTTGACATTTATTAGTAAAGAGTACTAGTGGGTACGACGATTTAAGCGGAACGTACAACTCTTTTAAGCATGACAGTGAGCTACTATTCATCAATAGTAATATAATATACAATGTGCATTTTGTTATAAAATATCTAGATTGGATGTTAATTTTATTATCATTATATTTCTTGCATAGTAATATTTTATACTATAAATAGACATGTATGGTAGCCATTTAAGGTGTACAATTTCTCTTGAAATATCAATATCAATATTTCTTCTCTCTTTCTTCTCTCTTTTTCTCTCTTTGTTCTTATAACCATTAAAGGTAGTTATAAGCCTACTGAATTATAACACGTTATCAGCACGAAGAGCTCCCGCAGGCCACCGTCCTCCGCTGCTAAAACCGTCGGAAGATCTAGAAACCTCCGATGTGTCTTCTGATCAAGAATTTATCAGCTTGATTTCTTCCACTACTGAGTTATACTCATCGGGTTACATCTCCTGCATTTCTTCCTCTTCATATTTCAATTCATTCATATCATAAATCATAAAAAAAATATTATTATATCATATTCTGAAAAGAAAAAAAAAATTGAGATCAATCGAACCTTTATTTGATCTTTTCCATTTACACCACACTCTGCCAAATGTTTGCAACATTTAACCAGTGTATTGTACACAAAATCCGGTCCACAATACTCCTCTACTTTTCTTGTTGTCATGTGGAACATTAAAATATAAATACTTTATTAAAAAATCAATCACTACTATGCCATACAAAAGAGTCCTACTTTATGAAAACCAATTATTAGACAAATGACTTCGACTCGCCTATTATCTCAAATCATGTCTTCTTATATTCATAAAAAGAACATAGGCAGATTTAATTAAGCATTCTCCCTCACGAAGTGCTCCGTATAATCAAGGTTTATCTAAGCAAGCACAAGTCACTAATCAAGGTAATAAAAAAAAAATTCTTATTTATGTTATTTAAGTTATATATATGGTCGGTTATACCGCCTGAATTATATTTTCTGTAATCTAACTTTTATTAACTTCACTAACATTTATATTTAAGTTATATATGGTCGGTTATACCGCCTGAATTATATTTTCTGTAATCTAACTCTTATTAACTTCACTAACATTTATATTTATGTTATTTAAGTTATATATGGTCGGTTATACCGCCTGAATTATATTTTCTGTAATCTAACTCTTATTAACTTCACTAACATTTATATTTATGTTATTTAAGTTATATATGGTCGGTTATACCGCCTGAATTATATTTTCTGTAATCTAACTCTTATTAACTTCACTAACATTTATATTTATGTTAATAAGACCTCATGATTGTACGCAACACGTCATTTGACAACACGGTACTTTATGTACGCAACACGTCATTTGACAACACGGTACCATGGGTCGAGATTAATTCCGATCAATACGAATACGATGGGGTCTTTATATGTTATCTAACACTTATGATTACTTATGCAATTAATTATTATTTATTTCATGCATACTAATATTTATTCTTAAATTTATAAATCTTAAAAGTTAAAATAAGAAAAAGTAATTTGTATTTTTATTAAAAGTAAATCTTAAAAGTTAAAATACAAAAAGTAGTTTGTATTTTTATTAAAAGTAAATCTTAAAAGTTAAAATACAAAAAGTAGTTTGTATTTTTATTAAAAGGAAATCTTAAAAGTTAAAATAAAAAAAGTAGTTTATATTTTTATTAAAAAGTAAATCTTAAAAGTTAAAATAAAAAAAAGTAGTTTGTATTTTTATTAAATGTAAATCTTAAAAGTTAAAATACAAAAAGTAGTTTGTATTTTTATTAAAAGTAAATCTTAAAAGTTAAAATAAGAAAGAAAAAAAAAATGGTAAAATGGAGTAGCTTTTTGTCAAAAATGAAGTATTGAAAATGAAGTGGTCTCCTTCTATAATTAAAAAAAATATACTTTTATCAAATGAATTTTTTTTGTGGCCGACAATTCCAAACACGAGTCAGTGTTTAGTTTATCAAGAATATCTCTTGATTTGGTGAAAGGTCACGATCACGATATCGGGTGTTGTGAAAGAATTAAAAAAATTAGTCAAGTGGCCTTTTAAAAACTAGAAAGTTTTTTTTTAAACAAAAAGTTTTTATATATTTATAATTTACAGGTAACGTAAAAAAAAGGAAGTTTTTTTTAAAAATAAAGAAAGTGTTTAAATGAGTTTTATAGAAAGGGGGAAAGCAAAGTAAAAAAAAAAAAACTTTTTTCAAAACTTGTCAAATGTTTTGTTAAAAACGTGACCGTTGAAAAAAGGAGGTTAAATAATAAAACTTAAAAAAACAAATTATTTTTTTAAGAGTGTGCATCAAAATGGCCCGTTTAATAATGGGGAGTTAAAAAAGATAGTCAAATTGTTTCAACGAACAAGGGTTCAATTGGATGTTTCTTAAATAAAAAAAATCCAAATTTCCAGTTATTTGATTTAAAAAAAAAAAAAAAAAACCGTCACCTATTACCCCAACCATACAACACCACTGATGCCACGTTATTTCTTTTTCTATTTCAAACGACCATAAACCATTGAATGGATCCTTGCAAAAATTATTAACATTGTTGTTTGGAAACAAGTGACGAGTATTAATATTATACCCTCGACAAGCTGATAATGACAAGGAATTTGTGGCCTGTTTAAATGTGATATATAATTTAATCAAATGAAAGTGCACCACTTAATATAATTTACCCCACATGTATGTAAAATAAGAATGGGTTGATTGGTAGCATAACCTTTCTTGGTCCACCAATATCCTTTTTCTTTAATGAGCCGTGATTTGTGGAAATGTGTATTGGAATTATTAGTCTACTATGATTAATTTTGGCCGTGAACATGATAAGGAGAATTAGGATATAATTGAAACATTTACAAGTGGGGGTAGTTACAAAAGTAAAAAAAAAAAATCCGCGGGTACGGGTAATGGATCCAATGAATCCGCATTCACGACCCGCGGGTGCTATCCCTAATTGTGACAAATACAAATCAACTAAAAGTCTAAAAGATAAATGCTCTTATAGGGACCAAATGTTCACAATAATTGCCTAAGCTAGATATGAAACAAATAGTTCATCAAGAAAAAAATGAAATGTCCCGTTCTTATTGATTAAAAACGTTCCATATTAATTGATTTCGTTGCGAGGTTTTGACCTCTATATGAGACGTTTTTCAAAGACTGCATTCATTTTAAAACAAACCATAACCTTTATTTCATCAATAAAGGTTTAAAAAGCTTTACGTAGATTATCAAATAATGATAATCTAAAATATCCTGTTTACACACGACCATTACATAATGGTTTACAATACAAATATGTTACAACAAAATAAGTTTCTTGAATGCAGTTTTTACACAATATCATACAAGCATGGACTCCAATTCTCGTCCTTATTTAAGTATGCGATAGCGGAAGCTCTTAATAATCACCTGAGAATAAACATGCTTAAAACGTCAACAAAAATGTTGGTGAGTTATAGGTTTAACCTATATATATCAAATCATAATAATAGACCACAAGATTTCATATTTCAATACACATCCCATACATAGAGATAAAAATCATTCATATGGTGAACACCTGGTAACCGACATTAACAAGATGCATATATAAGAATATCCCCATCATTCCGGGACACCCTTCGGATATGATATAAATTTCGAAGTACTAAAGCATCCGGTTCTTTGGATGGGGTTTGTTAGGCCCAATAGATCTATCTTTAGGATTCGCGTCAATTAGGGTGTCTGTTCCCTAATTCTTAGATTACCAGACTTAATAAAAAGGGGCATATTCGATTTCGATAATTCAACCATAGAATGTAGTTTCACGTACTTGTGTCTATTTTGTAAATCATTTATAAAACCTGCATGTATTCTCATCCCAAAAATATTAGATTTTAAAAGTGGGACTATAACTCACTTTCACAGATTTTTACTTCGTCGGGAAGTAAGACTTGGCCACTGGTTGATTCACGAACCTATAACAATATATACATATATATCAAAGTATGTTCAAAATATATTTACAACACTTTTAATATATTTTGATGTTTTAAGTTTATTAAGTCCGCTGTCCTCGTTAGTAACCTACAACTAGTTGTCCACAGTTAGATGTACAGAAATAAATCGATAAATATTATCTTGAATCAATCCACGACCCAGTGTATACGTATCTCAGTATTGATCACAACTCAAACTATATATATTTTGGAATCAACCTCAACCCTGTATAGCTAACTCCAACATTCACATATAGAGTGTCTATGGTTGTTCCGAAATATATATAGATGTGTCGACATGATAGGTCGAAACATTGTATACGTGTCTATGGTATCTCAAGATTACATAATATATAATACAAGTTGATTAAGTTATGGTTGGAATAGATTTGTTACCAATTTTCACGTAGCTAAAATGAGAAAAATTATCCAATCTTGTTTTACCCATAACTTCTTCATTTTAAATCCGTTTTGAGTGAATCAAATTGCTATGGTTTCATATTGAACTCTATTTTATGAATCTAAACAAAAAAAGTATAGGTTTATAGTCGGAAAAATAAGTTACAAGTCATTTTTGTAAAGGTAGTCATTTCAGACGAAAGAACGACGTCTAGATGACCATTTTAGAAAACATACTTCCACTTTGAGTTTAACCATAATTTTTGGATATAGTTTCATGTTCATAATAAAAATCATTTTCTCAGAATAACAACTTTTAAATCAAAGTTTATCATAGTTTTTAATTAACTAACCCAAAACAGCCCGCGGTGTTACTACGACGGCGTAAATCCGGTTTTACGATGTTTTTCGTGTTCCAGGTTTTAAATCATTAAGTTAGCATATCATATAGATATAGAACATGTGTTTAGTTGATTTTAAAAGTCAAGTTAGAAGGATTAACTTTTGTTTGCGAACAAGTTTAGAATTAACTAAACTATGTTCTAGTGATTACAAGTTTAAACCTTCGAATAAGATAGCTTTATATGTATGAATCGAATGATGTTATGAACATCATTACTACCTTAAGTTCCTTGGATAAACCTACTGGAAAAGAGAAAAATGGATCTAGCTTCAATGGATCCTTGGATGGCTCGAAGTTCTTGAAGCAGAATCATGACACGAAAACAAGTTCAAGTAAGATCATCACTTGAAATAAGATTGTTATAGTTATAGAAATTGAACCAAAGTTTGAATATGATTATTACCTTGTATTAGAATGATAACCTACTGTAAGAAACAAAGATTTCTTGAGGTTGGATGATCACCTTACAAGATTGGAAGTGAGCTAGCAAACTTGAAAGTATTCTTGATTTTATAAAACTAGAACTTTTGGAATTTATGAAGAACACTTAGAACTTGAGAGAGATCAATTAGATGAAGAAAATTGAAGAATGAAAGTGTTTGTAGGTGTTTTTGGTCGTTGGTGTATGGATTAGATATAAAGGATATGAAATTTTGTTTTCATGTAAATAAGTCATGAATGATTACTCATATTTTTGTAATTTTATGAGATATTTCATGCTAGTTTCCAAATGATGGTTCCCACATGTGTTAGGTGACTCACATGGGCTGCTAAGAGCTGATCATTGGAGTGTATATACCAATAGTACATACATCTAAAAGCTGTGTATTGTACGAGTACGAATACGGGTGCATACGAGTAGAATTGTTGATGAAACTGAACGAGGATGTAATTGTAAGCATTTTTGTTAAGTAGAAGTATTTTGATAAGTGTATTGAAGTCTTTCAAAAGTGTATGAATACATATTAAAACACTACATGTATATACATTTTAACTGAGTCGTTAAGTCATCGTTAGTCGTTACATGTAAATGTTGTTTTGAAACCTTTAGGTTAATGATCTTGTTGAATGTTGTTAACCCATTGTTTATTATACAAATGAGATGTTAAATTGTTATATTATCATGATATTATGATATATAATATATCTCAGTATGATGTATATACAGTTAAATGTCGTTACAACGATAATCGTTACATATATGTCTCGTTTCGAAATCATTAAGTTAGTAGTCTTATTTTTACATATGTATTTCATTGTTAATACACTTAATAATATATTTACTTATCATTTAACATAATTAACCAAGTGTATCAATATCTTAATATGATTCATATGTACCTAGTAAGACGTTGTTATAACGATAATCGTTATATATATCGTTTTCGAGTTTCTTAAATTAATAGTCTCATTTTTATGTATATAACTCATTGTTAAAATACCTAATGAGATACATACTTATAATAAAAACATGTTAACTATATATATAACCATATATATGTCATCGTATAGTTTTTACAAGTTTTAACGTTCGTGAATCACCGGTCAACTTGGGTGGTCAATTGTCTATATGAAACATATTTCAATTAATCAAGTCTTAACAAGTTTGATTGCTTAACATGTTGGAAACATTTAATCATGTAAATATCAATCTCAATTAATATATATAAACATGGAAAAGTTCGGGTCACTACAGTACCTACCCGTTAAATAAATTTCGTCCTGAAATTTTAAGCTGTTGAAGGTGTTGACGAATCTTCTGGAAATAGATGCGGGTATTTCTTCTTCATCTGATCTTCCCGCTCCCAGGTGAACTCGGGTCCTCTACGAGCATTCCATCGAACCTTAACAATTGGTATCTTGTTTTGCTTAAGTCTTTTAACCTCACGATCCATTATTTCGACGGGTTCTTCGATGAATTGGAGTTTTTCGTTGATTTGGATTTCATCTAACGGAATAGTGAGATCTTCTTTAGCAAAACATTTCTTCAAATTCGAGACGTGGAAAGTGTCATGTACAGCCGCGAGTTGTTGAGGTAACTCAAGTCGGTAAGCTACTGGTCCGACACGATCAATAATCTTGAATGGTCCAATATACCTTGGATTTAATTTCCCTCGTTTACCAAATCGAACAACGCCTTTCCAAGGTGCAACTTTTAGCATGACCATCTCTCCAATTTCAAATTCTATATCTTTTCTTTTAATGTCAGCGTAGCTCTTTTGTCGACTTTGGGCGGTTTTCAACCGTTGTTGAATTTGGATGATCTTCTCGGTAGTTTCTTGTATAATCTCCGGACCCGTAATCTGTCTATCCCCCACTTCACTCCAACAAATCGGAGACCTGCACTTTCTACCATAAAGTGCTTCAAACGGCGCCATCTCAATGCTTGAATGGTAGCTGTTGTTGTAGGAAAATTCTGCTAATGGTAGATGTCGATCCCAACTGTTTCCGAAATCAATAACACATGCTCGTAGCATGTCTTCAAGCGTTTGTATCGTCCTTTCGCTCTGCCCATCAGTTTGTGGATGATAGGCAGTACTCATGTCTAGACGAGTTCCTAATGCTTGCTGTAATGTCTGCCAGAATCTTGAAATAAATCTACCATCCCTATCAGAGATAATAGAGATTGGTATTCCATGTCTGGAGACGACTTCCTTCAAATACAGTCGTGCTAACTTCTCCATCTTGTCATCTTCTCTTATTGGCAGGAAGTGTGCTGATTTGGTGAGACGATCAACTATTACCCAAATAGTATCAAAACCACTTGCAGTCCTTGGCAATTTAGTGATGAAATCCATGGTAATGTTTTCCCATTTCCATTCTGGGATTTCGGGTTGTTGAAGTAGACCTGATGGTTTCTGATGCTCAGCTTTGACTTTAGAACACGTCAAACATTCTCCTACGTATTTAGCAACATCGGCTTTCATACCCAGCCACCAAAAATGTTTCTTGAGATCCTTGTACATCTTCCCCGTTCCAGGATGTATTGAGTATCTAGTTTTATGAGCTTCTCTAAGTACCATTTCTCTCATATCTTCAAATTTTGGTACCCAAATCCTTTCAGCCCTATACCGGGTTCCGTCTTCCCGAATATTAAGATGCTTCTCCGATCCTTTGGGTATTTCATCCTTTAAATTTTCCTCTTTTAAAACTCCTTGTTGCGCCTCCTTTATTTGAGTAGTAAGGTTATTATGAATCATTATATTCATAGATTTTACTCGAATGGGTTCTCTGTCCTTCCTGCTCAAGGCATCGGCTACCACATTTGCCTTCCCCGGGTGGTAACGAATCTCAAAGTCGTAATCATTCAATAATTCAATCCACCTACGCTGCCTCATATTCAGTTGTTTCTGATTAAATATGTGTTGAAGACTTTTATGGTCGGTATATATAATACTTTTGACCCCATATAAGTAGTGCCTCCAAGTCTTTAATGCAAAAACAACCGCGCCTAATTCCAAATCATGCGTCGTATAATTTTGTTCGTGAATCTTCAATTGTCTAGACGCATAAGCAATCACCTTCGTTCGTTGCATTAATACACAACCGAGACCTTGCTTTGATGCGTCACAATAAATCACAAAATCATCATTCCCTTCAGGCAATGACAATATAGGTGCCGTAGTTAGCTTTTTCTTCAATAACTGAAATGCTTTCTCTTGTTCATCATTCCATTCAAATTTCTTCCCTTTATGCGTTAATACAGTCAAGGGTTTTGCTATTCTGGAAAAGTCTTGGATGAACCTTCTGTAGTAACCAGCTAGTCCTAAAAACTGGCGTATGTGTTTCGGAGTTTTCGGGGTTTCCCACTTTTCAACAGTTTCTATCTTTGCCGGATCCACCTTAATACCTTCTTTGTTCACTATGTGACCGAGGAATTGAACTTCTTCCAACCAAAATGCACACTTTGAAAACTTAGCATACAATTCTTCCTTCCTCAATACTTCTAACACCTTTCTCAAATGTTCACCGTGTTCTTGGTCATTCTTTGAGTAAATAAGTATGTCATCAATGAAAACAATGACAAACTTGTCAAGGTATGGTCCACACACTCGGTTCATAAGGTCCATGAACACAGCTGGTGCATTAGTTAAACCAAACGGCATGACCATAAACTCGTAATGACCGTAACGTGTTCTGAAAGCAGTCTTTGGAATATCATCTTCTTTCACCCGCATTTGATGATACCCGGAACGTAAGTCAATCTTTGAATAAACAGACGAGCCTTGTAGTTGATCAAATAAGTCGTCGATTCTCGGTAGTGGGTAGCGGTTCTTGATGGTAAGTTTGTTCAACTCTCGGTAGTCGATACACAACCTGAATGTACCATCTTTCTTCTTGACAAACAAAACAGGAGCTCCCCACGGTGATGTGCTTGGTCGAATGAAACCACGCTCTAAAAGTTCTTGTAATTGGCTTTGCAGTTCTTTCATCTCGCTGGGTGCGAGTCTGTAAGGAGCACGAGCTATTGGTGCAGCTCCTGGTACAAGATCTATTTGAAATTCAACGGATCGATGTGGGGGTAATCCCGGTAATTCTTTCGGAAATACATCGGGAAATTCTTTTGCAATGGGAACATCATTGATGCTCTTTTCTTCAGTTTGTACTTTCTCGACGTGTGCTGGAACAGCATAGCAACCTTTTCTTATTAGTTTTTGTGCCTTCAAATTACTAATAAGATGTAGCTTCGTGTTGCCCTTTTCTCCGTACACCATTAAGGGTTTTCCTTTTTCTCGTATAATGCGAATTGCATTTTTGTAACAAACAATCTCTGCTTTCACTTCTTTCAACCAGTCCATACCGATTATCACATCAAAACTCCCTAACTCTACTGGTATCAAATCAATCTTAAATGTTTCGCTAACCAGTTTAATTTCTCGATTCCGACATATATTATCTGCTGAAATTAATTTACCATTTGCTAATTCGAGTAAAAATTTACTATCCAAAGGCGTCAATGGACAACTTAATTTAGCACAAAAATCTCTACTCATATAGCTTCTATCCGCACCCGAATCAAATAAAACGTAAGCAGATTTATTGTCAATAAGAAACGTACCCGTAACAAGCTCCGGGTCTTCCTGTGCCTCTGCCGCATTAATATTGAAAACTCTTTCGCGGCCTTGTCCATTCGTGTTCTCCTGGTTCGGGAAATTTCTAATAATGTGGCCCGGTTTTCCACATTTATAACAAACTACATTGGCATAACTTGCTCCGACACTACTTGCTCCGCCATTACTCGTTCCGACACCATTTGTTCCTTTCGTTCTATTAACCCCTGGTCCGTAGACCTCACACTTCGCCGCGCTATGACCATTTCTTTTACACTTGTTGTAAAATTTGGTGCAGAACCCCGAGTGATACTTTTCACACCTTTGGCATAGCTGCTTCTGATTGTTGTTGTTGTTGCGGTTATTATTGTTGTTGGGATGATTGTTGTAGTTGCTGTTGCTGTTGTTGTTGTTGTTGTTATTGTTGGGCCGTTTGTTGTAGTTGCGATTGTTGGGATAATTGTTGCGATTATTGTTGTAATTGCTGCTGTTGTTGTATTGGTGATTCTTATCACCGTTTTCCTCCCACTTTCTTTTGACTTGCTTCACATTGGCCTCTTCAGCAGTCTGTTCTTTAATTCTTTCTTCAATCTGGTTCACTAGTTTGTGAGCCATTCTACATGCCTGTTGTATAGAGGCGGGCTCGTGTGAACTTATATCTTCTTGGATTCTTTCCGGTAATCCTTTCACAAATGCGTCGATCTTCTCTTCCTCATCTTCGAATGCTCCCGGACACAATAGGCACAATTCTGTAAATCGTCTTTCGTACGTGGTAATATCAAATCCTTGGGTTCGTAACCCTCTAAGTTCTGTCTTGAGCTTATTGACCTCGGTTCTGGGACGGTACTTCTCGTTCATCAAGTGCTTGAATGCTGACCACGGTAGTGCGTACGCATCGTCTTGTCCCACTTGCTCTAGATAGGTATTCCACCATGTTAACGCAGAACCTGTGAAGGTATGCGTAGCGTACTTCACTTTGTCCTCTTCAGTACACTTACTTATGGCAAACACCGATTCGACCTTCTCGGTCCACCGTTTCAATCCGATTGGTCCTTCGGTTCCATCAAATTCCAAAGGTTTGCAGGCAGTGAATTCTTTGTAGGTGCATCCTACACGATTTCCTGTACTGCTAGATCCAAGGTTATTGTTGGTATGTAGCGCAGCCTGTACTGCGGCTATGTTTGAAGCTAGAAAAGTACGGAATTCCTCTTCATTCATATTCACGGTGTGTCGAGTAGTCGGTGCCATTTCCTTCAAAATAGTCAAATGGAACAAGTTAATCATACAGAATATTAAGAGTAGTTAATAGTATTTCGTAGCATAATATGAACTCATTTATAAAAGCTTTTTCTTCATATTAGCGTTTTATAAGTTTAAATTCGGGTAGTACCTACCCGTTAAGTTCATACTTAGTAGCTAATATACAATTCAACTACTACAATTCTATATGAAAAACTGATTATAATAATATTTCGCGTTCAAACTTTTATACAATATTTTACAAACTTACAATACCGCTTATTTTACATAAAGCATGAAATATAGCACACAATAACTTTGATACAAGATAGTTGTGAAGATAATTCTAGCTAGTACACAAGTCGTTCAGCAAAGGCAATAAAGACACGTAATTCATACGTCCAGAAACAAGTCATGCATTCTGGTTTTACTAGGACTACTTCCCATCCTTGGTCTTGTGGAGCATAACCGTTATGGCCGTTGATAAGACAGCGTGTTGTAACGTCATCAAAGGGACGAGGGTTACGTAATGACCAACAGTCTCGTAATAACCTAAAAACCTCATTTCTTACCCCAATTACCGACTCCGTCACTTGTGGGAACGTTTTGTTTAATAGTTGTAGCCCGATGTTCTTGTTCTCACTTTGGTGAGAAGCGAACATTACTAACCCGTAAGCATAACATGCTTCTTTATGTTGCATGTTAGCCGCTTTTTCTAAATCACGAAGTCCTATATTCGGATATACTGAGTCAAAATAATTTCTTAACCCGTTGCGTAAAATAGCATTTGGGTTCCCCGCAATATATGCGTCAAAGTAAACACATCGTAACTTATGGATTTCCCAATGTGATATTCCCCATCTTCCGAACGAAAGCCTTTTATAAACCAAGGCATTCTTGGAACGTTCTTTGAATGTCTTACAAACTGATCTTGCCTTAAATAGTTGTGCCGAGGAATTCTGACCGACTCTAGACAAGATTTCATCAATCATGTCTCCGGGTAGGTCTCTTAAAATATTGGGTTGTGATAATGCTAAAAACGAACATATATTTCATAGCATTATTCCTCAAGAAAGACAAGCTTTTAGTTGCAATTGTTCTATTTACAAGTGATATTCGTTTAAATAATAAAAGGTGAAGACAAAAGACAGATTCGACGATTTGAAGACGCAAACGACCAAAAAGCTCAAAAGAACAAAAGACAATCAAAAAGGTTCCAATTATTGATAAGAAACGTCTCGAAATTACAAAAGTACAAGATTCAAAACGCAAAGTACAAGATATTAAATTGTACGCGAGGACGTTCGAAAATCCGGAACCAGGACCAGAGTCAACTCTTAACGCTCGACGCAACCGACTAAAAATTACAAGTTAACTATGTATATAAATATAATATAATATATAATTAATTATATTAATTATATATATATTATATATATATTATTAAAACCGTCGGCAGCAAGAAACTCCAAGGGTGTGAGCTGTAAATACATCCTCCGTGACTCGCGGAGTTTGAAGGGGTTTTTTTCCGCGAGTCGCGGAGCCCCAATTTTCAACTCTGGCTATAAAGCCAACCGAATTCTGATCAAATATCATCATCTTTTTCTTCCTCTTCATACGTAAAATTTATATTTATATTTATAATTTATATTTTAATTTTAATTATAATTCTAATAATAAGGGTATGTTAGCGAATGTTGTAAGGGTGTAAGTCGAAATTCTGTCCGTGTAACGCTACGCTATTTTTAATCATTGTAAGTTATGTTCAACCTTTTTATATTAATGTCTCGTAGCTAAGTTATTATTATGCTTATTTAAAACGAAGTAATCATGATGTTGGGCTAATTACTAAAATTGGGTAATTGGGCTTTGTACCATAATTGGGGTTTGGACAAAAGAACGACACTTGTGGAAATTAGATTATGGGCTATTAATGGGCTTTATATTTGTTTAACTAAATGAAAGTTTGTTAATGTTAGTATAAAGATTTACAATTGGGCGTCCCTATAAATTACCATATACACTCGATCGGACACGATGGGCGGGGTATTTATATGTACGAATAATCGTTCATTTAACCGGACACGGGAATGGATTAATAGCCACTAGAATAATTAAAACAGGGGTGAAATTACATTCAAGGGTAATTGGTGTAATTGTTAACAAAGTAGTAAAACCTTGGTTTACACGCAGTCGATAACCTGGTGTATTCATTAAACAAAGTATTAAAACCTTGTTACAATTCGAATCCCCAATTAGTTGGAATATTTAACTTCGGGTATAATAATAATTTGACAAGGACACTTGCAATTTATATTTATGACTGATGGACTGTTATGGACAAAAACCAGACGGACATATTGAATAATCCAGGACAAAGGACAATTAACCCATGGGCATAAAACTAAAATCAACACGTCAAACATCATGATTACGGAAGTTTAAATAAGCATAATTCTTTTATTTTATATTTAATTTCCTTTATTTTATATTTAATTGCACTTCTAATTATCGCACTTTTATTATTTGTTATTTAATCGCACTTTTAATTATCGTACTTTTTAATTATCGCAATTTTATTTTATCGCATTTTTATTATTTGCAATTTCATTATCGTTATTTACTTTACGCTTTAATTTAAGTCTTGTATTTATTTTATATTTTACATTAGGTTTTAACTGCGACTAAAGTCTTAAAATCGACAAACCGGTCATTAAACGGTAAAAACCCCCCTTTATAATAATAATATTACTTATATATATGTTTGTATTTTTATAAAAATAAACTAATATAGCGTTGAGCTTTGTTTAAAGATTTCCCTGTGGAACGAACCGGACTTACTAAAAACTACACTACTGTACGATTAGGTACACTGCCTATAAGTGTTGTAGCAAGGTTTAAGTATATCCATTCTATAAATAAATAAATATCTTGTGTAAAATTGTATCGTATTTAATAGTATTTTCTGCTAAAATTAATAACTATTTTATATACACCTCGTTGCACATCAAGTATTTTTGGAGCCGCTGCCGGGGATTACTCTTAAAAGCCGGAAGCGCAACGCTAATATAAAAAAAAAAAGATTTTTAGTTACTTTTATTAAAAGTCGCTTTTGTAAAAATACGTTTTAATTATTCAAAAAAAGAAAAAAAAACAAAAATATTAGTATTTTTAAGATTTTGTTAAATATTTAAGTTTTATAAGTTTCTTTATTTCTATTTTAGTTTATAAAAATATAAGTTTTATTTTAAAATCTTTTATTTATTTAAAAAACAGAAAACATAAAATAAAAAAAAAAAATAAAGAAAACGCGTAAAAACTCAACCCTGTCAGCTGAATTTCTGAACCCCGCGACTCGCGGGGTTTTCTTCTTTAATTGCCGCAACTCGCGGAGCTACTCTGACACGCGCACAGGAAGCCCTAATCGAGCATTAATTACGGTAATTATTAATTATTATTATTTTAAACCTAATTATTATTATTATTATTATTAGTTTTATTTTTAATTTTACTTTTTATTTAATTTAATGTATTTAGTTTTAATTAGTTTAATTAATTTGTAAAATTAGTAGTTTTATTAAATAAATAATATAAAAATAATATTTTTATAAAAATTGTACTTTTTACAACTTTTTGTATATTTTTATATTTTGTACCTTTTTAATCGTTGTAGCATAACTTTTGTATTTTTAGCTCATAATTAATTTTAAACTTAGTTTTTGCTATAGTTATTTTTACTCCTAGATTTTTAGGCTTTGCCGTAGAATTCCTTAAGTGCTTTTTCTTTAAACTAAGATTTAGGTGCTTTAGAATTTTGCGACACCTTTTTAAGTTTTAGTTTCTTTTTAAGTTATTTCCATTTGGGATTTAGTTTTTCCTGTAAGCTTTAATATTTTTAGACCTTTTACTATGTATCAATTATCATTCCAATTAGTAATTTCAATTTGCGATTATAATTTTAAGTTAGTTGTAGTAATAAGGTTAGGTTAGTAAAGTATTTTTAAGTTTTGATAAGTTTCTTTTATTTTTCCGTCACCTTTTATTTTTCAACCATTTTTTTTTTTTTCTTTTTCGACCTTTTTCGACGAACTCTTTTTCTCTCTTATTTCTCGCTATTCTAGTTTTAGGACATAAATTTTTATTCTACTTCTTATCTAAATTTCTTAAAATTACGAAAATTTATTTTAAGTGGTTAAATTGATAGACATCAAAATTTTCTGGTTCGTAGTAATAGTTGGATTTGTACGTGGACCGGGTTATTGGAGCCAAACAGTCCTCAATTATATTGAGACCAAACGAATCCTGCCCCTCTGCTGCATCTTTTGGCTATTCGAAACGTGGGCAAAATCAGAAAAGTCTATTGATTGGATAACTTATTATAATTTTTCTTTCCTTTTAAAAACTAATAGGATATTCAGTGAACGCACCGAGCAAGACGTTCATCACCTTTTGTACGTTCACCACCTGTAACTCGATCAAGACATCGTTTAACAAATATAACCGCCGTTGATTTTTCTTTAGAATCGTCATCCAGTCGACCAAGTACTTCAGTTCAAATTTCCGATAATCCAGTTTTTGAAACAAACCTCACAATTGAGAATCCAGAAAATATTCAGGAACGGTTCGTAGATCCTGAACCATTAAACTTTCCTCCGGAACCACCAATCATTCAAACAGAGATTGTTGAGGAACGAACTATTAAATCAGAATCATCTAGTGATACCGAGTCAACAAATTCAATTATGGAGAATCTGGAACCTTTAAGTATGGAAGACCGAATGAGAGCTAAACGCACTGGCCAAGGTCACGCAATTACTCATCCAGACATTAATGCGCCAGATTATGAAATCAAAGGACAAATTCTACACATGGTGACTAATCAATGCCAATTTAGTGGTGCGCCGAAGGAAGATCCAAATGAACATCTACGTACCTTTAATAGGATCTGCACACTATTTAAAATCCGAGAAGTGGAGGATGAACAGATATATCTCATGTTATTTCCCTGGACTTTAAAGGGAGAAGCCAAAGATTGGTTGGAATCGTTACCTGAAGGGGCAATCGATACATGGGACGTTTTAATTGACAAATTTCTTAAACAATTCTTTCCTGCATCTAAAGCCGTAAGACTTCAAGCAGAAATTGTTACGTTCACACAGAAGCCAAATGAAACTCTATATGAGGCGTGGACAAGATATGGAAAGTTGTTAAGAGGATGTCCGCAACATGGTTTAGACACCTGCCAAATAGTACAAATATTCTACCAAGGATGCGACATCACTACAAGAAAAGACATAGATATAGCAGCTGGTGGTTCTATTATGAAGAAAACCGAAACTGATGCTTACAAAATTATTGATAATACTGCTTCCCACTCACATGAGTGGCACCAAGAAAAAGATATCATTAGATCATCTAAAGCAGCTAGAGCCGATTCTAGCCATGACTTAGATTCCATTTCGGCAAAGATAGATGCTTTCGAGAGACGAATGGAAAAGATGACTAAAGATATTCATGCTATACGAATTAGTTGTGAGCAGTGTGGAGGACCACATTTGACAAAAGATTGTCTCAGCATTGAATTAACAATGGAACAAAGAGAGAATATTTCATACATAAACCAAAGGCCTGGAAATAATTATCAGAATAATTATCAACCGCCAAGACCTATTTACAATCAAAATCAGAACTATAACCGAAATATTCCATACAATAACCAACAAGGTCCTAGCAATCAACAAGTATCCAATAATACTTACAATCAGCAAAGACCTAATTTTCAAAACAAACCACCACAACAAACCGATGATAAAAAGCCGAATTTAGAAGATATGATGACGAAGCTAGTTGAAACTCAAACGCAGTTTTTCACATCTCAAAAACAAACCAATGAACAAAATGCTCAAGCATTTAGAAATCAACAAGCTTCTATTCAAAATCTGGAACAAGAAGTAAGTAACCTAGCAAGGTTAATAGGTGAAAGAAAACCGGGAAGTTTACCTAGTGATACAAATGCTAACCCCAGGAATGAAACAGCTAAAGTCATTACCACAAGAAGTGGTACAACACTTAAACCACCTGAAATACCTGTAACTTCTGATGAAACCATTCCTACTCCACAAGAACCACAACCTGATCAAGATAAGGAAAAAGAACCGGTAGTTGAAAAGGTTAATGAAGATAACGCAGTTAAGGATAAACCTTATGTTAAACCATACCAACCACCACTTCCTTACCTGAGTAAAATGAAGAAGGAAAAACTTGAAGCCGAGCAATCCAAATTCTTGGATATGTTTAAACAGATAAATGTAAATCTTCCTTTCATTGATGTGATTTCAGGAATGCCAAGATATGCTAAATTCTTGAAAGATCTAATCACGAATAGAAAGAAAATGGAAGAACTTTCGGCTGTTACTATGAATGCTAATTGTTCAGCAGTGCTGTTGAATAAGATACCAGAAAAACTATCTGATCCAGGAAGTTTCACAATTCCATGTTTTCTGGGTAGTCTTAGTTCAATAGAAGCATTGGCAGACTTAGGTGCTAGTATAAATCTAATGCCGTATTCACTATACGCTAAACTAGACCTTGGAGAATTGAAACCAACCAGAATAAGCATACAACTAGCCGATAGATCAATAAAATATCCTAGAGGGATAATGGAGAACATGCTAGTTAAAGTTGGTACTTTAGTATTTCCAGTAGATTTTGTTGTTTTGGACATGGAAGAAGATTCTCAAGTTCCTCTCATATTAGGAAGACCATTCTTAAACACGGCTAAAGCAATGATAGACGTGTTCGGTAAGAAACTGACCCTAAGTATAGAGGATGAGAGTGTTACCTTTTCAGTTGATAGAGCAATGCAACAACCGCAATCTGCAGATGATACATGTTATTATATTCAAACTATAGATGCACATGCAGAATTGTTAGAAGAATTTCCAGAATTACAAGGAACAGGAGAATGTTCTTTAGGAGAAGGTAATGAACCAATTGATGAAGCTGAAATGTTAGCTACACTTATAGCTAATGGATATGAACCAACAACAGAAGAAATTCAAATGCTAAAAGAAGAAGACAGATATCGATATAAATCATCGATAGAAGAACCTCCGAAATTAGAATTAAAGCCACTTCCAAACCATTTGGAATACGCTTATTTATATGGTGAATCTGAATTACCTGTAATAATATCGTCTTCTCTTACTGAAAATGAGAAATCACAACTCATTTCTGTGTTGAAAGCTCATAAACCAGCCATTGCATGGAAGATTCATGATATTAAAGGAATAAGTCCTTCGTATTGCACACATAAAATCCTTATGGAAGAAGGTCATAAAACGTATGTGCAACGCCAACGAAGACTAAATCCTAATATGCAAGATGTAGTTAAGAAAGAGATTATTAAACTGCTAGATGCAGGTTTAATTTATCCAATCTCTGATAGTCCATGGGTAAGCCCAGTTCAATGCGTGCCTAAGAAGGGTGGCATGACTGTCATTACAAATGAGAAAAATGAGCTTATTCCTACTAGGACTGTAACAGGATGGCGTGTATGTATTGATTATAGAAAATTAAATGACGCCACCAGAAAAGATCACTTTCCCTTACCTTTCATAGATCAAATGTTGGAAAGATTAGCCGGAAATAGTTACTATTGTTTTCTAGATGGATTTTCCGGATATTTTCAAATTCCAATAGCACCCGAAGATCAAGAGAAAACCACATTCACGTGCCCTTATGGTACTTTTGCTTACAAAAGAATGCCATTTGGACTTTGTAACGCCCCTGCAACCTTTCAAAGGTGTATGATGGCGATTTTTCATGACATGATAGAAGAATGCATGGAAGTATTCATGGATGACTTTTCAGTCTTCGGTGATACATTTAAATCATGTCTAGTTAATCTGGAACGAATGCTAATTAGATGCGAAAAATCAAATCTAGTACTTAATTGGGAGAAATGCCATTTCATGGTTAAAGAAGGCATCGTTCTTGGACATAAAATTTCAAAAGAAGGGATTGAAGTGGATAGAGCTAAAGTAGATGTAATTGCTAAACTTCCACATCCCACCAATGTTAGAGGAGTTAGGAGTTTTCTAGGGCATGCCGGTTTTTACCGACGTTTTATAAAAGATTTTTCTAAAATTGCCACTCCTATGAATAAACTCCTAGAAAAGGATGCTCCATTCATCTTTTCAGATGAGTGTATCAAATCTTTTAATATTCTTAAAGAAAAACTCACTAATGCACCGATCATGATAACACCAAATTGGAATCTACCATTTGAACTAATGTGCGATGCAAGTGATTTTGCAATGGGAGCCGTTTTAGGACAAAGGATTGAAAAACGATTTCAACCTATATATTATGCTAGTAAGACATTACAAGGAGCACAAACGAACTATACAACTACTGAAAAAGAACTCCTTGCTATTGTCTTTGCTTTTGACAAATTTCGATCATATCTCGTTCTAGCAAAAACGGTGGTCTATACCGACCATTCTGCTCTTAGATACCTATTTTCAAAACAAGATGCTAAACCAAGATTAATCCGTTGGATCTTACTCTTACAAGAGTTTGATATTGAAATCTGAGATAAAAGAGGAGCAGAAAATCTCGCCGCTGATCATCTTTCTCGTCTTGAAAATCCCGAATTAGAAGTTCTAAATGAATCGGCCATACAAGACAACTTTCCTGATGAATATCTATTGAAGATAGATTATAAAGAAATCCCATGGTTTGCAGACTATGCAAATTATTTAGTATGTGGATTCCTTGAAAAAGGATTATCGTACCAAAGACGAAAGAAATTCTTCAGTGATATAAAACACTATTTCTGGGAAGATCCACATCTGTTTAAAAGTTGTCCCGATGGAATAATACGCCGATGTGTATTTGGAGATGAAGCTAGTAAAATTTTAAACCATTGTCACACAGGACCAACAGGAGGGCATTATGGGCCTCAACTAACAGCAAGAAAAGTTTATGAAGTTGGATTCTATTGGCCTACAATTTACAAAGACGCACACCTTCTTTGCAAATCCTGTGATGCATGTCAAAGGGCCGGAAAAATAAGTCAACGTGATGAAATGCCACAAAATGTCATCCAAGTATGTGAAGTATTTGACATTTGGGGTATTGACTTTATGGGTCCATTTCCAAAATCTCATAATAATCTATATATACTCGTAGCCATTGATTATGTATCTAAATGGGCGGAAGCACAAGCTCTCCCAACTAACGATGCACGAGTTGTAGTCAACTTTTTAAAACGTCTTTTTGCAAGGTTTGGAACACCGAAAGCTTTAATAAGTGATCGGGGTACTCATTTATGTAATAATCAACTTGAGAAAGTTCTTAAAAGATATGGAGTAACTCATAAAATCTCCACCGCATATCATCCACAAACAAGTGGACAAGTTGAAAATACAAACCGAGCTTTAAAACGTATTCTAGAGAAAACCGTAGGATCAAATCCGAAGGAATGGTCCATTAAATTGGAGGATGCACTCTGGGCTTTTAGAACAGCCTACAAAACTCCAATTGGAACCACACCTTTTAGACTTGTTTATGGAAAAGCATGTCATCTTCCAGTAGAAATTGAACACAAAGCATTTTGGGCCTTGAAGACATGTAATCTTGATTTACATGAAGCCGGACGTCTACGATTAAGTCAACTAAACAAATTAGAAGAATTAAGACATGAAGCATACGAAAATTCGTTAATCTATAAAGAAAAAACGAAGAAATGGCATGATAAAAGAATCAGAAGTTCAAAAGAATTTAAAGAAGGAGACAGAGTTCTTCTTTTCAATTCACGATTCAAGCTATTTCCTGGAAAATTGAAATCAAGATGGTCTGGACCATTCATAGTCAAAAGAGTTTTCCCATACGGAACGATAGAATTGATAAATTCAAATGGGATTGAATTTAAAGTTAATGGTCACAGAGTTAAACATTACATACATGGTCCGATGGAAGTCGACAACGAAGTTAATCACAATTTCGACACCACAGCTAACTAAGTGTGGGGAGAATCAAGTCTTTAAAGGATAATATGTATTTCTGTTAGAGTTAGATTGTCTGTTTTCGTGTAGTTCTCGAAAATGGAACACGTATGGTCTTTCCCTAGCAGACCCTAAAGAACTAGTCTTCTCCCCCCATTCTGAATTTTTATTTTTTTTAGGTTTTTACGAAATGAAGACTGCCTGTGAACTAAACCATGGTCTAATGCTACACGCTTTGATCACTAAACGTAATAATGACATACTACCGAGTGAAATAGTATCAGTAATCAGAGAAAGAATGGACGGAGTTAGAAAAGGATCCAGATGCGAAGATAATAAGTTACAATTTGGTAAAGAAAAATCAAAATCCGCAGCGAAAAGAAGAGCACGACACATAGAAAGATGTCACAAATGCGGAAAATGGTCACATGGAGGTAAATGTTCAAATAATCAAACCTATTCAAATACCGAATTTGTTACTTTATGCAGAGACGGACCGTTCATATGTTTAGAAGAAAAGACAATGAATGCTCGAGGTTACGCCTATGCAGCCATGGAAAATCAATTAAACCGACTATCTTATGAATATAATAGATCATATAACTAAGAAATCTATTTCACAGGTATGTCTGTACAGTTTTTATTTTTATTTTTATTTTTAACCTTTTGATAATAAACGCTAATTTGTTCGCTAAAAAGTATTAAATTGGTATTAAATAAAATTAGGTTTGGCGACCGAAATTATTGATATCATTCAAAAATTTATTACATCACTGCGAAATTTAACGTTTATTCTTAAGGTATAAATATCTTTAATCAATCAACCCAAAATATTTCAAAAATTCGTCATGAGTTAAATTAGGTCTTGGAACCGAAATTACTTTACCGAAAAGAGGGGCGCATATTTTTGATAATATTTGATTGATTAAAGTGGGATAAAAAGACAAAAAGATTTTTAATTTATTTTTTTTTACCATGTTTTTAAAATTAATATTTAAATCTTAAATTAATATTGTAAACTTTGTAAAAACAATATTTTTAAAATTGTAAATATTTGAAAAATTAATATAAGTTTGATATGAATTTATAAATTTTTAAAATATTAATTTTTAATTTTATGCATTTCAAATTTTAAGTTTGGTGTGATTTTTTAATATTAATTTTGAATTTTATATTTAAGTTGTGTGAATTTAAAAACAAAAATTTACTTTATCTCATTAAGTTAAAAATATGATTTTTAAAATTCGTCGTAAGTTGAAGACTAGGTCTTTGAACCGAAATTGCTTTACCCAAGGAAGGGACGAGAACTTTTATTATCATTATTTTTAATCTTATTGATTTAAAGTATGCCAAAAACATTGAAAAAACCCCAAAAATCTTAGCTTTTAAAACAATCGCTACAAAAAGACAAATTTTAAAATTTTGTCGAAGGACGGACTAGGACATCGATCCGAAACGACCTCGTCCTAAATAACAAGGGAAACAAAATTTTAAAATTAATTACTAAATTGTTTTAATAAGTTAAAGATTATAAAAAAAAAAAAAAAAATACCAAACTCCGCGACTCGCGGAGTTTGAAGTACAAAACCTCCGCGACTCGCGGAGGGACCAAAACCCAGAAAAAAAATAAAAATAGCTGAACGATCAGTATAATCCACAAAACAAAAACACCCGAATTCTGCTGCGAAAACCCACTAAAATACACCCAAAAACACCCCAAAAATCTCAATTTTTAACCGTTAATCACCAAATTTTTTGCTAAAATCATGTTGAGAAGGATGATATCTAAGAATTACTCAAGAAAAACGGTAAATTTCTACACCTAAACACCATTTAATTCGAATTTTAGTGTTCTTGAGCTATTTTTTCCCCAATTTGATTTTGATGCTTTTTAGTGTAATTAGACTTAAATTGTTTATGTATTATGCTTGTATAACCTAGATTGATGTTGTTTAACATGATTAGAAGCCTTAAACTTCAATTTTTGAATAATCTAGGGTTTGTGTTCTTGAGCAAATTTGGGGCTTTTTGATATAAACAGGTTATGGCCGATTTTTGTCATGAATTGTTGCTAAATTGAGTAGTGTAACATGTCTAGGTAGTTAAATGATCCAAACTTTGAGCCTAAACATGATTTTGAGAATTAAAGTGGACTTTTTCAAGTCCAAAATTCATGAACTTGATTTTTGAAAGATAATGCCATTTGAGACTTGTTTATTTGCTAGTAATGATTATTTTGACATGTTATTTGAGTTGAATGCTTATGAACTTGGCGAAAATTTTCGTATATGCTTATTTGAAAAAGTATAGATTTGATAAAAATGTGAAAATGAGCTTAAGTTTGATATAAATTGATAATGTCATTGTAATTATTTTGATTGATGATTTTGCTGACACTAATGCATATTTGGATGCACAAAATTTGTGTTTGATGTGTTTTGCAGAATGAAAGGGGTGAATCTTCATCCCAAGCCCGCCATGCTCCTGCTGAGAACTTGGAACAACAGGAGGTAGATAACTACTACAAGCAGGATGTACCTCATCCAGTCATGACCTTTTCAGATATGCACTTGGAACAGTTGCACCCGAACCTGAGATTTGACAGACTTTGGATAGATTATCCAAAATATCAACGGGGTTTGCATACTCTTCATTCCAAGGTTGTTGAGGTACCGAGGGTCATAGAATGGGGACCCTTAGAAGCAATTAGAAGTGCAATTAAATATAAAATAAAGGAAATTAAATATGAAATAAAAGAATTATGCTTATTTAAAACGAAGTAATCATGATGTTGGGCTAATTACTAAAATTGGGCAGTGTACCTAATCGTACAGTAGTGTAGTTTTTAGTAAGTCCGGTTCATTCCACAGGGAAATGTTTATTCACCATACGCAGACCTGTATATAAAGTATGGTGTGAAGAGTTGTTATGTAGTATAGAGTTGAATGATCGGGTAGCTAGTTTAACCGATCGTTCTTTTATTAGATTTTTGTTAGGCGGTTCGATGCGCCACATGTCTTTACTGGACATGGCTCAGGCTTTACGTATATATACGCCTGAGGAATTAGCGTCTGCCGATTGTAGAGGATTGATACTAAACGGTAGAAAGATAGATGAGAATTTTGATACACACGGTGTGTGGAGTCAAATGACAAGCCATCACCGTTTCAAAGGGGGAAACTACTCTTATTTGGATATAGATAGAGCCGAATTAAGAGTGATACATAGGTTTTTAGCTAATTCGATTACACAAAGGGGTAAGAACAAAGAAAAAGTAAATGAACAGGATTTGTTTTACCATATGTGTATTCGAGACCCACACAGCGCTGTAAGTATACCATATTGTGTGGGTTATTATTTATCAGCTATGGTTCGGGGGATGTGTCCACATAGCATAATAGGAGGTGGTATTTTTATTACTTTGATTGGTGAATATCTCGGTGTGGATATAAGTCGGGGGGGATTATTAGTAGAAGAGCCGGAACCCCGCGACACTATAGGTTTAAATGTATACCATGGTGCGAAAGTTTTGAAGCGGCGAAATAACGCCGCAGTACGATACAATGGTAGACATCCACAGGTAGAGAGAAACCAGCAGCAAGGTAATGTAGGAGGGGGGAATGAGATGCAAGAAATGCATAGGTTTATAGCTTCTCAGGAATACGAAAATGCTAGACAGAGAGCATTTGAAGATTGGCAAGTTCATCAGAACCAGATCATAGCGCATTGCCAACATATAGGTAGAAACTATATTCCTACACCGAAACCCGTCTTCCCTCCTTGGTCGATAGAGATGCAGCCACCATATCCTACGTATGACCCTGCCGAAGCATTCTATAGCACTTATGGTTATGCCTGGAACCCCTATTGGTACCAATATCATCCTTAGTTTACTTATTTTTTTTATTTTGTAATTTGTAATTATTGATACATTTAATATTTTTGTTAATATTATAATCATTTTTATAATTATCTAACTTTTATTCTTAGATTTTAATAATTTTTGAATGTGGGGTAATATACCAAACTTCAAAAATATGTATATATGTTTGCAGTTTATCTTATGTACACAACAGGGTAAAACAACGCATTTTCAAAGACTGGCATTAAGTTCAGCAAAAGCAACTAATTTTGACGACAAGATGCAAAATATATGTGAAATAACAACAAGACGGAATGAACAAATGATGTGCACCATTTATCATTCAGCAAACAAACGCCAATATATTTGGAAACTTTGGTAAAAATTTAATCATTTTCACACAAATCAACCTCAATAATTTAAATTGTTACTGATTTCTTGCAAATGAGGGCATTGCAAGATCTTAAGTGTGGGAAGGGATTAAATTCTTTCGGATTTTAAAATTTTTATATTAAACACTTGGTTACCATTAAAAATACTAGTAAAGCAGTAGTTGTATTAGAATCTAGTGCTCTCTGATAAAAAAGAACAGCCCTAGTCTTATATACTGACTACCCAATTCTAGTAAAATTTTTCAAAATTTTCAATTAAATGAATTCAAAATCATGTTTATACATATTTATGAACGATAAAACTAGGTTTTAACACCGAAATTATTGTTACCTCGGAAAGGACATAAATTGAGAAACAAACTAAAATGTTAAAATTCATTTAAAATGGAATAGAGGACGATAAAAAGGAAAATAAAAGCCAAGTGTGGGAAAATTTACCAAGTTATTTTAAACATATGTCACATATATCTGTAACAAATAACTGAAAATACTTTTGCTTTGAACTAAACTAAACTGTTTTACCCGATGAAAGAAAAGAAAAGATGGATCTACACGATGAATCAATTCCATCATTAAAAGGAAGTAAAGTCTTCCGAAAAAGAAACGCGCTTCTTGATTTAGGTCATGAAGTTGTCGTCCAGACCAGCTGTAGGTTGACGAAAAATCTAGAAAAGTCATCACTAAAATCAGCAGGAAATCCACGGACCTCAGCATTAAACAGGGTCGCCAAGTGGTCAGATTTATCCTAACCATGAGAAGGATTTATCTCGTACAATGGAGGGGCACCATGCAAATTAGCTGGATAAGACTAATGAATCAGATCCCCAGAAAGGATAATCTCCTTAAAGATTAAAAATCAGCTTTTAAGACTGATATTACTCAATCCTAGAGATTGACCTTAAAGATTGAGAATTCAAACTCATGGAATTCGATGATATCTAAACTCGAGCTTAAACGAGAAAATATTTTGAAAAAAAAAAAAAATTACAAACCGATTTGTTTTCTGAAAACCCTATTTTCAATGCGTTCATTACCATTGAACGTAAAATCCTAGGAATTCACCTGGAATTCATTAGGTCACCTGAACTAAATCGGGTGTCAACCGTAAGAACGGTGGTTGCATAGTGGTCAAAGACAGGACCTTGTGCCAGACCGAAAAAATTATAAGGGTGAGCTTTACTATTGCTCCTACCAAGGATAGTAATTGCGTCCGACACGTTATAGACCATAATCAAAAGCATGTCACGGGACATTGCCTTAAACAGTTGCTTGTTCAACGCTTTCCTTTACAACCGGACGGTAGTTTGCCGAAAGGTAATATACGGGACAAGTAAACTGGACGTGTTGCTTTCCAAATACAAGGTTAGCAAGTGGGTGACACAAAACCGCAAGTTTTGAGCTAAAATTTTCAAATCTGAAACCCACCAAACCCACAAAAATATTTTGCAAACACCGGTAAAGGGTTATTCCGGAAAACTTATCTAGGGTAAAAACTAGATTTAATTTTCAAAAGATCAAATGTTTTCATAAAGATCCAATTTCCTTAATGGATCTAAATTTTTATAGTCATGTGGGACTGTAAACCATATCGTTACTACCATTGTTTATACCGCCGTATAGAAATCACTGATGTACAAAGTGTGAAGAATAAAGGAGTGATTCTAGTATTTCAAGACGATATTGCTTGAGGACAAGCAACGCTCAAGTGTGGGAATATTTGATAATGCTAAAAACGAACATATATTTCATAGCATTATTCCTCAAGAAAGACAAGCTTTTAGTTGCAATTGTTCTATTTACAAGTGATATTCGTTTAAATAATAAAAGGTGAAGACAAAAGACAGATTCGACGATTTGAAGACGCAAACGACCAAAAAGCTCAAAAGAACAAAAGACAATCAAAGAGGTTCCAATTATTGATAAGAAACGTCTCGAAATCACAAGAGTACAAAATTCAAAACGCAAAGTACAAGATATTAAATTGTACGCGAGGACGTTCGAAAATCCGGAACCGGGACCAGAGTCAACTCTTAACGCTCGACGCAACGGACTAAAAATTACAAGTTAACTATGTATATAAATATAATATAATATATAATTAATTATATTAATTATATATATATTATATATATATATAATAAAAACCGTCGGCAGCAAGAAACTCCAAGGGTGTGAGCTGTAAATACATCCTCCGCGACTCGCGGAGTTTGAAGGGGTTTTTTTCCGCGAGTCGCGGAGCCCCAATTTTCAACTCTGGCTATAAAGCCAACCGAATTCTGATCAAATATATCATCTTTTTCTTCCTCTTCATACGTAAAATTTATATTTATATTTATAATTTATATTTTAATTTTAATTATAATTCTAATAATAAGGGTATGTTAGCGAATGTTGTAAGGGTGTAAGTCGAAATTCTGTCCGTGTAACGCTACGCTATTTTTAATCATTGTAAGTTATGTTCAACCTTTTTATATTAATGTCTCGTAGCTAAGTTATTATTATGCTTATTTAAAACGAAGTAATCATGATGTTGGGCTAATTACTAAAATTGGGTAATTGGGCTTTGTACCATAATTGGGGTTTGGACAAAAGAACGACACTTGTGGAAATTAGACTATGGGCTATTAATGGGCTTTATATTTGTTTAACTAAATGAAAGTTTGTTAATGTTAATATAAAGATTTACAATTGGGCGGCCCTATAATTTACCATATACACTCGATCGGACACGATGGGCGGGGTATTTATATGTACGAATAATCGTTCATTTAACCGGACACGGGAATGGATTAATAGCCACTAGAATAATTAAAACAGGGGTGAAATTACATTCAAGGGTAATTGGTGTAATTGTTAACAAAGTAGTAAAACCTTGGTTTACACGCAGTCGATAACCTAGTGTATTCATTAAACAAAGTATTAAAACCTTGTTACAATTCGAATCCCCAATTAGTTGGAATATTTAACTTCGGGTATAATAATAATTTGACAAGGACACTTGCAATTTATATTTATGACTGATGGACTGTTATGGACAAAAACCAGACGGACATATTGAATAATCCAGGACAAAGGACAATTAACCCATGGGCATAAAACTAAAATCAACACGTCAAACATCATGATTACGGAAGTTTAAATAAGCATAATTCTTTTATTTCATATTTAATTTCCTTTATTTTATATTTAATTGCACTTCTAATTATCGCACTTTTATTTATTGTTATTTAATCGCACTTTTAATTATCGTACTTTTTAATTATCGCAATTTTATTATTCGCAATTTCATTATTGTTATTTACTTTACGCTTTAATTTAAGTCTTGTATTTATTTTATATTTTACATTAGGTTTTAACTGCGACTAAAGTTTTAAAATTGACAAACCGGTCATTAAACGGTAAAAACCCCCCTTTATAATAATAATATTACTTATATATATATTTGTATTTTTATAAAAGTAAACTAATATAGCGTTGAGCTTTGTTTAAAGATTTCCCTGTGGAACGAACCGGACTTACTAAAAACTACACTACTGTACGATTAGGTACACTGCCTATAAGTGTTGTAGCAAGGTTTAAGTATATCCATTCTATAAATAAATAAATATCTTGTGTAAAATTGTATCGTATTTAATAGTTTTTCCTAGTAAAATATAAACTATTTTATATACACCTCGCTTCACATCAAGTATTTTTGGCGCCGCTGCCGGCGTTTAAGAGTGTCCCCGGCAGCGGCGCCAAAAATACTTGATGTGAAGCGAGGTGTATATAAAATAGTTTATATTTTACTAGGAAAAACTATTAAATACGATACAATTTTACACAAGATATTTATTTATTTATAGAATGGATATACTTAAACCTTGCTACAACACTTATAGGCAGTGTACCTAATCGTACAGTAGTGTAGTTTTTAGTAAGTCCGGTTCGTTCCACAGGGAAATGTTTATTCACCATACGCAGACCTGTATATAAAGTATGGTGTGAAGAGTTGTTATGTAGTATAGAGTTGAATGATCGGGTAGCTAGTTTAACCGATCGTTCTTTTATTAGATTTTTGTTAGGCGGTTCGATGCGCCACATGTCTTTACTGGACATGGCTCAGGCTTTACGTATATATACGCCTGAGGAATTAGCGTCTGCCGATTGTAGAGGATTGATACTAAACGGTAGAAAGATAGATGAGAATTTTGATACACACGGTGTGTGGAGTCAAATGACAAGCCATCACCGTTTCAAAGGGGGAAACTACTCTTATTTGGATATAGATAGAGCCGAATTAAGAGTGATACATAGGTTTTTAGCTAATTCGATTACACAAAGGGGTAAGAACAAAGAAAAAGTAAATGAACAGGATTTGTTTTACCATATGTGTATTCGAGACCCACACAGCGCTGTAAGTATACCATATTGTGTGAGTTATTATTTATCAGCTATGGTTCGGGGGATGCGTCCACATAGCATAATAGGAGGTGGTATTTTTATTACTTTGATTGGTGAATATCTCGGTGTGGATATAAGTCGGGGGGATTATTAGTAGAAGAGCCGGAACCCCGCGACACTATAGGTTTAAATGTATACCATGGTGCGAAAGTTTTGAAGCGGCGAAATAACGCCGCAGTACAATACAATGGTAGACATCCACAGGTAGAGAGAAACCAGCAGCAAGGTAATGTAGGAGGGGGGAATGAGATGCAAGAAATGCATAGGTTTATAGCTTCTCAGGAATACGAAAATGCTAGACAGAGAGCATTTGAAGATTGGCAAGTTCATCAGAACCAGATCATAGCGCATTGCCAACATATAGGTAGAAACTATATTCCTACACCGAAACCCGTCTTCCCTCCTTGGTCGATAGAGATGCAGCCACCATATCCTACGTATGACCCTGCCGAAGCATTCTATAGCACTTATGGTTATGCCTGGAACCCCTATTGGTACCAATATCATCCTTAGTTTACTTATTTTTTTTTATTTTGTAATTTGTAATTATTGATACATTTAATATTTTTGTTAATATTATAATCATTTTTATAATTATCTAACTTTTATTCTTAGATTTTAATAATTTTTGAATGTGGGGTAATATACCAAACTTCAAAAATATGTATATATGTTTGCAGTTTATCTTATGTACACAACAGGGTAAAACAACGCATTTTCAAAGACTGGCATTAAGTTCAGCAAAAGCAACTAATTTTGACGACAAGATGCAAAATATATGTGAAATAACAACAAGACGGAATGAACAAATGATGTGCACCATTTATCATTCAGCAAACAAACGCCAATATATTTGGAAACTTTGGTAAAAATTTAATCATTTTCACACAAATCAACCTCAATAATTTAAATTGTTACTGATTTCTTGCAAATGAGGGCATTGCAAGATCTTAAGTGTGGGAAGGGATTAAATTCTTTCGGATTTTAAAATTTTTATATTAAACACTTGGTTACCATTAAAAATACTAGTAAAGCAGTAGTTGTATTAGAATCTAGTGCTCTCTGATAAAAAAGAACAGCCCTAGTCTTATATACTGACTACCCAATTCTAGTAAAATTTTTCAAAATTTTCAATTAAATGAATTCAAAATCATGTTTATACATATTTATGAACGATAAAACTAGGTTTTAACACCGAAATTATTGTTACCTCGGAAAGGACATAAATTGAGAAACAAACTAAAATGTTAAAATTCATTTAAAATGGAATAGAGGACGATAAAAAGGAAAATAAAAGCCAAGTGTGGGAAAATTTACCAAGTTATTTTAAACATATGTCACATATATCTGTAACAAATAACTGAAAATACTTTTGCTTTGAACTAAACTAAACTGTTTTACCCGATGAAAGAAAAGAAAAGATGGATCTACACGATGAATCAATTCCATCATTAAAAGGAAGTAAAGTCTTCCGAAAAAGAAACGCGCTTCTTGATTTAGGTCATGAAGTTGTCGTCCAGACCAGCTGTAGGTTGACGAAAAATCTAGAAAAGTCATCACTAAAATCAGCAGGAAATCCACGGACCTCAGCATTAAACAGGGTCGCCAAGTGGTCAGATTTATCCTAACCATGAGAAGGATTTATCTCGTACAATGGGGGGGCACCATGCAAATTAGCTGGATAAGACTAATGAATCAGATCCCCAGAAAGGATAATCTCCTTAAAGATTAAAAATCAGCTTTTAAGACTGATATTACTCAATCCTAGAGATTGACCTTAAAGATTGAGAATTCAAACTCATGGAATTCGATGATATCTAAACTCGAGCTTAAACGAGAAAATATTTTGAAAAAAAAAAAAATTACAAACCGATTTGTTTTCTGAAAACCCTATTTTCAATGCGTTCATTACCATTGAACGTAAAATCCTAGGAATTCACCTGGAATTCATTAGGTCACCTGAACTAAATCGGGTGTCAACCGTAAGAACGGTGGTTGCATAGTGGTCAAAGACAGGACCTTGTGCCAGACCGAAAAAATTATAAGGGTGAGCTTTACTATTGCTCCTACCAAGGATAGTAATTGCGTCCGACACGTTATAGACCATAATCAAAAGCATGTCACGGGACATTGCCTTAAACAGTTGCTTGTTCAACGCTTTCCTTTACAACCGGACGGTAGTTTGCCGAAAGGTAATATACGGGACAAGTAAACTGGACGTGTTGCTTTCCAAATACAAGGTTAGCAAGTGGGTGACACAAAACCGCAAGTTTTGAGCTAAAATTTTCAAATCTGAAACCCACCAAACCCACAAAAATATTTTGCAAATACCGGTAAAGGGTTATTCCGGAAAACTTATCTAGGGTAAAAACTAGATTTAATTTTCAAAAGATCAAATGTTTTCATAAAGATCCAATTTCCTTAATGGATCTAAATTTTTATAGTCATGTGGGACTGTAAACCATATCGTTACTACCATTGTTTATACCGCCGTATAGAAATCACTGATGTACAAAGTGTGAAGAATAAAGGAGTGATTCTAGTATTTCAAGACGATATTGCTTGAGGACAAGCAACGCTCAAGTGTGGGAATATTTGATAATGCTAAAAACGAACATATATTTCATAGCATTATTCCTCAAGAAAGACAAGCTTTTAGTTGCAATTGTTCTATTTACAAGTGATATTCGTTTAAATAATAAAAGGTGAAGACAAAAGACAGATTCGACGATTTGAAGACGCAAACGACCAAAAAGCTCAAAAGAACAAAAGACAATCAAAAAGGTTCCAATTATTGATAAGAAACGTCTCGAAATTACAAAAGTACAAGATTCAAAACGCAAAGTACAAGATATTAAATTGTACGCGAGGACGTTCGAAAATCCGGAACCGGGACCAGAGTCAACTCTTAACGCTCGACGCAACCGACTAAAAATTACAAGTTAACTATGTATATAAATATAATATAATATATAATTAATTATATTAATTATATATATATTATATATATATTATTAAAACCGTCGGCAGCAAGAAACTCCAAGGGTGTGAGCTGTAAATACATCCTCCGCGACTCGCGGAGTTTGAAGGGGTTTTTTTCCGCGAGTCGCGGAGCCCCAATTTTCAACTCTGGCTATAAAGCCAACCGAATTCTGATCAAATATCATCATCTTTTTCTTCCTCTCATACGTAAAATTTATATTTATATTTATAATTTATATTTTAATTTTAATTATAATTCTAATAATAAGGGTATGTTAGCGAATGTTGTAAGGGTGTAAGTCGAAATTCTGTCCGTGTAACGCTACGCTATTTTTAATCATTGTAAGTTATGTTCAACCTTTTTATATTAATGTCTCGTAGCTAAGTTATTATTATGCTTATTTAAAACGAAGTAATCATGATGTTGGGCTAATTACTAAAATTGGGTAATTGGGCTTTGTACCATAATTGGGGTTTGGACAAAAGAACGACACTTGTGGAAATTAGATTATGGGCTATTAATGGGCTTTATATTTGTTTAACTAAATGAAAGTTTGTTAATGTTAGTATAAAGATTTACAATTGGGCGTCCCTATAAATTACCATATACACTCGATCGGACACGATGGGCGGGGTATTTATATGTACGAATAATCGTTCATTTAACCGGACACGGGAATGGATTAATAGCCACTAGAATAATTAAAACAGGGGTGAAATTACATTCAAGGGTAATTGGTGTAATTGTTAACAAAGTAGTAAAACCTTGGTTTACACGCAGTCGATAACCTGGTGTATTCATTAAACAAAGTATTAAAACCTTGTTACAATTCGAATCCCCAATTAGTTGGAATATTTAACTTCGGGTATAATAATAATTTGACAAGGACACTTGCAATTTATATTTATGACTGATGGACTGTTATGGACAAAAACCAGACGGACATATTGAATAATCCAGGACAAAGGACAATTAACCCATGGGCATAAAACTAAAATCAACACGTCAAACATCATGATTACGGAAGTTTAAATAAGCATAATTCTTTTATTTTATATTTAATTTCCTTTATTTTATATTTAATTGCACTTCTAATTATCGCACTTTTATTATTTGTTATTTAATCGCACTTTTAATTATCGTACTTTTTAATTATCGCAATTTTATTTTATCGCATTTTTATTATTTGCAATTTCATTATCGTTATTTACTTTACGCTTTAATTTAAGTCTTGTATTTATTTTATATTTTACATTAGGTTTTAACTGCGACTAAAGTCTTAAAATCGACAAACCGGTCATTAAACGGTAAAAACCCCCCTTTATAATAATAATATTACTTATATATATGTTTGTATTTTTATAAAAATAAACTAATATAGCGTTGAGCTTTGTTTAAAGATTTCCCTGTGGAACGAACCGGACTTACTAAAAACTACACTACTGTACGATTAGGTACACTGCCTATAAGTGTTGTAGCAAGGTTTAAGTATATCCATTCTATAAATAAATAAATATCTTGTGTAAAATTGTATCGTATTTAATAGTATTTTCTGCTAAAATTAATAACTATTTTATATACACCTCGTTGCACATCAGGTTGTCTATCCATTTTGTGTTTTTATACTGTAAAATAGACAAGAGTTAGATTCATAAAAAAAAAAATACTTATTAATACAAGCAATTTTTACATATATCATAAAGCATAAGCACACTATATTACATATATTACACCACACGAATATAACTATCTTATTCCGACTCGCTCGTTTCTTCTTGTTCGGTTTTGGTTCGTTTTGCCAAGTTTCTAGGGATATATGATGTTCCCCTAATACGAGCCGTCGTTATCCACATTGGTTTAGAAAAACCTGGTGGTTTAGAGGTTCCCGGGTCATTGTTACAACTTAAGGACTTCGGGGGTTGACGATACATATAAAGTTCATCGGGGTTGGAATTAGATTTCTCTATTTTTATGCCCTTTCCCTTATTATTTTCTTTTGCCTTTTTAAATTCAGTTGGGGTAATTTCTATAACATCATCGGAATTCTCGTCGGAATCCGATTCATCGGAGAATTGGTAATCCTCCCAATATTTTGCTTCCTTGGCGGAAACACCATTGACCATGATTAACCTTGGTCGGTTGGTTGAGGATTCTCTTTTACTTAACCGTTTTATTATTTCCCCCACCGATTCTATTTCTTCTTCCGGTTCCGATTCTTCTTCCGGTTCCGATTCTTCTTCCGGTTCCGATTCTTCTTCCGGTTCCGACTCTTCTTCCGGTTCCTCTTCGGGAACTTGTGAATCAGTCCACGAATCATTCCAATTTACATTTAACTCTTCATTATTATTAGGTGAGTCAATGGGACTTGTTCTAGAGGTAGACATCTATCACATAATATCAAACACGATAAGAGATTAATATATCACATAATATTCATATGTTAAAAATATATAGTTTCCAACAAAAATGTTAAGCAATCATTTTTAAAGAAAACACGGTCGAAGTCCAGACTCACTAATGCATCCTAACAAACTCGATAAGACACATTAATGCAAATTTTCTGGTTCTCTAAGACCAACGCTCTGATACCAACTGAAATGTCCCGTTCTTATTGATTAAAAACGTTCCATATTAATTGATTTCGTTGCGAGGTTTTGACCTCTATATGAGACGTTTTTCAAAGACTGCATTCATTTTAAAACAAACCATAACCTTTATTTCATCAATAAAGGTTTAAAAAGCTTTACGTAGATTATCAAATAATGATAATCTAAAATATCCTGTTTACACACGACCATTACATAATGGTTTACAATACAAATATGTTACAACAAAATAAGTTTCTTGAATGCAGTTTTTACACAATATCATACAAGCATGGACTCCAATTCTCGTCCTTATTTAAGTATGCGATAGCGGAAGCTCTTAATAATCACCTGAGAATAAACATGCTTAAAACGTCAACAAAAATGTTGGTGAGTTATAGGTTTAACCTATATATATCAAATCATAATAATAGACCACAAGATTTCATATTTCAATACACATCCCATACATAGAGATAAAAATCATTCATATGGTGAACACCTGGTAACCGACATTAACAAGATGCATATATAAGAATATCCCCATCATTCCGGGACACCCTTCGGATATGATATAAATTTCGAAGTACTAAAGCATCTGGTTCTTTGGATGGGGTTTGTTAGGCCCAATAGATCTATCTTTAGGATTCGCGTCAATTAGGGTGTCTGTTCCCTAATTCTTAGATTACCAGACTTAATAAAAAGGGGCATATTCGATTTCGATAATTCAACCATAGAATGTAGTTTCACGTACTTGTGTCTATTTTGTAAATAATTTATAAAACCTGCATGTATTCTCATCCCAAAAATATTAGATTTTAAAAGTGGGACTATAACTCACTTTCACAGATTTTTACTTCGTCGGGAAGTAAGACTTGGCCACTGGTTGATTCACGAACCTATAACAATATATACATATATATCAAAGTATGTTCAAAATATATTTACAACACTTTTAATATATTTTGATGTTTTAAGTTTATTAAGTCAGCTGTCCTCGTTAGTAACCTACAACTAGTTGTCCACAGTTAGATGTACAGAAATAAATCGATAAATATTATCTTGAATCAATCCACGACCCAGTGTATACGTATCTCAGTATTGATCACAACTCAAACTATATATATTTTGGAATCAACCTCAACCCTGTATAGCTAACTCCAACATTCACATATAGAGTGTCTATGGTTGTTCCGAAATATATATAGATGTGTTGACATGATAGGTCGAAACATTGTATACGTGTCTATGGTATCTCAAGATTACATAATATATAATACAAGTTGATTAAGTTATGGTTGGAATAGATTTGTTACCAATTTTCACGTAGCTAAAATGAGAAAAATTATCCAATCTTGTTTTACCCATAACTTCTTCATTTTAAATCCGTTTTGAGTGAATCAAATTGCTATGGTTTCATATTGAACTCTATTTTATGAATCTAAACAAAAAAAGTATAGGTTTCTAGTCGGAAAAATAAGTTACAAGTCGTTTTTGTAAAGGTAGTCATTTCAGACGAAAGAACGACGTCTAGATGACCATTTTAGAAAACATACTTCCACTTTGAGTTTAACCATAATTTTTGGATATAGTTTCATGTTCATAATAAAAATCATTTTCTCAGAATAACAACTTTTAAATCAAAGTTTATCATAGTTTTTAATTAACTAACCCAAAACAGCCCGCGGTGTTACTACGACGGCGTAAATCCGGTTTTACGATGTTTTTCGTGTTCCAGGTTTTAAATCATTAAGTTAGCATATCATATAGATATATAACATGTGTTTAGTTGATTTTAAAAGTCAAGTTAGAAGGATTAACTTTTGTTTGCGAACAAGTTTAGAATTAACTAAACTATGTTCTAGTGATTACAAGTTTAAACCTTCGAATAAGATAGCTTTATATGTATGAATCGAATGATGTTATGAACATCATTACTACCTTAAGTTCCTTGGATAAACCTACTGGAAAAGAGAAAAATGGATCTAGCTTCAATGGATCCTTGGATGGCTCGAAGTTCTTGAAGCAGAATCATGACACGAAAACAAGTTCAAGTAAGATCATCACTTGAAATAAGATTGTTATAGTTATAGAAATTGAACCAAAGTTTGAATATGATTATTACCTTGTATTAGAATGATAACCTACTATAAGAAACAAAGATTTCTTGAGGTTGGATGATCACCTTACAAGATTGGAAGTGAGCTAGCAAACTTGAAAGTATTCTTGATTTTATAAAACTAGAACTTTTGGAATTTATGAAGAACACTTAGAACTTGAAGATAGAACTTGAGAGAGATCAATTAGATGAAGAAAATTGAAGAATGAAAGTGTTTGTAGGTGTTTTTGGTCGTTGGTGTATGGATTAGATATAAAGGATATGAAATTTTGTTTTCATGTAAATAAGTCATGAATGATTACTCATATTTTTGTAATTTTATGAGATATTTCATGCTAGTTGCCAAATGATGGTTCCCACATGTGTTAGGTGACTCACATGGGCTACTAAGAGCTGATCATTGGAGTGTATATACCAATAGTACATACATCTAAAAGCTGTGTATTGTACGAGTACGAATACGGGTGCATACGAGTAGAATTGTTGATGAAACTGAACGAGGATGTAATTGTAAGCATTTTTGTTAAGTAGAAGTATTTTGATAAGTGTATTGAAGTCTTTCAAAAGTGTATGAATACATATTAAAACACTACATGTATATACATTTTAACTGAGTCGTTAAGTCATCGTTAGTCGTTACATGTAAATGTTGTTTTGAAACCTTTAAGTTAATGATCTTGTTGAATGTTGTTAACCCATTGTTTATTATAACAAATGAGATGTTAATTTGTTATATTATCATGATATTATGATATATAATATATCTCAGTATGATGTATATACAGTTAAATGTCGTTACAACGATAATCGTTACATATATGTCTCGTTTCGAAATCATTAAGTTAGTAGTCTTATTTTTACATATGTATTTCATTGTTAATACACTTAATAATATATTTACTTATCATTTAACATAATTAACCAAGTGTATCAATATCTTAATATGATTCATATGTACCTAGTAAGACGTTGTTATAACGATAATCGTTATATATATCGTTTTCGAGTTTCTTAAATTAATAGTCTCATTTTTATGTATATAACTCATTGTTAAAATACCTAATGAGATACATACTTATAATAAAAACATGTTAACTATATATATAACCATATATATGTCATCGTATAGTTTTTACAAGTTTTAACGTTCGTGAATCACCGGTCAACTTGGGTGGTCAATTGTCTATATGAAACATATTTCAATTAATCAAGTCTTAACAAGTTTGATTGCTTAACATGTTGGAAACATTTAATCATGTAAATATCAATCTCAATTAATATATATAAACATGGAAAAGTTCGGGTCACTACAAAAAATATGCATCTAAAGCTTCTACTGAAAATTAATGTGCAAGGTACAACATATAACTATATGGTCAGATTCATTTGAGCCTTCGGAGTCACAAGTATATGATGTATATATATTACTCAATTAACAAAATAGTAAATCGAAATTAATTCATATGAATAGTAAAACGAAATTAATTAATTTACTATTCACATAAAAAGCGCATATGATTAAAAAGCGGATATGATGAAAAGCGCATATGATGAAAAGCGCATATGATGAAAAGCGTAGCGCATATAATAAGCGCATATGATAAAAAGCGAATATGATGAAAAGCGCAGCGCATATGATCAAAAGCGCATATGATTAAAAGCGCATATGGTGAAAAACACAGCGCATATGATTAAAAGCGTATATGGTGAAAAGGATATATGATGAAAAAGCACATATGATGATTTATGAAGAAAAAAAAACACATATGGTGATTAATGGAAAGCACATATAATGATTAATGAAAAGTATATTGTGAAAAAGAATCACAAATGTTTCTTGAAAGAATTCAAGGTAAGATATATGAACCAATTCATCCATCATGTGAACCATTTTGATATTTCATGGTTCTAATAGACGCATCTAGCGGATGGTCTCATATTTGTATGTTATCAAGCCGTAATATGGCATTTGCAAAGTTTCTTGCACAAATTATTAAATTGAGAACACATTATTCTGATTACACCATTAAAAGGATGAGACTTGATAATGCTGGTGAGTTAACATCTCAAGCATTTAATGATCATTATATATCTACAGGGATTGTTGTTGAACATCCAGCTGCTCATGTGCATACACAAAATTGGTTTAGCTGAATCAATAGATAAACGCTTGCAGCTAATAAATAGACAATTGATAATGAGTACAAAACTCTCAATATTTATATGTGGACATGTAAATTTACATGCTGCGACATTAATTCGCATTATACCATGTGGAAGTCATAAATATTTTCACTTACTACTTGATTTTTGCCAAGAGCCAAATATTTTTCACCTTAGAACATTGGTTGTGCAGTGTATGTTCCAATTGTATCACCACAACACAATAAAATATTTTTTCAAAGAAAGATGGTAATATATTTTGGATATAAAACATCTTCAATCATAAGATATATTGAACCCATGATGGGTGATTTTTTTACAGCACGTTTTGCTGATTGTCATTTTAATAAAACATTGTTCCCTAGATTAGGGGGTGAAGTAAAAAAATAAATAAAATGATGCTTCATATTAAGGTATATTGAACTCGCACAAAAGAATGTGAAACGAAAGTTCAAAAATAATGCATATGCAAGAACTTGCAAATTAATTACTTTATGCATTTACAGATATAAAAAAAGTGACTAAATCATATATACCAGCGATAAATGCTCCAGCTCGAACTGAAATTCCAAAAGCTGGCAATAATGTCACTGTTGAGTCTTTGCCACGCATCAAACGTGGAAGATCAATTGGTTCCAAAGATAAAAATCCTCGGAAAAAAAAATCAGCTGATAATGAGGTAAAAGAAAGTGTTCAAGAAGAACCACAAATCAATATTCCTTCTACAGAGGATATTGATAAATGTAAATACTAAAATTGCGATAAATTATGCAATATTATGGAACCGAAATGAAATTAAAATCTCTATGAGATATTTTCATATAATGTTACAATGACATCATGAATAAAGATGATGATCTGGAACTAAAATCTGTCATTGAATATACAAAATGGACATGATTGAGCTCAATGAAAAGGAGCAATACGAGCTGAATTAGAATCGCTCGATAAAAGAAAAGTTTTCAGATCAATCGTTATCACTTTTAAAGATGTGAAACGTATGGGATACAAATGAATTTTTATTCGAAAAAAAATGTGCAAATGAAGTTACAAGGCAAAACTAGACTTGTAACTCAATATTTCTCACAATGACCAGAAATGAATTAGGAGGAAAACTTATCCTCCTGTAATGGATACAATTACTTATTAGATACTTAATCAACCTGGTAGTTATTTAAATGAATCTCATGAATGTTGTTACTACTTATCTGTATGGATCACTTAATAGTGATATATATGAATATACCTAAAGGGTTAAGGTATCATAAGCATCTAATGTAAACCCCAAGGGAATATATTCCATTAAATCACAAAGATTTCTAAATGGGTTTATACAAACGGGACGTATGTGGTATAACCGATTAAATGACTACTTGATAAAAAAAAGGGTATACATATAAACTTATTTTGCACGTATGTTTTATAAAAACAATGTCCGGATATGTGATCATAGCTGTTTATGTTGATGATCTTAATATCATAGGTACAAATAAAAAAATCTATGAAATTATTCAACTTCTAAAGAATTATTTTGAAATAAAAAATCTTGAAAAAACCAAGTATTACCTTGGATTGCAAATTGAGCATATTCCTAATGGTCTACTTGTACATCAAACAACTT